>NC_092739.1:86918618-87555141 GCF_047496795.1 Chiloscyllium punctatum | reverse complement strand
TCATGAATGGTGCTGAACATTGTGCAATCATTAGCAAACATCCCCATCCCTGACCTTACAGTGAAGGGAGACAGGAGGATATCACTGGGACTAGGACACTACACTGAGGACCTCCTGTCGTGCTGTCCTGGAGCTGAGATGATTAACTCCCAGCAATCACAATCATCTTTCTTTGTGTTGGATATAGTAGGGGGAAGATGTACTCAGCTTAGTTCCTGGAAAATATTATTTGCAAATAATCATAATTTCAAATAAATAGCAGACACTGCTGTTTAATTTTTAGATATGAGAAGAAAATATTACATTTCACTACACTCTCACAAATAAATTATGTTGACAAAACACTAACATTGACAAAATTGGAACTTAAGGACACAAGTAACAGAAATATGAATGACCATACACTTTGAATTTGTTCCACCATTCATTCCTTTTATCATAGCTTGAACTCCACTTTCCTTCCTGCCCCAAAAAAACTCTTTTATTGCCTTGAAGATCAAAGATCTGTCTGATGCAGCCTTGAATACATTCAGTGACCTAGCATTCACATTTCTCTCTACTCCCAAAATGTCAACATTAATCAGGAGAATTGTTAAATAAAATGGCCCTGAGCAAATATAGCATCAGAAATGCCCAGCCTTTCATTTACAATGGAATTTGGCTGTCATTTCATTACAGGGAAACAAAAATATTATGTGTAATAATATAAATGTCATTTTTTTTGTATCCTACATATAGAACATAGAACATAGAAAAATACAGCGCAGTACAGGCCCTTTGGCCCTCGATGTTGCACTGATCCAAGCCCACCTAACCTACACTAACCCACTATCCTCCATATGCCTATCCAATGCCCGTTTAAATGCCCATAAAGAGGGAGAGTCCAACACTGCTACTGGCAGGGCATTCCATGAACTCACGACTCGCTGAGTAAAGAATCTACCCCTAACATCTGTCCTATACCTACCACCCCTTAATTTAAAACTATGCTCCTTCGTAATAGCTGACTCCATACTTGGAAAAAGGTTTTCATGATCAACCCTATCTAAACCCCTAATCGTCTTGTACACCTCTATCAAGTCACCACTAAACCTTCTTTTCTCCAATGAAAACAGCCCCAAGTGCCTCAGCCTTTCCTCATACGATCTTCCTACCATACCAGGCAACATCCTGGTAAACCTCCTCTGTACCCGTTCCAGTGCCTCCACATCCTTCCTATGGTATGGCGACCAAAGCTGCACACAATACTCCAGATGCGGCTGCACCAGAGTCTTATACAACTGCAACATGACCTCAGGACTCCGTAACTCAATTCCTCTACCAATAAAAGCCAGTACGCCATATACCTTCTTCACAGCACTATTTACCTGGGTGGCAACTTTCAGAGATCTGTGTACATGGACACCAAGATCCCTCTGCTCATCCACACTACCAAGTATCTGACCATAAGCCCAGTACCCCATCTTCTTGTTACTCTTAACAAAGTGAATCACTTCACACTTACCTACATTGAACTCCATTTGCCACCTTTCTGCCCAGCTCTGCAGCTTATCTATATCCCAATGTAACCTGCCACATCCTTCCTCACTGTCAACAACTCCACCGACTTTTGTATCATCCGCAAACTTGCTCACCCAACCTTCTAACCCCTCCTCCAGGTCATTTATAAAAATGACAAACAGCAATGGTCCCAAAACAGATCCTTGCGGAACACCGCTAGTAACTGCAATCCAAGATGAACCTATACCATCAACTACTACCCTCTGTCTTCTTCCAGCCAACCAATTCCTAATCCAAACCTCCAATGCACCCTCAATGCCATACCTCCGTATTTTATGCAGTAGCCTACTATGGGGAACCTTATCAAACGCCTTACTAAAATCCATATACACCACATCTACTGCTTTACCCTCGTCCACCTCCTTAGTCACCTTCTCAAAGAATTCAATAAGGTTTGTGAGGCATGACCTGCCCTTCACAAAACCATGCTGGCTATTCTTGATCACATTATTCCTATCCAGATGTTCATAAATCCTATCCCTTACAATTCTCTCTAAGACTTTGCCCATAACAGAAGTGAGACTCACCGGCCTATGGTTACTAGGGTTATCCCTACTCCCCTTCTTGAACAAGGGAACCACATTTGCTATCCTCCAATCTTCTGGCACTATTCCTGTAGACAACGAGGACATAAAAATCAAGGCCAATGGCTCTGCAATCTCCTCCCTTGCTTCCCAGATAATCCTAGGATAAATGCCATCAGGCCCAGGGGACTTACCTATTTTCACCCTTTCCAGAATTTCCAACACCTCTTCCCTACATACCTCAAAGCCATCCATTCTAATTAATTGTGACTCAATATTCACATTGGCAACAATGTCTTGTTCCTGAGTGAATACTGACGAAAAGTATTCATTCAGTGTCTCCCCAATCTCTTCAGCCTCCACACGCAACTTCCCTCTACTATCCTTGACTGGACCTATTCCTACCCTGGTCATTCTTTTATTCCTGACATACCTATAGAAAGCCTTTGGGTTTTCCCTAATCCTACCAACTAAGGACTTTTCAAGTCCCCTCTTTGCTGCTCTTAGCTCTCTCTTCAGATCCTTCCTGGCTACCTTATAACTCTCAATCGCCCCAATTGAACCTTCATGCCTCATCTTTACATAGGCCGCCCTCTTCCCTTTAACAAGGGATTCCAATTCCTTATTAAACCACGGCTCCCTCACACGACCCTTTCCTGACAGGTACATACTTATCAAGGACACTCAATAGTTGGTCCTTGATCAAGCTCCACATATCCATTGCGCTCTTCCCTTGAAGCCTACTTTTCTAAGCCACACATCCTAAGTCATGCCTCACCGCATCATAATTTCCCTGCCCCCAGCTATAACTCCTGCCCTGCAGTGCACACTTATCCCTCTCCATCACTAGAGTAAAAGTCACCGAATTGTGGTCACTGTCCCAAAGTGCTCACCTACCTCCAAGTCTAACACCTGGCCTGGTTCGTTACCCAGAACCAAATCCAATATGGCCTCACCTCTTGTTGGCCTGTCTACATATTGTGTCAGGAAACCCTCCTGCACACATTGGACAAACACTGACCCATATAACGTACTCAAGCTATAGCTTTCCCAATCAATATCAGGAAAGTTAAAGACCCCATAACAACCACCCTATTACTTTCACTCTTCCCCTGAATCATCCTCGCAATCCTTTCTTCTATGTCTCTAGGACTATTAGGAGGCCTGTAGAAAACTCCTAACAGGGTGACCTCACCTTTCCTATTTCTAACCTCAGTCCAAACTACCTCAGATGGCGAGTCTTCCTCCATCGTCCTTTCCACTGCTGTAATACCATCCTTGACAAGCAATGCCACACCTCCCCCTCTTTTACCCCCACCCTCTGACCCTACTAAAACATTTAAAACCTGGAACCTGCAACAGCCAATCCTGTCCCTGTTCTACCCATGTCTCCGTAATAGCCACAACATCGAAATCCCAGGTACCAACCCACGCTGCAAGTTCACCTACCTTATTTCGTATACTTCTCGCATTGAAGTATACACACTTCAAGCCACTTTCCTGTTGACAGGCACCCTCCTTTGAGATTGATGCCATGTTCCTAACCTCCCTACACTCCAGGTCCTGCACCCTAAAGCTACAGTCTAGGTTCCCATGCCTCTGCAGAGTTAGTTTAAACCCCCCCAAAGAGCACTAGCAAACCTCCCCCCAAGGATACTGGTGCCCCTCAGGTTCAGGTGTAGACCATCCTGTTTATAGAGGTCCCACCTTCCCCAGAAAGAACCCCAGTTATCCAGATACCGGAATCCCTCCCTCCTGCACCATCCCTGTAGCCACGCATTTAACTGTTCTCTCTCCCTATTCCTCGACTCTCTATCACGTGACACGGGTAACAAACCAGAGATAACAACTCTGTTTGTTCTAACTCTGAGCTTTCAACCTAGCTCCCTGAAAGCCTGCCTAACATCCTCAGCCCTCTTCCTACCTATGTCGTGGGTGCCAATGTGGACCACGACTTCGGGCTGCTCCCCCCCCCCCCCCCCAAGGACCCGGAAAACACGATCAGAGATGTCACGTACCCTTGCACCTGGGAGACAACATACCAAACGTGAGTCTCTCTCGCCCCCACAAAACCGCCTATCTGTGCCCCGATCTATCGAGTCCCCAATAACTATTGCTCTGCTCTTCTCCACCCTTCCCTTCTGAGCAACGGGGATAGGCTCCGTGCCAGAGGCCTGAACCCCATTGCTTACCCCTGGTAAGTCATCCCCCCCACAAGTATCCAAAACGGTATACTTGTTCTTGAGGGGAACGGCCGCAGGGGGTCCCTGCACTGGCTGCTTCCTCCCAGTCCCCCTCACTGTCACCCATCTGTCTGCAATCTTTGGAGTTACTACTTCCCTAAAGCTCCGATCTATGACCCCCTCTGCCTCCCGAATGATCCTAAGTTCATCCAACCCCAGCTCCAGTTCCCTAACACGGTCTTGGAGGAGTTGGAGATGGGTGCACTTCCTGCAAGTGTAATCAGCAGGGACGTCCATGGCATCCCTCACCTCAAACATCTTGCAAGAGGAACATTGCAGTGCCTTCACTGCCATCCCTCTAAAAGTAACCTTTTAAAAAAAAACAAGCTAGATCTAAAGAATAGAACAAGCAAAACGCAGCACTTACCTACTTAGCACAACGGGTCTTATTATTAGATTAGAGGAGGAGGGCAGGTGGGAGGCACTACTACCTCTGTAGTGCCTTGGGTTCCTCTCCTGCGCGCTTTTATAGGGAAAAAAAACCTACCCAGGTAAACTTGTGCTACACCAGCTTCCGGGTCCGAACCGTGCTTTTTAAAATAAAACTTTCAAATTTAAACCGTTAAACAAGCATCACCGAGCCTACAAGCAGCCACTGCCAAACAGCCCTTACCTGCTCCGCTAAGAGAGTGAAACAACATAGTTGTTGTCTTCAAAGCCAAAGTAAAAGGTTGGTTTGAGGTGCATTTGCTTTTCGTTCATTTTCTGAGTGTGGGTATTGCTAGGAGGAGCACATTAATTTCCCATCCCTTATAGCCTAGAGAAGGGCTTGTTGATTTTATTTATGAAGCACAGTATGTAAAAATTGGCAATTGTTTTTATTAGGTTCACTCAGAGGACAATTAAGACTCAAAAACATTGTTGAGGTTGGAGTGGTGCTAGAAAAGCACAGCAGGTCAGGCAGCATCCAAGGAGCAGGAAAATCAATGTTACGGACAAAAGCCCTTCATCAGAACTGAAGGCAGGGAGCCTCCGGGTGGAGAGATAAATGGGAGGGGGATAGGGCTGGGGAAAATGTAGCGAAGAGTACAATGGGTGGATGGGGGTGGGGATGAAGGTAATAGGTCAGAGAGGAGGATGGGGGAAAGTAGCAAAAAATACAATGGGCAGATAGAGGTGGGGATGAAGGTGATAGGTCAGAGAGGAGGGTGGAGTGGATAGGTGGGAAGGAAGATTGGCAGGTGGGATAGTCATGAGAATGGTACTGAGCTGAAAGGTTGGGACTGGGGTAAGGAGGGGAAATAAGGAAACTGGTGAAGTCCACATTGATGCCCTGGGTTGAAGTGTTCCGAGGTGTAAGATGAGGCAGTCTTCCGCCAAGCGTCGGGTGGTGAGGGAGCGGCGGTGAAGGAGGCCCAGGATCTGCATGTCCTCAGCAGAGTGGAAGGGTGAGTTGAAATGTTCGGCCATGGGGTGGTGGGGTTGATTGATGCAGGTGTCCCGGAAACATTGGTTTAGTACCAGAATCACATCTAAGTTAGACTTGGTAAGGATGGGCAAGTCCCTAAATGGCATCAATACACCAGTTAGGTGGTTATGATAATCCAACAGCTCAAAAACAGGAGAATTGAGTGGTTAAACAAATGGCTAATAAACAGGGATCAATTCTGAGGCATGTAGAACCTGCACAAGGTGGACGTTATGCATCTTACTGGATCCTTACATTATGGAAGCAGACTATTTGGCCCATCAACTCCACACTGATCCTCCAAAGATCATCCTGCCCAGACCAACTCCCCTACACTGTCCTTGTGACCCTGCATTTCCCATGGCTAATTCACCAATCCTGCACATCTTTGGACTATGGGATGAAACCAGAGCACCCGGAGGAAATCCATGCAGGTATCGGGAGAATGAGCAAACACCACACAGACAGTCACCCGTGGGTCCAATCAAACTCTGTTCCCTGGTGCTGTGAGGCAGCTGTGCTAACCATCGTGCCTCCATGCTGCTGTTCACCACTTAACAGAACCAGGACTCCCATCCTCACAGAGAAATTTACTCGTGCTGCACAGGACGGTTTAAACTGGGTTAGAATCTAAAAGGGAGTATTTCAAGGGAAGGGAAACTAGTAAAGGGTAAAGAGAGAATTGTAAGTAAAAGCAGAAGACAGATAAAGAAATGTAAAGAAACAAATAAGATCAAGATGAAAAATTATGCTAAGATTGCTGAATTAATGCACCCTATTTGAAAGTGTGTAGCATTGACAAAATGGTTAACGATTTGAAAGAACAAAGTTAGGTGAAAGGATATGATTTTATTACCATGACAGAGATGTGGCTACAAGGGGTCAGGGATTGGAAACTGAATACCCAAGAATATTCTACATTTAGAAGGGAAAAACAACAAGGAAGAAAAGGTATGTTAGTACTCCTAATAGAGGATGTAATCAGTATATTAGCAACAGTATACTGATAAGAATAACTGTGTGCCCATCACAGGTGAGGACATCAGAGTGGAGAGCAAGAAAGTAGCAGAGAAGCTAAAGTTATTTACACCTGTCTTTATGGAAGAATATGCAGAAATTCTCAAATACTAGGTGATCAAGGGCTTGTATATTTGAAAAGCTAAAAGAGATAAATGTTAGTAAAGAGGTAATACTTGAATTTTTAAAATCTGGATTGAGGGTAAATAAATCTACTTCATGAAGATGAGTTTCATTCCAGAGTATTAAAGGATGTTGCAATAGAGATACCAGCTGCATTGAATCATTGAACTAAATTAGCTTTGTTGCCATATGTTCACATGAATACAGTGAAAAGTTTACAAGTCATCACATGCAGCGCCATCTTAGATACAACGGTACCGAGGTACAGATTCTCATGTATAACTTCTTAGGAAAAAGCATTAGAAAAAGAAAGAAGTGTGAAGTCCTGAATTACAGACCTTCAAAAATGTAAAATCACAGTAATAAACTAGAAAAGTAAAGAAAAAGAAAGCTCAGAATAACAGTCCTTCCATGATAGTAAATAATAAAACATAGAAGACATGATTTAAAAAGAGAAATTAGTCCATTTCACCCCTCTGTGCTTGAAGACCTGACACCCTCGATGGAATCCTGAGCCAGACCCCCACAATGACGAAGAGAAGCCACATCAAGTCTCAGATGAACTCCCGATGAAAACTGCCACTGAAGCTGCCAAAATGGAGTCCCAGGCCGGTCATTGGAATCCCTGCCCAGAACTACCTCGTCTTCAATGCTGTCACTGAAGCAGAAGGGCCTGCTGGGATATAGCAATGAAGAATGGCCGGATCCACTGTATTCCTCACTGCAACAACAATTTTTTTTAAACGTGTGGCAGGCCTGTGCCAGGAGTGCAAGCACTCCCTACCCTGCCACTGCCATCCTGATGCCATCACCATTGGTTAAAAATCACACAACACCAGGTTATAGTCCAACAGGTTTAATTGGAAGCGCACTAGCTTTCGGAGCGACGCTCCTTCATCAGGTGATTGTGGAGGGCTCGATCGTAACACAGAATTTATAGCAAAAATTTGCAGTGTGATGTAACTGAAATTGTCTGTTAACAGACAATCAATTTTTCAATGTATAATTTCAGTTACATCACACTGCAAATGTTTGCTATAAATTCTGTGTTACGATCGAGCCCTCCACAATCACCTGATGAAGGAGCGTCGCTCCGAAAGCTAGTGCGCTTCCAATTAAACCTGTTGGACTATAACCTGGTGTTGTGTGATTTTTAACTTTGTACACCCTAGTCCAACACCGGCATCTCCAAATCATGATCACCTTTGGTGATTATCTTTCAAAATTCTACAGATTCTGACAAGTCCTGTTGACAGGAAGATAGGAAATATAACCCCATTTTTTAAAAAGGAGCAAAGCTTCTTATACAGCACCGTCCAATCCCACAACCACTATTATCAAGAAAGACAAGGGCAGCAGATACACGGGAACATCACCAACCGCAAGTTGCCTACCAAGCCTTTTATCATCCTAACTTGGGAATATATCATTGTTCCTTCATTGTCGCTGAGTTTAAAGCCTGGAATTCCTGCCCTAATCGCATTGCTGGTGTACGTACTTCAAATGGACTGCATTGGTACAAGAAGGCAGCTTACCGCAATTTGTCAACGGCAACTAGGGATGAGCCCAGCCAGTGATACTCAAGCTCATGAATGAAATAAAAAAGAGAATGGAGAATTATGGACCAATTAGTTTGACACTTGTCGAAGGAAAAATTGGCAAACCTATTAGAGATATTATTGTACCATAAAACCAGTAGACCAGTAAACATCAAACCAGTCATTACAATTCCAGTCCTCAACTTTTCTGCCATTCCTTATGATCTCCTCAGTTGCAACAGCCCCAATCATTCCCATTGTTCACAAAATATATTCCCAGAACCCTGCAATGCTTGATCGAGCAAATAGTAGAGATCCTGGCCAAAGATGTATCTTACTGAACATGTCTGGATGTCCCTCCTTCCTATGCCAGGTTGTTCTGGTATAATGCGCTTTTCATCAACACAGATTGGCAATAACACGATTCACAAATTGCGGATGGTGTTTGGATAGTGCACACTTTCTGCAGAATGGGTATAGCAATCTTCTCTTACATGATCTTCTACAGCATGATTTTCTGTCGCAGTTTTCCATAATGCAATTTTTCCATAGCGCAAGGTTACAAAGGAGAGCAATAGCAGAATGCCCTGTACTGCAGATGTTTGGGAGAACCATCTACCAATGACTTGCACATCAACAATCTTCATTATAGAAGAGGTTTAAAGATCAGGCCGTGTCCCAAACTTAGTGATGTTCTTAGAATATCTCAATTATTCATTAAAGAACCATGTGTGGTCCCATGTAACTATCAGGATTAAATCCTGCAAACTCTATAAATCTATAAGCATTGAATTCAATAATTAGAGAAAAAAGGTGGGGTCAATTTAATCTAAGCTGCCCACATATTTTACAGTCTACCGGATTTAATTGTCATTAATTTTAACTGAAAGATAACTGTGACTGTGTAACAGAAAAGCTGATCCAATTTTGTCCAAATCTGAAATTAGGTTAAAACATTATGCTCTGTGGTTCAGATGAAGTAAACTTGAAGCTGCAACTGGTAAGTAAAATGAGGGAGTTGCAGGTGTCATTTTTAGCTTTGGTAAACTTGCTGCAGGTTGCTGAGGGTTATCAACATCTAAATTGTATTGAAAATTGGAATGGTAAATTGTAACAGTGGTAGGTTATTTTATCAATAGGTGCTGCACTTATTATTTATTTGATTTCAGCTTTGTGCTTTGTCAATGGAAATCTGGGGTACGCTCTTCATTGGTGAGAGGAATGCCGAGCACAGGAGGATGGCAGTGGTTGTCGGAGGTCAATTATCTTAGCTCCAAGACATAATTGCAGGTGTTCCTCAGCATAAGCTATTTAGAGATGGGTGACAGATGGTCATGTTATGGCTATACAGGAAGGGCTTTTGCCCGAAACGTCGATTTCACTGCTCTTGGATGCTGCCTGAACTGCTGTGCTCTTCCAGCACCACTAATCCAGTATTTGGTTCTCAGCATCTGCAGGCATTGTTTTTACCTATACAGGATATTGGTTAGGCCACTTTTGGAACATTGCATGCAATCCTGGTCTCCCTCTTATAGGAAGGATGTTGTGAAACTTGAAAGAGTTCAGAAAAGATTTAGAAGGATGTTGCCAGAGTTGGAGTGTTTGAACTGTAGGGAGAGGCTGAGTAGGCTGGGGCTGTTTTCCCTGAAGTATCGGAGGCTGAGGGGTGACGTTAGAGAGGTTTATAAAATCATGAGGGGCATAGATAGGATAAATAGACAAAATCTTTTCCCTGGGATGGGGGAGTCCAGAACTAGAGGGCATAGGTTTAAGGTGAGAGGGGAAAGATATAAAAGGGACCTAAAGGGCAACTTTTTCACACAGGGGACGGTGCATGTATGAAATGAGCTGCTAAAGGAAGTGGTGGAATCTGGTACAATTACAGCATTTGAAAGGTATCTGGATGCATATATGAATAAAAAATGTATAGAGGGATTTGGGCCGAATGCTGGGAAATGGGACTAGATTAGGTTGGGATATCTGGCTGGCCTGGACAAGTTGGACCGAAGGATCTGTTTCCGTGCTGTACATCTTTATGACTCTATGGGAATACTGTACAACACAACGAACTGCATATGTTGTTTGAGCAATTTGCAAACAGAAAAGAAATCTTAGATATGACATAGATTTCAGAGCATCACAATGGTGTGGTCAAGGTAATCCAGCAGTTTTATTTATTGACAAGGAATTGCAAATAGAGTCTGTGTAGGGCAGCTGATTTTAGTTCTCCCCCCTCAGACCTTCCCAGGATTTTCAGGACCTGGTTGTTTCAGAAAGGCAAAGAAATGGTGTTATCATTATCAAAGTAAGAACCAGATACTCCAGTGAGTATTTTTCATTTCTCTAATCAGTGCCAATCAATTCTGTTTGTGCTTTGTGCGTTTAAATGCAGATTGTATGCGCTTGAGCATTTCGTAGCTCAATATATTTTCAGTTTACAATATTGTACTTTGTTTGTTCACATCAATGGAACAGTTAATGTTTAATCAGGTTAAATGAATATAGCATTGGCAATGAAGAGAATTCACTTCTCCTCAGAAAGTGAAAAGGGCAGGAGATAAACTAACCGGCAGAAAGACTGACTTATCAAGCAATCACAAAATATTTTTGACAACAGCCTGGGGATAGACTGCGGCCCAGTCCTTTCTACAATCTGTTAGATGGAGAAAGGGTGATGGCATGAGTCAGTTCTGGGCATTGGGGACTGAAGTTAGAGATAAAGATGTTCAATAAATGTTGGATAGCTATCAGCAACAGGAGCTGTGACTGACATATCCTCTTCCTGATTTGTCCAGCTCAGCTGAGACCAACTGTAGATTCTCTCAGTTGAGATTAGGTAATTTAAGACAAACAACATGAGTTTTAAACTAGGGCCTTCAGGGATGAAGAGAAGAAAACTGGAGCAAAGTTAACTGAAATAAAGGTGGAGGTATGTCACTATAACCTGCCTGAAGGAGAGTGACAATCATTTTGACTGCATTGTCGAGCATATCCACTAACTTCATGGATTCTGTGAAAACAACATTGAATGCATCACTCACTGAACAGAAGCATCAATATCATATATTGTAGACAACGTTCATATTAGTAAGAAAAATGACTCAACATTATTACGATACATGCCTAATACTCATTCTCCTCATGTTTGATTAGCTAACAAAAAAGGGGCACAGACCTTTTGAACTTTGTAGTCTGTTTAAAATCTTTGTTGAAGTTCAACACAGAAATTCCAGGAGTATGTTATGGACCCCACAAAAGTAAATAACATGGAATGTGGGCTGACTTAACTTCAATTTCCCAATCAGATACAAAAATAGAAATTCCTGGAAAAGCTCAGCAGATCTTTGCAACACCTGTGATGAGAAATCAGAGTGAACATTTCTGGTCAAATGACCCTTTCTTGGAGCAGTTATTTCGATTTTTATTTCATTTTCAATTTCCCAATGGTGAATTAACATGAGACCCTAAAGCATTACAGAAGCCTGTTTGTGGACTCCCTACGCTCATGGTGAAGTCAATGGCATTCAAGAAGTTTGCGCCACCTGCTTTGTGCTAGTTTAAATGTGAGGGCATGATTTGGGTTTCATGCACTTTTGATGAAGGGAAACAGTTTGCCGTGTTGAAAAATCGGTGTTTGGGTGTGTGGAGGGATGAGAGGGTAGACAGAGGATGGTCTTGGTGCAGGAGAAGGTGAGATGGGGGAAAGGGAATCCTGACTGTGTTGATCCTGTAAGGGATAGGAGTGGTGGTGGTGGTTGGTGGGGGGGAAGCGGGATGGTTAAACAGGGATTGAAAGACGGATGTAAGATTAGAGTGTGGTTAGTATTTTCAGTGGAGAAATCCTGAAGACCAAATTGAAGGTGATAGATGTTGTAGGTGACAGGAGCTCTCAAAGGGGGATGTTGTACTCTGAGTGAGGACAGAGCTAAAGACAGGCTTCAGGATTCAATGGTTGAGTGGGATGGGTCATGGCAGCAAACAAAAACACAAAACAGGATTATTGGAGAATTCAGGGTTAGAGTGGCCATTGGAATTGTCATGGGTGTAGGTTCCAAATAGTAGTGTTGTAAACTATAACAAAATGCACACATCAAAACACTTTAATCAATATGTCACTGAAACATATGTATCCAGATATCTTGTAATATCAAGCCAACAAACTGACACAAGTCAGGAAACCAATAAAACAGTTGTAAATTTTATTAAACAAATAGTTAAAATAGGTAAGCCACTCAATATTTAATATCAGTATTGTCCGAGGTTTCCCAGATATATGTTCCGTGTCCTTGAACTGACAATGGTTTCTCCATCTTGCTCTCGCACTTGCACCTCCCTCCTCTCCCCCCTTTCTCTCCCCTCCCTCTCTCCCCTCCATCTCTCTCACCCCCTTGCTCCCCACTCTCTCTCCCCCCTTCCCCCTCTCTTCCCCCCTCTCCCCATCTCCCCCCTTTTCCCCCTCTCATCTCCTTTCTTCCCCTCCTCTCTTCCCCCCTCTCCCCACTCTCACAGCCTCTCTCTTCCACCCTCTCTCTCTCTTGTCCCCTCTCTCCTACTCCCCCCTGCACTGCCCCTCTCCCCATCTCTCCTCCTAACCCCTCCTCTGACCCTCTCTCCAATCCCCTCTCTCTCCCCGTATTTATCCCCCCTTCACACCTTCTCTTTCCCCCACTCTCACCCCCTCTCTCTTTCCTCTTCTCTCTCTCCCACCTCTTTTCCCCTCTCTACCCCCTTCCCCATCTCTCATCCCCCCATCTCTCTCTTCACCCCCCTCTCTTTCCTCTCTCCCCACTCTCTTTACCCTCTCTCTCCCAAGCTCTCTCCCTCCCACTCTTGCCCCCTCTCTCTCCCCACCCCTCCTCCTCCCCTCTCTCCACCCCCTAATCCCCATCTCTCTCCCCCCACCCCCTCCTCCGACCCTCTATCCCCTCCCCGTCTTCTCCCTTTCTCCTCCTCTTCCCCCCACTCTGTCCTACCTCTCTTTCCCCCTCTCTCTTTACCTCTCTCTCTTTACCCCCTCTCTATTCCCCCCTCTATCTTTCCCCCTATACTCCCCACCTCTCTTTCTCCCCCTCACCCCCTCTCTTTCCCCCCTCTTCCCTGCTTTCTTCCCTCCCTTTTCATCCTCTCTCTTTCCCCCTGTCTCATTCCTTCTCTCTCTCCCTCCATCTCTCTCCACTCTCTCTCTTTACCCCCTCTCGCTCTTTCCCCCTCTCTCTTTCCCCTCGCTTCCCCATCTCTCTTTCCCTTTCCCCAACCACTTCCCCCCTCACCCCCCCTTTCCCCCTCTCCTACCCGCCCTGTCTCCCCTCTCTTCCTCCCTTCCCTCCTCCCTTCCCACCCCTCTCTTCCCTCCCTTCTCCCCGTCTCTTCCCACCCCCTCTCTCTTCCCCCTTCCCCCTTTCCCCTTTCCCCCATCTCTTCCCCCCTTCCCCCTTCCCCTCTCTCTTCGAGCCCGCTCTCTCTTTCTCACCTCTCTTCCCCTCCAACCCTTTTTCCCTCTCTCTCTTTCCCCCTCCCTTCCCTCCCCGCCCCCTCCCCTCCCCCCCCCACCCCGGGAACAATTCAGCAGGTCTGTGGAGAGAAAACAGAATTCATGTTTCACGCCCTGTGACCCTTCTTTTGAACTTCTTCAGACGCTGTTCTGAGGACATTGCAAAGCAAGTGTTTGGGGGGAATCAGCCCACCTTAAATGTGGTGGACTTTGCAGAAGATCAGGAGACAACCATAGATCCAAATGACCTATCATGAATGCCAGGGTCATGGAGAGACATGAAGGGGATGCCAGGGACAACCCAATCTACACAAAGTTCACATAGCAGTTATCCCATGACCATTTCTCCATCATCTGGCCTTCATAGCATTGCTGGGGTGAAACCGAGGACTACCATGCTCCTTTCCTGAATCTGAACTTCAGTCATAGGCCTTTTTGAACAGAATGAGGAATGGAACTTGAACATACACGCTCACTGGTGAATCTGAATACCAAGGGCATCTGAACGGTTCATACAAATGATGCAAAATACTGGGAATGCTAGAAAGCTGCAGCAAATACAGAGAATATTGGAGCAACTCAGTAGGTCTGTGGGAGAGAAACAGTATTAACATATCAGGTGCAGTGACCCTTCTTCAGAATTGGAGAAGAATCATACAGATTCAGTGCATTAACTCTGATTTCTCTCTCCACAGATACTGCCACACCTGTTAAGTTTCTCCAGCAATTATGCAGCAAGTTGGCTGCGGAGATGGCGGTGCCTGGACCAGGGATTCCCAGCTGTGATAGGCCTGAAGCGTCAACTCTGCAGGTCATCGGCTGCAGCAGTGGGGTGTGTCCACTGCGGGCATTCCTAGCTGCGGCAGGCCAGGAGTGTGGACTCGGTGACTCAGCAGCTCATCAGCTGCAGTGGTAGTAGTGCTGAGAGTGGGGTCTCCTGGCTGCAGAAGGCTCAGAGTGAGGACTCTTGGTGGGGGGGTCAACATTGCTGTTGACCCAGAGCAGAGACCCCTTCAGGTCTGGGACACCTTGCAGAAGTGCTGGAGTTGGATTTGAAAACCCCTTGGGAAAGAAAGTAAACTCTCTTTCAGTGATTTTTAAAAATTCCTTATGCAACTCAAAATGACACTGGATCGTGGCAACAAAGCATTTTTTATTAGATTCCCTACAGTGTGGAAACAAGCCCTTCAGCCCAACAAGTCCAGACCAACCCATCCAGACCCATTTCCCTCTGACTAACACACCTAAAACTATGGGCAATTTAGCATGGCCAATTCACCTAACCTGCACATCTTTGGACTGTGGGAGGAAACCAGAGCACCTGGAGAAAACACACACACAGACAATCACCCGAGGCTGGAATTGAACTTAGGACCCTAGTGCTGTGAAGCAGCAGTGCTAACCGCTGATCCACCATATCACCACTGGATTTTTCCAGATACATGTGACAATAAATAGATAACTCAGTTTCTGTGTTTGTTCAAAGTCATGCAGATAGATGAACTTTAATTTCATTAATAGGATTTCATTAACTGAAAGAGTTAACACAAATCATGCGTAAAGTTCCATTTCAAGGATAACCGAATTGTTTCCGAATTGCTTATCAGTTTGGTTGTTGTTGTTCTCCTGCTTAATTTTATGCAGCTCAACAGAAATGAATGTTTATTCTGAAGTCTAACCGGAGGTCTCACGAGATTATCATGTAAATGAGAAGTAATGTAACCAGCTATTAAACACAATGAGCTGAATCAACATTTCTTTATCTAAGTCTGAATTGCACCAGGTTTTCTTTAGGGATTTCTGCGGCAAGAATTAGCGAGTTCTCTTACCCTATCTTACCAAACCCATCTCATTAACTGGCTATCCATCCACTCCAACACCTGTCACATCTGGTTCCAGCCCATATTACTGTACACCATTCCCAGAACATCTCACCACTCAGCACCAGCGGTGGGTTACTCTGAATCCAGGAACCTGTGCATATCTTGTCCTCTTCGCCTGTTTCTTTTTCCCTTCTTAGTCTTTCTCCCCTTTCTTCTTTTCCAGTTTTATTTAGTTTTCACTCAGTCTTGATTGATAAAGAGAGACCTCGGTGGGAACGTGGCCTCAGTAGATTCCAGAACAATGGTGGATCCTGCAGCGATAATGTAGTAACAAATGGCACGCCCTGCGAAGCCTAAAGGCAGCATCGTATTGGCCGGTGTAGCAAAGAGCAGGGACTATAGCAGCAGCATGGTGTGGGCCGGTGTAGCCCAGAGCAGGGACTATAGCAGCAGCACGGTGTGGGCCGGTGGAGCCCAGAGCAGGGACTATAGCAGCAGCACGGTGTGGGCCGGTGGAGCCCAGAGCAGGGACTATAGCAGCAGCACGGTGTGGGCCGGTGTAGCCCAGAGCGGGGTCTATAGCAGCAGCACGGTGTGGGCCGGTGTAGCCCGGAGCAGGGACTATAGCAGCAGCACGGTGTGGGCCGGTGTAGCCCAGAGCGGGGTCTATAAAGCAGCAGCACGGTGTGGGCCAGTGTAGCCCGGAGCGGGGACTATAGCAGCAGCACGGTGTGGGCCGGTGTAGCCCGGAGCGGGGACTATAGCAGCAGCACGGTGTGGGCCGGTGTAGCCCAGAGCGGGGTCTATACCAGCAGCACGGTGTGGGCCAGTACAGCCCAGACCAGGGACTATAGCAGCAGCACGGTGTGGGCCGGTGTAGCCCAGAGCAGGGACTATAGCAGCAGCACCGTGTGGGCCGGTGTAGCCCAGAGCAGGGACTATAGCAGCAGCGCGGTGTGAGCCGGTGTAGCCCAGAGCAGGGACTATAGCAGCAGCGCGGTGTGAGCCGGTGTAGCCCGGAGCGGGGACTATAGCAGCAGCGCGGTGAGGGCTGGTGTAGCCCGGAGCGGGGACTATCGCAGCAGCACGGTGTGGGCCAGTGTAGCCCGGAGCGGGGACTATAGCAGCAGCACAGTGTGGGCCAGTGTAGCCCAGAGCAGGGACTATAGCAGCAGCACGGTGTGGGTCGGTGTAGCCCAGAGCAGGGACTATAGCAGCAGCACGGTGTGGGCCGGTGTAGCCTGGAGCGGGGACTATAGCAACAGCGCGGTGTGGGCCGGTGTAGCCCGGAGCGGGGACTATAGCAGCAGCACGGTGTGGGCCGGTGTAGCCTAGAGCAGGGACTATAGCAGCAGCACGGTGTGGGCCGGTGTAGCCCAGAGCAGGGACTATAGCAGCAGCACAGTGTGGGTCGGTGTACCCGGAGAGGGGACTATAGCAGCAGCACGGTGTGGGCCGGTGGAGCCCGGAGCGGGGACTATAGCAGCAGCACGGTGTGGGCCGGTGTAGCCTAGAGCAGGGACTATAGTAGCAGCACCGTGTGGGCCAGTGTAGCCCAGAGCGGGGACTATAGCAGCAGCACGGTGTGGGCCGGTGGAGCCCAGAGCAGGGACTATAGCAGCAGCACGGTGTGGGCCGGTGTAGCCTAGAGCAGGGACTATAGTAGCAGCACCGTGTGGGCCAGTGTAGCCCAGAGCGGGGACTATAGCAGCAGCACGGTGTGGGCCGGTGTAGCCTAGAGCAGGGACTATAGCAGCAGCACGGTGTGGGCCGGTGTAGCCTAGAGCAGGGACTATAGTAGCAGCACGGTGTGGGCCGGTGTAGCCTGGAGCGGAGACTATAGCAGCAGCACGGTGTGGGCCGGTGTAGCCCAGAGCAGGGACTATAGCAGCAGCACGGTGTGGGCCGGTGTAGCCCAGAGCGAGGACTATAGCAGCAGCACGGTGTGGGCCGGTGTAGCCCGGAGCGGGGACAATAGCAGCAGCACGGTGTGGGCCGGTGTAGCCCAGATCGAGGACTATTGCAGCAGCACGGTGTGGGCCGGTGTAGCCTGGAGCGGGGACTATAGCAGTAGCGCGGTGTGGGCCGGTGTAGCCCGGAGCGGGGACTGTGGCAGCAGCACCGTGTGGGCCGGTGTAGCCCAAAGCAGGGACTATAGCAGCAGCACGGTGTGGGCCAGTGTCACCCAGAGTGGGGATTAAAGCAGCAGCACGGTATGGGTCGGTGTACCCGGAGAGGGGACTATAGTTGCAGTACGGTGTGGGCCGGTGTAGCCCAGAGCGAGGTCTATAGCAGCAGCACGGTGTGGGTCGGTGTACCCGGAGAGGGGACTATAGCAGCAGCACGGTGTGGGCCGGTGTAGCCCAGAGCAGGGACTATAGCAGCAGCACGGTGTGGGCCGGTATAGCCCAGAGCAGGGACTATAGCAGCAGCATGGTGTGGGCCGGTGTAGCCTAGAGCAGGGACTATAGTAGCAGCACTGTGTGGGCCGGTGTAGCCTACAGCAGGGACTATAGTAGCAGCACGGTGTGGGCTGGTGTAGCCTAGAGCAGGGACTATAGCAGCAGCACGGTGTGGGCCGGTGTAGCCCAGAGCAGGGACTATAGCAGCAGCACGGTGTGGGCCGGGGTAGCCTAGAGCAGGGACTATAGTAGCAGCACGGTGTGGGCCGGTGTAGCCCAGAGCAGGGACTATAGCAGCAGCACGGTGTGGGCCGGTGTAGCCCAGAGCGAGGACTATAGCAGCAGGACCGTGTGGGCCGGTGTAGCCCGGAGCGGGGACAATAGCAGCAGCACGGTGTGGGCCGGTGTAGCCCAGATCGAGGACTATTGCAGCAGCACGGTGTGGGCCGGTGTAGCCCGGAGCGGGGACTATAGCAGCAGCACAGTGTGGGCCAGTGTAGCCCAGAGTGGGGACTATAGCAGCAGCGCGGTGTGGGCCGGTGTAGCCCAGAGCAGGGACTATAGCAGCAGCACGGTGTGGGTCGGTGTAGCCCAGAGCAGGGACTATAGCAGCAGCACGGTGTGGGCCAGTGTAGCCCAAAGCAGGGACTATAGCAGCAGCACGGTGTGGGCCGGTGTAGCCCAGAGCAGGGACTATAGCAGCAGCACGGTGTGGGCCGGTGTAGCCCAGAGCAGGGACTATAGCAGCAGTGCGGTGTGGGCCGGTGTAGCCCAGAGCAGGGACTATAGCAGCAGCACGGTGTGGGTCGGTGTAGCCCAGAGCAGGGACTATAGCAGCAGCACGGTGTGGGTCGGTGTAGCCCAGAGCAGGGTCTATAGCAGCAGCACGGTGTGGGCCGGTGTAGCCCAGAGCAGGGACTATAGCAGCAGTGTGGTGTGGGCCGGTGTAGCCCAGAGCAGGGACTATAGCAGCAGCACGGTGTGGGTCGGTGTAGCCCAGAGCAGGGACTATAGCAGCAGCACGGTGTGGGCCGGTGTAGTCTGGAGCGGGGACTATAGCAGCAGCGCAGTGTGGGTCGGTGTAGCCCGGAGCGGGGACTATAGCAGCAGCACGGTGTGGGCCGGTGTAGCCTAGAGCAGGGACTATAGCAGCAGTGCGGTGTGGGCCGGTGTAGCCCAGAGAGGGGACTATGGCAGCAGCACCGTGTGGGCCGGTGTAGCCCGGAGCAGGGACTATAGCAGCAGTGCGGTCTGGGCCGGTGTAGCCCAGAGAGGGGACTATGGCAGCAGGACGGTGTGGGCCTGTGTAGCCCAGAGCGGGTTCTATAGCAGCAGCACAGTGTGGGCCGGTGTAGCCCGGAGCAGGGACTATAGCAGCAACATGGTTTTATCCGGTGTTGCTCAGAGTGGGGTCTATAGCAGCAGTGATGGGGATGTTGGACTCTCTTTGAATTACCTTTTTATATATTTTATTTTTAGTTAAAGTTAATGGAGCATCTGCACTGCGGCTGTACACACTTTGCACTGTATTTTGTATTGAATGCATATGACAATAAATGATCTCATCATTAGAATTTACTGACATCCGTTGTATGTGTGCTGTTTTTAAAAGTCTGTTGTGCACCCAGACAAGCGCCATCATCTTGCGTGCCCCCTGTATTACCCTGGAAATAGGAAAACGAAGGCAGAGGCACAGAATCAGTGCCCCTGCTTTCTGGGTGGGGGCCTGAGGATCCCCTTGGATGGAATGATGCAGAGGCAGAGCTTCCTCATCCCTCCAGTGCCAGCAGTGGAGAAGACAGCACCAGACCATGCCCAAATCCAGTCATAAAACTGTGAGAGTATCTTTAAAGGCTGAATCCCATCGAGCCAGTCAGCTTCTATGAAAGCAGCAAGCAGTAGCTGAAAAGTCTACTGAAGCTACAGTGGTATTAAAAATGTTTGTAGAAACTTAAACAGCTAATAATAGTGGAAGATCCTGAAAAGTGTTGTGTTGATCAGAGTTGCTCAATGCCTTGAGGGTGAAATACGAACCATAAAACTGAGATAAAGCATTCAATATCGGATACACAAATCAAGTTATGTCACTCAGAGGAAGGGTAAAATTCTGACATGAGATAAAAGTTTATCTGCTCAGCTGGAATTTTTATGTTGCTATATTTAGTGGACAAGCAGTTGTAATCATTTAAAATTATCAGGTCAAGTTTCTAAATATATATTTTGGAAAAGGAATTTTTATTAAGAGGGTCTTTAAATAGACAGTATAATTTGACTCACCAGAGTTACAAGGTTGGACCATAAGAAATAGGACCAGAAAAAGGCCATACAGCCAATCAAGTCTGCTCTGCTACTTAATGAGATCACGGCTGCTTTGATAATCCTTAACTCGACTTTCCTCTCTTTTCTCCATAACCCCTGATTAAAAATCTAATGATCACAGCCAGGAATAGATTCAACATCCCTTTGTGGTAAATAATTCAAATTCACCACATTGTGAGAGAAGAAATTCCTCCTCATCACTGTCTTAAACGTGTGATCCTTTATTCTGAGATTAGGGTGACTGGTCATAATCTATCCCACAAGGGGAAACAACTTTTCTGCACCTAACCAGCCAAATTCCCTAGAAATCATCTGTTTCAATGAAGTCACCTCTAATTCTTCTCATTTCCAATGAGCAGGGCCCAGCATACTCAACCTGTCCTCATAAAGCAATCACTCCATACCCGATACCCGCCAAGTATGCAGTTCTCTACACTATACCCAAATTCAAGAATATCTTACTTTTGATAAGGGGCACAAAGCTGTTCACAATATTCCAGCTGCAGTCTGACTAGTCCTTTGTATAGTTTTAGCAAAATTGTCCTACTTTTATACTCTGTTCTCTTTGAAATAAAGCCCAACATTCAACTTACCTTCTTTATTATCCACTAAACCTGTTGCTAGCTTTGTGTGATTCATGGATGAGGACTCCCTAATCCTTTTGTTCCTAGCTTCCTGCAGGATTTCTCAATTTAAATAATATTCAGCTCCTCTACTCTTTCTGCCAAAGTGCTACCTGAAAGTATACTTCACCTCCTAACATTTTATCTACTCGTCTACATTTTTCTGCAGTCTTTTGGTCATCCTGATCATTTGCCTTCCCCCTTATTTTTGATTTGCTATAAATTCTGTGTGTTAGGATTGAGCCCTCCACTACCACCTGATGAAGGAGCAGTGCTCCGAAAGCTAGTGCTTCCAATTAAACCTGTTGGACTATCACCTGGTGTTGTGTGATTTTTAACGCTTATTTTTGGTCTTCAAGAAACTTTGCTATAGTACATAAAAATCATTAATATGTAGTGTAAATATACTTGGTCATAGCACTGATCCCTGTGACACTCCAATAGTTATAAGTAACCATTCCGAAAAAAATTCCCTTATCACAACCCTCTATTAGTTCGCCAATCCTTGATTAACATTAATATACTAACTCCATTATAATGGGCGCTTATTAAGTACCTTAAGGTGCAGTATCTTGTAAAATGTCTTTGAAAAATTCAAATATATTTTATCCATTGTTTCTCCTTTATTTTTCCTCATGTTATTTCCTCAGAGAATTACAGTATATTTGTTAGGCATGACCTCCCCTTAATGAAGCCAGGATTAATCTATTTGAGTCGAGGGTGTGGTGCTGGAAAAGCACAGCAGATCAGGTAGCATCTGAGGAGCAGGAGAATTGACATTTTGGGCATTAGCCCTTCATCAGGAATGAAGGGCTTATACCCGAAACATCAATTCTCCTGCTTCCCGGATGCTGCCTGATCTACTGTGCTTTTCCAGCACCATACTCTCGACCCTGATCTCCAGCATCTGCAGTCCTCACTTTCTCCTGAATCTATTTGATCACATGATCTCTTTCTATATGTTATACTATTATGTCCTTTGAATTAGACTCTAACATTTTCCCATTAATCGATAGTTAGCTAACTGGCCTCTAGTTATCTGTTCTAGGTCTCCTTGCCTTTTTGAATAAAGGTGCTACATTGGCAGATTTCTAATCCTCTGGGACATTTTCAGAATCCTGGAAGATTACTATCAGTACTTTGTTTACTATTCTAGGATGTACCCTATCAGGTCCAGCAGACTTTTCTGTCTTTACCCGTTAGTTTCCCTGGTACATTTCCTCTAGTGAAAGTTACTATCTTTATTTTCTCTCTCCATTTGGGCCCACAAATATTTAGCAATATTGGAATGCAATTAGTGTCTGGAATATAATTTTTATTCAATTCCTCTGCCCTTTCCTCGTTCTCCACTTTTTTTCACCCGATTCATTCTCTTAGGGGTGATCTTTCACTTTGACTTCTGCCTTTAAGGCATTGTCTGAGCTGAGATGTCACTTTTTGTTATAAAACTTTCAGTTATCTTCAGAATGTGACTTAAAAGAAGTTCTGGGATTTACATATTAAAGATCCAAAACCAGTAAGTCCATTCTAAAAGATGAAGGACTTAATAACAATCCAGGTTTGTTCAATATATCATTTCAGCTGCATGACACTGTTATCTTTTGCAATAAATTCTGTGTCTTATGGTCCTGCTTCACAACCACCTGATGAAGAAGCAGCACCTGAAAGCTAGTGCTTCCAAATAAACCCGTTGGACTATAACCTGGTGTTGTGTGACTTTTAACTTTGCTGCAGTGTCACACTCTGTCAGACTTTGTGTCACACTCTTTGTAAGCAATTTTTAAAATACCCCTGGAAATGCTCCACTTCCCTGCAAAGCTTACACAGGTGTAATAAAGCCAGAAATTGTTTCTGTCTGAGAGCTTCTTAACCTCTCATCTGGAGCAGCGAGCTTTATCATCAAAGCATTTTATAACTGTTTGTGTTGGTCGATCATGTGATGCTTTCGTAGAAAGTAGATAAAATGTTATATTTCTCTTCATATCATTTCAGTTTCTACAACCAGTTGAATAGCTCTTTCCTGCATGAGATCTTCATTTGAATGTAATATATTTTAAAGAGATGTACCAAAAATTTCAATGACAATTCTGTCTTGTAGCAATTAATTAATTGGAAATCTCCACAGTCCCAAAATCCTGATGATGCATAAGTATCAGTTATGAAATTGTCAATTGGATTCTCCTGGGTATTTTATTCTTCTATTAAATCTTGCTCTTTCCATTTTATGATTTGTTCAAAATGTGAAGTAGTTGTCAAATTTCTTACAATATTATCAAAGGTATCTGTAAATTGTAAAGAATCCTAAACTCTGCCATTCCCTCCATCTCACTCTTCTCTTTCTCTCTCATTCTTATAGGTGTTCCTTAGAACTTACATTTTTGGCCAAATGTTTGGTGCCCATGATCATATACCCTAGATGTTTAAGCGTCAAAGTCTCTTCGATAGGACTCTTGTGAAGTATCTTGATGTTTTGCTGAAGCATGATATGAATACAGAATCTTATTTGTTAACATGATTCAGTGACGATGACTATCAGAACTTTGAAAGGTAAACCTGCTAGCATCAGATCTCTATGGTTAAAATGCCATTTAACTTAACCTGATGAACACTACCATGAACCTGATTTACCAGGTTAATAAAAAGAACAAAGAAGAATACATCACAGGAACAGTCCTCTCGGCCCACTGAGACTGCACTGACACACGATGCTTTTCTTAACCAAAAACCTTTTGCACCCATGTCGGTCCATACCCCTCTATTCCTTGCGTATTCATGTATCTGTCAAGATGCCTCTTGAATATTGTTATTGCATTCACTTCCACCACCACCTCTGGCAGGGCATTCTAGGGACTTACCTTCTGTGTAAAAACAAAACTCACATCTCCTTTAACTCTCCCTCTTTTGCCTCAAACCTATGTCCTGTAGTAATTGACATTTCTAGCCTTGGAGAAAGACTCCAACTATCCATTCTAACCAGGCCTCTCATAATTTTGTGAACATCTTGAGCAGGTTGTCCCCTCATTTTCAACATTTCAGTGAAAAAAGGTCAACAGTTAATTCCTTCCAAACCAGGCAACATTCTGATAAACCATTTCTGTACTCTCCCCAAAGCCTCCACATCCGTCTGTTGTGTTGGACTAGAATTGCACACAATATTCCAAATGTGGCCTAACTGAAGTTCTATACAGCTGTAACATGACTGATCATGATGTTTATACTCAATGCCTTGACCGACGAAGGCAAGCATGCCATATGCATTCCTGACCACCTTATCCACTTCTGTTGTCACTTCCAGAAAGCTGTGCACCTGTACGCCGAGATCCCTCTTTATGTTGATGTACTAAGAGTTCTGCCATTTACTGTATACTTCCTTCATGCATTAGATCTTCCAGAATGCATCACCTTGAATTTGTCCTGATTAAACTCCATCTGCTACTTTTCCAGCCTATCGATATCCTGCTGTATCCTTTGGCAATCCTTCTCACTATCCACAGCTTGCCCAATCTTTGTGTCATCTGCAAACTTACTAATTAGGCCATCTACATTCTCCTCCAACTGCTCCCTTGAACTGTCCTACCTGTCCATCTTCCTTTCCACTTATACACTCCACCCTCTCTTCCCTATCACCATCACCCCCTCCCGAACCTGCATCTACCTATTGTCTTCCTAGCTACCTTCCATGCCAGCCCCACCCTCCTATTTATCTCCATTCACCCCTTCTCCTGCCAGCCATCTCCTCACCTCCCCCCTACATTCCTAATGAAGGGCTTATGCCTGAAATGTCAATTCTCCTGCTCCTCGGATGTTGCCTGACCTGCTGCGCTTTTACAGTATCACACTTTTCGACTCTAATCTCCAGCATCTGCAGTTCTTACTTTCTCCTAATCATTGAGACCTTGTCAAAGACCATTCCAAAATAGACAACATCATGTTAGACCACCCTGCCTTCATCAATCCACCTTATTACTTCCTCAACAACCCCAATCAAGTTTGTCAGACATGACCTTTGTCACACAAAGCCATGCTGCCCATCATTAATGTTACAAATGTGAGTAAACATTATCCCTAAAAATCATCTCAAATAATTTCCCTACGGCTGATATAAAGCTTATCAGCCTATAATTTCCTTGATTATCCCTGTTGCCCTTTTTAAACAACAGAATAGTGTTAGATATTCTCTGGGACCTCTCCTGTGACTACAGAGGATACAAAGATTTCATACAAGGCCCAGTCATTTTCTCAACTGCCTTCCCTCAACATTCTGGGATAGATCCCATCAGGGACTCGTCTGCCTCAATGCCTTCAAAACGCCCATCGCTTCCTCCTTGTTTATATTGACATGCCCTAGAATATCAACATACCCCCGCAGGGACCGACTTCCTCCAGCTCCACAGATAAATTCCCTTCTCTGTCCTTGAGTGGACCTATCCTTTTCCTGGTTACTCTCTTGCTCCTTATATATGTATAAAGCACCTTGGGATTTTTCCTTAATTCTGTTTGCCAAATCGACTTCATGACCCCTTTCAGTCCTTGTAATTCCTTGTTTAAGTTCTGTCCTGCCATTTTTGTATTCTTCGAAGACTCTGTCTGTCTTCAATTTCCTAAACCTGTACCAAATAAACATATTTCTCAAAAAAATGTTTATGATGAACATTATTAAAGAATCAGAGAACGTTACAAAATAGAATGAGGCCATTTTGCCAAGTGTGTCTGCATTGGGTCAACAAAGAAGCAATTTACTTAATTCTACTTCTGACACACTGTCTTGTTTGGAACTGCATCTCTATTTCTTTTTTTGTTGTCATGGAATTCACTTATTGTTCGAATTAAAGTGCTCTTTTCTACAATTTATTTTTAAAATGATGCCCTTTTACTTGTACTCAATTCTTTTCATAATTTATAGCTTTCTAAAATACAATACAATATAACACAGGAACAGGCCCTTCAGCCCACCAAGATTGTGCCGATTCGTAATCCTTATTGAGATCTACTATTGCCCATACATGGTTTCTATCTCTCTGATCGCCTCCTATACATGTGTCTGTCAAGATGCTCTTTAAATGTTGCTAATGTGCCTACTTCCACCTCTACTAGCAGTACGTTCCAATAATCCACCATTCTTTGTGTGAAAATTTTTCCCCACTCTTCTCCCCTACACTTTCCCCTTCTTACCTTGAACTTGTGCTCTCTTGTAGTTATGATGTGGAGGTGCCGGTGTTAGACTGGGGTGGACAAAGTTAAAAATCGCACAACACTAGGTTATAGTCTGACAGCTTTATTTGGAAGGACTATCTTCCAGAGCGCTGCTCCTTCATCAGGTGGGTCAGGATCATAAGACACAGAATTTGTAGCAAAAGATCACAGTGTCATGCAACAGATACAATATACTGTACACACCTAGATTGCTGTTAAGTCTTTCATCTTTTAGAATGGGTTACAGGTTTCGATTCTTTAATATGTAAATTCCAGAACTTCTTTCAATTCACATTCTGGAGATAACTTAAGGTTTTATAAAAAGAGGTGACATCCCAGCTCAGACAATATGTTAAAGGTTAGAGTCTGTCTGCATTCTAATCTTGAGTCAGACTGGTTCTATTTCCAAAGTAGGAGTTTATAAAATGTTACATTTGCAGAATTGTATTTGCAGATACATTCTGTTTTGTTCAAAAAGCACACAATCTGCAGATGGTCAATCCATGTGACATTTTAGAAATTCCTACTTTGGACATAGAACCAGTCTGACTCAAGATTGGGAAACAGACAGACTGTAACCTCACACCTTTAATGCATTGTCTGAGCTGAGAAGTCACTTCTTAAAAATAAAACCTAAAGTTATGTCGGGAATGTGAATTGAAAGAAGTTCTGGGATTTACATATTAATGAAGTGAAACCTGCAACCCATTCTAAAAGATGAAAGACTTAACAGCAATCTAGGTGTGTATATTATATTATATCAGTTGCTTGACACCATGATCTTTTACTATAAATTTTGTGTTTTATGATCCTGCCCTGCTAGTTACCTGATGAAGGAATCTTATACTTTCAAATAAACCTGTTGGACTATAACCTGGTGCTGTGTGATTTTCTTTACTCTGTCCTCTTGTAGTCGACCTTTCCACCTTGGGAAATGACCTCTGGCTATTCACTTTATCTATGCCTCTCAAGACTTCAGCAATGTCAAAGAATGCATAGTTTGTAAACTTTCCACACATTAAGTCATGTACACATGTACAGAAATGATCTTTTCTTTAAAAAAATCCCACAGAGGAAACACACACCTCCCCCACCACTATTCCCCGCTCCCCCCCCCCCCCCCCCCCCGCCCCAATCTACCTATATGTGGTCATGAGGGAAGTCGGTGCCCATTGTCTGTCTTATTGACATCTGCTGGACACCTAAAACCTCACTGTAGATTCACTGGCCCCAGGTCAAACTCCTTCCTGGCAGCATCGTAGGTGTATTTGCACCCCAAAAACTGTAGTACTTTAGAAGAAATTTCACTCCCACTTCTTCCAGATCAATTAGGTCTGGGCAATAATTGCTAGCCTAGCAATGCCCATATATCGTAAAGGAATAAAATAAGGAATTCCCTGTAGCCTGAGACTCTGTGATGCCGGGACACCAGGGAGGATATCGTTCCAGTAGCAGCCACAACCTCCTGGGTGGCGCTGTTGAGTGCAAATCCTCCCAGCCTCTGATTCAATGGCAGTTTTTGCTGGACATGACTTTCATCCTGGGATGTTGATTCTAGAGGAAGGCCTGCTGGTCAATTCATCACTACCAGACTGACAAATGGTTGGAAGCCTTCCTGAAAAGAATCCCTGTGGAACTCTCACTCGCTCTTCAGCCAGCAGGTAAAACTCCTGTAAGCCACAACAAGATTCTACCCTGATGCAATTGGAAAGGATTGCAATCAAGCAAGTTCTGATAGTGTTGACTTTCTCAAGTGTTTGTACATTGTCCTGCTCACACTAAAATAAGATTGACATTGCCATTTTAAATTTTAAAATGTAAGGATGTTACTTTCTGTCTCTTCTTCCCTGTTTGAATTTTTTTTAATGTTACGTCTAACAGTGTTTTTGTATATATTCTAATATATGAGTAAATAAGATTTCTGCTGTAGTTCTGGCTAAATGAGTTCTGGAGTGGCTGAACCTCCAGGGAAAGTTTGGCTCTGCTTCCCATTTCTCAGCTGTAATTTCAAGATTTTGGCCAAGGTGCTGGCCAAAAGAAATAAACTACAACAGCCTGAAGCTGTACACCTTGATCAGATGGACGCCAGTATTGTTAACATTGGATGCTGAGTATCACTGTGGCAGGTCGCTCTTGTCCACTATGTTTTGAACCACATTGATGATTTAAATCAATGTGGAAAAGGTTTTCGATTGAGCAGATTGGATTTGTTTACTTCAAAAATTCACAGACCTCTGCTTTTGGAAACATTTGTAAAATGAATACCATATATTTCCCTATTTGGTTCAATGTATTAATTTTTATAGAAGCAAACTAAAGCAGTGAAGAATCTCAAGTCAAATAGAAGATTTTCAAGTAATGTCAACCATTGTGGTTAGCACCTCTGTGTTACAGTGCCAGGGACCCAGGTTCAATTCCACCCTCAGGCCATTGTCTGTGTGGAGTTTGCACATTCTCCCCGTGTCTGCAGGGGTTTCCTCTGGGTGCTCCTCCCACAGGCTAAAGGCATGTAAGTTAGTTGGAACTGCCATGCTAAATTTCTCTTAGTGTCCAGAGCTGTGTAGGCTAGGTGGATTAGCCAGATTAAATACAAGGTTACAGGGATAGGGTTGGGGTTTGAGTCTGGGTGGTTTGTTCTTTGGATGGTCAGTGTGGACCTGATGAACTGAATGGCCTGCTTCCACATTGTAGGGATTCTATGATTCACTGGACCACACAGTCATCTTGAGTGGTAAAACTGTCCTCACAACCTGAGAAGAACCATTGTTGACCAGTGGAAACATTAATCTACATTAAATTACTGATACAATATCAATGTTAGTTGATGAATGAAACCTACACCTTAATAATAAATCAGGCAGTTCATCACAAACTCAAGATGCCTTTGGTGGATCACTGGATTCCCTCAATTTTGTTATTGAGATCTGGGTGCACTGGCTAAGTCAGATTTTATTGCCCATCCCTATTGCCCTGGAGAAAGTAGTACAGTAGCGCCTCGACATACGACCGACCCCGTTCACGAACAAATCGGTTTACGAATAGAATTGCATGTAAAATTTTGCTTCAACGTACGTACAAAATTCAAGGTACGAACGAAGGTATGAATGCAAAGAGTCCGTGTGCAACCACATGGTTTCATTGTTCTGCTTTGCTACGCGCTTGTCGAATGCAAAAGCTCTTGGGCCCCACGTGATCTCATTCAGTTCATCTTTGGCGTGCGCGCTGTGAACAGCATTCATTGCTATGTCCAAGCATTCTTATGCTATCTGAACAATGGGAAAAATTGACTCAGTTCATGAACCGGGTCCCGGAATGGATTAAGTTTGTAAGTCGAGCGCTACTGTATTGAGCTGCCTTCTTCAACCACTGCAACTCTTGGGTTATAGGTATACACACCAGTCCTTTAGAAACACAGGTCCGGGATTTTGACCCAGCAACTGTGAAGGAATGGTGATATAGTTCCAAATCAGGATAGTATGTCACATGGAAGAGAATTTGTTATGCTCCCTGCTACCTTTGTCCTTCCAGACAGCAGAAATTATACATTTCAAAGTTGTTGTCAGGGGACCCTTGGTGAGTTACTGCAGTACATCTGAACAAGATTGGCTTAGTATTTAGCCTTAAATATTTTTTGTTCTCCTTACATAGTTGTTGGATTAAGTTAATTCTCTATTTGAATAAATTTATTCAAATGAAGTGATTCAAATCCAGAAAATTGATCTTTAATAAATAGATTTTATTTTCAGATGACTATAGCTCAGCAAGATGATTTGGATACTCTGCACACCATATGTTTCTATTAAATAAGCCAATAACAATTACTAACATGAAGGTCAGTGTTGTCTCTTCTGTCGTTGGTATGTTGGCTTTTACTCAATTGACTATCAGTTTCCAAAGGAAATTAGACAGCATTTGGCATACAGCACGATCAGTGTGTCTTTGTATTAGGACTAAATAGGTAGAATATCAGCTCACACAGAAGTTCTTATTCTTCACTGATCCTTTCAGTTGATTCAATACAGTTTAGCTGTCTTTGATAGTACTATGGAAATAGCCAACTGCTTGCAACATGATGTTTGCACATGCTCAACCTTACAGTACGTCAAGACTGTGTTCATATGTCATCTTGGTAAATCAGATTAACAAGACTCACAATGCAGCAACACTTTCATATGCTTAATTTAGAGAAAAGCCACCAGTTTATACCTTTTTTCTATTTTACTCTTATTTCCTTCTTGTTTCTTGCCCTTTCAATCTCTAATCTAAAGCGACTGAATATGTTTGACAGTTTATGACATTGAATGAACCCTTGGTTGGGCTTTTCTTATTGATTTAGGCAAGTTTAGTTACAAACTAAAATGCTGTAGAACTATATTCAATCAGACTGACATCAATTTACTGGCATCACAAAACCTGCTTCTGTTTGGTGCTTTAGAAAAAGATTTAATTCATATATAATTTACAAGTGAAAATATTCTCCTGACATTTATTTGTTGTCATATTTAATTGAATAGTATAAAACTATTACCATGCTGTGCATAATGTTTTTGCAACAACAAAGGATAATACTTTCGTAAATAAAAATTACCTTATCCTTGTCAAAAGTAAGGTTGACCAGCTGAAAAAAAATCAAAAATGTGGAAATCACTAAAGCAAGGATATTGCTTACAATCAGATCCATCTTAATACCCTTTATTAACAGTACCCAGACTTATTGGCAGTGCTTTAATATATTGGCTCAAATTTCAAACAACATCCCTTACTGTCCAAATACAGCCATGTGTTATTAATGTTGTTGGAGCCAATGATCTGAACTACTGCCAGTAAGTCTGGATACTAGAACAAATTATAACAGGATTGTTGCTTTAATAAACTTTACTTTTCTGACCTTCATGTATTTGGAGATAACTTTTCACAGTTGATCAACTATATTAGAATATATACATGGAGTAAATTAATTATGACGTATAATTGTCGAAAAAAGCCAAGAAAAGTCAACCTGATCCATCTAATCCACATGATTAGGCAGAGTACAACACATGAAGTATTTTTTTAAAATGTAGATACTTATTATGATATAAGGAAGCACAAACAGAAGAGAAATTTGTGACCAGATAATTCATTTCAGTGATAAATATTGGACTCCCAAACAAACTCTGCTGGGCTTTTTTTCAAATGTTTGATTAGATTAGATTCCCTACAGTGTGGAAACAGGCCCTTCGGCCCAACAAGTCCGCACCAACCCTCCAAAGAGCAACCTACCCAGACCCATCTGACTAATGCACCAAATACTATGGGCAATTTAGCATGGCCAATTCATCTGGCCTACACAGCTTTGTGACTGTCGGAGGAAACCCACACAGATACAGGGAGAATGTGCAAACTCCACACAGACAGTCACCTGAGGTTGGAATCGAACCTAGGACACTGGTGCTGTGAGGCAGCAATGCTAACCACTGCGCCACTGTGCCGCCATTTGTGGTATATATTTAATATCAATGATCATTTCAACTGACATGTCAATGTGCTTGGAATGAATTGACTGCAGTATGGTGCTGCTGGTTCAACAGCCTATGCTTGAAAGAGTGCGTCCAATCTCCCTCTGTACCAGCTAACTTTACTAAAAATAGTTACCTTTCCTTTACTGGTATGAAATTCTCTGCATGACTTTTGAATTTAACGCTTGTGATGTGTACCTTTTGATGATGCATGCTTTGTGTGAGGATGGAACATTTGATGCAACATTTTGGTTAGCTATTCACTGAAGCAACTTCTTATTCTAAAGCAAGCAGATATTCTATAATTCATTAAACATTGGAGGTATGCATATCACCAATTCCACGTATCAAGTGACTTTTAGATTCTACCTCCCAAATGAATTACGTATGCTACCTTATAAGTAAAATGTTATTTTTAATGCCCTGAAGTCCACAATACATTCCACTCTTTTACATGTTGTCTGTAAAAACTTCAAAATCATACTCCTTTTCCAAACACACTGTCTTCTCTTGGTTAAAGTTAAAAATCACACAACACCAAGTTATAGTCCAACAGGTTTATTTGGAAGCACTAGCTTTCAGAGCACGGCTCCTTCATCAGGTGGTTGTGGATTATAAGATCCTAAGACACAGAATTGATAGCAAAGATTTACAGAGTGATGCAACTGAAATGATGTATTGAAAAAGACCTGGATTGTTTATTAAGTCTCTCATCTTTTAGAATGACTATGTTGGTTTCAGTTCTTTCATATGTAAATCCCAGAGCATTTTTTAAAGTTACATTCTCAAGTGAACTTCAACAATAGATGCCATGTCAGCTCGGATAATGCATTGAAGGTGCAAAGATAATGTTCGGACTGATTCTATTTTTAAAAAAGGGATTTACAGAAACTTACATGGATTCATGCAGTTTTTGTGCAAAATAGAATGTAATTCTGCAAATACAAATTCATACCACAAACTTGTATGTGTGTACGTACGTATGGGTGTGTGTGTGTGGGGGGGGCGGGTAGCTGTGAGTGTCTGTGAGGGAGTATGTGTACATGCGTGAGTGTAAAGGGGTACAAGTCTGTGAGATGGTGTGTGTTTGGGTGTGAGTGTGGACGGTGTGTATATGTGAGCAAATGAGAGAGAGCTTGTGCATGAGAGAGTGTGTGTGTGTGTGTGTGTGTGTGTAGTGCAATGGGGTCACCAGTTGAGGCCATCCCCATGGGTACCAAACTTAGCTGTCAGCCTCTGCACAGCCACATTGCGTTGTTGCCTATCCCAAAGTTCGCCTTGGAGGATGGTCACCCCGACGAGCTGAGGCGAATGTCTCAGACTGCTGTCAAAGACATGTGGAGATCAAAGGTTTAGAATGTAAATTGGTTCAATGGTGGTAAGGACCACCATGCTGAGAGTGATCCACCAAAATGGATCTTGTCCTTCACCTAACACTTTACCATCACAGATGGCATTTTTCAAATTCAATATATTTCAAATGTTATCAAGAAAAGGCTGAAAGCACTGCATCAGGTAAAAGCATGGACAGCAACATTTGTGCAACTCAAGTAATGTTTGAATCGTTTAACTGCCAGACAATGACCATCTCTGACAAGACAGAATCTAATCATCTATAGGAGTCAAGATGGTGCCGATACAGGGTGACTCTTTGCAATGTCTCTCCAGATCTTATTATCATATTTCTTACAATTGTTCTGCACTTTGAAGCCTCAATTCTGAGATTGTAAAAATGATTAACAATGTTATTCCTCACTCTGTTCAATCACCCCATGATCTTTGTGTCTTTGTATGTTATGATCTGCTATACTGCATGAAAAACAAAACATTTCCCTGTACTTAGGTACATTTGACAATAATAAATCAAATCCTCTTGACACTAAATGGCATAAGCATCAGCGAATCCTTCACAATCAACATCCAAATATCCATAGACCATAAACTAAACTGGATTAGCCACATAAATACTCTGGCTACAAGATCCGGTCAGAGACTGAGAATTCTGCAGCATGTAACTCACTGCCTGACTCCACAATTTGGTCAATAGTTACAAGGCCCAAATCAGAAGTATGATCAAATATTCTCCACTCATCAGGGGAGCTCCAACAATCAAGAAACTTCATAACATTTAGGACAAAGCAGCCCTTTTGATTGACACCACATTCGCTACCATAAAAGTTCACTTAACCCAGATGGCAGAAGTGTATGCATCTATAAGATGCATGACTACAAGTCACAAAGATTTTTTTGACAATACCTTCCAACTTGCTTTCTCAACCAACTAAAATGACAAGGGAAATAGATGTGTGGGAACACCAGGACCTGCAATTTCCTCTCCAAGCCACATAACATCCTAACTTGAAACTATATCACTATTCCTTTATTTTGTTTATGGGTTTAAAATCCTAGAACTCCCTTCATAATATATCTGTGGACATAGCTATACCAGATGAGTTGCAACAGTTCAAGAAGGCAGTTTACCACCACCTTCTCAAGCATATTTAGAACTGAGTAATAAATCCTAGCCTTACTAACAATGTTCACAACCCATAAAAGAATAAGAGAAAACTATGAGGTTTATAATCTGATCTTGAAACTATGGTTGTTTCACCTTTGGCAAGGATAACTGCTCAAGAATTGAAGTCCCAACTGCGTATAACATCACAGCATGGCAAAACAGCCAGTTTGGATGATTACATCGTGATGTTTACAGATGGACACCTGCCACATGTTAGCACTCACAACCCAAAGATACGGGATTTGTCAACCTCTGTTTATCTTGGCCTCTTCCACTGTTCCTCCAAGCAATTCTAACAATGCGAGATCTGTATTCTTGTGAGTGTACTACAATAGGCTTTATTGAATTATAACTTTATACAGAAGATGAATAAAGAGGTCAATATTATCTGGAGCCTACAGATACCAGTTCCAGTTCTAGTTATCAGACATCATTATGAAAGACCTTCCTACATCCATGCTCAGTAACTATGCAGTAACTCAGTAGTAAAGGTACAATTCCTTTTATTCTACGTTTCCCCCCTTTCTTTTACAGTCTCCTTTTTTGCCAATCGTATTCAGCCTTGAACATTTAACTCTTCACTTCACTTCCTCCCACCCTCATCCCCACAATTCTCTGTTGCTTGAAGGATTAATCTCTTAGAGTGTTCTCTGTTCTCTTAGAGAGCAGGTAAGACGTATGTGGTCTCTTCTCATTTCTTTGAAAGATGAACCGTAGATTATGACTGGTTCTCCAGCTTCCATACTCACAAGGGTGTGAATTAATCTGCAGTGAGAACCGATCAAGGAAAAGCTAATTCAACAGCGAGCACTTGCAAAGTCAAATTGTCAAAGCTCTTGAAAAGGATGGACATGGAATCAAAATTCTCATTTTCCTTTCCTTCCACTTTGCACTCTGGCCCAGGGATGAGGTTAATAGATGAAGAGAAGAGTGGAAGATGTTCTGAAAACAACTCTGAAGGTGAGCAAGTGATGACTTCTCCATTAATTCTCAGGTAGGAATTTCTCTTCCTATAGGTTTGATGCTTGAGCTAGCAGGTGAATATTGTGGTGCAGACAATCACATTCAGGGCTCCATGAGAAAGCAAGATAGCATCATTGACAATAGAATGAATTGCCAGATCAGGGTCTATGGAAAGTTGCTATACAATACTCTGATCTGCAAAGTCAATCTCATTCTATAGGTGATCTCTGACACTAACAAGGTAGAACAGATCCTTCTTCTCACTCACCAGACTTTATTTTTTAATAGCTGAGGTCATCCTAACAGAACATTTTATCAGACAATCACTCATTATGCTCTTGAAGTTCTGAACTTTCTGCACCAGAAAGGGTTTCTCCTCCCTCAACATACCTCTCTGTCATTTAAATCATATGTAAACATTAATTGGTCTGCATACAGATTTTTCCATAAATCCTCTGCAAGCTTTTTGTTTTTAGCCTGTAAGGCTTGATTGTTTTGTTTGCCTGCTAACAGCTAGACTTTTAGATCTTGTGTCTCACGAAAGTAGTTTGACTGTGCCAATTCTTGTTGAGTTTCAAATTGCTCAAGCTTGGACTGCTACTCAGCTTTCAGCTTCACTGAGGAATTCCACTTCTCTCAAAGCTTAATAAGTTGATATTTTGAGTTTTGGTTGAAAGAAGACTCAAGTGTGTTTCCATGGCTTGTTCGTATGGTTCTCTCACAGTCACCAGCTGTCATCTATGCTGATCAATTTCTGCATGTTGAATATCAGATAATCCAATTTGGGCTTATGGGTCCCATTTCCCTGGATAGTTTTTTTTAAGTAGCTACTTGTAGTTGCTATATTACTTCCCAGTAGTCCTTATTCAGGAATTGAAGTTCTGTTCTAAATGTGTTAGGCTCACATTTGCTGCTCTCTATGAAGCACATCTTTATGCAGCGTGAGTAACATGGTGACTCAGTGGTTAGCACTACTGCCTCACAGCACCAGGGAAACGGGTTTGATTCCACCCTTGGAGAACTGTCTGTGTATAGTTTGCACATTCTCCTCATGTCTACATGAGGTTTCCTCCCACAGTCCAAAGAAGTAGGTGAATTGGCTATGCTACGTTGTCTATAGTGTACAGAGATATGTAGGCTAGGTGGATTGGCCATAGGAAATACAAGGTTACAGAGTGGACCTGATGGGCCAAATGGCCTACTTCCATACTGTAAGGATTCTATGATCTTTGCAATCAGACATTCTACCGGTACAGATAGGAATACCAACTGCAAAGGTGTCATTTCCTTTAATCTACAACAACTAGTTGCCAGAGATTATAGCTATTGGTGACAAATCCTTAGCTGCCTGTGTTGAAATCCACCAAGTTTGTGTCTCACTTGAGGCTGAAGTATGGACATTCAACAGAGTGCAACCCAGTGGCCAATTCACACTATTGAAGTTCTTTGGCCCCAGACACCATCCATACAGTGGAAGCAGCCAAGTCAGCACAGACGTTATTGGCTTAGTAGTATGTATATGCTGATTCAATTAGCACATTCCAGGACCTCTAAACTGGAAAATTGAGGCATTAGTATTATGGCATATCTGAAGTCAATAGTTATGCTGTCTACTTTCCCTTGACAAACTTATGTAAATTCCATATTGAAACAAAAAAAGTTGGATTATATCTACATAGCAAAAGAAAAAGCAAATATTGAATCATGTAAACACTTTATTAAATCACTCTTCTTTTTAACTTCAACAGAAGCCCAGTGTACATTAACTGAACATTAATGCAAAATGTGTTTAGGCAAACAAAATATTGTTAGCATTGCAATATTAAGCTACTATATTAGATTCACATGCAGTACTAAAGCTAACGGTTAAAGTCATTTAATACCCAAGTAACTTCAAATTAGTATAATTGAGTGATGGCAGAATAATTAAACCAGAAAATGGAAGATGTGCATTATCTAATTGAGCTAATGAAAATCAGAACTTTGCAGCACCTCTACTGATCTTTAACAGCTATTAGCATTAAATTGTTATAGAGAACTTAAATCTTTTGAAAATTAGTTTCCTATTATCAGAACTGTGAATGAAGTTATTCCAGTAATAAGTCCTTGGCAATAATGATTTTAACTTAAGCTTTATAAAAATAGGACTTGGTAGTTGAATATTAAAATTTTGTAATAGCCCATTAAGTTTATGTAATTAATTTCCATAATTTATTCTTGGATTGTTAATATAAAAAGGAGGTGATGGCCCAGTGGTATTATCACTAGACTATTAATCTGGAGATCTAGTTAATGTTCTGGTGACCTGGGTTCAAGTCCTGCATGGTGGAATTTGAATTAAATAATAAAAAGTCTGGAATTAAGACTGTGATGAAAAGACCATGAAATTGTCAGGCAACCCCTAACTGGTTCACTAATGTCCTTTAAGGAGGAAGACTGCTGTCCTTATCTGGTCTGGTCTTGTCTATATGTGACTCCAGAACCATAACGATGTGGTTGAATCTTAACTACCCTCTGGGCAATTGGGAATGCGCAATAAATATGGTATAGCCAGCAAAACATCCTAAGAATGAACTAAAAAAGGTTATAGCTTTATTAGTTATTCCTAGGTCCCCCGAAAATATGATGGGGTTGTGTTTTGCAGAATTCTGATCCTCCTATTGAAGGAAACATATCATTTCACTGGAGGCAGTTCAGTGAAGTTTTACTAGGCTGGTTCCTGGTACAGAGGGATTGTTCTATGACCAAGCATTAAACAAGTTAGGACTCTATTCACTGGATGTAGAAGAATAAGAGGTTATCTTGTTGAAATATTCAGGATGCATAAGGAGTTTGACAAAGTAAATGCTGAGAGAATGTTGCCCCTCATGGGCGAGTCTAGAATAAGAGTGCATAATCTCAGAATAAAGACTCCGATGAGGAGGAATTTTTTTCTGTCAGTGGGTTTTGAATCAGAGAGTCATACAGCACAGAAACAGACCATTTGGTCCAACTTGTTCATGCCAATCAGATATCCTAAGTTAATTTGGTCCCATTTGCCAGCACTCGGCCCATTTCCCTCTAACCCTTCCTATTCATGTACCCATCTAGATGCCTTTTAAGTGTTGTAATTGTACCAGCCTCCACCATTTCCTCTGGCAGCTCATTCCATACACGCACCACCCTGTGTGAAAAAGGTGCCGCATGGGTCCCTTTTAAATCTTTCCCCTCTCACATTAAACCTACGCCCTTTAGTTTTAGATTCCCTCACCCCAGGGAAAGGACCTTGCCTATTTACCCTATCCATGCCCCTCATGATTTTATAAACCTCTATAAGGTCACCTCTCAGTCTCCAGCACCCCAGAGAAAATAGCCCCAGCCTATTCAGCTTTTCCCGATAGCTCAAACCCTCCAATCTTGGCAACGTCTTTGAAAATCATTTCTGAACTCTTTTAAAGTTTCACATGTAGGATGGGAAATATCTGTGGTGGTAAGAACTGCTCCTTATTTGAGGTATTTTCAGTGTTGGAGTGGTTTGCTTGAATTCTCAGATCAGAAATTACTGTTTTATTAGCTGTTGCAATGTTTTAGAACTTTGGGGGGAAAAGGATTAAAGAATGGTACTTTAAAAAAGGAGAAAGGCACACAAAGGCAGTGACCACATGGTGGGAAGAATCATTGGAACTCCTTGCATAAAGAACTATGGAGGCAGAGTTCTTGTGTACATTTAAGGCTAAGATAGGTTCTTCATCAGTAGTAGAATTAAGGATTATGGGAAAAGGGCAGGAATGTGGGCACAAGGAATGTCAGATCAGCCATGATCGTATTGAATGATGGGGCAGACTCAAGGGGCCGAACAGCCTGCTCCAGTTTCTATTTCTATGGTCTTACGGTCTAAGCATGATGAAGGTAGCCCTTGCCAATACTGTTAGGTATGATTTCTGGGTATGTCAGTCTGAATGGTGTGACTTGAGGTGAAGGCATTCCCAACCGCCTGCTGCTCAGATGGTGCAGGTTACAAGATGGTGCAAAAAAAGCATGGTTAGGTGCTGAGTTCATCCCGTCAACATAGTACTCCAGGATGAAGGTGGAGGATGAAGGGAGAGTGGTCCAGGAAATGGCTGATGGAATTTAACGTGAGCAAGTGCGAGGTCTTGCACTTTGGCAAAAAGAATATAGGAATGGACTACTTTCTAAATGGTGAGAAACTTAATAAAGCCAAAGCACAAAGGGATCTGGGAGTGCTAGTCGAGGATTCTCTAAAGGTAAACATGCCGGTTGAGTCTGTGATTAAGAAAGCGAATGCAATGTTGTCTCTTATCTCAAGAGGGTTGGAATATAAAAACACCATTGTGCTACTGAGACTTTATAAAGCTCTGGTTAGGCCCCATTTGGAGTACTGTGTCCAGTTTTGGTCCCCACACCTCAGGAAGGACATACTGGCACTGGAACGTGTCCAGCGGAGATTCACACGGATGATCCCTGGAATGACAGGTCTAGCATATGAGGAACGGCTGAGGATACTGGGATTGTATTCGTTGGAGTTTAGAAGATTAAGGGGAGATCTAATAGAGACGTACAAAATAATACATGGCTTTGAAAAGGTGGATGCTAGAAAATTGTTTCTGTTAGGCGAGGAGACTAGGACCCGTGGACACAGCCTTAGAATTAGAGGGGGTCATTTCAGAACGGAAATGCGGAGACATTTCTTCAGCCAGAGAGTGGTGGGCCTGTGGAATTCATTGCCACGGAGTGCAGTGGAAGCCGGGACGCTAAATGTCTTCAAGGCCGAGATTGATAGGTTCTTGTTGTCTAGAGGAATTAAGGGCTACGGGGAGAACGCTGGCAAGTGGAGCTGAAATGCGCATCAGCCATGATTGAATGGCGGAGTGGACTCGATGGGCCGAATGGCCTTCCTTCCACTCCTATGTCTTATGGTCTTATGATATTTTGGCAAATGCATGAAATATCCATCAGGCAGACTGTTTTGTTTTGCTTAATATTATAACTGTATCCATACCAGACAAGTAATAACACATGCCTTATATATATCTGGTATGTTGTAAAGAGATTATGGGAGTCAAAACAAATGAGCTACTTGTCATGAAATACCCTGTTTTAGTCACCATGATGTTTATGTGCTGATCCAGATGACATTTTGGTCAATGGTGAAGGTGGAACATTGATTGTATAGTAGTTAGTGACAATAATTCTTTTTGAATGTCAGCTGGAAGTGCTTGGGCTTCTGTTCATTCGAGATGGTCATTCTCCAAGCTTGTCTGGCACAAAAAATCACTTCTTGCATACAAGCCAAAATTGACAGGAGTAGTGAGCCAAATATTCAGGTCCAGAAGCAGCCAGCCTAATAATCAACGGTCTGGGCAGCTTGGCACAGGGTGTGAGCATCATAACAACAGCCAGCATGCTGGGCACAGATCTACATCATTCATATACTGGACACAGTGCTTCAGATTTGCTCTCAACAGTGGCTTATGTAATTGTAGTAAATACCCCTACTTTCAAAGAACATTCCCCTTGCAATAAACTATCGCATTCCTGACCACTTGCTGCACCAATGTACTAACTTTCTGTGGTTTGTGCACTAGGACATCCTATTCGCATTATTCTGCTGAGTTCTAAAATCTTCCTCCGTCTAAGTAATGTATTGCTTTTCTATTTTTCCTGCCAGATTCAGAAAATTCACACTTTCACAGAATATGTTTGACATGGCAGGCATGAGGTGCTTAACCTGGCACAGAGACATGAGGAACCATGTGGGGACTGGTGCATGAGGTTGCATGGATGAAGCTTGAGTCATGTGTGGATGTCCTTACAGCTTTATCAGAAGTGGGATGAAATCAGATAGCACTGAGGTGCACTTTTCAAATGGACCACTCTACTGGCAGCTGCAATGGCTACCTTCTTCCTGAGTTGACTGACCCGACTACCATCTTTTGCCATCCTCTGCCCATTTGCAATGGGCTGGTTGCACTGAAAATTCTCCCAGCTATTTGCCTGAAAATCCAGTACGTGTTCCCCCTAGCTCAAAAGTGAGTGCAATTGAAAAGTACTTTATTGAAAGTAAAGCACTTTGGGAAGTTCTGAAATCCAGCAAAGTGTTATTTAGATGCATCTTTTAACCTCCAAGTAATCACAGAACTAGACTGATTGTTGCCATGGAGAAATTTAAAATATAAAATGAATAACCTTTCTTCCAACGCTAAATCTGGCATTCCCAGCAGCTCTCCTATTCTCATCATATAATGGAATATAAGCAATACACTGTATTGACAGCATAACTGACATTCTGTTGTTTACTGAGCAGTAAAAAGGGAGCTTGCACACAAGATCGAAAGTTTGAAAACTTCTGTATTAGAAAAACACATTGAGTATAATTGTGGTAAATGACAATGCAGAGATTAGTTGCAGTTACACTGAGCAAGGAGTTGTTAAATACTGAATATTCCACTTACCAAGAAAGAGCTTTTGTTATAGACAGAGCAAAAATTGGCTTCCATACAATTGAACGATAAAGCATTTTGACCTTGACAAAAAATTCATTTGAAAGAACTTATTCTATTATACATAAGCAGAGAATATTGCAGTACAGACTCCAAATCCCCCAACTTATATGGAGGCCATTATTTTTCCGGTATTAATGCTCGATTTCCATTGTCATGATGACTGTTGAATGACTGCCTGTGAACTCAAAGCAAGGGCATGCACCAGGTAGAATTGTGTGCTCCAGGCTCTGTGTAGGAAAAGAATCCAGGGACTATAGTGGATGAGACACTGAAGGGTTATGACCAGTGCCAGGACGCTACTATAAAAACAAATAGGTTGTTAGGCTGCATTGTCAGGACAATAAAAAACACAAAATGAAGAAATAAATATCTTTTATTTATACAAGAAGCTTGATTAGATAACACAGTTCAGTTTCAGTGCCCTTGCAAGGTAGCAATATAGAGATTTTTAGAACAGTCAGTAGTCTGGTGCTAAATGTACCCACTTACAGTTAAACTGGGATGGTGTGCAAATGTCATAGCATCATGTGTGCAATGTCCAGGGATGTGATTGTTTTTTTCCTAAAGACACGCACATGTACCATGTTGGGAGAGCTATCGGCTGAATCTTTTGGATGATTAAGATAGAAGTGCTCCCCAGTATTGGGACTTTCGGTTTTCCACACCTCAGGTGACATATTGAAGGCCCACCTGAGCACCACATCAAGCATTATAAACCTTGATCATCCTCTCATCCTCTGAACTTGAAGAAATGGCATAAATGAAAGCATGATTCTTGGCAAAGATCTCAAGGTGCTACTGGAATGGAAAGCTGAGGGAGGGTCTTTCCTTTGTCTGTGAACTGCCATGAGAGGCCCGACCGCGGACCCAGGAGCCTGGTGATATAATGTCATGGGTCAGTGCTATGCTCTACATGAAGAGAATGCCCAGCCGTGCGGGGATAAGGTCAATGATCATCTACAAGGGGAAGTCACATTGTTTTCTCTCTACTATCTCATACTCACCAAGCCATTATTCATTCTACCACCACGTATATATATCTCACCAAGAGTGATGGGCTATAACTCACAGTATCAAGTCCATTATGTCCAAACAAGGTCTCTTACCCACTTCATCCTTTACAATAAGTAATCCTACCTGAACTCTGCACTGCCCACTGTCTCACTGAAGACACCTTCCCATCTCTCCTGTCCATGTATGAACCTCTAACTGCTCTTGTATCCACTTACATCATATTCAATCCCTCCCTCTAGTTCATTGCAAGAAAAACTCATACATAGCTTAGCCAAGAGGTCCAAGACCACAGTGGGGGTGTGGGCATCAGTTTTCTCGCCCCATTTGTGTAGAAGATAGTGAACCTGGCCAGAGAAGAACTTTATTGAGACTCTAATGGGCAGCCAACACATAAGCTACATTGAGCTGTGCTGGTGTCCAGGTAGCAACAGTGTTAACCTATTCTCAACCTGCATAAGCTTTTATCCATCTTCTCAAAGTAATTGACTCAGTATTTTAAGAACACACAGAGAGTTCACTCTGATATCCTGGACAAAAGATCTTGCAGAATTAAAAGCATATGGCAGAATCTTGCAGGCATCTGAGTGAAGTGTTCAATGGCAAGGTATTTGGCAAAATCAGATGAGAAGTCTGGTGAAACGCATCTCAAGCAAAAACAGAAATTGCTGGAAAAGCTCGGCAGATCTGGCAACAATTGTCGAGTGACCCTTCCTCAGAATGCTCAGAAACCCATCTTGGTATCAAGAGCAACTCAATATAATGGTGAGGTGAAGGAGCAGAAGTAGGCCATTCAGGCCATCAAGTCTACTGATTACTGATTAAACATCTCCCTGGCCTTATACTCATCCCTGGCATTGAAATCTGACCTACAGTTGTAGGTGTCATCAGCAAACTTGTAAATGGTGTTAGGGTGGAATTTGGTCACACAGTTGTGAGTGTAGAAAAATTATAGTAGAGGGCTGAGTCTGTGACCTTGCAGATCCACCAGTGTTGAGGGCTATGATGGAAGCCATATTGTTGCCTGTTCTTACTGGTTGTGGTCTATGGGTGAGGAAGTCAAGGATGCAGTTACAGAGGGGAAAGCTGAGAGTCTCAGAGTTTAGAGATGAGTTTGTTTGGAATTATGGTGTTGAAAACGGAGCTGTAGTAAATTAATAGGAGCCTGATGTATGTATCCTTCTTATCGAGATTTTCCAGGGATGTGTACAAGGCCAGGGAGATGGTGTCTGCTGTAGACTGGTGTGCTGGTATGTGAATTGTGAAGGATCAAGGCAATCTGATAGGCTGGCGTTGATGTTAGCCATGAGTATCCTCTCAAAGTGCTTCATAACTATGAAGATCAGAACCACTGGGTGGTAGTCATTGAGATAGACTGCACAATTTTTCTTTGGCAACAGGATTATGGTGGTCTTTTTGTAGCAAGTGGGGACTTCAGATTATAGCAAGGAAAGGTTAAAGATGTCAGTGGATACTCCCGCCAGCTGGTCCACACAGGATCTGAGTGCATGGCCAGGGCCTCTATCCAGGCCAGTCACTTTCTGTGGGTTCACTCTAAACAAGGGTGATCTGACATCTGCAGCAGTGACCATGGATAAAGGTACCTCTAAAGCTCATGGGATAGGTGACATTGTTTCACTGAATTTCTTTTGTGACGTACATAAATGATCTGGCAGAGGGCATAGGTGGTCTGATCAGTAAGTTTGCAGATGATACAAAGATTAGTAGAGTAGCAAAAAGCATAGTATACTGTCAAAGAAAACAGGAGAATATAGATAGACTGGAGAGTTGGGCAGAGAAGTGGCAAATGGAGTTCAATCTGAGCAAATGTGAGGTGATTTACATGAGGATTAAATCACGGCACACCCTCGTGAGCCAAAGGGCCTGTTCTGTGCTGTACTTTTCTATATTCTATGATCTATGATGCATTTTGGAAAGTCTCATTCTAGAGCAAACTATACTGTAAACTTCGGAAAAATTGATGAGAGATCTGGGAGTTCAGGTCAACTGTACCCTGAAGGTTGCTGCACAGGTGGATAGAGTGGTTAAGATGACATATGGTATGCTTGCCTTCATCGGATGGGGTATTGAGTATAAGAGCTGGCAGGTTGTGTTAAAATTATACAAGACTTTGGTTCAGCTGCATTTAGAATACTGTGTACAATCTGGTCGCCACATTACCAAAAGGATATGGACGCTTTGGAGAGGGTGTAGCCAAGGTTTTACGAGATTGTTGCCTGTTATGGAAGGTGCAAGCGATGAAGAAATGTCAAGTAGGTTAGGTTTGTTTTCATTAGATAAAAGGAGATTGAGGGGGACCTGATTGAGGTTTACAAAATCATGAAGGGTATTGACAGGGTGAACAGAGGTAAGCATTTTCCCAGGGTGTGGGATTCAATAACGAGATGTCACATGTTCAAGCTGAGAGGAGAAAAGTTTAAGAGAGAAAGTACTTTACACAGAGGGTGGTAGGTGCCTGGGACATGTTGCCAGTAGAGGCAGGCATGGTAGATTCATCTATGGTGCATCTGGACAGATGCATGAGCTGGTGGGGAGCAAAGGGGTACAGATCCTTAGGAATTGGGCAATAGGTTTAGACCAGGTAAAAAAATTAACTGCAGATGCTGGAAACCAGATTCTGGATTAGTGGTGCTGGAAGAGCACAGCAGTTCAGGCAGCATCCAAGGATCTTCAAAATCGACGTTTTGGGCAAAAGCCCTTTTGCCCAAAACGTCGATTTTGCTGCTCCTCGGATGCTGCCTGAACTGCTGTGCTCTTCCAGCATCACTAATCCAGAATCTGGTTTAGACAGTGGATTTGGATCGGCACAGGGTTGGAGGGTGAAGGCCCTATTTCTGGGCTGTAAATTTTCTTTGTTCTTTGTTCTGTTCAAAGCGAGCGTAGAATGTATTGAACTAGTCAGGTAGGGATGTACTGTTGCTTGCGATTCTCATCAGAAACAACAGGCATCCATGTGGTTGGCCTCTTGGCATCTCTAATGGCCTTATGAAGGTCTTACCTGGATTTCCTGTACAGGTCAGCATTGTCAAACTTGAATGCCTCAGACCTGGACTTCAGCAGTTTATCCCTGGCCTTAGATATTTCCAATGGGAATCCATTCAAGTCGCTTAAAAATCATGAATATTCAATAAGGTCACTTCTCATTCTCCTGAACTCTAATGAGTACAGGCCCAACCTACACAATCCCTCCACGCAAGACAGTCCCACCATACTCAGAATCAACCAACTGTCTCCAATACCCATTTATCTTTCTTTCGATAAGTTGACCAAAATTGTCCAGAAAGTACCATAGAACATAAAATATAGAACAATACAATGCAGAACAGGCCCTTCGGCCCTTGATGCTGCGTCGACATGTGAACTATTCTCAGCTCATCCCCCTACACTATCCCATTATCATCCATGTGCTTATCCAAGGATTGTTTAAATCTCCCTAATGTGGCTGAGTTGACTACATTGACAGATAGAGCATTCCACACACTTACCACTCTCTGAGTAAAGAACCTCTCAATTTGTAGTTATGCCCCCTCATACATGCTCATCATCCTAGGAAAAAGACTTTCACTGTCCACCCTATCTAATCCTCTGATCATCTTGTATGTCTCTCTCAAATCCCCTCTTAAGCCTTCTTGTTTCCAATGAGAACAGACCCAAGTCTCTCAGCCTTTCCTCATAAGACCTTCCCTCCAGACCAGGCAATCTCCTGTGCACCTTTTCCAATGCTTCCACATACTTCCCGAAATATGGCAACCAGAACTGTACACAATATTCCAAGTGTGGCCGCACCAGTGTTTTGTATAGTTGCAGCGTGATATTGAGGCTCTGGAACTCAATCCCTCTACCAATGAAACCTAACATACCGTATGCCTTCTTAACAGCACTATCAACCTAAGTGGCAATTTTCAGGGATCTATGTACATGGAATCCAAGATCCCTCTGCACATCCACACTACCAAGAATCTTTCCATTGACCCAGTACTCTGCCTTCCTGTTATTCTTCCCAAAGTGCATCACCTCACATTTAGCTGCATTGAACTCATTTGCCACCTCTCAGCCCAATTCTGCAGCTTATCCAAGTCCCCCTGCAACCTGTAACATTCTTCCAAACTGTCCACCACTACACCAACTTTAGTGTCATGTGTTCTCTAATTGGTGTCTTGTATAGTTTTAGTAATCCTTCCTTAATTTGATGCTTCATTCCTATGGAAATGTCTATGAGTGTTGCTTGTATGAACTTCCAGAAGGTATTTGATAAAGTCCCACATAAAAGACTGTTGACTAAGGTAGAAGGTCATGGAATTGAGGGCAAATTATTGACATGGCTGGAAAATTGGTTGAGTGGCAGGTGACAGAAAGTAGGGATAATGGATAGGTACTCAAATTGGCAGGATTGTAGATACTGTAGATAATAGCATAAATTTACAAAATGGAGTTCAATGTAAGCAAATGTGAGGCGATCCATTTTTGATCAAAAAAGGATAAATCAGTGTACTTTTGAGATGGAATTAAATGAAATATAGTGGATGACCAAAGAGACATGAAATTCAGGTACATAGATCTTTAAAATATCATGAGCAGAAAATAATCACAAAAGCTAAAGGAATGCTGGCCTTTCTAGATAGAGGACTGGAGTACAGGGATACAGGAGTTATGCACAAAACCCTGATTAGACCCCATTTGGAGCACTGTGAGCAGATCTGGGCACCATATCTTCGGAACGATACATTGACCTTGAAGAGAATACAATGTAGGTTTACAAGAATGATACCTGCACTTCAGAAGTTTAGTTATTATTATACAAATTAGGCCTGTTTTCTCTAGGATTTTGAGGGTGTGATTGTATTAAAACCTTTAAGATATTAACCAGAAAAGACAGCGTAGATAAAGATAAGCTATTTCCACTGGTTGGGTGTCCTCAGACTAGGGGGCAGACTAGGAAATTAAGGCCAGACTATTCAGGAGAGATATTAGGAAACACTCCTACATACAAAGGGAGGCCGAAGTTTGGAGCACTCAACAACAAATGGCAGTGCATGCGAATCAGTTGTTAATTTTAAACCTGGGTTTGAAAAATTTTTGTTAGGCAAAGGTATTAAGGGATATGGGCTACATACTGATATATGGAGTTAGACCACATGATCTCATTGAATGATGGAAGGGACTGAATGGGTTACTTCTGTTCCTGTGTTCCTATGTAAATAAAGACCAAAATTCCATTTGCTTTTCCTATTACCCACTAAACTTGTATACAATGTTGTTGTGATTTATGCATAAGGATTTCCAAATCCCACTGTGCTGTACTTTTCTATGGTCTTAGTGAGTTTTATATGGTCTTTTGCCAACGAAATAATATTCAGTTCTTCTATTTCTCCTGCCAAAGTGCATAAGCTCACAATTTCCCAAATTATATTTCATCTGCCAAGTCTTTTCCCACTCACTTAACCTATTTAAATCCCTCTGCATACAATTTGTGTCATCTTCACCACTTGTCTTCCCACCTATTTTTGTGTCATCATCAAACTTGGCTATAATACACTCACTTGCCTCATCTAAGTGATAAATATGTATTCTAAATAATTTTAGTTATAGCACTGATCTCTTTGGCACTCCACTCATTACAGATTTCCATCCTGAGACTGCCCCCTTTTCCATACACACTGTCCTTTATTAGTTAAAGTTAAAAATCATAAAACACCAGATTATAGTCCAACGGGTTTATTTGGAGGCACCAGCTTTCGGAGCACTGATCCTTAATCAGGGAACTAATCTCATTCCATGGCAACCTGATGAAGGAGCAGGGCTCCAAAAGCTAATGGTTCCAAATAAACCTGTTAGACTACAACCTGGTGTTGTGTGAATTTTAACTTTGTACACCCCAGTCCAACACTGGCTCCTCCACATTATTCTCTTAGTTAGCCAATCCTCTATCCATGTGAATATATGACTTTCAAAACCACGAGGTTTTATTTTATTAAGCAGCCTACATGTGGTGCCTTATCAAATGCCTTCTGAAACTCCAAATATCACATCTCCTGCTTCCCTTTCACCTACCTTGATTGTTACCTCCTCAAAAATGCTAACAGTTTTATCAGGCATAAGCTTCTCTTCAAGAAGCCTTGCTGACTCTAACTGATCATATTATACATTTCCAAGTGTTCTGCTATTATATCATGTGTAATAGACTTGCACACCGTGGGTGACATAATGGCTAGCAGAGGTTAGCACGGCTGCCTCATAGCACTAGGGACCTAGGTTTGATTCCAGCCTCGGGTGACTATGTGGAGTTTGCATACTCTCCCTATATCTGCATGGATTACCTCCCAAAGTCCAAAGATGAGCAGGTGGATTGGCCATACTAAATTGCCCATGGTGTCGAGGGTGAATTAGCCATGGGAAATGTGGGGTTGTGATGATAGGGTAGAGGGATGAGTCTGGGTGGGATGCTGTTCAGAGATCTGATGTGGACACAGTGGGCTTCTGCACTGCAGGGATTCTATGATTTTCTCATGAACAAAAGCTAACTGACTCGCAGTTACCTGTTTTTTACCTCCTTCCTTTCTTAAATAAAGCTGTTACATTGGCAGTTTTCCAATGCTCTGAGACCTTTCTAGAATCTAAGAGTTCTTCAAAGGTTACTACCAGTGTATCCACCATCTGTATAGTTACTTAATACAAGGTCATTTTCACATTGCTGTTTTTGGACCCTGTTGTGTGGAAATTGGCTGTAAGAAAACTACATTGTAAAAATGATCACATTACAAACGTACCTCAATGCCTATAAATAATTTCTGGACGTCCAAGATTGTAAAAAGTGTTGCCTAAATGCAAGATTTTTACTTTCAGGGAAGAGCTAGGTGGGTGATTTTGAGAGAATAATTTTCACTTCGTACAGCTGTGCAAAGTGGGTGATAATGAATTAGTAGCATGTTTTAAAATTTTACATTCCTCATTTTTCTGTATTTCCAAGTGAGTGAAATATAAAGTGAACACAATATCAGTTTTTTTAATGGTATTATTAAAACTCAATCTCAAACCAAGTGAACTGGAATTATAATTTCCAAATAAATATTTGTTTCACAGGAAACATAGCCACTCTACATAGTTCCACAGTTAAATCACTTTATTTACATTTCTCTTTGTAGCAAAGAAAACATTTATAGCAACATTGCTTTCTCCCAATAATCATTTAGGCACATGTACTTTTTGATCCACAACAGACTTTCAATCCACTTGTTAACCACTGTGCATCACCCAGACATTAATGTTCATTGGACATTGTAACTTCTAAAGATACCCTTTCAGAGTAGTGTTTCTCTTCTGTCAATCTCTAACTATTAACAAGTTTTTCAGCAAAGCACTAAACAAACTGCTCACCTTCAACACACTGCTCCAACATTGAGAGATTAACAAAAAAATTATTTGATTAGGTAAGACACACAAAAGGTGGTAGAGGTTTGGAAGGTTAGTTCAGAGTACAATGGGATCTTGATCAGATAGGCAAATGGGCTGAGGAGTGGCAGGTGGAATTTAGATTGCATTACCTACAGTGTGGGAACAGGCCCTTCGGCCCAACCAGTCCACACCAACCCTCCGAAGAGTAACCCACCCAGACCCATTTCCCTCCGACTAATGCACCTAACACTATGGGCAATTTAGCATGGACAATTCACCTAACCTACACATCTTTGGACTGTGGGAGGAAACCAGAGCACCCAGAGGAACCCATGCAGACACAGGGAGAACATGCAAACTCCACACAGACAGTCACCCGAGACTGGAATCGAAACTGGTACCTTGGTGCTGTGAGGCAGCAGTGCTAACCACTGAGCCACCATGCTGCCCAATGATAAATGTGAGGTGCTGCATTTTGGAAAAGCAAATCAGAGCAGGACTTAAACAGTCAATGGTAAGGGCCTGGGGAGTGTTGCTGAAAACAGATCTTGGAGTGTAGGTTCATTGTTCCTTGAAAGTGGAATCTCAGGGAGATAGGATAGTGAAGAAGACATTTAGTATGCTTTCCTTTATTGGACAGAGCATTAAATACAGTATGGGAGTTGGGAGCTGCCAGAGGAAGTGGTGGAGGCTGGTACAAGGCATATAAAAGGCAGCTGGATGGGTATATGGATATGAATAGGAAAGGTTTAGAGGGGGATAGGCCAAATGCTAGCAAATGGAACTACATTAGTTTAGGATATCTGGTCGGTGTGAATGAGTTTGATGAAGTGGTCTGTTTCCGTGCTCTACATCTCTATGACTCTATGACTCTATATGGAGTTAGATCACAGATCAACCATGATCTCACTGAATGATGGAACAGGCTCAAGAGTTTGAATGATCCAATCCTGTTCTTCTACTCTGAGGACCTACAAACAAGGAAACAAAAGAAATAGTGCTCATGTTATTTTTCTTTTTGTATATCCGATACATCTCAGTCTACTGGAATTGGCAAGAAATATAAATATTTGTGGCTTTGATTTGCTTATACATTTCAACGAGCATTCCATTGGCTATAAAGTGCTTTTGGATATCCTGAGGCTGTAAATGGGCTATAGAAAATAATTTCTGTCTTTTCTTTCTTCTTTTAGAAATCATCTGTCACTAAATGCATTACAAATATATTCATTGAGATTAATAAATCCAGAGGTTTGGTAAACTAAAATAATGGCGAATATGATTTTTGAACCTAACTATTCCAGTTCATTATATGAGGCTATAAAAACAGAATACTTTGCAATGAACTGTACGTTTCACAGAACTGTGGAATTCTGTAAGTGTGGAAGCAGGCTACTTTGCCCAGTAAGTCCACACAGACCCTCTGAAGAGTATCCCACCCAAACCCACCCCTCTACACTATGTCAGGAAAGACCTAAAAAGAGAGCTCAGAAGAGCCAGGAGGGGACATGAGAACTTGTTGGCAGGTAGGATCAGGGTTAACCCTAAGGCTTTCCATAGGTATGTCAGGAATAAAAGAATGACGAGAGTTAAATTAGGGCCAATCAAGGATAATAGTGGGAAGTTGTGTGTGGAGTCAGAGGAGATAGAGGAGGCACTAAATAAATAATTTTCGACAGTGTTCACTATAGAAAATGAAAATGTTGGCAAGGAAGATACAGAGATACTTACATTCTAGACTAGAGGAGATTGAGGTTCACAAGGAAGAGGTATTAGAAATACTGCAGAGTGTGAAAATAGACAAGTCCCCTGGGCTGGATGGAATCTATCCTAGGATCCTCTGGGAAGCAAGGGAAGAGATTGCCAAGCCTTTGGCATTGATGTTCAAATCATCGTTATCTGCAAGAATAGTGCCTGAGGACTGGAGGATAGCAAATGTGGTTCCCTTGTTCAAAAAGGGTAGTAGAAACAACCCTGGTAATTACAGACCAGTGAGTCTCTCTTCGGTTGTTGGTGAAGTGTTGGAAAAGGTGATAAGAGATAGGATTTATAACCATCTAGAAAAGAATAATCTGATCAGGGACAGTCAGCATGGTTTTGTGAAGGGTAGGTCGTGCCTAACGAATCTTATTGACTTTTTTGACAAAGTGGCCAAACAGGTAGATGAGAGTAAACCGGTTGATGTGGTGTATATGGATTTCAGCAAGGCGTTCGATAAGGTTCCCCACAGTAGGCTATTATACAAAATGTGGAGGAATGGGATTGTGGGAGACATAGCAGTTTGGATCAGTAATTGGCTTTCTGAAAGAAAACAGAGAGTTGTAGTTGATGGAACATGTTCATCTTGGTGTCCAGTTACTAGTGGCAAGAGTTGGTGTTGGGTCCACTGCTGTTCGTCATTTTAATAAATGACCTGGATGAGGGCTTAGAAGGGTGGGTTCGTAAATTTGCGGACGACACTAAGGTCAGTGGAGTTGTGGATAGTAACGAAGGATGTGGTAGGTTGCAGAGAGACATAGATAGGATGCAGAGCTGAGCTGAGAGGTGGCAAATGGAGTTTAATGTGGACAAGTGTGAGGTGATACACTTTGGACGGAGTAATCGGAATGCAAAGTATTGGGCTAATGGTAAGATTCTTGGGAGTGCAGATGAGCAGAGAGATCTCGGTGTCCATGTACACAGATCCCTGAAAGTTGCCACCCAGATTGACAGGGTTGTTAAGAAGGCATACAGCGTTTTGGCTTTACTAATAGAGGGATTGAGTTCCGGAACCAGGAGTTATGCTGCAGCTGTACAAAGCTCTGGTACGGCCACACTTGGAGTATTGTGTACAGTTCTGGTCACCACATTATAAGAAGGATGTGGAAGCTTTGGAAAGGGTGCAGAGGAGATTTACTAGGATGTTGCCTGGTATGGAAGGAAGGTCTTATGAGGAAAGGCTGAGGGCCTTGAGGCTGTTCTCATTAGAGAGAAGAAGGTTGAGAGGTGACTTAATAGAGACATACAAGATATCAGATGGTTAGGTAGGGTGGACAGGGAGAGCCTTTTTCCAAGAATGGGGACAGCAAACACGAGGGGACACAACTTTAAAGTGAGGGGAGATAGGTGTAAGACAAATGTCAGAGATAGTTTATTTACTCAGAGAGCAGTAAGGGTATGGAATGCTTTTCCTGAAACGGCAGTAGATTCGCCAAGTTTAAGTGCATTTAAGTCATCATTGGACAAGCAAATGGACGTACATGGAATAGGGTAGGTGGGATGGGCTTCAGATTAGTATGACATGGTGGCGCAACATCGAGGGCCGAAAGGCCTGTACTGCGCTGTAATGTTCTATGTTCCACGTTCTATGTTCTATCCCTGTAACTCTGGATTTCCTATGGCTAATCCACCGATGGACATTGTGGACAATTTAGTGTGGCCAATCCACTTATTCTGTGCATCTTTGGACTGTGGGAGGAAACCAGAGCACCCAGAGGAAACCTGCGCAGATATGGGGAGAATGTGCAAACTCCACACAGACAATCACCCAAAGTTGGACCTGTGTGTGTTGTCTTATGACCAAGTGAGGAGGGAGAAATCAGCTTTCCTCTTTGACCTTACTGTCAGTCAGTCGCAATCATTTTTGAAAGTTTATTTTTAGCACAGAGCCATCACATATCAATCGCTTGGTGGTCCATGCCACCAGTGCCATATTTAAATCCCAGCTGTGCACCCACTCTCATGCTTCAGCCAAAAACAACCATTTACACTGTGTGTACTGCTATACAAATTGAATGGATGGGGTTGAAAAATGGACATTGGCAACCTATTTGGCCAACAGAAATCTTACAGAGAGAACCATTCTCTTTGCTCAGATCTACTAGAGGAGACAACAACATCAGATCCAGACAGCTCAGTCCAAAGTTGTCACCCAGGTCAATGCAATGTCCCCAGACCTGAGGAAGGCCAGCAGTACAATCAGAATGTAAATGGTGGTCTGTGCTCTGCCAGGAGAAACACATTTATCTTCTCTCTGCTACCTCACACTCCGTCTCTGCAAATGACTCCATTGTCTGTCACTCTCAGTATTCTATAGATCATCTTCTCTCAGTCACTCTCACCAAGCACAACCCTCCAGTCTACTAATCCTACATGTCCTCTATGTATCCTACTTGCACCCTCAGGACACCTCACCATCTTTTTACCACCTGCACAGCACTAACACCTGTATCAGCCACTTACATGTCGCTCATTCCCTTCTTTTCTCTCATTATAGAAGAAATTAGACCCAATAAGACAGAAAGATCCAAGAAAAATGGTGGTGTGCCCAAAATTCGTTACCATGACGCATATGAGGAGTGGATTCTGCCTTACTGGCAGAGGACCATGACTGTTCATATGGCAATGCCAAACCATTATCAGCTGTTGTGAACTTCTTAACATCCCCAAACCTCGATGCCAATCTGGCAAATCATTCTCATCTGCAGACACCAGTGGCATCTACACTGTGTCTAACCTGAAGAGATCTGATCCCTCAGGACATTATCTCTTCCTGTACCTCTGAGGAAGAATATAGAGACCCCTCAGAGAAAGCACCAGCAAGGCTGTCCCTGCTCCCTCCACCAGCCCAAGTCCTGACTTCCTGTGCTCGATTGTCACCAATCCTGAAATGTTAAGTTGTCCCCCCTTCACAATTATTCTGCCCTCTGCAACTTGCTGCCTCCAATCTCCACAACTGACTTACCCACCCAAGCACTTGCTCCTGATAAAGATCGATGCCCATTACCACCCACCATTCCCCCATTCCCTCCCTTTCCACCTCCCTGCTGACTGACTTTGAATGACAATCTTGACTGATGAGTGACCGGTCTCGGTACAACTCCTTCACTTGATTGTCACTAATCCTTGGACTGGTTGCACTGTACCTATAAGACTAACCATGGCCCACTCTTAGATTCTAATGACACAGAACCACTACCCAAGTGCCCTGGACTGATAACAGATGATGCCCTTGACTGACTATACCAGGACACCCTGACTAAAGATAGTTCCCCTTGATTTGACTGAAGATGACAAACCTTTAGACTTTCAGATCTGACATTTGGTTTGAGCACATCAGTGTGTTTGCCTGTAAGTTGCTGGCACATGATGTAATATGCCATGATCAGCAACAAATTCACCCCTCAGCTGATTATTGCTGGCAAACATGACAAGCGACTTGGCTTTGTGTCAGCTCTAAAAGGCAAAGCAAGATAGAACTACTGTGAGCGTGTTAGCTCTGAATGATGTGGAGGTGCCAGTGTTAGACTGGGGTGGACAAAGTTAAAAATCACACAACACCAGGTTATAGTCCAACAGGTTTATTTGGAAGCACTAGCTTTCGGAGTGGAGCACGATCATAAGACATAGAATTTGTAGCAAAAGGTTACAGTGACATGCAACTGAAATGATATAGAGAACACAAACCTAGATTGTTGTTAAGTCTTTCATCTTTCAGAATGGGATTGCAGGTTTTGGTTCACTGATAAGGTAAATCCCAGAACTTCATTTAAGTCACTTTGTTAAGATAACAAGGTTTTATAAAAGAAGGTAATATTTGTGGGTGGCACGGTGGTTAGCACTGTCTGCCTCACAGCACCAGAGACCTGGGTTCAATTCCTGCCTCAGGTGACTGTCTGTGTGGAGTTTGCACATTTTCCCAATGTCTGCGTGGGTTTCCTCTGGGTGCTCCAGTTTCCTCCCACAGTCCAAAAATGTGCAGGTTAGGTGAATTGGCCATGCTAAATTGCCCGTAGTGTTAGGTGAAGGGGTAAACGTAGGGGAATGGGTCTGGGTGGGTTGCGCTTCGACAAGTCGGTGTGGACTTGTTGGGCCGAAGGGCCTGTTTCCACACTGTAAGTAATATAATCTCAGCTCAGGCAATGCATTAAAAGGTGTGAGGTTGGAGTCTGTCTGTATCCCAATCTTGAGTCAAACTGGTTCTATTTCCAAAGTAGGAATTTACAAAATATTACATGGATTGACTGCCTGCATCCAGATGTCTGAACAGCCATGAGGACTAAATTTACACCACAATATGCCAACATTTTCATGTACAAGTTCGAACAAGACTTCTTTACTGCACAGGACCTCCAACCAACACTATACACCAGATATATTGACAACATTTTCTTCCTCTGGACCCATAGCGAGGAGTCACTGATACAGCTACCCAGTGATATCAATGAGTTTCATCCCACCATCAGACTTACCATGGACTACTCTTTAGTATCTGTCTCATTCTTGGACACATGCATCTCCATCAAGGATGGGCACTTCAGTACCTCACTCTGCTGCAAACCCACGGATAACTTCACAATGCTACACTTCTCTAGTTTCCACCTTAAACATAGTAAGATAGTCATCCACTACGGACAAGCCCTACGCATACATAGGATCTGTTCAGATGAGAAGGAACGTGACGCATATCTGAAGGTGCTCAAGAATGCCCTCAAAGCAACAGGGTACGATTCTCAACTCATCGATCACTAGTTCCGACGTGCCACAGCGAGAAACTGTAATGACCTCCTCAGGAGACAGACATGTGTTGCTATCGATAGGGTTCGTTGTCCAGTATTTCCCAGGAGCCAAAAACCTATGCCATGGTCTTCGCAGCCTGCAACACATTTTTGATGAGGATGAGCACCTCACCAAGACCTCCCCCACGTTTCCCTTTCTCACCTTTAGGCAACCGCTAAAACCTTAAACAGACCATTCTTCACAGCAAACTGCCAGCCTTCAGGACAACATCGAACACAATACCGTATAATCCTGTCATGGCAACCACTGAAAGAATTGTCAGTCAACACAGATACACCATTACCCGTGAGGACACCACTGCAGGTACTCATGTGACTTGGCCAACATTGTCTATCTCATACGCTGCAGGCAAGGATGCCCTAAGGCATGGTACATTGGCGAGACCAAGCAGACTTTACAGCAACGGATGAATGGGCATCGTGTAACAATCGCCAGACAGGGATGTTCCCTCCCAGTTGGGGAACGCTTCAGCAGTCAGGGACATTTGGCCTCTGATCTTTGGGTGACTGTCCTCCAAGGCAGACTTTGGGATAAGCAACAATGCAAAGTGGCCGAGCAGAGACTGATGGTACCCATAAGGTTGGTTTCAAACTGGACCTAGGGTTCATATCACAGTACAGGTGACCCCACTACACTGCACAGTTTCACACATACACACACACGCACGCACACACGACCCTCTCTAATACACACGCACTTTCTCACACAAGCAAATGCACCCCCACAGTCACACCCACGCACGCACCCTCTCACAGGCTTATATTCCATCACACTGTCACACACATTCTCTCACATGCATTCACACCCTCACATGCACACACTCACACTCTCTCTCTCTCTCTCATGCACATGCACACATATATAAGTTTATGAGGTGAATTTGTATTTGCAGAATTATTTGCAGGTATTCTATTTTGCTCAAAAAGTGCACAATCTGCAGGCAGTCAATCCATGTAATATTTTGTATATTCCACTTTGCGCCTGCAACACATTCTAAAAGATGAAGGACTTAATAACAATTTCAGTTTGTTCAGTACATCATTTCAGTTGCATGACACTGTAATCTTTCGCTATCAATTCTGTCTTATGGTCCTGCTCCACAACCACCTGATAAAGGAACAGCGCCTGATGACTACTGCTTCCAAATAACCCTATTGGACTATAATCTGGTGTTGTGTGATTTTTAGTTCCGAATGAGGCAGCAATGCACAGAAAGGCAAGGAAAGGCAGAGATGTCATCAGCATTCAAGTAGGCACAAAGTGAGTGAGCACAAAGAGAGTAAGCCAAGGCCCCTAAGATGGCTGCTGCTCCAATCCATCAGATGAATGCCTGTGCCAGTGTGCAAAATGGCCTTCCAGCAAAATTACAATGTAATGAATCTGTGAGCTCTGGAGTATAATATTGAAGTGGGCCATTGTATTGTATGTGAGCTGAAGAACTGCCTTGACGATGAGCTGAAGCTGGAGCTTGGCCAGCACCAATCTCCATGGATGAAAGTTGCAGGTGGTCACTACTCATGGAGCATTCCCTGAGGGATGTGGGGACTGCTGTCCAAGATGGAGGCTGAAAGGAGTGGGTAGTGAGCTGGAGCTGCCAGATTCCTGTTAAACTTTGATGCCCAGAATTATTTTCTTCCATTTTCTCTCCACTGTGTGGACAAGTAACAAATTGCTTATAAATGAGCAAAGAATAGGTAATAAGGAAATGTTAATACATGCATACGTACTTCTCACTGTTCACAAATGTTAGACGCGTCATCAGTTTTTTCAGAGGAAGTGGTGGAGGCTGGTACAAGTACAGCATTTAAAAGGCATCTGGATGGGTATATGAATAGGAAAGGTTTAGAGCATATGGGCCAAGTGCTGGCAGATGGGACTAAATTAGGTTAGGATATCTGGTCAGCATGGATGAGTTGGAACAGAGGGTCTGTTTCTGTGCTGAACATCTCTATGACTCTCTGACTCTAAGAATCTTACTTTTCTGACCTCACTGTATCTCACCAATTGATTCATCGTTGCCCCCATTGTGCAGTAAGAGAGTGCTCGGGGTAGGTGCAGGGAGCATGTTCCTGATGACCAGGAAATCCAAAACCAGGAGTCACAGACCAAAAGACGGGTTAGGCCATTTAGGACAGAGATGACAAGAAATTTCTTCACCCAGAGAGTGATTGAATTTGTTGCCACAGGAAGAAGTCGAAACCAAAACAATGTATAATTTCAAGAAGGTGTTGGACATAGCATTTCGGGCTAGAGGGATCAAAGAATATGGGGAGGAAAATTGGAAATAAACCCCCGCGTTGGATGATCAGCCATGATCATAATGAATGGTGCGGCAGACTCAAAGGGCCAAATGGCCAACAGCTGCTCCTATTCTCTCTTTCTCTGTTTCTGTTTAGCTGATGATACACAACTGTCTACTGTGAGGAGGATAATCTTTGACTGCAAAACAGTGATAGAATGGACAGGCACATGTCAGATAAAATGCAAAACAAAAAGGTGAGGCAACATAATGTCACGTATATAATTCCATAAGTATTACAGGAGCGATAAGAACTATCGGTTTAAGTGTCTGAATCCTGAAAGGTAGTACGATACTTTGAGAATCTGTTAAGAGGGCATATTGGATCCTTGGCTTAATAAACAGAGACAAAAAGTACAAAAGCAAGGTTGATATGGTGAACATTTCTGAAGCATTAGTTCAATATCAGTTGGAGTATTGTGTCCAATCCTAGGGACTACAACTTAGTAAGCCTGTGAAAACACGATGGAAGATGCAAAGAATTCATGAGAACATTCCCAGATTAGACTCTTCAATTACGTGAATAGGTTGAAGAAGCTTGGACTGTTCTCGTTGGGAAAAGAAAGTTGTGAGGACATAGAGGTGTTCACACCCGTGAGTGGTTTAGTCAGAATAGAGAGCAAAAAATTGTTTTCCAGATCAGCAACTGCCTTGGAATTTACCAGACCATCCCGTATTTGGCTGGTTAGTACATATCCTGGATTATTTGTTCCCAGTATCATTTTTGTCCCCTAAGACCACAAGACGTAGGAGAGAGCTTGGCTATTCTGCCCATCAAGCCTGCTTCACCATTTGATCACAGTTGATGTGTTTCTCAGTCCTATTCTCCTGCCTTCTCCATGTAACTCATGATCCCTGTACTAATCAAAAACCCATCTATCTCTGCCTTAAATACATTCATTGACTTGGTCTCCACATCCATCTGCGGCAACAAGTTCCACAGATTAACTTCCCTCTGACTGAAGAAATTCCTCTTCATCTCAGTTCTAAAGGGTCATCCTTTCACTCTGAGGCTGTTTCAATGGAAATATTCTTCATGTCCACTCTATCCAGGCTTCTGTGAGTTTCAATTAGATTCCCCCTCGTCCTCTAAACACCATAGAATGCAAACGTGGAATCCTCAACAAGCCCTTCATCCGCTGGATCATTCTTGTAAACCTCCCTTGGACACCCTCCAAGGCCAGCCCACCCTTCCATAGATATATGGCCGAAAACTGCCCATAATACTGCAAAAGCAATCAGACCAGACCCTTATGCAACCTCAGCAGTACCTCTCTGCTTTTGTATTCAAGCCCTCTTGAAATGAATGCTAACATTGCATTTGCCTTCCCAACAGCCAACTAAACCTGCATGTTAAACTTCAGACAACTCTGTGACTTTGTCCTTCAGATTTCTGAAGCTCTCCCTCATTTAGAAAATAGTTTATGCCACTATTCTTCCTACCAAAGTGCATAACCTCACACTTTCCCACATTGTGTTCCATCTGCCACTTCTTTGCCCACTCTCCTAGCCTGTCCAAGTCCTTCTGCAGCCTCTCTGCTTCCTCAATACCCCTTGTCCCTTCACCGATGTAACATGTGCAAACTTTACAACAATGTCCTCAATTCCTTCATCCAGATCATTAACGTACAACATGAATAGTTATAGTCCCAACACTGACCCCTACAGGATTCCACTAGTCACTGGCTGTCATCCGGAAAAAGACCCCTTTATCCCTACTCACGGCCTCTTCCAGTCAGCCAATCTATGCCAGTACCTTGGACTCTTATCTTATTTAGCAGCCACCTGTGTGGCACCTTACCAAAGGCTTGTGGAAATCCAATTAGATCATGTCCACTGGCTCTCCTGTGTATAACTTGCTCATTGTAGATTTGTCAGGCATGACTTTCTCTTGATGAAGCTGTGATGACTCAGCAATTTTACCATATGCTTCCAATGACACCATAATCTCATCCCTAGTAATGGTCTCTAAAATCTTACCAACAACTGAGGTCAGCCTAACTGGCGTATAGTTTCATGTCTTCTGCCTCCCTTCCTTCTTAACAGGTGCGTAACATTAGCTATTGTTCGGTTGTCTGAGTTTCTCCCTGACTCTGGTGATTCCTGAAAGATCACCACCAATGCCTCTACAATCTCCTCAGCTATCTCCTTTTGGATTTGATTTGATTTATTGTAGTCACATGTATCTATGTACAGTGAAAAGCTTTGTTTTGCGAGCAGTACAGGCAGATCATAGCAAACAAGAACATACAGATGATAGGGTGCATAGACAGAGTGAGGCATACAAGGTTGCGGCTGCACAGGAGGTGCACAAAGAAAGATCAATATTAGATTTGAAATTAGAGAGATCCATTCTGCAGTATAATAACAGCAAGGAAGAAGTTGTTCTTGAACCTGATGGTGCTTGTGTTCAAGCTTCTGTATCTTCTGCCTGACTGAAGAGGTTGGAAGAGAGTATTACTGGGGTGGGAGGGGTCTTTGATGATGTTGGCAGCCTTTCCATGGCAGTGAGAAGTGTAGATGGAGTCCGTGACTGGGAGGTTGGCTTCTGTGATGGTCTGGCCAAGCCTACTTTCTGTAGTTTGTTGACAGACCATCAGATAGAATGCTTTCAGTGATGCATCTAAAAAGGTTAGTGAAAATCTTTATGGACATGTCAAATTTCGTAAGCCACCTGAGGAAGAAGAGGTATTGTTGTGCCTTCTTGACTGTTTCATCCAGGACAGATTGTCAGTTATTGTTACTCCTAGGAACTTGACACTCTTGACCCTCTCCACCTTCAGAACTCTGAAGTGTAATCCATCTGGTCCAGGTTATTTGTCCACCTTCAGACCTTTCAGCTTTCCCAAAAACCTCCCTTAGTGATGGCCACTACACTCACCTCTGCCCCCAACTTTCTTGAAGTTCTAGTACACTGCTGATGTCTTCCATTGTGAAAACTAATGCAAAGTACCTATTTAGTTCCTCTGCAGCTTCTTTGTTCCCCACTACTCCTTCTCCAGCTTTGTTTTCTAGTGGTCCAATATCCATTCTTGCCGCTCTCTTACCTTTTATATATCTAAAAAAAACTTACAATCTTCTTTTATATTACGAGCTAGCTTACCCTCATATTTCATCTTCTCCCCCTGTATTGCTTTTATAATTAACCTCTGCTAGTTTTTAAAGGCTTTCCAATCCTCTGGCTTCCCAATAATCTTCACTATATTGTAGTAATTGTAACAAGATCAGCCAGCTAGATATCACAGAAAATGAGTTCCCTGATTGGGCTGTTAATCTGGTCCTATCAGGGACCCCTGGCTGACAGATAAAAGTGTGAGTGTCAGAGATACTGTCAGTGAGTCAGTAACGCAATCAAGGATTGTTCATGTATAAATAAAGGGTGACTTTTTGATGAGATACTAGTGTAGAGTTATTTCACTGTCTCTGGCTTCCCTAGTCAGCCAGGTTTGCCTCATCCTCTTTTTAGTATCTTTTTATTTCCATGGGATGAATTTCTGCTATCCCTCCTGAATTATCCCCTAAAAATCCAGCCACTGCTGCTTCACCATTTTCCCCGCTAGGCTCCCCTTCCACTCAAATCTGGCCAGCTCCTCCTTCATGACTTTGTAGTCACCTTTACTCAATCATAATATCGTTACATCTGATTCCAGCTTCTCCCTCTCAAACTGCAGAGTGAATTCTATCATTTGTTGTCATTATCCCCTGGGCCTCCTTCACCAAAAGCTCTCATCATATCTGCCGCATACTCATCACCAAATACAGAATTGTCTTATCCCAATGGGCTGTACCACAAGCTGCTCTGGAAAACCATCTTGTAGACATTCCACAAACTATTTTTCTTGAGATCTGCTACCAACCAGATTTTCCCAGACCATCTGCATATTGAAGTCCTCCATAATTATTGTAATAGTGCCTTTGTTATCTGTCTTTTCTATGCCCTGATTTATTTTCTTGCCCACATCCTGACTACTGCTAAAAGGCTTCTATACTACTCCTATCAGTATAATTTTTCCTTTGTGAATCCTCAACTCAACCCTCATGGATTCTACACCTTCCAACTTTATATCATTTCTTGGTGTTGATTTGATTTAATTTCTTATTAACAAATAAGAATGCGGAATACAGGGTTAATGGTAGGGTTCTTAGTCAGGTGGAGGAACAGAGGGATCTTGGGGTCTTTGTACATAGATCTTTGAAGGTTGCCACTCAGGTGGATAGAGTTTGTAAGAAGGCCTATGGAGTATTATCGTTCATTAGCAGAGGGATTGAATTCAAGAGTCGTGAAGTGATGTTGCAGCTGTACAGGACTTTGGTTAGGCCACAGTTGGAGTACTGTGTGCAGTTCTGGTCGCCTCACTTTAGGAAAGATGTGGAAGCTTTGGAGAGGGTGCAGAGAAGATTTACCAGGATGTTGCCTGGAATGGAGAGTAGGTCGTACGAGGATAGGTTGAGAGTTCTCGGCCTTTTCTCGTTGGAACAGCGAAGGATGAGGGGTGACTTGATAGAGGTTTATAAGATGATCAGAGGAATAGATAGAGTAGACAGTCAGAAACTTTTTCCCCGGGTACAACAGAGTGTTACAAGGGGACATAAATTTAAGGTGAAGGGTGGAAGGTATAGGGGAGATGTCAGGGGTGGGTTCTTTACCCAGAGAGTGGTGGGGGCATGGAATGCGCTGCCCGTGGGAGTGGTAGAGTCAGAATCATTGGCGACCTTTAAGCGGCATTTGGATAGGTACATGGATGGGTGCTTAATCTAGGTTAGAAGTTCGGCACAACATCGTGGGCCGAAGGGCCTGTTCTGTGCTGTATTGTTCTATGTTCTATGTTCTATGTTCTATGTTCTATGTTCTATGTTCTAAGGCAACCCCAGTCCCTCTGCTCATTTGTCTGTCCTTGCAATAGGATGTATACCTTTGGATATTTAGTTCCCGGCCCTGATACCCTACCAGCCATGTCTCTGTGACACCCATGACATTGCACCTGTCAATTTAAAACTCATTTCCCTTGTTTGGATACTCCTTGCATTTAAGTGCAACACGTTTAATCCTGTGTTGTCTTTCCTCCTTTCCATAGTTGTCCCCTTATCAGTTGTGCCTGAAGTTTGTCCCAAATTATTTAAAATTAACACATCTGTAATAAGCAGATTCCCTCACCCCCGCAGTAATATTCTTTCATTTTTTGCGCAAATAGGAAGATTTGCAGGGCTGTCAGGAAAAGGAAGTTAAAAATCACACAACACCAGGTTATAGTCCAACAGGTTTAATTGGAAGCACTAGCTTTCGGAGTGACGCTCCTTCATCAGGTGGTTGTGGAGGACACATTTGTCAGGCACAGAATTTATAGCAAAAGTTTACAGTGTGATATAACTGAAATTATACATTGAAAAATACCCTTGATTGTTTGTTGAGTCTTTCATCTGTTAGAATACCATGATAGATTCATTTCTTTCCTATGTAAATCACAAAACGTTTTTTTAAAAAGTTACATTCTCAGGTTAACTGTAACAATTGGTGTCAGCCAGATAACGTGTTGAAGGTATTAGCCCCCTGTGTGCTGCTGTCTGTGCCATAATGTTTAGACTGATTCTAATCTAAAAAGTGAGTTAAGACAGTCTTACATGGATTCATGCAGTTTTTGAGCAAAGTACAATGTAACTCTGCAAGTACAAATTCACCCCACAAATGTATATGTGTATGAGTGCATGTGGATTTTTGTGTGTGTGTGTGTGTGTGTGACTGTCTGTCTGTCTGGGGTGGGGATTGTGAGTGTGAGAGAGAGTATGTATATGTGTGTGTACGTGAGAGTGGAATGTCTTAAGTCTGTGAGAGGTTGCATGTTTGAGTGTGGGAGTATGTGTGTCTGTAGGAGTGTGTGTGAGTGTCTGTGTAGACGTTGCCTTTGTGTGTATAGGAGTGCCTGTATGTGTGTGTGTGTATATGTAGGAGTGTCTGTGTATGTGTGTGTAGTGCAATGGTGGTCACCTGTAGTGTGACATAAACAGTACAGGTGACCACCAGTGCACTATGCACACACACACAGACACTCCTACGCACAAACACCCACACACACAGGCACTCCTATATATACACAGAAACATGTACACACAGACATGCACACAGACACTCACACACTCCTACACTCACACATACTCCCACACTCACACATGCATCCTCTCACAGACTTAGACCACTCTACACAAATACGCACATATCCACTCTCTCACAGACACTCACAAACCCCCACCCCAGACCCACACACTCCCACACTTACACATGCAACCTCTCACAGACTTAGACACTCTACATTCACATACAAACACATGTACACACTCTCTCTCACACTCACAATTCCCCACCCCAGACAGACAGACACACTCAAAAACCCACATGCACACATATACATATGCGTTTGTGAGGTGAATTTGTACTTGCAGAGTTACATTGTACTTTGCTCAAAAACTGCATGAATCTATGTAAGACTCCAATAACTCACGTTTTAGATTAGAATCAGTCTAAACATTATGGCACAGACAGGGCACACAGGGGGCTAATACCTTGAACACATTATCTGGCTGACACCAATTGTTATAGTTAACCTGAGAATGCAACTTTTTAAAAAATGTTTTGTGATTTACACATGAAAGAAATGATTCTATCATGGTATTCGAACAGATGAAAGACTCAACAAACAATCATGGTATTTTTCAATGTATAATTTCAGTTATATCACACTGTAAACTTTTGCTATAAATTCTGTGCCTTACAATTGTGTCCTCCACAACCACCTGATGAAGGAGCGTCACTCCGAAAGCTAGTGCTTCCAATTAAACCTGTTGGACTATAACCTGGTGTTGTGTGATTTTTAACTTTGTACACCCCAGTCCAACACTGGCATCTCCAAATCAGGAAAAGGAAGGTGTTGGACTATCTCATTTACTTTTGCAGAGACACACTGAGCTGAATTACTAATCCTCCACACTTGACCCATTCTATGAGTCAATGAAAAGAACTATGTCAGTAAGGCACATGGTCTCCTTACACATCCAATGGTGTTTGTATCAACCCCTAGTTTCTTGTTCGTTCCTGAAATCTGATTACATATTTTTCTAACCTCTCTCTGTGAATACCAAATTTACAGCTTCGATACATCTTGATCCAACCTCAAATTTGTCAAATCTCCAAAGACTCTGCAGTTTTGAGATGCACACCCAATGGCATTAATCTGACAAGGAATGCATTAAACTTAATGTTTGAGAAATGTAAGATTTAAGATAATTCACGGGATCCCTCTCGCTCAGCTAACAATTTTCACACCAAACTGGAGCTTTTCACAGTATTTCTGAGTTCTTTCTTTGGCAAGTGTGAAGCAATCTGAATGTGGATTGTTAAACCATATGTTAGCAGAACAAAAATTCACAGGGGTTTAACCTCTTTTGTGTACTTTTTTTAATGTGCATGTTAACACAGTTTTATTAAATACATGTCTGCACGGTTCAATGCAGTGATTATCCCATAAATAGATTAAGGATAGCATTTAAACTGGCACCATTTTAATGTGGGTTTTAGGATATTGGCACCTCCTGATATTAATAATTAAGTCTGAGTGCCTTAACCCAGCAGCAGCTCTAGGCTGGATCAAGTGAACTATTCAAAGTCATAAATGGCATACCATTAGGGCCATAAAAACCACCGCACAACAATCAACAGACAGGAGTGTTCCCTCTCAGTTGGAGAACACTTCAATAGTCTGTGATATTCAACCTCAGACCTTTGGGTGACCATCCTCCAAGGCAGACTTCGGGAGCGGCAGCAGCAAAACGTGGCCGAGCAGTGGCTGATTGCTAAGTTCGGTACCCATAGGGAGGGCCTCAACCGGGACCTTGGGTTCATGTCATAGTACAGGTGACCCCATTGCACTATACACACACACAAACACTCCTACACACACACACACACACACACACACACATACACAGACAGGCACTCCGATACACACATACAGGCACTCCTACAGATACACACACTCCCACACTCACATATGCACCCTCTCACAGACTTAGACCCCTTTACACTCACACACATATATACACTCTCTCTCACAGATACTCACAACCCTCCCACCCCACACACACACATGCACACACACGCACACACGCACACACATGCACACATACACGTATATGTTTGTGGGGTGAATTTGTACATTGTACTTTGCTCAAAAACTGCATGAATCCATGTAAGACTGTTAACTCATTTTTTAGATTAGAATCAGTCTAAACATTATGGCACAGACAGCAGCACACGGGGGGGCTAACACCTTCAACACGTTATCTGGGCTGATGCCAATTGTTAAAGTTCACCTGAGAATGTAACTGGTAAAAAAAAACTGTTTTCTGATTTACATAGGAAAGAAGTGAAAACTCTCATGGTCATTCTAAGAGATGAGAGACTTCACAAACCATCAAGGTATTTTCAGTGTCTAATTTCAGTTATATCACACTATTAACTTTTGCTATAAATTCTGTGTCTTACAATTGTGTCCTCCACAACTACCTGATGAAGAAGCAGCACTCCGAAAGCTAGTGCTTCCAATTAAACCTGTTGGACTATAACCTGGTGTTGTGTGATTTTTAACTTTGTACACCCCAGTCCAACACCAGCATCTCCAAATCAGAAGCAGGAACAGGAGTAGGTTGTTCAGCCCCTTGAGCTTGCTCTGCCATTCAATAAATTCATGGCTGATCTGGCATTTCTCATGTCTGCTTTCCCTGTAACGCTTGATTCCCTGACTGATCAAGAATCTATTAATCTCAGCCTTAACGTACACCATAATAAGAGTTATTATGTGGTACGTTATTATGTTATCCTGTGGTAAGGAGTTCCAAAGATCCACTAGCATCTGGGAGAAGAAATTCCTCTCATCTGTCTTAAAATAGCATCCCTTAATTCTGAGTCTATACCCTCTGGTCCTAGACACTGGCATGGGGAGAAACATCTCTCAGTACTTATCTTGTCCAGTCCCATAAGAATCCTATATGTTTCAATGAGAACACCCCTCATTCTTCCAAATTCCAATAAGTACAGTACCTACCTGTTCAAGTGTTGCTCATAAGACAATCCCTCCATACTAGGGATCATTAAAGTGAACCTTCACTGAACTGTCTCCGTGTGTGCGCATAGGAGTGCCTGTCTGTGTCTGTGTGTGTGTGTGTGTGTCTGTGCCTGTGTCTGTGCCTGTGTGTGTGTATAGGAGTGTCTGTGTGTATGTATAGTGCAATGGGGTCACCTGTAGTGTGACATGAAATAACATTTTGCATTAAATACAGGGACCTAACCTGCACACAATATTTCAGATGCGGTCTCAGCAGCACCTCGTGCAGTGTAATAAGACTTCCCTAGTGTTATACTCCAGTCCCCCTGAAATAAAGGCCAATGTTCCATTAGCCTTCCTGACTACCCACTGCAGCCGCGTGCCAGCTTTCTGTGTTTCAGGCACAAGTACTACCCTAGTCCCTTTGTGATGTGGTTTCCTTCTACATTTTTTCTTCATTTAAATCATCTTGTCTTCTTTTCTTTTCCCTTCCAAAATGAACAACTTCACATTTTCCCTCAATACACTCAATTTGCAAACTTTTGCCTACTTACTTAACATATCTGTGAACCGTTTGCATCTCTCTTGCAAATTGCCTTTATACCTATTTTGGTGTGATCTACAAATGCGGTTATGGACATTCACGTCCTTCCTCCAGGTCATTAATATATATTGTAAACAGTATGGTCCACCACTGATCAACCCACTGGTTCAAAGTCGCCAACCTGAAAAAGGGCCCCTTATCCCCACTTGTTGTTTCCTTTCCATCAGCCAATTCTCTATCCATACCAATTCACTATCTACAATACCATAGCCTCTTATAGCTAAACATTTGTGAGGTATCTTGTTGAATGCCTTCTGTAAATCTAAATACAATGCATGTACTGGTTACCCTCTATCTACTCTAATTGGGACTCCATCAACAGACTCTAATAAATTAATCATACATGATTTCCCTTTCATGAAGCTATGCTGACTCTGCTTGATCAGATTAAAACAAAGAACTGCAGATGTTGGATACTTGAGACAAAAAAATTTGCTGGAGAAACTCAGCATCAGAACTTCACCAGACTCGAAACATTAACTCTGTTTCTGTCCACACGGATGCTACCAGACCTGATGTGTTTCTCCAGCAAATTCTGTTTTTGTTTGTTTCAGATCTCCAGCATCTGCAATTCTTTGTTTAAATAGAATGAAACATCATCAGTGCTCTGCTAGTCAGTCTCCCATCCTCCACTCTTCACAAACTTCTGTCCATCCAAAATCCTGCTGTCCTTATTCCATCCTGCAACATGTTCTGCTCACCTTATTCCTCTGGTTTTCCTGAATCACGTTCAATCCCAATCCATCAACAACTCATATTTAAAATTCTTATGTATGTGTTCAAAAATCGACAGCTCTCAAGTGTTCCTCCAGTTCTAGCCTTTTGTTTATCCATGTTTTTCTTCTTTGTCTGTCTGGATTCTACAACCTGGAACTGTCTCTCTTTCCAATGTATTTCTGCTCCCCTTCCTCATTCAAGAATCCTTTAATCAAATCTGAAGTCAGCTTTTCTAATATCGCTTTCTTAAACACCATGTCATTGCTTGTTTACAACAACTCCATCACACACATAAGTACATATTTCCATTTTCAAGGCACTTGATAAATACAAGTTGCATTTTCCCTCATTGCTGGGGGATAGCAATCTGGAAATAGTAATGCAAATGCAAGGAGACAGCACACATGCATAAGCCTCCCAGAATCTAAATACAGATTATTGTAATTTAAAAGCAGTTATATTTCAGGAAGAAATTCACACAAATACATTAGCTCATGCATTAAATTCCATTTTTTCAATTATGCATTAATGGGTGATAGCAAATCAGCAGATGACTTTACATCCCACTGCTTATTTGTTTTGATTAATTGTTATCAATAGAAATAAAAATCAGGAAATCTGTAAAATGGCTGCCTATTTGCTATCACCCACTTTAAACTCCTGCAGTTCAAAGTCTACTCTATGCAATTGTGAATGTTGAGTTATGTCATAATTTAAATATTAATTCCCTCAACAATTGTTTTTTTACCCCTTCATCTCTTCCCATTCATCCTTTTGACCCCAAAATAGGATGAAACCAAAAATGTAATTAATCTGCAGGTGCTGCTTCTAATGCATGAGGTGCACAAACCTCATACTCCCTGTTTGCCTGAATGATTGTCATGAGCAGGTAGCTGTACATGTAGCTGCTGAGTGACTATACGTCTGAACTGGGGACACTGAACTGGAATAGCTATTCCCTTCAAGCTAGGCTGCTTATTTAACGATAGCTTGCACCTAAGTGATAGAGAGGTGCACTTTGACTGGATCAGGTTCTGGAAGACATTGTAAAGATGACTTTGAGCCAGAAATGGTGTCAGAGTGGCACACGTGGAAAAGAGCAGGCTCCATGATTTTTTGAAGCTGCTGGAGGCATTTTGATTGAAGAGGCGTTGTGAAAAACAGGTAACGCTCTGCGGGGCCCCAGGAGGTCAGAAGACAAATTCTCTGAAGACTGAGGGACTGAACAGCTTTGGAGGTCAATGCTAAGAGTCTTAAAGTGCAACAAGAAATAAGAATAGGATTAGGTCATGAAGCGTCTCAAGCTGGCTGCATTACCACAACAAAACGACTTAATAGTGTTGCTATGAGCTTGAGAAGGTTTTGTTGTTTGGAATTTGGATAGGAGCAACTAATTACAAGAATTCTGAATTGAATGTGCAAACACATAAATTAGAAGCAGAAACAAGTTGTTCAGCTCTTCAAACCCGTTCCACCATTCAATAAGAACTTGGCTGATCTGTTTGTGTTCTGGATTCCACGTTCTCATCTATTACTGATCCTCTTTGATTTCTCCATCTCACAGGAATCTATCTACTTTCAACTTAAACAAAAATCAGTGACTTTGCCTCCCTCCCTACCTGAGGCAGAGAGTTCCAAAATCACACAATCTCTCAAGGAAAAGAAATTCCCTACATCTGTTATGAAGCAAACCATCCCTGCACACCCCCCTCCAAAAGATGCCTAAACTCTAACTTTTATATTTACTTAAAGACAAGTGTAAGGCATTTGGTCCAATGTAATTCGATTGGTCCACCAGTAGGCTTTAGTCAAAACACACTTTATTCTCACAGCATATTTAAAATACAAAACATATTTAGCTGGGTTTAACTCTATTGAAATAGTTAACAAAATAATATATCACTTAACTACTAATCATCAACAGTTCCCATATCAGCACCATCCTATAAATACACCTTGGCAAGACAATTTAGCAAATCAGTTAAGGTTCTCACATACTGCCTGTTTCCAGTCCAGCAGAATGAAATACTGAAAGAAACAGTTTGTCTGTTTTTATTTCTGAGAGGAAACTTCTTGCCTGAGACTCTAACAGCAGAGAATTCTAACTGTTAGCTCAGCAGCAGCAAAAACCGTCTCACTAATTGAAAGCAAAATTACAAACCATCCTGGGTCTGTGTGAGCCCTGATCCCACCCACTCAAAGGTTCTTTTGTCTAATTAAAAATAAACACCCAGGGATATTTCCAAACTGTTTACCAACTGCCTGGCTGAAGCAGACATCCAGGCATAGCTGTTGCAACACCTCCCTGCAACAGAAGCACACAGAACATATCGCTCTTAAAGGTAGAGTACTGTCTTGAAACAGCAACCTTAATTTTCAAACAGAGTCCTCTCATTCTGGACACATCCACAAGAGTAAACATCCTTTCTCTGTCCACTGTATCAAGACCAGGATTTTATTCACTTTGAATTACTTCTCACTTTTCTGAACTTTGATAAAAAGAAGCCCAACCTATCCAATCTTGCTTTGTAAGACAACCCACTCACTCCAGGTATCAATCTAGTAGACCTACTCAGAACTATAATCTAGCACATTTACATCTCTGCAGTAAGACCATTAAAATTTAACATTTATCACAGCAAGCTGATAGAAGTTTTAGACAGGGTATCACAGTGGGACAGAAAAAAAGTTTTAAATGGTTAAGCTAATGGAAGACAACTTTGAAATGCGTTGAGCAATCATAGGCCTTTTATGCACCTAACTATCAATCCACACCCAAAACAGGACTATGCATGAGCTCCTTCAAAACACCATTCCGTATGTAAACCCAGAAAAAGTAAACAGAAGATACATGTCAAAGGGAAGAGTCCTGGTGAATCATGCAGGAAGATCATAGTTAAAGATCACTTTCAAATGAATTGCAGTCATCTCAGATTACTCTCCTGGTAAGTAACTCTGTGATTTACTTGAAATTTTCTGTTTGAAGTTCTCAATACAGGTATTGATTTTAGTACAGGATTGTGTCAATCATAATTCTCAGTCTCCACATAAAGTCCACGGCCAGCAGGTAGGCCAGTGAGAAGCCCACCCTGCAACCAAAAAGTGCATAGGGCAAGCAAAATGAGATCTGGTTGGGATTTCTGTCCCATCCTGATTAGCCAGATACACCAGCCCCAGTGCTGGAAGTACTACCAGAACCCAGGATTTGGCCTTCCTGGGATTGCAGGCACGCTCAGAAAGAAGGACCCATGAATTTAAAAGGAAATAAGTTTGACCTTCTTTCTGATCCCTTCCTCCCCTCACTGCCTCTCAACTGGTAGTCTCCCAACCCTACACATTTCGCTTCCAACTCCTTCCCAAAATCCACAAAACAGGACTGCCTGGGCAGACCCATTATTTCTGCCTGCTTCTACTCCTGCTCCTGTTCCTACTCCTGTTCCTACTCCTACTGCTACTCCTGTTCCTGCTCCTGCTACTGCTTCTACTCCTGTTCCTGCTCTGACTCCTACTCCTACTCCTGTTCCTACTCCTGCTCCTACTCCTGTTTCTGCTCCTGCTACTGCTTCTACTCCTGCTCCTGCTCCTGCTTCTACTCCTATTCCTGCACCTGCTTCTACTCCTATTCCTGCACCTGCTTCTACTCCTATTCCTGCTCCTGCTTCTACTCCTGTTCCTGCTCCTGCTCCTGCTCCTGCTCCTGCTCCTGTTCCTGTACCTGCTCCTGCTCCTACTCCTGCTCCTGTTCCTGTACCTGCTCCTGTTCCTGTACCTGCTCCTGCTCCTGCTCCTGCTCCTACTCCTGCTCCTACTCCTGCACCTGCTTCTACTCCTATTCCTGCTCCTGCTTCTACTCCTGTTCCTGCTCCTGCTCCTGCTCCTGCTCCTGTTCCTGTTCCTGCTCGTGTTCCTGCTCCTACTCCTCATTCTACTCCTGCTCCTATTCCTGCTCCTGGTCCTGCTCCTGCTCCTGCTCCTGTTCCTGCTCCTGTTCCTGCTCCTGCTCCTGCTCCTGTTCCTGCTCCTGTTCCTGCTCCTGCTCCTGTTCCTGCTCCTACTCCTACTCCTGCTCCTGCTCCTGTTCCTGCTCCTGCTCCTGCTTCTACTCCTACTCCTACTCCTGCTCCTGTTCCTGCTCCTGCTCCTGCTCCTATTCCTGCTCCTACTCCTGCTCCTGCTCCTGTTCCTGCTCCTGCTCCTGCTCCTGCTCCTGCTCCTGCTCCTGCTCCTGCTCCTGTTCCTGCTCCTGTTCCTGCTCCTGCTCCTGTTCCTGCTCCTACTCCTACTCCTGCTCCTGCTCCTGCTCCTGCTCCTGTTCCTGCTCCAGCTCCTACTCCTGCTCCTGTTCCTGTTCCTGCTCCTACTCCTGCTCCTGTTCCTGCTCCTGCTCCTGTTCCTGCTCCTACTCCTGCTCCTGTTCCTGCTCCTGCACCTGCTCCTGTTCCTGCACCTGCTCCTGTTCCTGCTCCTGCACCTGCTCCTGTTCCTGCACCTGCTCCTGTTCCTGCTCCTACTCCTGCTCCTGCTCCTGTTCCTGCTCCTGCTCCTGCTCCTGCTCCTACTCCTGCTCCTGTTCCTGCTCCTGCTCCTGTTCCTGCTCCTACTCCTGCTCCTGTTCCTGCTCCTGCACCTGCTCCTGTTCCTGCACCTGCTCCTGTTCCTGCTCCTACTCCTGCTCCTGCACCTGCTCCTGTTCCTGCACCTGCTCCTGCTCCTACTCCTACTCCTGCTCCTGCTCCTGCTCCTGCTCCTGTTCCTGCTCCTGCTCCTACTCCTGCTCCTGTTCCTGCTCCTACTCCTGCTCCTGTTCCTGCTCCTGCTCCTGCTCCTGTTCCTGCTCCTGCACCTGCTCCTACTCCTGCTCCTACTCCTGCTCCTGCTCCTGCTCCTGTTCCTGCTCCTGCTCCTGCTACTGCTCCTTCTCCTGCACCTGCTCCTGTTCCTGCTCCTACTCCTGTTCCTGCTCCTGCTCCTATTCCTGCTCCTACTCCTGCTCCTGCTCCTGTTCCTGTTCCTGCTCCTGTTCCTGCTCCTGCTCCTGCTCCTACTCCTGCTCCTGCACCTGCTCCTGTTCCTGCTCCTACTCCTGCTCCTGCTCCTGCTCCTGTTCCTGCTCCTGCTCCTATTCCTGCTCCTACTCCTGCTCCTGCTCCTGTTCCTGCTCCTGTTCCTGCTCCTGCTCCTACTCCTGCTCCTGCACCTGCTCCTGTTCCTGCTCCTACTCCTGCTCCTGTTCCTGCTCCTGCTCCTGCTCCTGCTCCAGTTCCTGCTCCTGCACCTGCTCCTACTCCTGCTCCTACTCCTGCTCCTACTCCAGTTCCTGCTCCTGCTCCTGCTCCTACTCCAGTTCCTACTCCTGCTCCTGCTCCTGCAACTGCTCCTGCAACTGCTGCTACTCCTGCTCCTGCTCCTGCAACTGCTCCTGCTCCTGCTCCTGCTCCTGCTCCTACTCCAGTTCCTGCTCCTGCTCCTACTCCTGCTCCTGCTCCTACTCCTGCTCCTGCTCCTGCAACTGCTCCTGCAACTGCTCCTGCTCCTGCAACTGCTCCTGCTCCTGCTCCTGCTCCTGCTCCTGCACCTGCTTCTACTCCTGTTCCTGCTCCTGCTCCTGCTCCTGCTCCTGTTCCTGCTCCTGCTTCTACTCCTGTTCCTGCTCCTGCTCCTGCTCCTACTCCTGTTCCTGCTCCTGCTTCTACTCCTGTTCCTGCTCCTGCTCCTGTTCCTGCTCCTGCTTCTACTCCTGTTCCTGCTCCTGCTCCTGCTCCTGCTCCTGTTCCTGCTCCTGCTTCTACTCCTGTTCCTGCTCCTGCTCCTGCTCCTACTCCTGTTCCTGCTCCTGCTTCTACTCCTCCTCCTGCTCCTGCTCCTGTTCCTGCTCCTGCTTCTACTCCTGTTCCTGCTCCTACTCCTCATTCTACTCCTGCTCCTGCTCCTGTTCCTGCTCCTGCTTCTACTCCTGTTCCTGCTCCTGCTTCTACTCCTGTTCCTGCTCCTGCTCCTGCTCCTGCTCCTGCTCCTGCTCCTACTCCTGCACCTGCTTCTACTCCTGCACCTGCTTCTACTCCAGTTCCTGCTCCTGCTCCTACTCCTGCTCCTGCTCCTGCTCCTGCTCCTGCAACTGCTCCTGTTCCTGCTCCTGCTCCTGCTACTGCTCCTTCTCCTGCTCCTACTCCAGTTCCTGCTCCTGCTCCTACTCCTGCTCCTACTCCTGCTCCTACTCCTGCTCCTGTTCCTGTTCCTGCTCCTACTCCTGCTCCTGTTCCTGTTCCTGCTCCTACTCCTGCTCCTGCACCTGCTTCTACTCCTGCACCTGCTTCTACTCCTGCTCCTGCTTCTACTCCTGCTCCTGCTTCTACTCCTGCTCCTGTTCCTGCTCCTGTTCCTGCTCCTACTCCTCATTCTACTCTTACTCCTACTCCTGCTCCTGCTCCTGCTCCTGCAACTGCTCCTGCAAATGCTCCTGCTCCTGCAACTGCTCCTACTCCTGCTCCTGCTCCTACTCCTACTCCTGCTCCTGCTCCTACTCCTGCTCCTGCTCCTACTCCTACTCCTGCTCCTGCTCCTACTCCTGCTCCTGCTCCTACTCCTGCTCCTGCTCCTGCTCCTGCTCCTACTCCTGCTCCTGCTCCTACTCCTACTCCTGCTCCTGCTCCTACTCCTGCTCCTACTCCTGCTCCTGCTCCTACTCCTGCTCCTACTCCTACTCCTGCTCCTACTCCTGCTCCTGCTCCTACTCCTGCTCCTACTCCTGCTCCTACTCCTGCTCCTACTCCTGCTCCTGCTCCTACTCTTGCTCCTGCTCCTGCTCCTGCTCCTACTCCTGCTCCTGCTCCTACTCCTACTCCTACTCCTGCTCCTGCTCCTACTCCTGCTCCTGCTTCTACTCCTACTCCTGCTCCTGCTCCTACTCCTGCTCCTGCTCCTGCTCCTGCTCCTACTCCTGCTCCTACTCCTGCTCCTACTCCTACTCCTGCTCCTGCTCCTACTCCTGCTCCTGCTCCTACTCCTGCTCCTGCTTCTACTCCTGCTCCTGCTCCTGCTCCTACTCCTGCTCCTACTCCTGCTCCTGCTCCTACTCCTGCTCCTGCTCCTGCTCCTGCTCCTACTCCTGCTCCTGCTCCTGCTCCTGCTCCTACTCCTACTCCTACTCCTGCTCCTGCTCCTACTCCTGCTCCTGCTTCTACTCCTACTCCTGCTCCTGCTCCTACTCCTACTCCTGCTCCTGCTCCTGCTCCTGCTCCTGCTCCTACTCCTGCTCCTACTCCTACTCCTGCTCCTGCTCCTACTCCTGCTCCTACTCCTACTCCTACTCCTGCTCCTGCTCCTGCTCCTGCTCCTACTCCTACTCCTGCTCCTACTCCTGCTCCTACTCCTGCTCCTGCTCCTGCTCCTACTCCTGCTCCTGCTCCTGCTCCTGCTCCTGCTCCTGCTCCTGCTCCTGTTCCTGCTCCTACTCCTGCTCCTGCTCCTACTCCTACTCCTGCTCCTGCTCCTACTCCTGCTCCTACTCCTGCTCCTGCTCCTGCTCCTACTCCTACTCCTGCTCCTGCTCCTGCTCCTGCTCCTACTCCTACTCCTGCTCCTGCTCCTACTCCTACTCCTACTCCTGCTCCTGCTCCTGCTCCTGCTCCTACTCCTACTCCTACCCCTACTCCTGCTCCTACTCCTGCTCCTGCTCCTACTCCTGCTCCTACTCCTGCTCCTGCTCCTGCTCCTGCTCCTGCTCCTACTCCTACTCCTACTCCTGCTCCTACTCCTGCTCCTGCTCCTACTCCTGCTCCTACTCCTACTCCTGCTCCTACTCCTACTCCTACTCCTGCTCCTGCTTCTACTCCTGCTCCTACTCCTACTCCTACTCCTGCTCCTACTCCTGCTCCTGCTCCTACTCCTGCTCCTACTCCTACTCCTGCTCCTGCTCCTACTCCTACTCCTACTCCTGCTCCTGCTCCTACTCCTGCTCCTACTCCTACTCCTGCTCCTGCTCCTACTCCTGCTCCTACTCCTACTCCTGCTCCTGCTCCTACTCCTACTCCTGCTCCTGCTCCTACTCCTACTCCTACTCCTGCTCCTGCTCCTGCTCCTACTCCTGCTCCTGCTCCTGCTCCTGCTCCTACTCCTGCTCCTGTTCCTGCTCCTGCTCCTGCTCCTACTCCTGCTCCTACTCCTGCTCCTGCTCCTGCTCCTACTCCTGCTCCTACTCCTACTCCTGCTCCTGCTCCTACTCCTACTCCTGCTCCTGCTCCTACTCCTGCTCCTACTCCTACTCCTGCTCCTGCTCCTACTCCTACTCCTGCTCCTGCTCCTGCTCCTGCTCCTACTCCTACTCCTGCTCCTACTCCTGCTCCTGCTCCTACTCCTGCTCCTACTCCTGCTCCTGCTCCTGCTCCTACTCCTACTCCTACTCCTGCTCCTACTCCTGCTCCTGCTCCTACTCCTACTCCTACTCCTGCTCCTGCTCCTACTCCTACTCCTACTCCTGCTCCTGCTTCTACTCCTGCTCCTACTCCTACTCCTGCTCCTGCTCCTACTCCTACTCCTACTCCTACTCCTGCTCCTGCTCCTACTCCTACTCCTACTCCTGCTCCTGCTCCTGCTCCTACTCCTACTCCTGCTCCTGCTCCTGCTCCTGCTCCTGCTCCTGCTCCTGCTCCTGCTCCTGCTCCTGCTCCTACTCCTACTCCTGCTCCTGCTCCTGCTCCTGCTCCTGCTCCTGCTCCTGCTCCTGCTCCTACTCCTGCTCCTGCTCCTGCTCCTGCTCCTACTCCTACTCCTACTCCTGCTCCTGCTCCTGCTCCTGCTCCTGCTCCTGCTCCTGCTCCTACTCCTGCTCCTACTCCTGCTCCTGCTCCTGCTCCTGCTCCTGCTCCTACTCCTACTCCTACTCCTGCTCCTGCTCCTGCTCCTGCTCCTGCTCCTGCTCCTACTCCTGCTCCTGCTCCTGCTCCTACTCCTGCTCCTACTCCTACTCCTGCTCCTGCTCCTACTCCTACTCCTGCTCCTGCTCCTACTCCTACTCCTGCTCCTGCTCCTGCTCCTACTCCTACTCCTGCTCCTGCTCCTACTCCTGCTCCTACTCCTACTCCTGCTCCTACTCCTACTCCTACTCCTACTCCTGCTCCTGCTCCTACTCCTACTCCTACTCCTGCTCCTGCTCCTACTCCTACTCCTGCTCCTGCTCCTACTCCTACTCCTACCCCTACTGCTACTCCAGCTCCTGCTTTTACTCTTATCCTGCTGCTACTCCTGCTCCTGCTCCTGCAACTGCTCCTGCTCCTGCTCCTGCTCCTGCTCCTACTCCAGTTCCTGCTCCTACTCTTGCTCCTGCTTCTACTCCTACTCCTACTCCTACTCCTACTCCTGCTCCTGCTCCTGTTCCTACTCCTATTGCACAAAACTCATTTCTTCCTATCTGGACTCGCTTTTTCTCTCCTTGTCCAGTCCCCTCCCACTCAGGGATTCCTCTGACATTTTATATCAATTTCAGAATTTCCATTTTGCAGGCTCCAGCTGCTTCCTATTTACCATGGATGTGCAATCCATTTACACATCCATCTCCCAATAGGATGGTCTCAGGGCTCTCCGCTTCTTCCTGGGAAAAAGGCTTGAACAAATCCCCATCCATCACCAGCCTCCTCCATCTGGCTGAGCTCATCCTTACCCTGAACATTTTCCCTTTTAACTGCTCTCACTTTCTTCAGATCAGAGGGTTGGCCATGAGTGGGCATGGGCCCCAGTTATGCCTGTCCCTTTGTGGGGTACACGGAACATTCCTTGTTCCAGTCCTATTCTCGGACTCAGCCACAACTCTTTCTCCAAGATATCAATGATTTACAGCTTCTCTCTCTTGTCTGGAATTGAAAATGTTTATTAATTTCACTTCCAAATTCTTCCACACTTCCACACCTCGCTCTCACCTTCACCTGGTCTTCCTCTGACTCCTCCCTTCCCTTCCTCGACATCTCTGTTTCCATTTCTGAGGACAGGCTGATCAGCAATACCTGTGACAAACCAACCACAGTTACCTTGACTTTACATTCTGACAACCTACTTCCTGTAAAGACTCTATTCTATTCTCCCAGTTCCTCCATCTCTGTCACATCTGTTCACATGATGCCATCTTCAACAAGGGGGCCTCCAAAATGTTCACCTTCTTCCTCAATCACGGATTCTCCAACACTGTAGTTGACAGGGCCCTCACATTGTTCTGATCCATCTCCTGCACTTCAACCCTCACCCCTCTCTTCCCACCAAAAACACAGATTGGGTCCCCCTTGTCCTCACCTACCATCCCACCAGCAGCCACATCCAGAGGATCATTAGCCATCATTACACCATCTCTAGCCAGATGCCACTACCAGACATACATTCCCCTCTCTTTTCTTGTCAGCCTTCTTTCCCTGTGAGACACCCTGGTCCACTCCTCCTTCACTGCCAACACCACACCGCCCTCCCCCCCACAGTCCCATGGCATTTTCCCCTGAAACCGCTGTAAGTGTAACACCTGCCCATTTACCTCTTCTCTCCTCAGTGTCCAAAGGCCCAAACATATCTTCCTGGTGAAGCAGCACAATGTGGTCTCCTCTACATAGGGGAAACAAAGTCTCGACTGGGTGACCACTTTGCGGAACACCTATGTTCCGTCCACAAAAAATATCCAGAGCTTCCAGTTGCCTGCCACTTCAACATCCCACCCTGTTCCCTGGCCAACATCTCTGTCTCAGGCTGGCTGCAGTACTCCAGCAAAGCTTAGCACAAGCTGGAAAAATAGCAGCTCATTTTCTGCTTGAGAACCCTGCAGCCTTCTGGACACAATATCAAGTTCAACAATTTCAGGACTTGAGGCACCTTCTCCCTTGTCCTTGCCCCGGGCCCACACACCAGGCTTTGTTATCACATGGTCCGTTATTACACACAACCAATTGTTAGCCACTAATTGTCTGCATTAGTAGCGATTCATTCTGCTAGGCTGACCATTATCCACACCTTTGTCTGTCAAACTGTTCTTATCTCTCTTTGGCTCTATCTCCATCTATTGCTTACCCCTTAACCACTGCCTCGATCCTGTCTTCTGCATAAAAAAAAGTTTTCCTTAGCTGTTATCAATTCTGGGGACGGGTTACTCGACCTGAAACATTAACTCTGATTTCTCTCCACAGATATTGAGCTTTTCCAGCAATTTCTGCTTTTGTTTCTGATTTCCAGCATCCACAGTTCTTTCAGTTATTAGTTCGTATATGCAATGTTTTAGGGAGAGGTGTTTTGTACTGTGAGCAAGTAGGAAGGAAGGGGAGGTGCTATCTTCTTGATGTGTGCCGCTTAAGGGCATTTCCAATGACCACTCTGCACCCTGCATCATGTTTTAAATATGTTTGAAGAAAAACAGATTGCCTACTCCTGCCCAACTCCCCACGCCAACTGCATTATGCCATGGGAAAGAGAACTTTGATGTCAGTTGAATTTTTAACAAACAAATTTTTCAGGGTTGATTGAGCCAACCTTTATGAAACCATCTAAACAAAACCCATTCTGAACTGAAGCTGACGTATCACCAAAATGGAGAAAGTGAGGACTGCAGATGCTGGAGATCAGAGCTGAAAAATGTGTTGCTGGAAAAGCGCAGCAGGTCAGGCAGCATCCAAGGAGCAGGAGAATCGACATTTCGGGCATAAGCCCTTCTTCATCAAAATGTCTGAAATTAGTCACTCATAAAAACAGTGAAGCCAATTTTGGAACAAATAAATGAACTGTATTTTGAGGCAGCAGCTTGAGTGTAGAGCAGGTAGACGAATGATGGATTTGTAGCAGAAGGGCTACAAAGCTTGTTTCACTGTCTTCCTGGTTTCTTACAGCATCTTGAAAACAACATTGAGTTAAACATTGCAGCAACATCCATTTACCTCAAAAATATCTACATATTTTGCAACGGCAGAGGATATGAGTCACAATTAAACAACCGTGGTCACAGGTTCAACATAACACCTTAAGGACTCAGAAAACATTTTAAACTGTACATTCTCAATCTTCCTTTTTGTATTCAATGCTTTTCACTTTCTAAATTTTGTATCCATGTTTGTTTGATATCACATCTAATTATCTTTCCAGGCGATAGTGAGTAATGAAACAAATCTTTATTTCACTCAACACAACATTTTAATTGGCTGGTTCATTTTTTAACTAGCCAGCTGTTGAAGTGTGACAGAAAACCAATGCTAAAAGTGAATTAAAAATCTGTGGGTGAAATGTTCTCGTCCCTGGTGTCATGTGAGAAATGACAAGAAAGGAGGGAAATATGGTAAGAGTGAAAAAAAATCAGGTTCTTGATGCTGGGAAAAATATTCCCAATTTTTCCCATTAAGCTTTGGATTCTTAGCCTTGCCCGGTGACTACTTTATTTCTATACATTTGCATTTCATTAAAACAATAACTCACCATATTTATATGTCACTTTCAATTCACATCTCCATGGACAAGAAGCTAGAAGTAAGAATATGGTGCAAATGTATTCCCAGCAGGTAAATTCGAGTAGATAGCTGGTGGCTGTTTGTCCTAGCTATCACGCAACTGCTTCGAAACAATATCCCTCCAAGCAGTTCACTAAATGTCCCAGCATTCCTGAGAATTGATACAGGCTTGACTTCACATTTAACGTGCTGCTATTTCCTCCCACCAGCTCATGGTCAATACACTAAATCATCAGATATCCTTCAATGAGAGAAAGGGAATCAGGATTTGGGTACTGTATATGAATAGGAGTAATGGCCAATGGATTTTGATTACTAATTTAAGAACATTGTGGAATTGTTACCTCAAATCTATTGGCTGTTTTTTTGTTTTATGCTCTTTCTATTCATCCACTCATCCAGATGCCTTTTAAATGTTGTAATTGTACCAGTCTCCACCATTTCCTCTGGCAGCTCATTCCATACACGCACCACTTTCTGTGTGAAAACGTTGCCCTTTAGGTTCCTTTTATATCTTTCCCCTCTCACCCTAAACCTATGCCCTCTAGTCCTTGATTCCCCCACCTCAGGGAAAAGACTTGGTCTATTTATCTTATCCACGCCCCTCATGATTTTATAAACCTCTATAAGGTCACCCCTCAGCCTCCAACATTCCAGGGAAAACAGTCCCACCTATTCAGCCTCTCCCTGTAATTCAACCCCTCTAACCCTGGCAACAACCTTGTAAATCTTTTCTGAATCCTTTCAAGTTTCACAACATCCTTCCTAAACGAGGGAGACCAGAATTGAATGCAGTATTCCAAAAGCCTTTAATCTCTGATTTCCTTTGTGGAAAATAGGTGCCCAGTTAAAAGCACTTCCTTTTTTGCGGTATCCTGCAATTCAGGATCAGACATTTCCTTCTTGACTATTTGCTGAATCGATGCCATATCTATCTTCTCATTTCAGGGTAGGCTCACATGGTATTGTATGTAACCCATTTTTAATCTGTTTGAACAAATCTTTATTCTCAATCTACTGTGCCACGTGTTGAAATATTTTCATTGATCAATTGTGTCTTGTCCTTAATAATTTTTATTTTTCCTCCATTTGAAGGAAATTGAAGTCAATAACATATTTTTACTCTAGAGTTAGAATTATTGGTTGCAAAGTATGGATGTTTACTATTATTTGGCATCCTTTACATTAAGTAGTTGCCTACAGGAGATGTTTAATGTTGTGGCTCTGTTCGCCGAGCTGGGAATTTGTGTTGCAGACGTTTCGTCCCCTGTCTAGGTGACATCCTCAGTGCTTGGGAGCCTCCTGTGAAGCGCTTCTGTGGTGTTTCCTCTGGCATTTGTAGTGATTTGTATCTGCCGCTTCCAGTTGTCAGTTCCAGCTGTCCGCTGCAGTGGCCGATATATTGGGTTCAGGTCGATGTGTTTGTTGATAGAATCTGTGTCTGGATTAGTGGTGCTGGAAGAGCACAGCAGTTCAGGCAGCATCCTCGGATGCTGCCTGAACTGCTGTGCTCTTCCAGCACCACTAATCCAGAATCTGGTTTCCAGCATCTGCAGTCATTGTTTTTACCTGATAGAATCTGTGGATGAGTACCATGCCTCTAGGAATTCCCTGGCTATTCTCTGTTTGGCTTGTCCTATAATAGTAGTGTTGTCCCAGTTGAACTCATGTTGCTTGTCATCTGTGTGTGTGGCTGCTAAGGATAGCTGGTCATGTCGTTTCGTGGCTAGTTGGTGTTCATGGATATGGATCGTTAGCTGTCTTCCTGTTTGTCCGATGTAGTGTTTTGTGCAATCCTTGCATGGGATTTTGTACACTACATTGGTTTTGCTCATGCTGGATATCGGGTCCTTTGTCCTGGTGAGTTGTTGTCTGAGGTGTGGCTGTTTTTGTGCTGTTATGAGTCCTAGTGGTCGTAGTAGTCTGACTATCAGTTCAGAAATGTTCTTGACGTATGGTAGTGTGGTTAGTCCTTTGTGTTGTGGCATGCCCTCATTCCGCTGTCTTTCCCTTAGGCACCTATTGATGAAATTGCGGAGGTATCTGTTTATCTGTTTTTCGCGAATACATTGTGGAGGTGTTCTTCTTCCTCTTTTTGCAGTTCTGGTGTATTGCAGTGTGTTGTGGCCCTTTAGAGCAGTGTCTTGATGCAACTTCTTTTGTGTGTGTTGGGATGGTTGCTTTCGTAGTTCAGGACTTGGTCTGTGTGTGTGGCTTTCCTGTATACCTTTGTGGTGAATTCTCCGTTCGGTGTTCTCTGTACCATCACGTCTAGGAATGGGAGTTGGTTGTCCTTTTCTTCCTCTCTAGTGAATCGGATTCCTGTGAGTGTGGCGTTGATGATCCGGTGTGTGTTCTCTATTTCTGTGCTTTTAATGATTACAAAGGTGTCGCCCACATATCTGACCCAGAGTTTGGGTTGAATTTGCGGTAAGACTGTTTGTTCTAATCTTTGTTTAATCCTAACCACTATATTCCCTGGATCAAGAGGTTTTCAGCAACAAAGCAGTTTTTGCTCAACTAGGCTTGATTATCTGATAATATAGTGACACTTGACCCTGCATCTAACCTGAAGCTCACAAGGTGACTATTAGTATAAATATCAGACTGCCAAAATCTATGGCTTGGATCATGTATTTCCTCACAGCTCACATAAGGTTTTAACTTTATTCTAGACTATGCCACCTCTTTGACTTCTTTGTGTGGGATGCTATTGATGTCTTGTTTTCTGAAACTCTATGCAACTTCTTTGCATTTTCTAAAAGCAATCTGTTGTGTGAAAGCATTTAATTTAGTAACAGCAAAGTACTAGAGAGGCTGTAATCTGAAATGAAAACTGAAAATGCTGGAGAAACTCAGTAGGTCCAGCACAATTGGTGGAGAGACAAGCATTCAATATAATACCCAGGCACTGTTCGGACCTGTGAGATTTCTTTGAGTTGACATGTTGACAAAGACTTTAAGACTCACCTGGTGTATTGGTTATTTGTATGAACCACTTGTGGTTTTCTACTTTAAGAATTGAACAGATCCTGGTGATCTATTATGTCAACATTGACCTTCCCTTCTTGGGATTTATCATGGAATCATAAAAAAAACCTACAGTGTGGAAAGAGGTCATTCAGTCCATTGAGTCTCCACCAAACCTCTGAAAAGCATCCCACCCAGACCCTCACCCTATCCCCGTAACCCTGCATTTACTATAGTTAATCAACCTAACCCATACATTCCTAGACACTATGATTTGGAGATGCCGGTGTTGGACTGGGGTGTACAAAGTTAAAAATCACACAACACCAGGTTATAGTCCAACAGGTTTAATTGGAAGCACACTAGCTTTCGGAGCGACGCTCCTTCATCAGGTGATTGACAATCACCTGATGAAGGAGCATCGCTCCGAAAGCTAGTGTGCTTCCAATTAAACCTGTTGGACTATAACCTGGTGTTGTGTGATTTTTTACTCTCGATACTATGGGTCAATTTGGCACGGCCAATCCACCCAATCTGCACAGCTTTGGGTCAAAATCAAAGCACCCAGCAGAAGCCCACACAGACATGGTGAGAACATGCCAACTTCACACAGACAGGTGCCCAAAATTGGAATCAAACCAAGATCCCTAGCACAGTGAGGCAGCAGTGCTAACCACTGTGCCACTATGCTGTCCTTTGAATTGTGTTTCCTCAGAAGTTTTGCTTATCTCAGCATCTGAATGGCTTTCATTAGAATTTGGTCTTCTTTGGTCAGTAATAAATCTGACAAAGGCTCATCAACATTCCTACATAATTATGTTCCCTAGAAATTCTGTCTTTAAACCATAATATGATGCATTTTCCACTAATATGTCATTACCATTAATAATACAATCTATACATTTCTTTGGACATGATAGCCTTTTATTAGATCTTGCTCTTTCAAACTTTTTATCTATCCTGAGATTAAAGGAATTGTCAAAGTGTTTCAGTACTTCTTCAAAAGTATCTGTTGCTTCTTTTCCATCTTGTCAAGCCGTAACACCATTAGTTAGACTCCCAGTTGTGCATAAAAGCACAGTAACTTGTTCAGCTTTGGATTTAGTATCTAATTTGGAATCTATTTTCTATCTTAAGAATTGATTTTTCTAAGATATCCATTTCTTGTTTTGTGTTCTGCTTGGCCCATCTCTTGAAATTAAATCTTCTTGGCATTACTATTTCTGATGCCATGTGTTCCTAATTTGATTACTTATCTTCCTTGTATAAAATGCATTTATTTTGCTGTAGTAGCAGTGCTGCTTCTCTGTGCTGGTATACTGGAGGTTTTCTGACATTTTGCAAACAGCATAGAAGATTCCAAACTTTTTGCGGGCTAAAGTGAATGATTCTGTCCTTAGCAACTAAAATGACTATTCCTATCTTTTCATGGCTTGTAGATGATTACTGCTACTGATGGCATTAATGAAAGACTCCCATTTTCTAAGCATTTTACTGAATGAATCCCTCAGACACTTTAATAATGTTGCCCCCCTCAAACACGGTTTTACTAAATGGCATGTGTATTTAACATTTTTATCTGAACAATTCCCATTTAGTGTGGCTGTAATAATGATCCCTGTTTCTTTTGTGTTTTTATCCTGGATGATTCCTATTTCTGCATTTAAATAAAGGTCTCCCACTTTTAACAGAGGTTTAGTAAAGGTGTCCCACCTTTTCTCCGCCTTAACAATATCTTCTAAATGTTTTCTTCCATTAGTCTGGGACTGCTTAAGCTTCTAAATTGCCCCTTTGCCACTTCACTTTGGGCTTTGTAATGCTATGACCTCAGTTTAAATTGATTTTGTGGACTGTGTGTTCCCTTACATTAGTTGTGTCTCACATGGTGCCCGACCTCTGAGCTGTAAGTATTTCACTTACTTTTTGCTTTCCAGTTGATAGTAATACTGTGCCTTTTTAAAAACAGTTGTTTTTTTGCCCATCAGGGATTTTACTGCCAGAGACTCTGATGTTCATTCTCTCTATCTGAACACCGACTTCACACTGCTCCTACAAACCATTGTCTCGCAATGCAATCTGTATCTGCTTTGAAGTAATTGATCCTCCTTCTCCAGGCAGTTCTAACCTCTCCTGCTGCAGCACACATCACACCAAGTCTGAAATGCTTTTACCACTGACTGTCGATTCTTCCTTGTTAAAGATTGCCAGGAGATTAAGCTTCTTCTGTAAGGTCCAGCACTTCTCTGCTACTGACAATATTTTTCATGAGCTATTGATTTAAAGCTTATTCTGAAGATTAAAAACAAAGCTAGCTACCAACTTCCACCACTGCCGCCATGTTGTATGTGGCAACTGAATGAAGTCTGCACTACTGCTCGCCATGTTGTATATGCAGCTAAAGCACTTCATCATGGGATACATGTGCTGCTGCCATCTTCTTCATTGTAGGCCATCTTCCAATGTGATAAAGGAAAACTACTTATTACTCTTAAGACAATGAGAACAATGTGGATGTTTGGCCTTATTCCTTCCTGATCCTAAATTGTTTTACCCAAAAGTGCATGTGATATCATCAAATTGGGTGATGCTTATGGCACACCTCAGAATTAATCCTTTCAGACTCTGTCAGATTTATACAACACCAGAAAATTTAAATACTATAGATCTGTGAGTCTGACTCAGTAGCGAGTACGTTGTTGGAGGTGATTCTGAAAGATAAGATTTATATGCGTTTGGAGATGCAAGGATTGCCAGGGTTGGAAGGTTTGAGCTATAGGGAGAAGCTAAATAGGCTGGGGCTGTTTACCCTGGAGCGTCGGAGGCTGAGGGGTGACCTTATAGAGGTTTATAAAATCATGAAGGGCATGGATAGGGTAAACAGACAAGGTCTTTTCCCTGGGGTGGGGGAGTCCAGAACTAGAGGGCATAGGTTTAGGGTGAGAGGGGCAAAATATAAAAGGGACCTAAGGGGCAACTTTTTCACACAGAGGGTGATATATATATGGAATGAGCTATCAGAAGAAGTGGTGGAGGATAGTTACAAAATTTAAAAGGCATCTGGATGGGTATGTGAATAAGAAAGGTTTACAGGGATATTGGCCAAATCGGACTAGATTAGTCTAGGATAGCTGGTTAGCATGGACTGAATGGACGGTTTCCGTGCTGTACATCTCTATGACTCTATGACTGATTAGAAATAGTCAACATGGCTTTGTGCAAGGAAAATCACGTCTCACAATCTTGATTGAGTTTTTTGAGGAAGTAGCTAAGAAGGTTGATGAGGGCAGAGCTGTGCACATTGTTTACTTGGTCATTAGTGAAGCCTTTGACAGGTTCTGCATCATAGACTAATTAGTAAAGTTGGATCACGTGGGATTCAGAGTGAGATTGCTAATTACTGTAGATACAAAATTGGCTTAACGGCAGGAGACAGAGAGTAATGGTGGAGGGTAGTTTTTCAGACTGGAGGCCCATGATCAATGGGATTCCACAGGGATCAATACTGGGCACAATTTTGTATGTCATTTATATAAATAATTTAGCTGAGTGCATAGAAGGCATGGTTAGTATGTTAGCGGATGACACCAAAATTGGTGGTATAGTGGACAGTAAAGAAAGTTATCTAAGATTACAAACAGATCATGATCATTTGGGTCAGTGGACTGAGAAGTGGCAGATTGAGTTTAATTTGGATCAATGCAAGGTATTGCATTTTGGTAAAACAAACAAACTTAAACAATTAATAGTCAGGCCTTAGTTAGTGTTGTCGAACCTAGGGCTTCAGATACATAACTTTTTGACGCTTGCATCACATACAGATAGGGTGATTAAGAAGGCATTTAGCACACTTGCCTTCATTGTTCAGACCTTTGAGGATTGGAGTTGGGACATTATGTTGAAGTTAAAGAGGACATTGGTGCAGCCTCTTCTGGTCCAGTTCTGATCGCCCTGAATTAGGAAGGATATTATTAAGCAGGAGTGGGTTCAGTAGAGATTTATTGGGACGTTGCTAGGTATGGAGGGTTCAATCATAAGGAGTGCGTGGGACCTCTTTCACTGGAGCATAGGAGATTGAGGGGTGATGTTATAGAGGTTTATGAAATCATGAGAAGTATAGATAAAATGAATGGCAGATGTATTTTCCATAGGATGCAGGGTTTCAAAGCTGTGGGGCCTATTTGAAACGTGAGAGGAGAAAGCTTTAAAAAAGACATGAGGGGCAATTTTTCTTTTACAGAGAGTGACTTGTTTACGGAATGAACTTCCAGAGGAAGTGGTGGATGTGGGTACAGTTACACTGTTTAAAAGACATCTGGGTAAGTACGTGAATAAGAAATGTTTGGAGAGATATGGGCCAAATGCAGGCAGGTGGGACTAGTTTAGTTTGGGATTATGGTTGGAATGGACTGGTTGGACCATAGGGTCTGTTTCTGTGCTATATGACTCTATGATTCCATAAGTACATTAATTTAGTGGCAAACACAGGCCAAGACAAATGGCCTATATTTTTTAGTCATGAGTGTACAACGATAATACCATACATCATCACTTCTTTTAGTGTTAACTGTTTATTAAACACATTCTTTCATTATCAGACAAACATTCAGGATTAAACTTTGTCCATCCTCATCAATTATTTTAAGTTTTATTCTTCCAGACCATGAAAGCCTCATGAGTTTACATCAATTATTTTACAAGATCTACATAATTATTTTTTCATGTAGTCCAAGAGTGAACATTCCTGCTACCCTTCTGATATCATCTTCTTATCAATCTGCAAGGAATTACAGAGAGAACCATTGATATTCTCCTGAATATGTGTCATCTGGAAAGTCGAAAACAGTCTGGGTAAAATGGAAACTTAATAAAGACAGACAATGTTAACCAACTTCTCTAGGACAAGATTCAGGATTTGATAAAAGAAAAATAAACAAATTAATCTGTTCTGGCAAAAGGAAACAAAATAATCAGACACTCAGACAAAATAATGCTGCCAGACTTCAAGGGTTCTTTGTCTGTGTCAAGACCTTCGCAGATGTGTTCAGGTCATTTCTTGGGCCCATCAGATGTTATGAATGAATGAATGAAGTCATGAATTTTGCATGTCTCTAAGTTGATTTCTGTCCTGCTAGATCATCCTTCAGAGATAATGTAAATATTGCTATTGAGGTTCATAATTTGGTTACTTTGGAATTAATTTAAAGTAATATATTTTTGGTATAAACATATTTGCCAGATTGCCACTGACATTAAATAATTTTACATTCATTTTGATTTCATTTCTAAGCTTAATTTCATTTAACCTAAAATGACAAAGTCTTGATTGTTTTTATTGTTCTGCGCGTGCAATCCTGTGTACAATTCTGAGTTATGAGTTATTTATTGTCACATATCCCTCGAAAGGTACAGTGAAGAGTATTTTCTGGTCACTCTTCTATAGGAAGGATGTTGTTAAACTTGAGAGGGTACAGAAATGATTTACAAGGATGTTGCTGGGGCTGGAGAATTTGAGTTATAGGAAGAGGCTGAACAGACTGGGGTTATTTCCCTGGAGTGTCAGAGGCCGAGAGGTGACCTCATAGAGGTTTATAAAATCATGAGTGGCATGGGTAGAGTGAATAGCTAAAGTATTTTTCCTAGGGTGGGAGACTCCAAAACTAGAGAGCATAAATTTATGATGAGGGGGGTGGGGGGAGGGGGGGTAGATTTAAACAGCACCTGAGGGGTAATGTTTACATACAGATGGTGGTGTGCGTATGGAACAAGCTGCTACAAGAAGTGATGAAGTCTGGTACAATTACAACATTTAAAAGGCATCTGAATGGCTACATGAATATAGAGCTTAGAGTGAAAAGGGCTAAATGCTGACATTTGGGACTAGGTCAGGTTGGGTTGTTTGCTTGATGCAGATGAGTTGGACCAAGGGTCTGTTTCCTTGCTGTATGACTATTACTCTATGAATGTTTTCTGAATCATTAACAATTTGAACCAACTATCTTTCATAATCTTAGCTAAGGGTCAATTCATAGTTGTACTGACGATCCTAAGTTGAAGGAAAAACCAACGCATTGTACATTATTAGACTTTTTGGGCAAGGTAAAAGCACTTTTCTGGTGCAGTGTAAAACTGGAATATTTCAATCTGTAGGCAACTAGATAACTGAGAAAAGCAATTGACCCATATATCGTATACTAGAAACATGCAGATACTATAACTGCTTGCCTTGGTATCTAAACCTTTTAGAACAAATTTCCTTCCTGGGGGGAGATCCAAATCATTTCTTCATGCCCTGCCATATTTCTTGGGGCTTTCTCAGTGACACCCACTATTTCTGTGTTGTTGTTTTACATCGTTGCAAATATTGATACTTTCAGGGCATCACCTACCATTGGTGGGACAATGTTGTGTGCAAATTGCTGTCTTCATCTTATGACTTTGCTCCACTGCGAAATATTTATTTGCTTCTAAAGTACTTTGGGGATACCCTAAGGTCATAAATAACACTAGAGTCATAGAGATGTACAGCACGGTAACAGACCCTTTGGTCTAGATCATCCATGCCAACCAGATATCCTAACCCAATCTAGTCCCCTGCCAGCACTTGGCCCATATCCCTCCAAACCCTTCCTATTCATATTCCCATCCAGATGTCTTTTAAATGCTGTAATTTTACCATCCTCCACCACTTCCTCTGGCAGCTCATTCCATACACACACCACCCTCTGCATGAAAAAGTTGCCCCTTTGGTCCCTTTTATATTTTTCCCCTCTCACCCTAAACCTATGCCCTCTAGTTCTGGACTTCCCACCTGAGGGAAAAGACTTTGTCTATTTACCCTATCCATGCCCCTTATGATTTAAAAAACCTCTATAAAGTCACCCCTCAGCCTTGGATGCTCCAGGGAAAACTGCCCCAGCCTGTTCAACTCTCCTTATAGCTTAAATCTTCCAACCCTGGCAACATCCATGTAACTCTTTTCTGAACCCTTTCAAATTTCACAATATCTTTCACTATATAAGCCATTTCTCTTCATTCAAGAAACTGTAAGGAAATATTCAAATAGAACGTGCTAAGTATTAAAAATAACAAATGTTGGACACCAGAACTATTCTTGAAACATGACCTTCTACAGAGTATGCTTCTATATCAACGTTGACTTCTCATTGGAATGAGAATGGATTGAGGGGTAAAATAGGCAATGTAAAATCAGTCATCCATAAACATCTTTCCCAAGTCTCATTTCTATTAAAATTACTTCCCTAAATGAGAGGGCTGAATTTGACCAAAGGTTAGCCAAGTGCCAATTTTCAGGAATTTCAAGGAAGGTTTCTCTCTTTGATCTCAAACAAGTTATCGCAAGCAATTTTACAGCATTCACCTCACTACATGAGTGGCAAAAATGCTCATTGTCATGGGGACCTTCTGGGTTTCCTACTTCTAGTGCTAGATCAATTATCACAGGCCAGGAGGTACCCTTCACAGTTCCAGTTTGTTTTTAATGAAATCCCCACATTGTGGAAGCAGGCCATTCAGCCCAACAAGTCCACATCGATCCTCCAAAGACCAACCCACCTTGACCCACTCCCCCCCACTCTATGCCTGTAATTCTGCATTTCCCACGGTTCATGTACCTAACCTACACATCCCTGAACACTATGGGTAATTTAGCATGGCCAATCCACATAATGTGAACATCTTTGGGAAGAGTTGTCCCAGAAATGATTGACAGATGCACATTGGCACACCGATATGTTGACAGGGAACTGGGTGTCCTGGCAGACAGGGGTAGGAAGGAAGATCATTTTTCCTGAGGAATGCTAGAGGAGACCATGTCACCAGACCCCAGCAGCCTAGTCTAAAGTTGCCACTGGACCAATGCAACGTCCAGGGTCAAGAAGAATGCCTAACGCTACTAGAAGAAGGTTAACGATATTCTGCATTCCATGACAGTATGTCCCACAAGCTTATCTCTGTTTCCTCACATTTATTCTAACTCTACTCCTGCAACACCTCCCACCAAGGCTCATGATCTACACTTTCACAGCTGAATGCAGTATCTTTTCTCAATGGCTCTCATCTACCCAATTTTTGCAGCCTAATAATACTTCCTACCTTCTGTGCTTTCCACTCATTCAATCAGGACTTCCACCATTCCTGCACTGCACCAACACCATTCCTCATCAGCCTCCTTCCCGATGAAGGGCTCTTGCCCAAAATGTCAGTTCTCCTGCTCCTCGGATGCTGCCTGACCAGCACCCCACTCTCGATGAATGCCAATAGCTGAGCTGGCATTACATTTCTCTCAATATCTCCCTTTGTCTCACTGCAGGCGAAAAAGGCCCATATGCAATCTGAGACAGGTGGTGGTGTATACAACATTCACCACCTGACCCCACACAAGGAGAGGGTCCTTGAGCTCTTGGGACTGAATAGAGACCAGTCACATGATGATAACAAGACCTCCATGTTCCAGCAACCAAGTGTTGTGCTCCCCTCCCAATATCACCATGGTGAATGTATTCTAAAGATGCCAAACCTTCTACTTTGATTGACTGCTTATTCCATCTCTTGTCTATTGTAGGCATGAGGGGCATCTACACAGTCTCTACCCTCAAGAGAGCAGCCCCTCCAGTCAACATCTCCTTCTCCAGCTCTGAGGAACAAGTTGTAGATGCCTCAGAGGAAGCATTGACAAGGTTGTTTCATGCATCCTCCACCAACTCAGAAACTGAAATCTCAGTGGGTAAATCAGTTAAACTAGAGTGAAGGGCATGTCACTGGCATGTCTCTGTGACTGGCCAAGGAAGAAATATCCCAGAAACCTGGTACTAAGAGGACTGCCAGAGACCAGATACCTGCTTAGCCCCAGGCAGAAGAGGACTCTATTTGGCAGTTATCAATGATTTCATGAACATGTTCAAACTGGCACAGGAGCAGCAAACAGGTTTGTTGTAAACATTTAACAAACTGCATCGAAGGTTGGAGGAACTCACCAACTCTCTCTGTACTTCACTGGCTTTGAGGACAGTTTGGCAGCTGCTCTGGACAGCCAGGGGCAGCACTACCTCATCTACATGCCTGGTCACCTTCTCTTGAAATTCAATCGCATTTGTTAGGCATGACATCCCTCTGGCGAAGTTGACTATCTCTGATCAAGCCTTGGCTCTCCAAGTGAAGATAAATGATCACCTTCAGAACTTACTCCAATAGTTTACCTGATGCTGATGTAGCACTCATTGGTCTGTAGTTCTCTGGCTTACCTCTATGACACTTTTTAAATACCGGAACCACATTACATGTTCTCCAGACCTCTGGCACCTACCCGTGGTGAGAGAGGAATTAAAAATTTGAGTCAATGCCTTTGCAAACTCCTCCTTTTTCCAGCACAACTCTAATCTTGACACTGATCTCCAGCATCTGCAGCCCTCACATTCGCATAACCTCCTCCCTAGACCCCACAGCAGCCTGGGACACAATTCATCTGGACTGGGAGATTTTTCCACTCTTAGGCCTACAAGGACCTTCAATACCTCATCCTTTTCTATATCAATTTATTTGTATGGATTTCAGTAAGGCATTCAGTGCGTTCCTACATGGGAAACTGATAAAGAAGGTTAAAGCCCACGGGATCTAGGGTCACCTGGCAAGTTAGATCAAAAATTGCCTTAGTGACAGGAGACAGAGAGCGATGGTAGAAGGCTATTTGTGTGACTGGAGTTCAGTGTGCAGTGGTGTATCACAAGTGTCAGTGTTGGGTCTCTTATTGTTTGTGATATTCGTAAATGCTGTAGTTGGGAGGTCATGTTGCGGCTGTACAGGACATTGGTTCGGCCACTGTTGAAATATTGCATGCAATTCTGGTCTCCTTCCACTCAGAAAGATGTTCTAAATTGGAGAAAGGCCAATTTTGACGGCATTAGGCAAGAACTTTCGAAAGCTGATTAGAGGCAGATGTTTGTCGGTAGTGGGACGGCCGGAAAATGGGAAGCCTTCAGAAACGAAATAACGAGAATCCAGAGAAAGTATATTCCTGTTAGGGTGAAAGGAAAGGCTGGTAGGTATAGGGAATGCTGGATGACAAAAGAAATTGAGGGTTTGGTCAAGAAAAAGAAGGAAGCATATGTCAGGTATAGACAGGATAGATCGAGTGAATCCTTAGAAGAGTATACAGGAAGTAGGAGTATACTGAAGAGGGAAATCAGGAGGGCAAAAAGGGGACATGAGATAGCTTTGACAAATAGAAATAAGGAGAATCCAAAGGATTTTTACAAGTATATTAAGGACAAAAGGGTAACTAGGGAGAGAATAGGATCCCTCAAAGATCAGCAAGGCAGCCTTTGTATGGAGCCACAGAAAATGGGGGAGATACTAAATGATAATTTTGCATCAGTATTTACTGTGGAAAAGGATACGGAAGATATAGACTATAGGGAAATAGATAGTGACATCTTGCAAAATGTCCATATTACAGAGGAGGAAGTGCTGGATGTCTTGAAACACATAAAGGTGGATAAATCCCCAGGACCTGATCAGGTGTACCCGAGAACTCTGTGGGAAGCCAGAGAAGTGATTGCTGGGCCTCTTGCTGAGATATTTGTATCATCGATAGTCACCGGTGAGGTGCCAGAAGACTGGAGGTTGGCAAACGTTATGCCACTGTTTAAGAAGGGTGGTAAAGACAAGCCAGGGAACTATAGACCAGTGAGCCTGACCTCAGTGGTGGGCAAGTTGTTGGAGGGAATCCTGAGGGACAAGATGTACATGTATTTGGAAAGGAAAGGACTGATTAGGGATAGTCAACATGGCTTTGTGCATGGGAAAGCATGTCTCACAAACTTAATTGAGTTTTTTGAAGAAGCAACAAAGAGGATTGATGAGGACAGAGCAGTAGATGTGAACTATATGGACAAGGCATTCAACAAGGTTCCCCATGGGAGACTGATTAGCAAGGTTAGATCTCATTGAATACAGGGAGAGCTAGCCATTTGGATGCAGAACTGGCTCAAAGGTAGAAGACAGAGGATGGTGGTGGAGGGTTGTTTTTCAGACTGGGGGCCTGTGACCAGTGGAGTGCCACAAGGATTGGTGCTGGGTCCTTTATTTTTCCCATTTACATAAATGATTTGGATGCGAGCATAAGAAGTAAGTTTGCAGTTGACACTAAATTTGGAGGTTTAGTGGACAGCGAAGAGGGTTACCTCAGATTACAACAGGATCTGGACCAAATGGGCCAATGGGCTGAGAACTGGCAGATGGAGTTTCATTCAGATAAATGCAAGGTGCTGCATTTTGGGAAAGCAAATCTTAGCAGGACTTCTACACTTAATGGTAAGGTCCTCAGCAGTGTTGCTAAACAAAGAGACCTTGGAATGCAGGTTCATAGCTCCTTGAAAGTGGAGTCGCAGGTAGATAGGGATAGTGAAGAAGGCATTTGGTATGCTTTCCTTTATTAGTCAGTGTATTGAGTACAGGAGTTGGTAGGTCATGTTGCGGCTGTACAGGACATTGGTTAGGCCATTGTTGGAATATTGCATGTAATTCTGGTCTCCTTCCTATCGGAAAGATGTTGTGAAACTTGAAAGGGCTTCAGAAAAGATTTACAAGGATGTTGCCAGAGTTGGAGGATTTGAGCTATAGGGCGAGGCTGAACAGGATGGGGATATTTTCCCTGGAGCATCGGAGGTTGAAGGGTGACCTTGTAGAGGTTTACAAAATTATGAGGGGCATGGATAGGATAAATAGACAAAGCCTTTTCCCTGGGGTCGGGGAGTCCAGAACTAGAGGGCATAGGTTTAGTGTGAGAGGGAAAAGATATAAAAGAGACCTAAGGGGCAACGTTTTCATACACAGGGTGGTACGTGTATGGAATGAGCTGCCAGAGGAAGTGGTGGAGGCTGGTACACTTGCAACATTTAAGAGGCATTTGGATGGGTATGTGAATAGAAAGGGTTTGGAGGGATATGGGCCTGGTGCTGGCAGGTGGGACTAGATTGGATTGGGATATCTGGTCAGCATGGACGGGTTGGACCGAAGGGTCTGTTTCCATGCTGTACATCTCTATGACTCTATGACTGTATGTTGTGAAACTTGAAAGGGTTCAGAAAAGATTTACAAGGATGTTTCCAGGGTTGGTGGATTTGAGCTATAGGGAGAAGCTGAACAGGCTGGGGCTGTTTTCCCTGGACCGTCGGAGGCTGAGGGGTGACCTTGTAGAGGTTTACAAAATTATGAGGGGCATGGATAGAGTAAATAGGCAAATTTTTTTTCCTGGGGTTGGGGAGTCCAGAACTAGAGGGCATAGGTTTTGGCTGAGAGGGGAAAGATATAAAAGAGACCTGAGGGGCAACGTTTTCACACAGAGGGTGGTACGTGTATGGAATGAGCTGCCAGAGGAAGTGGTGGAGGCTGGTACAATAGCAACATTTAAGAGGCATTTTGATGGGTATATGAATAGGAGGTGTTTGGAGGCATATGGGCCTGATGCTGGCAGGTGGGACTAGATTGGGTTGGGGTATCTGGTCGGCATGGATGGGTTGGACCGAAGGGTCTGTTTCCATGCTGTACATCTCTATGATTCTATGTCTCCATGAGAATGGAGGAGATAATAAAGAAGTGCAATAGAATCAATAAAAACGTCTCCTCTCAGACTGATGTCCCGAATCACACAATAAAGCTAACATTGTATATAGAATAGTGGTGACATTTTATCTTTCAAGATGTGAAGTTAGCATCTCCTGGACCTTGTGCAGGGTATGAAACCTTGGAATGTGTTTGTGAATTGTGGAACATGGTGAAATGTTACAGCATGCCTGACTTTACGTGAGCATTATGACCAGCAGAGCAAACGTGTAATTTTTAATGATATCAATAAAATTACACATGGTCAGGATTTCTGGTGAAGAAACTTGGTGAACATGTAAGGTTCACATCTAGAACTCTGTGATAAGTGATTTCTTTAACCTGCACTGTCTTAGTGAGCATTTAATCAGACATTCTGAATTGGTATTGGATTGAATGACCTCAGTCCTTCTTGACTTGAAAGAAGTCTATTCCCATTAAATTCTCATGGCTATTTAGTTGTGTCATATACAGTGAATTTGCTGTGTGAGCTACAGTCATGTGCTGTAGGTGTGACATTGACATAGAGTATAAACCACAGAGCAACATGACCACTCACTTGACTGATCATTGCTGGCAAAAATAGCAAGTTGCTTGGCTTTGTGTTTGTGCTAAAAGGCTAGACAAGGCAGATGTACTATGAGCCTGCAAGTTCTCAATGATGCAGCAAGTACAAAAAAGCAAGGCAAGGCAGAGATGCTGTGAACATCCAAGTAGGTACAAACTGGGAAAACAGTGAGAGCATTTATAAGCCCTAACATGCACCTTATTCTGATGCATGAGGTGGTGCTTCTCCCTCTATACCAGGTGGCCTTCCAGCAGCCTTGCAATGTAAGGATTCAGTGAGCTTGAGAGTTTTGAGAAGATTTCTAGCTCAGGTTGAGGTTTTGGATATAGGTTTGCTCGCTTAGCTGGAAGGTTCATTTGTAGACGTTTCAGCATCCTTCTAGGTGAAGCACTATACATGATTCCTGCTTTCTATTTATATGTTTGGGTTGGTGATGTCACTTCTAATGGTGATGACATCTCTTGTTCTTTTCCTCAGGAGGTAGTAGATGGGGTATAACTCAATGTGTTTATTGATAGAGTTCCGGTTGGAATTCCATGCTTCTAGGAATTCGCATGCGTGTCTCTGTTTGGCTTGTCCTAAGATGGATGTGTTGTCCCAGTCAAAGTGGTGTCCATGGATGAAGGTTGTAGGTGGTTATTACTCATGGAGCATGCCCTGAGGGATTTAGGGTCTGCTGTCCAAGATGGAGGCCAAAAGGAGCAGGTTAGCTGGAGCTGTCAATTCCTGTTAGACTTTGATGTCTGGAATGATTGCTTAATAGTTTCTCTCCACTGTCTGGGGAACTAATAAATTGTGTACAAATGAGGAAATAATAGGTAATAGTCAGATTATATACATGCAAATTGACCCCCCACTGCCCCCTAGCTGTTAAAACATTATGCACAAAATTGGACTTCTTCTCAAGTGTAGGATCAAGCAAAAATCTGCAATATTTAAAACAATGGACAAAACCCTGGACTTTCCGGATCTCTAAAGTAGTGGACAAAACCCTGGAAGTTCCAAAATTTTTAAAACAGAAGCTGGACTGAATACACAAACACAACAGAACTGAAATTAGATTAGATTACTTACAGTGTGGAAACAGGCCCTTCGGCCCAACAAGTCCACACCGCCCCACCGAAGCGCAACCCACCCATACCCCTACATCTACCCCTTACCTAACGCTACGGACAATTTAGAATGGCCAATTCACCTGCCCTGCACATCTTTGGACTGTGGGAGGAAACCGGAGCACCCGGAGGAAACCCACGCAGACATGGGGAGAATGTGCAAACTCCACACAGTCAGTCGCCTGAGGCGGGAATTGAACCTGGGTCTCTGGCGCTGTGAGGCAGCAGTGCTAACCACTGTGCCACCGTGCCGCCCACTAATGGCCGCCTGGAACTTTTGCTCGAGACGCTGATGCTGGAATCCAAGGTAGATAAGCAGGAAGGCCATTCTTCAGCTCGGAATTCCAATTTACACCTCCTCTTGAAAAGAACAATCAGCCCAAACCACCTGTCCAGCCCCAGACAGCTTTTGTACCTCAGCGTAGACAGTATGGAGGCTACAGAGATACTGGACATTCAACCACAACCGAAATCCATTCCCACATACTCTAATGATGGGAAAATCATTCACAAGCAAAGGATATGCCTTTTAAATGACCGAGCATGTTTTCAATAGTTGTTCACATGGATTCATGTGTGCTCATGTGGAGACAAGACAAGGTAGGGTTATTATTCTGCAATGAGGCACTCATGTCACACACATAAATATGTCTTTGTATTGACTAAACACAGGACTATCATCAATAAGTAGTGAAGATAACTTTGACAACCCTCCGGACCTTTATGTTGTCTGGAATAGAATACTTTGAAGAGAGGCTCAAGTTATTTTCTTTAGAGGAGAGAAGATTGAGTGATCACCTGATTGAAGCATGTAAGATGAGACGGGACGTGGAGAGGGTGGGTAGAAAGCAGCGGTTCCCTTTAGTTGAAGAGTCAATAACAATAGGGCATAACTTTAAAGCAAAAGGCAAGATGTTTAGATGGTATTTGAGAAAAGTTGTTTTTCACCCAGAGGGTGTTGGGAACATAGAATGCACTGCCTGGGAGGGTAGTTGAGGTGGGGAAACTCACAACCTTCAAAATCCAGATGGATGAGCACTTTTAATGTCGCAATATTCAAGGAATGAGCTAAGTGCTGGAAAGTGCGATTGGTGTAGATTACGAGTAGTTTTTGTTGGTGCAGTCTCAGTTGGCCAAAGGCCTCTGCTGTACTGCATCATTCTACGATTCTATGATTTTATGACTATCAGACTTTATAGTTCACTTTAATACTGGATTAATCACAAAAATAACAATACCTTGAAGACTAGGAATTGCACTGCTGTTTTATGATTTATTGACTGGACAGATATTAAGATTTCAGCATGTGGAAAAGCTAGCGTAATACTTCAATTTCTTTTTTGCAATTAGTAGCCAAAACAAGAAATCTAGAATATTCTTTAGATGATAGATATCTTCATTGTAAGTCATAGAATAAACATTAAAGCAATGTAGCCATCAGAATCAAGCTATGATCTACACCTGTCTTAAGGTCCTAAACATTATAAACCCTTTTGGTTTAGTTTGTGGCTTGTACCAGCCCTAGTACATTAAAGAAAGTGTTGTTATTTAGATATATTGCTTTGACAGCCGATTGATTCCAATTATATTGCAAATATTTGGTTTTGGTTAAACCCAGTCCTCTCCAAATCCTGAATGGAATGTATTACATACTCTTCCAGCACCACTAATCCAGAATCTGGTTTCCAGCATCTGCAGTCATTGTTTTTCATACATATTACATACTTATCCGATGGTCATTGTGAAGAAAATTTAGACATCTTTCTAAATAATGTCAGTGTTTAGGCACTATCAGGCACCATCTGGGTGGCACAGTGTCTCAGTGGTTCACACTGCTGCCTCACAAGCACCAGGGACCTGGGTTCGATTCCAGCCTTGGGCGACTGTTTGTGTGGAGTTTGCACATTCTCCCAGTGTCTGCATGGGTTTCCTCTGGGTGCTCTGGCTCATTCCCACAGTCCAAAGATGTGCAGGTTAGGTGGATTGGCCATGTTAAATTGCCCATAGTGTTCAGCGACGTGCAGGCTAGGTGAGGTAGCCATGGGAAACACAGAGGAATCCCGATTATCCGAACGACACAGGCAGGAGTATTTTGTTTGGTTAATCAAATTCCAGATAATTGAATGCCGGATAACATAGTTTAGCTAAGCATCGGGACCTTGCGATCTTGCCGGATAATCCAATATTCGGATAATCCTATGCCATATAAACGAGAGTTCCCTGTACAGGGTCTTGATGGGTTGCTGTTCGGAGGATCGGTGTGGACTTGATGGACCCAATGGTCTGCTTCCCCAATTTGGAGATTTTATTTTAAAAATTATAAGAATTAAAGTTAAATGTTAGTTCATCTCTATTTATTTGCAGTGTTGGTAACAGGCGAATATACCCCTGATTAAGGTACACACAGTTGGAGAATGTGAGTGCGATCTAGGACTTGTATTGAGGCTGGAGCTACCTATTTGGGGTGGCGGGGTGGTACGGTGGCTAGCATTGCTGCCTAACAGTGCCAGGGACCTGGGTTCAATTCCCACCTTGGGTAACTGTCTGCGTGGAGTTTGCACGTTCTCCCCATGTCTGCGTGGGTTTCCTCCAGGTGCTTCAGTTTTCTCCCACAATCCAAAGATGTACAGGACAGGTGAATTCGTGATTCTAAATTGCCTGTAGTGTTAGATGCATTAGTCAGGGGTAAATGTAGGGGAATGGGTCTGGGTGGGTTGCTGTTCGGAGGGTTGGTGTGGACTTGTTGGGCCAAAGGGCCTATTTCCACACTGTAGGGAATCTAATCTAATTTGGTATAGTGTTTTTTCAAGGCATCAAAGAAAATCCCTTTTAAAGCACAAAAAGGGGCCAGCTTTTATCCCATTGTCTTTCTGCTGGCACTTTGCTGAAGGCAATGCAGAGCCCATTCTACTACAGTGTGTAATAAAGAGCTGTTTACCAATATTAAGCCACCTATGAACTAAGTTTAAGCATTCTTAGGCAGTTCAAGCTTTCCCCAGATGCGATGTATGATTGTATCATAACTGAAGCACAGTTGAAGTAAATTGAGCTAACACAACCTGAAAATTAGCATTGAACCTATGTGATTTCATGCAAAGTTTAGATAAATGTGAAGCTAAAAGCATTTTGATTAAGTATATAACGTAACCAGCCTGTGAACTGCTGCAAGCCAACTTACCAATTTTTGCAGATTTTCCCCTTCTCAAACAAATCTCACTTCCAAATTTTAAAGGGCTCCTGTCAAATTCCTAATATACTTGCCCTGCCATAATCAGTCAATGAAGTGTCCCCTTCTCCAATCTGTTGAAGCAGAATTAGTAATCCAATTTTACACTGAGTACATATGTTTGTTTGCACAAGTGCAGATGGTCTAGACTAATCCAGTTGTGTGCCTGTTAGAACAAAGAAAGATTTGCATATAAAATTGGCCTTGTATTTGAACAATATTATTTCATAATCTTAAAACTCTCTCTCCCAGACATGCTTTTCCCTTAAAATTAAAATAAATATAGTCCTAAATGTCACATTCCAAATGACAGTTTATTCAGGATTCTGCAGTTGTGCAATATATATAGATTTCACTCAAAGATTAGAGTATTTATTATTCATTAAATGTTGTATTTGTGAAGCTCATTAATGGGATATTCATTTGAAAGAGGAAAAGAAAATTAAACTGGGAAATTCTATTGAACTGAATGATGCCCTCAGCATTTAAATGAAATATTCTGCAATACAAGCTGTTAAAATAAAAATTGCATCTGTTAGGTATGGTAAAGAATAATAGCTGTAGTAGAATCAATTATTCTTATATTATGTATACAATGGCAAGACAATTGATTTGAAGAAAGATCATGGATCGATGTAAGGTAAATCATTTCGAGCTGTGCACAGCAGCTATGGCAGGTTCTGAAAGGTCATTTCTAACATGATTTAAAATTGCTCTTGTGTTTGCTTGACAGTACAACTCTAATATTATGTTACCACAAGGAAATGAACTTTCATCAGTTAGGACTGAACTTCAAGTTAGAATCCACGAATACCTTTTCAAATTGGGACAAAGGAACCAAAGTGGCCATTCAGCCCCTCAATGAAATGATGACTGATCTGTGGCCCTACTCCATGTACCCGTCTTTGGTTCATATATCTTAATATCTTTGCTTAACACAAACATATCTATTTCAGGTTTAAAATTAACAACTGATCTAGCACCCATCTCTATTTGTGGAAGAGTTCCAAACATCTACCGCCCTTTGTATGTAGAGAAGCTTCCTAATGTCTCTTCTGAATGATCTGTCCCTAATTCTCAGACTGTGGACCCTAGTTCTGGATCCCCAGTCATAGTGTCATAGAGATGTACAACATGGAAACAGACCTTCGGTCCAACCCATCCATGCCGACCAGATATCCTAACCCAATCTAGTCCCACCTGCCAGCACCCAGCCCATACCCCTCCAAATCCTTCCTATTCATATACCCATCCAAATGTTTGCAAGGTTTGTGAAGGTTTGTAGCTCAGGTTGAGGTTTAGGGTGTAGGTTTGCTTGCTGAGCTGTAGGTTTGATATCCAGATGTTTCATTATCTGGCTAGGTAACATCATCTGCGGCGACCTCCAAGTGAAGCGAAGCTGTTGTCTCCTGCTTTCTATTTATATCATTCTCCTGGATGGGGTTCCTGGGGTTTGTGGTGATGTCATTTCCTGTTCGTTTTCTGAGGAGTTGATAGATGGCATCTAGATCTATGTGTTTGTTTATGACGTTGTGGTTGGAGTGCCAGGCCTCTAGGAATTCTCTGGCATGTCTCCAACAACATCGACCTGGCAAAGGAAACACTTACCACACGTTTAGAAGAGACCATCACACACACACCAACCATCATCAATCACATTACCAACAAAAAGATCATGGTGCTAGTGGACCTGTGCCTCACCACCCACTTCACTTTCAACAACATAGTCTACAAACAAACCAACGGCACACCCATGGGATCTCCACTATCAGGATTCATAGCAGAAGCGGTAATGCAAAGACTAGAACAAACAGCCCTACCAACCATCGAGCCAAAAATCTGGGTCCACTACATAGATGACACCTTTGTCATCACAAAACGAAAACAAGATAGAAGAGACATTTAACATCATCAACAACACCCTCACAGGCATAAAGTTCACCAAGGAGGAAGAAACCGACAACAAACTCGCATTTCTGGATGTCACAGTTGAAAGAAAGGACAACGGAAAACTACAAACCTGCGTATTCAGAAAACTGACAAACACTGATCAAATACTTAACTACACCAGCAACCATCCCAACACACACAAACAAAGCTGTATCAGAACACTATTCCAACGAGCCACCACACACTGCAGCACAGACAAACTTCGGAAAACCAGAGGAGAACCACCTATACAACGTATTCAGGAAGAACGGATACTCAAAAAATACAGTGCACAGATTCCTCAAGAACAAACCACGACAAGCAGACCAAACACAGCCAGAAACCCTAACCACCTTACCATACATCAAAGAAGTTTCAGAAATGACAGCCAGACTACTAAGACCCCTCGGAATCCTAGTATCACACAAACCCACCAACACACTCAAATAAAAAATAACAGACTTAAAAGACCCAGTACAACCCATAAACAAAACCAACGTCATCTACAAAACTCCATGCAAGGACTGTCACAAATACTACGTAGGACAATCAGGAAGAAAGTTAGCCACCAGGATACATGAACATCAGCTACCCACAAAAAGACACGACCCTCTCTCCCTTGTAACCCTACACACGGATGAACAAAAACACCATTTCGACTGGGACAACACATCTATCCTAGGACAGGCTAAGCAAAGACATGCCAGAGAATTCATAGAGGCCTGGCACTCCAACCACAACGCCATAAACAAACACATAGATCTAGATGCCATCTATCTACTCCTCAGAAAACGAACAGGAAATGACATCACCACAAACCCCAGGAGAAAGATATAAATAGAAAGCAGGAGACAACAGCTTCGCTTCACTTGGAGGTCGCCACTGATGATGTTACCAAGCCAGGTAATGAAACATCTGGATATCAAACCTACAGCTCAGCGAGCAAACCTACACCCTAAACCCATCGAAATGTCTCTTAAATGTTGCAATTGTACCAGCCTCCACCACACCCTCATGCAGCTCATTCCATACATGTACCACCCTCTGCTTGAAAACGTTGCTACAAAAGAGGTCTCTTTTGTAGCTTTTCCCTCTTACCATAAACCTATGCCCTCTAATTCTGGACTCCCCGACCCCAGGGAAAAGATTTTGCCTATTTACCCTATCCATGCCCCTCATCTATAAGATCACCCCTCAGCCTCCGATGCTCCAGGGAAAATAGTCCCAGCCTGTTCAGCCTCGCCCTATAGCTCAAATCCTCCAACCCTGGCAACATCCTTGTAAATCTTTTCTGGAGCCCTTTCAAGTTTCACAACATCTTTCCGATAGGAAGGAGACCAGAATTGCACACAATATTCCAACAGTGGCCTAACCAATGTCCTGTACAGCCGCAACATGACCTATCAACTCCTGTACTCAATACTCTGACCAATAAAGGAAAGCCTTCTTCACTATCCTATCTATCTGCGACTCCACTTTCAAGGATGTATGAACCTGCACTCCAAGGTCTCTTTGGAGCAACACTCCCTAGGACCTTACCATTAAGTGTATAGGTCCTGCTAAAATTTGCTTTCCCAAAATGCAGCATCTCGCATTTATCTGAATTAAACTCCATCTGCCACTTCTAGCCCATTGGCCCATCTGGTCCAGATCCTGTTGTAATCTGAGGTAACCCTCTTCGCTGTCCACTACACCTCCAATTTTGGTGTCATCTGCAAGCTTACTAACTGTACCTCTAATGCTGGCATCCAAATCATTTAGGTAAATGACAAAAAGTAGAGTACCCAGCACCAATCCTTGTGGCACTCCACTGGTCACAGGCCTCCAGTCTGAAAAACAACTCTCCACCACCATCCTCTGTCTTTTACCTTTGAGCCAGTTCTGTATCCAAATGTTCTCCCTTTATTCCAAGAGATGTAACCTTGCTAATTAGTCTCCCATGGGGAACCTTGTCGAACGCATTACTGAAGTCCATATGGATCACATCTACTGCTCTGCCCTCATCAAACCTCTGTTACTTCTTCAAAAAACTCAATTAAGTTTGTGAGACACAATTTCCCACGCACAAAGTCATGTTGACTATCCCTAATCAGTCTTTGCCTTTCCAAATACATGTACATCATGTCCCTCAGGATTCCCTCCAACAACTTGCCCACCACTGAGGTCAGGCTCACTGGTCTATAGTTCCCTGACTTGTCTTTACCGCTCTTCTTAAACAGTGGCATAATGTTTGCCAACCTCCAGTCTTCCGGCATCTCACCTGTGACTATTGATGATCTAAATATCTCAGCAAGAGGCCCAGCAATCACTTCTCTCGCTTCCCACAGAGTTCTTGGGTACACCCAATTAGGTCCTGGGGATTTATCCACCTTTAACTGTTTTAAGACATCTAGCAATTCCTCCACTGTAATCTGAACATTTTGCAAGATGTCACCATCTATTTCCCTACAGTCTACATCTTCCATATCCTTTTCCACAGTAAATACTGTTGCAAAATATTAATTTAGTATCTCCCCCATTTTCTGTGGCTCCACACAAAGGCTGCCTTGCTGGTGTTTGAGGGCCCCTATTTTCTCCCTAGTTACCCTTTTGTCCTTAATATATTTGTAAAAACCCTTTGGATTCTCTTTACTTCTATTGGCCAACACCAACTCATGTTCCCTTTTTGCCCTCCTGATTTCCCTCTTAAGTATACTCCTACTTCCTTTATAATCTTCTAAGGATTCACTTGATCTATCTAGTCTATACCTGACATATGCTTCCTTCTTTTTCTTAACCAAACCCTCAATTTCTTCAGTCATCCAGCATTCCCTGTGCCTACCAGCCTTCCCTTTCACCCTGACAGGAATATATTTTCTCTGGATTCTTGTTATCTCATTTCTGAAGGCTTCCCATTTTCCAGCCGTCCCTTTACCTGCGAACATCTGCCTCCAATCAGCTTTTGAAAGCTCTTGCCTAATACCGTCAAAACTGGCCTTTCTCCAATTTAGAACTTCAACTTTTAGATCTGGTCTATCCTTTTCCATCACGATTTTAAAACGAATAGAATTATGAGCGCTGGCCCCAAAGTACTCCCACACTGACACCTGTCACCTGCCCTGCCTTATTTCCCAAGAGTAGGTCAAGTTTTGCACCTTCTTTAGTAGGTACATCCACATACTTAAGAAATTCCTCTCCATCTAAACTTTTAACACTATGACAGTCCCAGTGGATGTTTGGAAAGTTAAAATCTCAGACCATAACCACCCTATTATTCTTACAGATAGCTGAGATCTCCTTTCAAGTTTATTTCACAATTTCCCTCCGACTATTAGGGGTCTATAATACAATCCCAATAAGGTGATCATCCCTTTCTTATTTCTCAGTTCCACCCAACTATCTTCCCTGGATGTATTTCTGGGAATATCCCCCCTCAGCACAGCTGTACTGCTATCCCTTCTCAAAAATGCCACTCCCCCTCCTCTCTTGCCTCCCTTTCTATCCTTCCTGTAGCATTTGTATCCTAGAACATTAAGCTGCCAGTCCTGAACATCCCTGAGCCATGTTTCTGTAATTGCTATGATAGCCCAGTCCCATGTTCCTAACCATGCCCTGAGTTCATCTGACTTCCCTGTTAGGCCCCTTGCATTGAAATAAATGCAGTTTAATTTATTAGTCCTACATTGTCCCAGCCTGCCCTGACTGTTTGATTCACTTCTGTTCTCAACTGTACCAGTCTCAGATCGATCTCTTTCCTCACTATCTCCCTGGGCTCCCCCCCCCCCCCCACCTTACTAGTTTAAATCCTCCCAAGCAGTTCTAGCAAATTTCCCTGCCAGTATATTAGTCCCCTTCCAATTTAGGTGCAATCCGTCCTTCTTGTACAGGACACTTCTAACTCAAAAGAGATTCCAATGATCCAAAAATGTGAGTCTTTCTCCCATACACCAGCTCCTCAGCCATGCATTCATCTGCTCTATCCTCCTCTTCCTGCCCTCACTAGCTCTGAGCATTGGGAGTAATCCAGATATTACTACACTTGAGGACCTCATTTTTAAATTTCTGCCTAACTTTCTGTAGTCTCCCTTCAGAATTTCAACCCTTTCCTTTCCAGTGTCGTTGGTTTCAATGTGGACAATGATCTCTTGCTGGCCCCTCCTCCCCGTGAGAACATTCTGCACCTTCTCTGAGACATCCTTGATCCTGGCACCAGGGAAACAACACCCCATTTTGCTTTTTCTCTGCCTGCCACAGAAACGTCTGTCTGTACCTCAGACTACAGAATCCCCTAACAGAATTGATCTTTTGGAAGCTGATATATCCCTCATTGCATTAGAGCCAGTCTCATTACCAGAAACTTGGCTGTTCATGCTACGTTCCCCTGAGAATCCATCACCCCCTATATTTTCCAAAACAGCATACCTGTTTGAAATGGGTATATCCACAAAAGACTCCTGCCCTAGGTGCCGACCTCTCTTACCCTTCCTGGAGTTAACCCATCTATGTGACTGTATCTGAGACTTTCCCCCTTCCTTTGACTGCCATCTATCACAAGCTGTTGCTGTTGCAATTTTCTCATGGCTTCTATCTGTCTCTCCAACCGATCCACTCAGTCTGATAAGATTTGCATCCAACAGCATTCATGGCAGATATAATCTGCAGTAACCCTTAAACTCTCTTTAAACTCCCACATCTGACAAGAAGTACATCTCACTGCAAAGGCCATTTTTGCTCCCTCACAATCTACAGACCCAGAAAATAACACCATCTTATTCCTCTACAAAACACTGCACCAGGTTAAATTAAGAGCTATAGCTTATACTTTAAGTTTAACCAAGAGACTTATCTCCAAAAACATATAATCACGAAAGAACCCACTGTACTCACTAATACAGCCTTTCTCTTGGACAGACTTAAAACAACAATTAACTTATCTGATTCTGTGTTGTGAACTTCACCCAAACCAGTTCCTCCAAGATTAGTTGTGAAATTCACTGTTTGTTAATTTTTCCAGACGCACTCCGATGTCCAGCGACACATGAATTCAAAAACAGCAAAAACTGTGCAGGTTCTCTCTCTCTGTCTCTCTCCCTCTCTCTCTCTCCTGCACTGTCCTCACCATGTGTTTCCTTTGTCTGCTCTTCTCCCTTTTAAACTGCTGTTGTTTTGACTTTTTTTTTCCAAAGTTCCAAAACAGTGCAACAGCATATAAAACAGTAATTGCTGCTCCTGGAATTCGAGAAAATCACCTCCAGCACCTAAAATAAAAAAGGAGCAGCTCTTACAGCCAGAAATCTTTCTCGTCCACCATCTTGGATTACCCAGAATCAATCAGTGTAAATAGTTTATCGTTATGTACTCTGCCTTTTCCTGTTAATACCTTGAAGACATGAAACAGACCCTAACCTTCTCTCTGAAATTCCTTCTGAAGCTGCATGGTATATACACGATAAATGGGTACATGGAATAGGAATATACCAGAATAATTAGGCAAGTCAGCCCTTCAAACCCACTCTGCAATTCAGTTAGACCATGTCTGATCATCTGCCTCAGTGGCATTCCCCAAACTACCTCCATATTCCTTGACGTTATCAGCCTCCAAGATCCACTTCCATCTTGAAACTGCTCAATGACCGAGTTTCCACCGCCCTCTGGGGTAGAGAATTCCAAAGATTCACCACCCTGCAACATGGTTTCTCTGTATCTCTTATCTCATTCTCAAATGGTCAGCCCCTTATGAGATTACATAATCTAGTTTAGACTCACCAGAGAGGAGAGGTATCCCCATGTCATACCCCATTAGAATTTTATAAATTCCAATCAGTCACCCCTTATTTGCCTCATTAGATAAACCTGCCATCACTGGGATTAATGTGGTGAACTTTTTAATTTTCTATTCATTCAGGAGGTGTGGGCATTGCTGACTAGACTAGAATTTATGGCACAGTCTTAATTGCCCTTGAAAGATCGATGGAGAAGTGAGCTGCCTTCTTGAACCATGGGAGCCCTTGGGGTGGAGGGACACCCACTGTCCTTTATGGAAGGAAGCTCCCGTAACGATAAAGGAAAAGAATTTCTACTCAACCTGTTCAGGGAGATATTTTGATATACCTTCAGCAGCAGTAGGGAAGCTACCATTGTGCCGTTCAACGATATAGTTCCAAGTCAAGATAGCGTGTAACTTGCAGGGGAGCTTGCATGTCATGCTGTTCTCATGAATCTGCACTTCCTCTATGAAAGTGCATCCCTCTTTAAATAAGGTAATGAAAACTGTACATAATGCAGCAATATGGCTGATCTTATTTTCTACACTGTACCAGCTCTCCACCCACAAGGCTTCCGGCCTCATTCCTGATGAAGGGCTCTGGCCCGAAATGTCGATTTTTCTGCTCCTCAGATGCTATCTGGCCTGCTGTTCTTTTCCAGCACCACACTCTCAACACTAGTCTCAATACTGAGTCTGAGGCAGCTTTGTCTGTAATCTGATAAGATTTTACACTGTAGTGTTAAACTGCCATAATAAAAAAAAATTAAAAATCACACAACACCAGGTTATAGTCCAAAAGATTTATTTGGAAGCACTAGCTTTTTGAGCGCTCCTCCTTCATCAGGTGGTTGTCTTTCCAAATAAACCTGTTGGACTATAACCTGGGGTTGTGTGATTTTTAACTTTGCACACCCGGTCCAACAACGGCATCTCCACACCAGTGATAAATATAGTAGTTTGCAGTAACAGTAAAGCCTGTCATCATTGTGTTCACTGGCATTGACCTGGGGAGGGTCATGATCAACAGCAATAGGACACCTCACCAAGACTCGACATAAATGCAACAAGACACTCAAATCCTCTCGTAATGAAGATCAACAAGCATTTGTGTTCCTTATTGCTTGCTGTTCCTTCATGCTAGTTTTTAATGACTTATAGACAAGGGCATCCTGCATTTCCAAGTCCCTCGCCATATGAGAAATATTCTGTGCTTTTGTGTTTTTCTACCAAAGTAAATGACTTCACAATATTCATGTTATATTGCATCAGCCATGTCCTAATGCATTGACGTGGCCAGTTTGCTGCTTTCCAATCTGCAGGAACTTTTCCAGAATCTATATATTTTGAAAGATATTCACAATGCATCCATGATCACTACTGGTAATTCCTTCAACTCTTTAGGATGAAGCCAGTCTGGTCCAGGGGATTGTTTATTATACATCTCTCCAGTTAACTTTCAAGTGCCACCTCTTTACAAATACTAACTTCTGTTGGTTCCTCCATTTCACAGGTCCATCCTATTTCTGGGAGATTGTCTGTATCTTCTTCCACAAAGTAAGTAACAAACTACAAAGTGGCTTTTAATTTAGCTGCCAATTCCTTATCCTTAACTTTAAATTCTCGTCTTCCCACCCGTAATATGTCCACATTTGCCCAAGGTAATCTTTACCTATTTGCATAACTAAATAAGCTTTTACGGTCCACCTTTACGTACCTTACTATTCTGTAAGAATACTTACATTTATATGGCACCTTTCATGATCATAGCTTGCCCCAAAGTAATATATCCAAGCTATATTTTAGACTGAACCTGTTCTAATGATTTGAAGCTAGCTCCCACACATTTCAATGAAGTAAATGACCAGACAATCGAGGTCTGGTGTGTAGGGATACAAACAGGCCCAAACTCCAAGGAGAACTGCATTTTGTTCTTCTTTGCATAGTGTCAGGTTTTTATCTTACATATGGCAAGCTTTATGTCAGTCTAAGGGTTTTGATTTAACATCTCAACAGAAAGGAGAGTATCCTTACCGGTGTAAGACTCCCTCAGTTGTACACTATCATTATATAGTTAGGTTATATGCTCAAGAGTCAGCAGTAGGATTTGGAAATTATGATAATCAGATTCAGAAACAAGAATCCTCCTAACCAATGTAATACTTTAAATCAAAGGCCAATGCAGAAATTATTATACAATATATCATACATTTTTGACAGCACCAATCGTCAATCTGTTTATTCTGAGCACACAGATTGATTTAGTATGATGATCAAGGTTACTGTGACAAGCAATTAATAGAAAACATGAAATGGTACATTTTTGTAACATCATTGTGTTTAATTTCAAGCTACCGATAATGTTATGCGTGTAAAGAACCCAGGTAGAAAAGTTACAATTTCTCATCTTATTCATTCCAGTGACCCAGTGTGGAAAATATGACTTTATCAATTTCCAGCATCATGCAAATAAAAATGGTATACATCTGTGATTTCGGGAATTACTAAGATTGGGTTCCTAAAAAAACCAGTAATATATTTACTAATATAACGGAAAGGGGAAAACCAATCCCATACCAATAATTCTCTCAAAGTGTCGTGAATTTATACAATTCACCAAGCCAGTAGGCACTGGCAGATGATACATTCAATAGATTTGACAAGGAGATGGATTTTTAATTAGTAATTTGTTAAAGAGTTAGGAGGAATGGAAGACAGGGAGCTGAGGCCAAGATGAGATCACTGTGATCATATTAAGTGGTGGAGAAGGCTCCTGTTCCTGCACTTAGATCATATGTTGTTATGTTCTTAAATTAATGCTAACATCTCCTAATTCCTGAAAACATGTACCAGTTGGACAAATTGAATGCAAGTTGAAATATAATCTTATAATAAATTAATCTAAATTAACGATGACATGAGTTAATTATTAAAGCAAAATGCTCATCTACAATTAACTTGAAGTTGTTAATTGTCATCAAATTATTTTATTCCTTAGTTGCCTGAAGTAACTCTCTATAATCATGTAGCATGAATTCAAGAAGCTTAGAAAAACAGCTTTCTCAATGGTCTGAGCAGCAAAAAGTAATCAGAAAGATTTTCTGAACTAGGGATTAATACAAACAAAAGTGTAAGTTATTGATTTTTTAAATTGAAATATTAGCATATATAAGGTCCCTCTTGCTCTTACCAATAGACTTTGTAATAGAGAGAAATCTCAGTAGGTCTCATCTGTTGTGATTCAGTAAATCATCATTCAGTCTGACTTAATATGAAAAATGGTCTAATTTTAATGTCTGTGAATGCAAAATCAGCTATTTGGTTTTCGCACTTAATAATTTTTCACATCAGCCCATTCTGTGTCAAGGTGTATTGCTATTTAATTAGAAGGGAAGTCAATCAAGAGTGTAATTTTACCAAGTATTTTATGCTTTATTTATCAGTTTCACACTTTCAGTTTACATAAGAACATAAAAGATAAGCAGAGGTTGAAGGCTATTTGGCTGTTTGAGCTTGCCCGGCCTTGAATACAATCACAGTTGATCTGATTGTGGCTTCGATTTTCCTGCCGACACCCCATATCTTTGAACTCACTGGGAGATCAAATCTGTCTAATTTGGCTTTGAACATATTATTGAAATGCATGAAATTCTGAGGCAGCTTAACAGAGTAGACGGTGAGAGGTTGGGGTCAGGGTGAAGAGCTTGAAAACCTTTCCTGCCCACCTAACAAACCCACTAATGTTTAAAGGTTAAAAAACACTTCTCTGATTCCAAGATTACATAATTGTTTCACTGACCATGCAACTATAATCTCAACCTTTATTAATTCAGTAATTATGCCTTGCTGTGTGACAAAACCCAACAAAATATTCTTTATGTACACAAAAACCTTACACAGCACTTTTCACAATTACTAGACATCTTAAAGAAGTACTGTTAAAGTAAGTCACTTTTACAATGTCGGAATGTGTGGGAGCCAACTAATGCACAGCAAGCCCCCACAACAAGCAATATTAAAGTTGGTATATGTATTTTTTCTGATCTTAATTGCGGATCATATCTATGGTCAGATCGTCTGGGATAACCCTCCTGTTCTTTTACCAAGTAATGCTCTGAAATTGGGACTTTATTTCTGAGTTTGCTGTGCTGTTAAAGAAAATTTACAGAATCTGCCAAGATAAGGAAAACATTCACCTTGTTTAAGAAATATCCCACTGTGACTTCATCTTTCAGAGAGGCAGAGAGTAAGTAAATGACTTTGCATCACTTCTGGTGATAAGCTGCACTGTGTTGCAACTGAGTGACTCACACTCAGGTTTAGGTCTCTTACGACATCTCATTCAAACGATAGTGGCCTTATTTAGTGTCACACGGTCTTAGTTTTGCATTGGAATTTCAAGGGAATGTTTTTCTGTTCAAGTCTTGGAATGGTACTTGGGCCCAAAATCTTCTGAGTCAAAAGTACAAGCATCTGAGCTAGAAGTGGCATCTGAAATCTGACAGAATTTATCCCGAGGAATTAAGGTTAGAAATGTTGAAACTGTTTATCACTCAAATGCTGAGCATCCACAGAAAGCATCACAGAGAGAACAAGCTGAAAGATATCACCACTTATCTGTAATAGCACATGGTCTCTTGATCAGACATAGAGCAGTACAAGGACCAGGCCCTTCAGCCCACTATGACTGTGCTGACCATGATGCCATTCTAAACTAATCCAATCTTCTTGTACATGGTCAGTATCCCTGTATTTCCTCCCTGTTCATATGTCTGTCCAAATGCCTCTTAAATGTTGTTATTGTATCTGCTTCTTGAGGATCCTGGGATTGTATTCATTAGAGTTTTAAAGGTTGAGGGGAGATCTAATAGAAACTTACAAGACAATGCATGGCTGAGAAAGGGTGGATGCTGGGAATTTGTTTCCATTAGGCGGGGAGACTAGGACCCATAGGCACAGCCTTATAATTAGAGGGTGTCATTAGAACAGAAATGAGGAGACATTTCTTCAGCCAGAGAGTGGTGGGCCTGTGGAATTCTTTGCCACAGAGCGCAGTGGAGGCTGGGACATTAAATGTCTTCAAGGCATAGATTGATAAAATCTTGATCTCGCAAGGAATTAAGGGCTATGGGGAGAGTACTGGTAAGTGGAGTTGAAATTCCCAACAGCCATTATTGAATGGTGGAGTGAACTCGATGGGCTGAATGGCCTTACTTCCACTCCTATGTCTTATGGACTTATGGTGTTCCATCATAAGTGGCAGTGCTTACTACTCTATGTGACAAACACCTTTTCCCAGCTACTAACAGTTGTGATGAAGAGTTACTGGGCTTGAAACGTTAACTCTACTTTCTTCCCACAGATGCCTGCTGAGTTTCCCCAGCTCTTTCTGTTTCTGTTTCAGATCTCCAGCATCTACATTTTTATCTTTTATTTAGCTTAATCACCTTAATCAATTTGTATGAGGACATATTTGATGTTTTGCTGTATTGAAACTGTATTACACTTCTCCATATTCTCTGAAAGTGACCTGAAGTTTCACAAATACAGCATTTCTTTCTTATGGCTCATTATTAGCTAAACCTGTGAGGCTTTACTGCTCCAAAGTGCCAATATTGATGCTTAATATCAGCTATTTGGCCTGCTGAATACAATAGTCTATTAGTATGTTAAGCTTCTGTTTAATTTTTAAGAATTCTGTATTTCAAGAATTGATTTCCTTAAGATGTACAACCCAGTATTCTATTTGGCCCATCTCTGATAAAGATTTGTTTTTATAAGTATTATGCCTCCTTCCATTTCTTCTCAATATTTTAAATCTGGACAATCTGGCTCAAAGGTAGAAGACAGAGGGTGGTGGTGGAGGGTTGTTTTTCAGACTGGAGGCCTGTGACCAATGGAGTGCCACAAGGATCGGTGCTGGGTCCTCTACTTTTTGTCATTTACATAAATGATTTGGACGCGAGCATAACAGGTACAGTTAGTAAGTTTGCAGATGACACCAAAATTGGAGGTGTAGTGGACAACGAAGAAGGTTACCTCAGGTTACAACAGGATCTGGACCAATTGGGTCAATGGGCCAAGAAGTGGCCGATGGAGTTTAATTCAGATAAATGAGAGGTGCTGCATTTTGGGAAAGCAAATCTTAGCAGGACTTCTACACTTAATGGTAAAGTCCTAGTGAGTGTTGCTGAACAGAGAGACCTTAGAGTACAGGTTCATAGCTCCTTGAAAATGGAGTCACAGGTAGATAGGATAGTGAAGAAGGCGTTTAGTATACTTTCCTTTATTGGTCAGAGTATTGAGTACAGGAGTTGGGAGGTCATGTTGCGGCTGTACAGGGCATTGGTTAGGCCACTTTTGGAATAATTCTGGTCTCCTTCCTATCGGAAAGATGTTGTGAAACTTGAAAGGGTTCAGAAAGGATTTACAAGGATGTTGCCTGGGTTGGAGGATTTGAGCTATAGAGAGAGGCTGAACAGGCTGGGGCTGTTCTCCCTGGAGCGTCGGAGGCTGAGGGGTGACCTTACAGACGTTTACAAAATTATGAGGGATGTGGATAGGGTAAATAGACAAAGTCTTTTCCCTGGGGTCAGGGACTCCAGAACTAGAGGGCATAGATTTAGGGTGAGAGGGGAAAGGTATAAAAGAAACCTAAGGAGCAACTGTTTCACGCAGAGGGTGGTACGTGTATGAAATGAGCTGCATGAGGGTGTGGTGGAGGCTGGTACAACTGCAACATTTAAGAGGCATTTGGCTGGGTATATGAATAGGAAGGGTTTGGAGGGATATGGGCTGGGTGCTGGCAGGTGGGACTAGATTGGGTTGGGATATCTGGTCGGCATAGACAGGTTGGACCGAAGGATCTGTTTCCATGCTGAACAATCTCTATGACTCTACGACTCTATAAGTGACACAAAAAAGTGGACTCAGTACTAATCCCGGCAGAACATCATTGGTCACTGGTCTCCAGTCCAAATAAACAACCCTCCACTACCACCCTTTGTCTCCTACCACCAAGCCAATTTTGTATCCTGCAAAAGCATTCCAGTGATTTCCCGAAAGACTAATGTTGTGCCCTTATTCAAGAAAAGCTGCAAAGAGAAGCCTGGGAACTATAGACCAGAAAGCCTAACATCTGTGGTAAGTAAGATACTTGAGAAGATTCTGAGAGATTAAATATACATTTTGGAAAGACTGGGTTTAATTAGGAGTAGTCAACATGGCTTTATGGGTAGAGAGGTCATGCCTCACAAATTTATTAAAGTTCTTTGATGAAGTGAGCAGGAAGGTTGATGAGGGCAGGGTGGTAGGTGTAGTCTACATTGATTTCGGTAAGGCCTTTGATAAGGTTCCACATGGTATGCTGCTCTAGAAGATTCAATCACATGGAATCTAGGGAGAGCCGGAAAAATGGATGCACAATTGGCTTGATGGTAGGAAGCAGAGGGTAATAGTGGAAGGATGCTTGTCGGACTGGAAGCCTGTGACTAGTGGAGTGCCTCAGGGGTCAGTGCCGGACCCATTGCAGTTTGTTATTTACATCAATAATTTGGATGAGAATGTACAAGGCACGATTAGTAACTTTACGGATGACACTAAAATATATGGTATCATGGACAGTGAGGATGGCTATCAGAAATTGCAGCAGGACCTTGATCAGCTGGGGAAGTGGACTAAGAAATGGCAAATGGAGTTTAATACAGGTAAATGTAAGGTCTTGCATTTTGGCAAGTCAAATCAACATAGGAGTTTTGTGGTGTATGGCAGGGCCTTAAGGAGTGTCATGGAACAGAGGGAGCTTGGAGTTCAGGTGCACGGTTCTCTGAGTCACAGTGGAGACAGGGCAGTGAAGAAGGCTTTTGGCACACTGGCCTTCAGTCAGGCCATTGAGTCCAGACGTTGGGAAGTTATGTTGCAGTTCTACAGGACCTTGGTGAGGCCACATTTGGAGTATTGTGTTTAGTTTTGGTCATCTTGCTATAGAAAGAATGTTATTAAACTAGAAAGAGTGCAGAAGAGGTTTACAAGGATGGTGCCAGGACTCAAGTGTATGAGTTATAGGGATTGGTTCAGACAAGCTAGGACTTTTTCTATACAGCATAGGAGACTGAGGGGGGGTATCTTATAGAGGTGTTTAAGATCATGAGAGGCGTGGATAGGGCAAATGCACTCAGTCTTTTTCCCAGGGTTGGGGATCGAGGACTAGAGGGCATCAGTTTAAGGTGAGAGGGGAAAGAATAAAAGAGAACCTGAAGGGCAACTTTTTTACACAGAGGGTGGTATGCATATGGAATGAACTACCAGTGGAAGAGGTTGAATCAGGTACATTAACAACATTTAACAGACATTTGGGCAAATATATGGATAGGAAAGGTTTAGAAGAATATGGGCCAAGTGCAGGGAAATGGGGTTAGCATGGATGGATATTTTGATCGGCATGGGCCAGTTTGGGCCAAAGGGCCTGTCTCCATGCTGTCTGACTCTATGACACTAAATACCATCAGCTTAGGCTGGCAGTCAACATTCCTACTGCAACAGAATTGCGATTCCTGTGGTGACTTCAGTTGGAGGTGTTTCTGTCCACAATTCTGTTTGTCTAGCCAGTGAACATGGTCTTCATTGTATCCAAGAGCTGGTTTTCACTTTCACTATTCTTTTTACCGTTAGTTTGTATTCTATCAAAAATCTAAGGACCCACTGTATCTTTCAATTTATCACAAAGAAACTATTTACTGATCTGGATTGCTCTACTTTTATAACCTGACAGTGAGTTATGTGATTGAATAACCTTCACTGCTTTTAGCACCATATGTAGCTAAATGCCATTACTGTTTTGTGTGCTCCAGTAATTCATGGACCGCACTACTGATCCCCTTAGGTCACAAGCCTCAGCTAAGCTCAGACAACTGCACCATTTCCACACCAGAGAACATGATCTGTTCCCTCGTAAACAAAAGAAGCAGACTTATTTGTTATCCGGTTCAGAACATAAAACAATTACAGTGCAATAGAGGTAAAAATTATTGCTTGGTGATTTAAATTAAATCTAGTAGCATCTATTCTTCTTCACTATTTAACAGCTTTTGACTCTCCAAATTGAAGAACTGTGATTCTTGTACCTATTGTGCTTCAGTTGTAGATTGTGTTTCAGAAAAACTGAGGCAAGCTACAATTAAGTCTGTTAATGTGTTCACTGAGTGTTTTGGCCACAATCTTGCACATAGTTTATAAAAATAAAAAAGATAAAGTCACCATCAGGCTGCATTCTCCTGAAAGAGAGATGACCAGTGGTGGCTTAACCTAAGGGTCACCATACCTCTGGCAAGGGAAAAGATTGAGAAGGAGACCCCTTTACAGTCACCTCAACCAACACAGGAATTGACCTCACACTGCTCGCATCACTCAATCCAATAAGCCAACTGAACTAACAGTACATGTAAGTAAACAACAGAGAAACGATAGAGCATTTTCTATAATCAATAAATACAATGTTTTTATTAAGCTGATCCAAAACGTGCTTATAAACTAACTTCATTCTCCAAATGAACATTAAACTTCAAACTTGGACTGACAGTACTGTCTTTTCCCTGCTCTCTGCTTACCTGCTGCTAGTATATCTTAGCTCAGGCCTAAAGTTAGGCATCATCTTCAGGTTTGTCCCAAATGTTGTCGTCTAACTTAACCTCAAACAATGCTTCAGTTTGTATAATCTCCTTCCTAAAGACCATCCACTTCCACCTGTAATAATGCTGGCTTCCAGCTCTGCCTTAGTCTACACCACTGAAACTATCACTTATGCCTCAGTCACTTGCAGAGTTGAATATTTCAATACTCTCACTAACTTTCTTCCTACTCACCACATTCTGACAACTTCAATTCATTTAGAACTCAGTTTTATATGTATACCTATACAATCCTAATTACTCCTCACTTATGTTACGGCAGGGCTACATTGGCTCTCAGTTCCCAATACCATCAGATTAAAATGTTTCTCCTCAAGTTTGATTGTATTAATAGTCTTACGCCTTTCATTTCTTGTACCTTCCTCCAGCCCTACATCAGCTCAGAACTCAACTTCCATCTCTAAATGCCTCCCACAACCACTACAATCACCGTGGCCTACCCATCTTAATTGCCTCCATCTTCAGGTTTCCTTCTTGAAATTAACTATAACTCCTAAGATCTTTTTTAAGTCTGATTATGATAAAGCCATGAGATTTTGTTTTAACGAAACATTCAAAGCACATTGGCGCTGCTGTAATAAAGTATGCACATGGCTTTTTAGTTTATTTAGCAAATGTTAATCCTTGGAGCTAAGCAATTACATCTTAATTTGAAAGATAAATGCAGTGTATATTGAAAATATGAAACAAAACCAGAAAGTGTTGGCATAACTCAGCAGGTCTGGTGGCTTCTGTGAAGAGGGAAACTGACTTAACATTTCAAGTCCAATATGACTGTTCAAAAAAACAAAGCAGATGTGATGATCTGAATAGCCTATTTCTATTGCTCCTTGGTTTTATACTGACAGACCTATTGAATTTCTCCAGAGTTCTCTGTTTTTGTTTAAGCCTCCTCATTTGCTGAGTTTAGGTGGTTAGCCTGCTGCTTCCTCAGTAATATGCAGCATTGTACCTCTCTCCCCATAATCCCACACTGAAGATCGGCTGCACGCATGCCATAGTTTGTCTTGAATCTGCTTTGCAAGGACCAGTCAAGTAATAGTGGTTTCAAGTGTGCCATTCAACAGATGGTATTTGTCACAAGAAACTTGTCAGTGACTCACTATTTTCTATGAGTGAAAGTATGTCTGCTTGTAGATCTTGCTCAGGAGGGTTGTTCTGTTAGGAGTACTGGGATAGAGGTGGGCAGTAGTTGGGTTACGGAATGGTAAGTGAGGTGCAACAAGAATGATTTCACCTGGTGGGCTTTCACCAAATGGTGGATGTGTAGGGGGAGTGATATTTGCAAGGAAGGATGCCAGGAAGCCCCATGCTTTTTTTGAAGGGGATGAAATAGCGCTCCTCAACTTAAATTCTGGAAAGGTGTGGCTGATTCCTGCCTCGAGTTCTTTGGGTTTTGTTTATGACAGATTGTACTAAATGATGCCCTTCATTGTTACTCCTACAGAGGTTTTACGGATGAGTGGAAATTATAGCAATGGATGGGATGCACATCTCATTAAATGATGAGTACAAGTGCTAATGTGGACACAACTCTAGCATGTGTCTGTCTGGCAATTACATGGACAGTGGTCATTTTAACTCAAACCAACTGGAAAGATTTGGAATTAAAATAAAATGGGATGAAGTGTAAAATAGTAACCGATCCCATCCCCAGTTTCCTGCAAAGCTGGTAGGATTAAACTTGGGTAGGAAGTTGCTCAGACCATCCCTCCATACAATTTATTATCCAAATTCTTTCCCTCACTCCACCTAACCATTTCATCTATTTGGTGGAACTTACATTGATTTCATTTAAACCATTCGGGATTCAGCATGCATATTTCTTCCCTAAGTTAACCTTTGTGGAGTTTGGTATACCAACATTACAACATTAGTCAGACCTGTAGATGAGCAATGAGAGCTCCCAGAGAACTGAATTCGATTTGCCATTGAGATTCAGAGTGGTTTTAAGCCAGGGAAAGAATTGGAAATGATATATAACCGAGGATGTGTATCCCCCCATATTTTCTTTTGCAACTGATTTATTGGTTAATTTTATGTCAATTTATCTATAGAAATGATTAATGCCACTGAAGTAGTTGAAGTCAATTTTGAAATTTGACAGTATGAAGGCAATAACTTTTATTTCACTATCTTTTCATATTTGTGAGTCTTTAACCTTGCTCACAAATTTTATAGAGCACTGATTTTGTAATTAAACTGAGCTAAATAGTAATTGCTTAATGATGCTAACATTAACTTTCGAAACATAAGTAATTTGTGAATCAAACCTGTACAATTTTCAAAATTATTATAGTACAACATTCAAAAATATGCATTAAAGGTATAAATGCAAGATTTATGGGACTCAAATTGTATTAGTATTTATCTATTTCATGTAAATGTGTGAAGAGTACACTTCCAAGTAAGCAGTCAACAGACCAATTTAATTTCCACGACTAGGCTATCATCCAACTTCTTATATTGCAACAATAAATCATTCTGGAGCAAAGCTGTGGAAGCTAATAGCTGAATAAAAGCATTGGCGTATTTTCATTGTGTCGTTAAAAGTCTCCTGGGATCTTTTACACTGTGTCATGATACAGTTAAATACTTTACCTTGCAAATTGTCTTCTGTTGTACATGCAGACACAGACATCCCTGGTCAATGTTTCCTGTCAACTTCAATCCATAAATCTGACATTTATGGCTTTGCTGTAAAAATTACAGCTCATTTTTGTTCTGTGAGCAGCAGTATGCATTTCTGTTTTGTGTCAAATGAGATTTAAATAAAAATCTTTATGAATGCAATCAGATTGTGCAGGGAGAAAATACAATTTTAGATTTTGAAAGGTATTATTTTGAAGTAAAGAAAATTAATTTACTGTGAGATGAAATCGAAATGTAACCCAATTGATCTCTGGACAATTGGCAGCACTTAACGTGAACTTCTCCAAGTCAGTGTGGCACACTCCACTCAATAGTTCATACCATTTGAACCAAATTGGAACTAGGCCATGAAAATCATTCATACTGATAAGGGCGCTTGCCCGCAAGTCCCTGAAGATTAAAAATCAGTCAGATATAAAAAGTGTAAAGCTGAAGAAAGCAGATAGTAAACTTCTTGCTTCATTGGCCTCTCCTGCTCAGATCCTCCTATCCCTATGCTGATCAGAGCAATGCATGATACCCAAAGCCCACTACTCCCATCACCAACCAGCCAGCTCACCTTCATGGTGGTGGGTGGAATTAAGGGTCCTGCTGCCTCAGTGTAGCAGAGCTGGAGGTCAACAGAAACTTTGTGTCTCAAGGCACTGCATCTCCCTTTCTATGTCCAAGTGGAAACCAATAGGCTTCACCACAAGTAGATTCATTTGTTTATAATGTCACTTTCGATATTTCCCTTCAAACTATGATCAGCAGAACTAAAATTCTCTTATGAAGATAATCTGTCAATTTGGTTTTGTGATGTGAAGTCCTCAAGACTACACTAGTCAGTGATGCTGTCCATTTTAACACATGCTCTCTGGCACGTTTGGAACACCAATATGGATAGGATCTGTTTCCTAACACTTAGCAGGAATGGGGTCGGGTTAAGGGAGCAGGCTTAAGGGAAAGAAAGAGAAGTCATCCCCAGATTTCTCTTCAAGATGATACCTGTACCAATGGGACAAAACAATGTTTTTTTAACAAAGTCTTTCATCATTTGTTTAGATATTCAGCTCATCTTGACTTGACTCCTAACCTCATTCATCAAATGGATCTCATTTTAACATCAGACTGTTCTGGCAAAGGTCAGCATGATGAAACATTAACTCTGTTTCTTTCTGCATAGTTGCTGCCAGACCTGCTGAGCATTTCCAACATTTTCTGCTTTTATGTAGCACTGGGTTCTGGGTGTTTCTCCATGGATTCCAACAGATATCTGCCAGAATTACAGCAGCAGGACTCTGCTCATATACCTATTCAAGACTGGCCTGTCAGATATTGCGGAGGCAATTCTAGCCTGGCCTGCTCATCAGGAAACACTCAGGAATGGGAGCAATACTGAATCGACTTTACTCTCAATCAAAGTTAATGCAGAGTAACAGCAGGTGGGGTGCAAAACTGACATTCCATCAAATCCCATGAGCCTTCCTCCCAGTGAGTTAGTTTACAATCACATCCAATGTTTCTCACTTCTGAATTCCTAGCATCCACTTCGGGTACATAAAAGCTGATGTGAAGACAATTAAACTGTCTTGGTATGTAAGGTTGTATTTTACTGGCACTAAGTAACATAATGGGCTGAGAAAGTCTTGTAAAATGATTGAGAACTGCTAACGGTCTGCGTCTCTGTATTTGAAACAAGATCACATAGAGGAGAAAGCTTGTTTTCCAATAACCAGCTTTGTGAATTGAGAATCTGTGATTTTCTGCATGTCTTGAGACTCGTCTAGATCAACATTGACTCACCCATTTAAAAATTCAGACATGTTTGAAATCTTTTGGGTGATTCTATCTCAACGTGACATTGTTTCCATTGTTTTTGAAGATGTTTGGTGAGAATATTGCCTGCAGCACTATTTTTATTATCTTTTATTTTCCAAAGCCAGCAGTTGAAGGACCTAATTAGATACAGATGGGGTTTATGAGTTTAAAGTTTCAGTGCCAAAAGTCTGATCTGAAAGTATAGCTACTTGCTGGCACAACAAAAATGTGTACTCTTAACATGATAAGAATGTTTCAGCCCTCCACAGTCTATAACTGCTTGTCTATGGTCACTTATAGTCCTTATGTTCAATATCCAGCTGATCTATATTTTGCACTAACTATTGCAATCCTTGTGTCCATCTTGCATTGATAGTCCAACTTTTTTTTTGTCATAGGTCTTCCTTAAAACACTTAGCCTGAATTTTTACACAACTTGTTGAAAATATTAGCAGAGGCAAGAATTCACAGGGTTTTATTCAACTCTAGGTCTAAGTGCAAGTGAGTTCCAAATTACATACCCATCATTGGCATATATTAAAGTGCAGCAGCCTCAGTTAAATCTGATTTTCCAAAGGTACTATTTGGAACAGTTAGGGTCCACTTTTGGACAGCTAAGTTTGACTATTGGATATGATTCAGGGATATCTTTGGGATAAACGAGGTAGCCTTTGGGAAATGTCAAGTACCCTTTTGGACAAATGCAGAAAATGCTGGAGAAACTCAGCAGGTCTGGCAACATCTGTGGAGGGATAAACAGAATTACTGTTTTGAGTTGATATGACCGTTCTTCAGGGGTTCTGAAGTAGATGTAGGACATGGATACAAAAGGAAAATGGTATGTCTGCGATAAAGAGAAAGCAATAATCATGAGAAATTTTAATCAAAATATAAACTGGAAACATCGGATTGCCAAATACAGGCCTGGATGTGAAGTTCATAAAATGCTTTCAGGATAGTTTCTTAGAGCACCGTTCTGGAACAGAGAGCAGGTTATATTAGATTTGGTATTGAGTAATGTGACAGGATTAATTAATGACTTCAGAATAAAGGCACTCCTCGGTTGAAGTGCAGCAACATAATTAGTTCTCACATCAGTTTCAAAGGAAGAATAGTTGGTCTAAACAGTGTTTTAAACTTAAATAAGGGCAACTTAGTGGGCTTTAAAAGCTGAGATAGCAAAGTTAATTGGGTTAAAAGTCATCCTGACCTTACCAGATTATAGTGCTGTTTTTACATTAGAAAGAGACACTACCTGATGAAGGGACAGATTGAGAAGGAGAATCCTTTATCGTAGCCTCAGCCAGCACAAGAATTGAACCTGCACTGTTGGCATCATTAAAGAGCCATCCAGCCAACTGAGCTAACCAATCCTTAATTGAGATATGAGACTATGAGGTAGATCAATAGAGACATGATGACAACATTTAATGGGATATTTCAGGATAAATATATCCCTACTATGAAGAAAAATTCAAAGTGCAAGGCCCATCATCTGTGGCTAGTAAAAAATGTTAAAGAAAGCTTCAAAAAACAGGAAGAAGTATATAATTGCACAAAGATCAGTGGCAGGTCAGGTGATTAGACAGAATATAAAGAACAGCAGAGAATGACTAAGACTAATTAGGAGAACGAAGTTAGTGTATGAGGAGAAGCCAGCCAGAAATTTAAAAATGGAAACAATAGCTTCTATAGGTACTAAAAATGAAAAAAGTTAGTAGGGTGAGTGTTGGTCCTCCAGAGCATGAGAATGGGGAATTAGTAGCAGATAATGGGGTAGTAGCAGAAGAAACAAACAAATGTTTTGCTTTCCATCTTCATATACAAAAAAACACATTCCAATAAAAGTTGTAAATCAGAAATGGGAAGGGAGGAATTCAGTAAAATCACAATCACGAGGGAAGTGATACTAAGTAAACTCATAGAACCATGAGCTAACAAGTCCTTGGGTCCTGAGGGACTTCATTTGAGGATCTTAAAATAGGTGGTCAATGAGGTAGTAGCGGTGTTGATATTAATTTTACAAATTTTGCTAGATTCTGGAACGATTATATCAGATTGAAAGTGGCAAATATATTCAAGAAGACAAGAAGGCAGAAAACAGAAAATATGGGCCAATTAACTTTATGACTGTTGTGAGGAACATGTTACAATCAATCATTAAGGTGGCAAAAATGGGTTCTTAAAATAATGTAGGGTAATCAGGAAGAATTAGCATGGTTTTGTGAAAGGAGAACAATGTATAAATAATTTTATTATAATCCTTTGAAGAAATAATGTGCACTATGAATAAAAGGAACCCTGTAATCATACTTCAGTTTCTAGGAGGCATTTGACCAGGTGTCACTTAAAAGGTTATTGCGCAATAAGGAGCTCATGGTGTGGGAAGTAACATTGACATGACTAGAGGATTGGCTGGCTGACAGAAAACAGAAGGTTGGATTTTGTCAGGCATTAGGCAAGGTGGACAATTGCAAAAAAATTGGGGAAAAAACAACAAGAATGAAAGAGAACAGGTTCCTAACATTGAGAAAAAAATATTTTTCTCCCTGGGGCTAATCAGTGAATTGTGAATAATGACTAATGACTACCTTACCTCAGTCTATTTGCAATTCATTAATAGCAAATTTTACCTTCAAATTTTTTACTTCACCTATTTTTCCTAATCAGCCTGTTCAGAGATGTTATTGTGCACGTCTAAAACAGATGGGACTTGAACTTGGGATTCCTAGTCCAGAGGTAGGGACAATACCATTGCACCACATGAGGGCCCCCTCCACCTTGGCTTGTTTCTATGCAGATCTTGATTCCATTCTTGAGAAATTAGATGGTGCTATTTCCCGCCATGGTGGTCAGATTGGTTACCTGGTAACCTTCTCTAGGGCTTTTATCCATCAGACCATAAAACCATAAGACATAGGAGTGGAAGTAAGGCCATTCGGCCCATCGAGTCCACTCCGCCATTCAATCATGGCTGATGCGCATTTCAGCTCCACTTACCAGCGTTCTCCCCGTAGCCCTTAATTCCTCTAGACAACAAGAATCTATCAATCTCGGCCTTGAAGACATTTAGTATCCCGGCTTCCACTGCACTCCGTGGCAATGAATTCCACAGGCCCACCACTCTCTGGCTGAAGAAATGTCTCCGCATTTCTGTTCTGAAATGACCCCCTCTAATTCTAAGGCTGTGTCCACGGGTCCTAGTCTCCTCGCCTAACAGAAACAATTTCCTAGCATCCACCTTTTCCAAGCCATGTATTATTTTGTATGTCTCTATTAAGTCTCCCCTTAATCTTCTAAACTCCAACGAATACAATCCCAGTATCCTCAGCCGTTCCTCATATGCTAGACCTGTCATTCCAGGAATCATCCGTGTGAATCTCCGCTGGACACGTTCCAGTGCCAGTATGTCCTTCCTGAGGTGTGGGGACCAAAACTGGACACAGTACTCCAAATGGGGCCTAACCAGAGCTTTATAAAGTCTTAGTAGTACATCTCTGCTTTTATATTCCAACTCTCTTGAGATAAGAGACAACATTGCATTCGCTTTCTTAATCACAGACTCAACCTGCATGTTTACCTTTAGAGAATCCTCGACTAGCACTCCCAGATCCCTTTGTGCTTTGGCTTTATTAATTTTCTCACCATTTAGAAAGTAGTCCATGCTTTTATTCTTTTTGCCAAAGTGCAAGACCTCGCACTTGCTCACCATTTTCCTGAAGGCTGTATGGACACCATCCTCCTTGTCTACACAAGTGGGTATCACCATCCCACATGGCCCACTACGTTCTTAAGGCTACTTACGGACCAACACACCCATTGGGGAAGTATTAGACTAGTATCCATAGAATTCTTACAGTATGGAAACCGACCATTTGACCAAGCAAGTTCACACCAACTTTCTGAAGAGTATCCCATCCAGACTCTACCACCACCCCCCCCCAACCCCCATCATCTCCCCGCAACTCTGGACATCCCATGGCTAATCCACATCCCTGGACACTATGGGTAATTTAGCATGGCCAATCTACCTAACCTGCACATCTTTGGACTGTGGGAGGAAACCAAAACTCCCAGATGAAACCTATGCAGACACAGGGAGAATGCAAACAGTGTGCAAACTCCACACAAGAGTCGCCCAAGGTCCCTGGCACTGTGAGGCAGTAGCACTAATCACTGAGCCATTGTGCCACCCTGAAGTCATAGTATTACTGGATTAGTGGTGCTGGAAGAGCACAGCAGTTCAGGCAACATCCAACGAGCAGCGAAATCGACGTTTCGGGCAAAAGCCCTTCATCAGTCCTGATGAAGGACTTTCGCCCGAAACGTCGATTTCGCTGCTCGTTGGATGCTGCCTGAACTGCTGTGCTCTTCCAGCACCACTAATCCAGTATTTGGTTTTCAGCATCTGCAGTCATTGTTTTTACCTTGTAGTAGTATTACCACTGATCCTGAAACCCAAGTAATATTCTCGGGGACCTAGGCCTGAATCCTGCCATGGCCGACAGTGGAATTTGAGTTCAGTAAGGAAAATAGTAAAGTTTAGAATGAAGAGTCCAAAAATGACCATGAAACCATTGTCAATTATCAGAGGACAGGTCTATTTGATTCATATTGCCCTTCAGGAATAGTAAGTGCCATCCTTACCTGGTCAGGTCTACATGTGACTCCAGACACACTGCAAAGTGGTTGACTCTTAACTGCCCTCTGGGAAATTTGGGATAAACAATAACTGATGGCCAGTGATATCTGCATCCCATAAATTAATTTTGAAAAATCTTCGGGACTTCACTTTGGAGCTCAAGGACATTTCTGCCATGCAGAGGATGTCCCTTATGGTTCCTAGCTCCCTTTCAGAGCGCTCACACGCTTTACCCTTACTATGAGGCTCCTAGCCTCTGTGGAGAAAGTGAGGACTGCAGATGCTGGAGATCAGAGCTGAAAATGTGTTGCTGGAAAAGTGCAGCAGGTCAGGCAGCATCCAAGGAGCTGGGGAATCGACATTTCAGGCATAAGCCCTTCTTCAGGAATGATAAGGGTGTGCCAAGCAGGCTAAGATAAAAGGTAGGGAGGAGGGACTTGGGGGTGGGGTGTTGGGAATGTGATAGGTGGAAGAAGGTTAAGGTGAGGGTGATAGGCCGGAGTGAAGGTGGGGACGGAGAGGACGGGAAGAAGATTGCAGGTCAAGGATGTGGTGCTGAGTCCGAGGGTTGGGATTGAGATAAGGTGGGAGGAGGGGAAATGAGGAAGCTGGAGAAATCTGCATTCATCCCTTGTGGTTGGAGGGTTCCTAGGCAGAAGATGAGGTGCTCTTCCTCCAGGTGTCGTGTTGCCATGGTCTAGCAATGGAGGAGGCCAAGGACCTGCACGTCCTTGGCGGAGTGGGAGGGGGAATTAAAGTGTTCAGCCACGCGGCAGTTGGGGTGGTTGGTGCGGGTGTCCCAGAGGTGTTCTCTGAAACGTTCCGCAAGTAGGCGGCCTGTCTCCCCAATGTAGAGGAGGCCACATCGGGTGCAGCAGATGCAGTAAATGATGTGTGTGGAGGTGCAGGTGAATTTGTGACGGATATGGAAGGATCCCTTGGGGCCTTGGAGGGAAGTGAGGGGGGAGGTGTGGGCACAAGTTTTGCATTTCTTGCGGTTGCAGGGGAAGGTGCCAGGAAGGAAGTTGGGTTGGTGGGGGGGGTGGACCTGACGAGGGAGTCGTGGGGAAGCGTCATTTATGCCACCTCCAAACAGACCCCATCACCAAGGATATATTTCCCTCCCCTCCCCTATCAGCGTTCCGGAAAGAGAACTCATCTCTGCATACCTGTCCCCCTTAGTCCAAGAATTCCCCACCTACGTTCGGGACACCACCCACGCCCTCCACCTCCTCCATGATTTTCACTTCCCCGGTCCCCAATACCTTATCTTCACCATGGACATCCAGTCCCTGTATACCTCCATCCCCCATCACGAAGGCCTCAAAGCCCTCCGCTTCTTCCTTTCCCGCCGAACCAACCAGTACCCTTCCACTGACACCCTCCTTCGACTGACTGAACTGGTCCTCACCCTGAACAACTTCTCTTTCCAATCCTCCCACTTCCTCCAAACCAAAGGAGTAGCCATAGGCACCCGCATGGGTGCCAGCTATGCCTGCCTCTTCGTAGGATATGTGGAACAGTCCATCTTCCGCAGCTACACTGGCACCACCCCCCACCTTTTCCTCCGTTACATTGATGACTGTATCGGCGCTACCTCGTGCTCCCACGAGGAGGTTGAACAGTTCATCTACTTTACTAACACATTCCATCCTGATCTCATCCCGACCTGGACTGTCTCAGACTCCTCCCTCCCCTTCCTAGACCTTTCCATTTCTATCTCGGGCGACCGACTCAACACGGACATTTACTATAAACTGACCGACTCCCACAGCTACCAAGATTACACCACCTCCCACCCTGCCATCCCATATTCCCAATTCCTTCGCCTCTGCCGCATCTGCTCCCAGGAGGACCAATTCCAATACCGAACAACCCAGATGGCCTCCTTCTTCAAAGACCGCAATTTCCCCTCAGACGTGGTCGACAATGCTCTCCACCGCATCTTCTCCACTTCCTGCTCCTCCACCCTTGAACCCCGCCCCTCTAATCGCCACCAGGGCAGAACCCCACTGGTCCTCACCTACCACCCCACCAACCTCCAGATACATCGTATCATCCTTCATCGTTTCCGCCACCTCCAAACAGACCCCACCATCAAGGATATATTTCCCTCCCCTCGCCTATCAGCATTCCGGAAAGACCACTCCCTCCGCAACTCCCTCGTCAGGTCCACACCCCCCACCAACCCAACATTCACCCCCGGCATCTTCCCCTGCAACCGCAAGAAATGCAAAACTTGCACCCACACCTCCCCCCTCACTTCCCTCCAAGGGCCCAAGGGATCCTTCCATATCCATCACAAATTCATCTGCACCTCCACACACATCATTTACTGCATCTGCAGCACCCGATGTGGCCTCCTCTACATTGGGGAAACAGGCCACCTACTTGCAGAACATTTCGGGGAACCCTCTGGGACACCCGCACCAACCAACCCAACCGCCCCGTGGCTGGACACTTTAACTCCCCCTCCCACTCCGCCAAGGCCATGCAGGTCCTTGGACTCCTCCATTGCCAGACCATGGCAACATGACGGCTGGAGGAAGAGCGCCTCATCTTCCGCCTCGGAACCCTCCAACCACAAGGGATGAATGCAGATTTCTCCAGCTTCCTCATTTCCCCGCCCCCACCTTATCTCAGTCCCAACCCTCGGACTCAGCACTGCCTTCCTAACCTGCAATCTTCTTCCTGACCTCTCCGCCCCCACCCCCACTCCGGCCTATCACCCTCACCTTAACCTCCTTCCACCTATCGCATTCCCAATGCCTCTCCCCCAAGTCCCTCCTCCCTACCTTTTACTTTAGCCTGCTTGGCACATCCTTCTCATTCCTGAAGAAGGGCTTATGCCTGAAACGTCGATTCTCCTGCTCCTTGGATGCTACCTGACCTGCTGCACTTTTCCAGCAACACATTTTTCAGCTCCCAGCCTCTGTGGTCAGACATTGCATTTTAGGACATTGGCTCTTCAGACAACTTTTACAGGCTCTCAGCCTCGATGTTGGGCAGAGTGAAGGGCAATAATTTGTCATAGTATGTTAGTGAGGGGGCTGTTGGAGACATTGTAAAGGGGCTATCTCCGACACAGTTGAAATATCCTCCCAAGCCAGTCTGGGAGATGGCCCTGTAGACAGTCCTAGAGATTTGGATTTTAATATTTAAGGTCACATCAGTCCATGCAGTCCTGGGGAACTCAACTCTGGGATGTGTTAATTGGACTGGATGGAATGAGGATATTGAAAGGGAACTGAGAAGTCACTGGAAGCACAGGGACAGTGAAACAGTAGGGAAACAGGTTAGCAGTCATCTCAGCGGAGCCCGCATTCAAAAGGACACAGAGCTGAAGCCTTATCACTTGGATATTAAACTGTTCAATAAAGAGACACAATGTCTGCCAACCCATGCAGAGTGGGAGGTTTAAGTTACTACTTTCCTTTTCAGAGAAGGAGTACACTGATTAATATGTGGACCCCTTGGAGGACAAATGTATTAGTCATTCATCCACTAATCCTGTAATATCATCCATTTGGCATCTAATTCCATTCAATTTAAGTATCATTGTTTGGCAACAATGAACATTACAAATGGTCTGAAGCAATCATGATTTTTTTTGCTATTCATTCACTTATGGGATGTGCATTAATGGTCTCCTGAACTGTCAGATACACAAAGCTGTGCAGATGCAAACTTAAAAATCTTACCTTCCCAGTCTGCATCACTGTTAATGTCTGATACTAGAACAAAATCCTTCAAAACTACAACAATCCACAACTACCTGTAAGTCTGTGATGTGAACTCTGATCTTAAATTGTGGCTGTTTTGGGAGAGGGTGCTATCATTGTGGAGAAATGCCTGCAGTTAACTTCCCCAATGGAGCATTAGTGCTCCGGTTCTGACATATATATCTGCATAAGATTGCACAACTCAGAGCTCCTTATCAAGGCATGACATTGGTCTCTTGCAAAGACAAAGTCCCCATACCACTGTGACTACTGTGAGGGATCAGGAGTACCACTAACTGATCACTTAACTGACATAGAACTTGCACTTGGGAGTTTTCTTGTGCCGTTGCTGACCATGAGATAACAATGTCAGAGAAGAGATTTGTGGCAGTATCAGCACTGAATCCAACAACAGGAACCTCCAATGGCTCTTACACAGCCTCCACAGGGAGAACTAGTTGAAGATGCCCCAATGAAGCAGACAAGAATGATCATGGCCCAAATGGACAGCACTCGCTATCATGATCAGAACCTTGGAGAACATAGAGATCACAGCTGTCCTGAACCTTGATAGCAACGGCTCATTCCAAAGAGAAAACAGGGATCTGTGTGGCATCTCTCAATCCTCTGTCTATAACTGCATCTGTAGATGAAGTTAGGAATGCAATTTTGAATTGAATTGAATTGAATTTATTGTCAAGTGTACCGAGGCACAGTGGAAAGCTTTGTCTTGCATGCAATACAGGCAGATCACAGAGTTAAGTAGCATAGATAGTAAATAATAGGTAACCAGTGGCAAAAACAAAAATACAGGTACAGGTGACTGTTAAGAGTTTGAGAGTCCATTCAGTATTCTAACAACAGTAGTGTAGAAACTGTTGTGAAACCAGCTGGTGCGTGTGTTCAAGCTTTTGTATCTTCTCCCCAATGGTAGAGATTGCTGAAAAACATTGCCAGGGTGGGATGGATCTTTGAGAATGCTGGCGGCCTTTCCTTAACAGTGAGCCTGGTAGATGGATTCTATAGATGGGAGGTTGGCCTTTGTGATTGTCTAGGCCGAGTTCACCACTCTTGTAACCATCTCTGATCTTGAATGGTACAGTCGCCATATCAGGTAGTGATACATCCAGACAGAATGCTCTCGATGGCGCACCTATAAAAGTTGGCAAGGGTATTCACCGTCATGCCAAATTCCCTCAGCTGCCTGAGGAAGAAGAGACATTGTTGGGCCTTTGTAACCAGTGCAACCACATAAAGAGTCCAAGAAAGCTTGTTGTGGATGACCACTCCCAGGAGCTTGACACTCTCCACTCGATTCGCCTCTGTACTGTTAATGTGCAGGGGGCATGAGTAACGTCCTGCAGAAAGTCAACAATGAGTTCCTTGGTTTTGCCAGCAATGAGAGCTAGGTTGTTTTCAGTGCACCATTTTTCCACTTTCCACTTCCACTTCCACCTCCCGCCTGTAGTCTGTTTTGTTGCCATCTGACATTCGATCAACTATGGTGGTATAATCAGCAAACTTGTAAATAGCATTAGTCTGGTATTAGGCGACGCAGTTGTGGTTATACAGTGAGTACAGTAGGGGGCTGAGTATGCACCCCTGGGGGGGCCCAGTGTTGAGTATTAGTGAAGATGAAATATTGTCCCCAATCTTCACTGATTGTGCACTGTGTTTCAGGAAACTGAGGATTCAGTTGCAGAGAGTGGGCTTAGTCTGAGATCACTAAGTTTATTATTCAGTCTCAAGGGGATAATAGTGTTGAAGGCTAAAATGTAGTCAAGGAGTAGGATTCTTACGTAGCTGTTCTTGGTGTCAAGATGTTCTAGGGAGGAGTGAAGGACAAGTAATGTGGCACCTGACGTGGATCTCCTGGTTCGATAGGCAAATTGGAGTGGGTCAAGAGTAGTGGGAAGGCTGGAGTTGATTAATGCCATGACCAGCCTTTCAAAGCACTTCATGACCATCGAAGTTAGGGCCACTGGGCAGTAGTCATTGAGACATGCTGCATGAGCCTTCTTAGGTACAGGGATGATGTTGGCCCTCTTGAAACAGGCAGGGACAGTGGTCTGCTGCAGGGAGAGGTTGAAGATGTCAGAGAAGACCTCTGCCAGTTGATCTGCACATGCTCTGAGTACACGGCCTGGTACTCCGTTTGGTCCCATCACTTTCTTTGGATTCACACAAGGAAAACTGATCTGACCTCTGATGTAGTGGCTATTGGGATAGGTTCATCAGAACATGTCAGAATAGGTGTTACCTCTGCTGAAATTCTGCTCAAAGTGAGCATAAGAGATGTTGAGACAATCTGGGAGGGATGTATCATCGTCTGCTATCTTGCATTGTCTCTCTTTAGAACCTGTGATGTCATTCAGTCCTTGCCATAGTCACTGGTGTCTGTCTGGGTCTCTAGTTTGGATCGGTATTGTTCCTTGGCTGTCTTAATGGCTCTGCGAAGGTCATACCTGGATTCCTTATATTTGAGTGGGTCTCCTGATCTGAAGGCCTCACGTCTGGTTTTTAGCAGGTTCTGTATGTCCTGATTCATCCAGGGTTTCCTCAGTCTGCAGTCCTCCACACACTTGCTGATAAAGTCTGTGACAGTGTTAGCGTACCCATCCAAGGTACCTGTGGACTGTTTGAACATGGCCCAATCAGCTGATTCCAGACAGCACTGGAGTTGATCCTCTGCCTCCTCCAACCAGCATTGGGCCTGTATCTGTGAGGGGGTCTCCTGATTGAGCTTTTACCTATAAGCCGGGAGAAGAAACACAGCATTGTGGTCGGAGTACCTGAAGTGAGGGAGGGGGATGGGGCAGTAGGCATCCTCCAATTTTCTCCATGTTAGACAAGTTTATATCCACGCTCTGGGATAAGGAGAGTCAAGCAGCTGAAGCACTGGGATTCTTCAACATTGCTGACTTTCCCAATGCATGCTATAATTTATTGCACTGAGACCACCCTATGAACAATCTACAGAGGTTAACAGCGGAACAGGCTTCCCCTCCATCAATGATCAGTTTATCTATGACCAGATCTGCAGATCTGCACTCAAACTCCTGGATCTCAACATATAGGAGAATTTACAGGCTGCGGCCTCCTTTCAAGGTCCTTCAGACATACAGTGTTAGCTGCTCCAGAGAAGAACTCCAAACACAGCCGGTGACAGCTTTACAAATTCCTCAGACTGATGCCGGATGGAGATATACTCATATTAAAGCCATAGTAGAACAGGCAACAGGCATCCTTAGATGTCTGAATAACTCTAACTGCCTCACAGTCACGTGAGGAACTGAATTTCTTCCATCTTGCTACTGGTCTTAGACCTCTCGGCCCAGACATTCCTTGCAATGACACAAAGTGAGTGATGGAGTACGATAGAGACGGTGTTAATACAGGTGCTAAGATATAGCAGGTGAGTGAGCAAAAAACGCAGAGGGCTGGAGAATGAATCGTTTGGAAGGACGATGTAGGTGTGAGCTGTTGAGTGTATATGATGCCATGAAATAGTGTGGGGTTGCAGTCCAAATCCTTGGTGAGAGGTATGTGCTTTGAAAGAGCTAGATTCAGTACAGGTGTCCTGTAAGTATGAGGTACCAGAGAAAAATGGTAACACTTAATCTTATGGAGACTAGAAGGCTATTAAACCTTTTTTGATGGCACCTCTGAGCATTTCTTTATAAACCTGCAGAGATTTAAGTGATTATCTTCATGCAGGTTTGCTGCATCTGGTAAGGTGACCTCCTTTGGTAGTCTAGAGGTAACTGCTCAACTCTTGACCACCCCATGCACCAGCAATTCCAGGTCCCTGTTGGTAAAAGGAGCTGCCAGCCTTCCTCCCTAGACCAATAGGCCGGGATTCGTCAGTGTAGAGCCACACCATTGGAGGCCGAGCTTCACTTGCAGTGTCTGCAGTGCTGGAGAGTTAGGCTTAAACATGGCACAAATGGTATGACTGGCATAAAGTGCTGGCCGTGGTGACATTTCCGCCTCTCCTTAAGTCATGATTCCATAAGTCAGGCATCACAAGGGGCCAGTTGTGTAAGCAATGAGCTGAAGAGCAGACAATTGCATGAGAAAAGTAAAGGTTGATCAAAATAAGAGAAAATTCAGCCCAGAGGTTAAATACAAATGGGTCTTTTTCTGGCAAGCAGGGTGTGATGAGTAGCATCTGCATGGTTCTATGCTGGGACCTCAGCCTTTTACAATTGCTAACAATGACATTGATAAGTGGATGCAAGCGCATGGTAGCTACATTTGCAGACAACACAAAATCAATAGACAGAGATATTGTGAAGAACATGTAAAGAAGTTTCTGATAGATTGTTGTTCTTATCAGGAAAGTATATTGATACTCAAGCCCCACTAATCCTGAGGCCTTTACAAAAGTTAAAGATTTGAGCAAATTATACAAATCCCCTGATTTACTTACTTGGTGGATTTGAACTAACATAAAACATTGACCAGATTTTTTTTTGTATCTAACAAGAATGATTATTTATTACAAAGAAGTAAATTCTAACTGCAGGAAAATACTGAACTGACAACACCTAACTACTGCTTAAAACTAACCCCTTTTAAAATGCCTACACATACTCACAGACATCAAACAGACAAAATAAAGTGTATTATTGCCGGAGGGAAAACTACAGAACAATCACAGATCGGTAGCACCAGTTTACAGGCTGGGGTAAGGTATTCCATTTACTTCCGAAGGCCTTCTGTTTTCGATAATCATTCCTTCCTGATTCTTAGTTCTTTGCCAAAGACATCGGATTTACCCCTTAATATTCTGTTACTAGCAAGAAGAAACAGATTGCAGCAAACATGGGAAATGAAGGAGGGGAGGAATAATTGTCTTCAGCCATGAGTTATTTGCCTATTGAGATGTAATGATTGATTCTGCAACTCCCAGTCTGGAAAACTTTCTGCCACTGTACCCTTCACACATACAAGCACAGGAAGGATCAGAGAGTTGGCTTCAGGTCGATGCCCTTTGGCATCCACAGCTGGACACAATTGCCCCAACCAATCAGTTACCTGTTTCAAGCTGAACAAACTCCCAGTGCCATATTGTCTCATCTCAGCTCTCCCACTGCTTGCAGAGCAGTAGCATAAATACATCTCACAATGAGGTAAAAACAATGACTGCAGATGCTGGAAACCGGATTCTGGATTAGTGGTGCTGGAAGAGCACAGCAGTTCAGGCAGCATCCAAGTAGCTTCGAAATCGACGTTTCGGGCAAAAGATCTTCATCAGGAATAAACGCAGTGAGCCTGAAGCGTGGAGAGATAAGCTAGAGGAGGGTGGGGGTGGGGAGAGAGTAGCATAGAGTACAATGGGTGAGTGGGGGAGGGGATGAAGGTGATAGGTCAAGGAGGAGAGGGTGGAGTGGATAGGTGGAAAAGAAGATAGGCAGGTAGGACAAGTCGGGACAAGTCATGGGGACAGTTACTGAGCTGGAAGTTTAGAACTAGGGTGAGGTGGGGGAAGGGGAAATGAGGAAACTGTTGAAGTCCACATTGATGCCTTGGGGTTGAAGTGTTCCAAGGCGGAAGATGAGGCGCTCTTCCTCCAGGCGTATGGTGGTGAGGGAGCGGTGGTGAAGGAGGCCCAGGACCTCCATGTCCTCGGCAGAGTGGGAGGGGGAGTTGAAATGTTGGGCCACGGGGCGGTTTGGTTGATTGGTGCGGGTGTCCCGGAGATGTTCCCTAAAGCGCTCTGCTAGGAGGCGCCCAGTCTCCCCAATGTAGAGGAGACCGCATCGGGAGCAACGGATACAATAAATGATATTAGTGGATGTGCAAGTAAAACTTTGATGGATGTGGAAGGCTCCTTTAGGGCCTTGGATAGAGGTGAGGGAGGAGGTGTGGGCGCAGGTTTTACAGTTCCTGCGGTGGCAGGGGAAAGTGCCAGGATTGGAGGGTGGGTTGTTTGGGGGCGTGGACCTGACCAGTTAGTCACAGAGGGAACGGTCTTTGCGGAAGGCGGAAAGGGGTGGGGAGGGAAATATATCCCTGGTAGTGGGGTCCGTTTGGAGGTGGCGGAAATGTCGGCGGATGATTTGGTTTATGCGAAGGTTGGTAGGGTGGAAGGTGAGCACCAGGGGCGTTCAGTCCTTGTTATGGTTGGAGGGGTGGGGTCTGAGGGCGGAGGTGCAGGATGTAGACGAGATGCGTTGGAGGGCATGTTTAACCACGTGGGAAGGGAAATTGCGGTCTCTAATGAAGGAGGCCATCTGGTGTGTTCTGTGGTGGAACTGGTCCTCCTGGGAGCAGATACGTCGGAGGCGGAGGAATTAGGAATACGGGATGGCATTTTTGCAAGAGGTAGGGTGGGAAGAGGTGTAATTCAGGTAGCTATGGGAGTCGGTGGGTTTGTAAAAAATGTCAGTGTCAAGTCGGTCGTCATTAATGGAGATGGAGAGGTCCAGGAAGGGGAGGGAGGTGTCAGAGATGGTCCAGGTAAATTTAAGGTCAGGGTGGAATGTGTTGGTGAAGTTGATGAATTGCTCAACCTCCTCGCGGGAGCACGAGGTGGCGCCAATGCAGTCATCAATGTAGCGGAGGAAGAGGTGGGGAGTGGTGCCAGTCTAATTACGGAAGATCAACTGCTCTACGTAGCCAACAAAGAGACAGGCATAGCTGGGGCCCATACGTGTGCCCATGGCTACCCCTTTGGTCTGGAGAAAGTGGGAGGATTCAAAGGAGAAATTGTTAAGGGTGAGGACCAGTTTGGCCAAACGAATGAGAGTGTCGGTGGAAGGGTACTGTTGGGGACGTCTGGAGAGGAAAAAATGGAGGGCTTGGAGGCCCTGGTCATGGTGGATGGAGGTGTAGAGGGATTGGATATCCATGGTGAAGATGAGGCGATGAGGGCCACGGAAACGGAAGTCTTGGAGGAGGTGGAGGGCGTGGGTGGTGTCTCGAACGTATGTGGGGAGTTCCTGGACTAGGGGGGATAGGACAGTGTCGATGTAGGTAGAGATGAGTTCAGTGGGGCAGGAACATGCTGAGACAATGGGTCGGCCAGGGTGGTCAGGCTTGTGGATCTTGGGAAGGAGGTTGAACCGGGCAGTGCGGGGTTCCTGGACTATGAGAGTGGAAGCTGTGGGTGGGAGATCTCCTGAGGTGATGAGGTTCTGTATGGTCTGGGAGATGATGGTTTGGTGATGGGGGGTGGGGTCATGGTCGAGGGGGCAGTAGGAAGAGGTGTCCTCGAGTTGACGTTTGGCTTCAGCGGTGTAGAGGTCAGTGCGCCAGACTACCACTGCGCCCCCTTTATCCTCTGGCTTAATGGTGAGGTTGGGATTGGAGCAGAGGGATTGGAGGGCTGCGCGTTGGAGTGGGGGAGAGGGGTCGACAGGTTGAGGCGGTTAATGTCCCGGCAGCAGTTGGAAATGAGGTCGAGGGCAGGTAATAGGCCAGCGCGGGGTGTCCAGGTGGATGCAGTGTGTTGGAGGTGGGCGAAGGGGTCCTCGGAAGGTGGGCGGGAGTCCTGATTGTGAAAGTAAGCTCGGAGGCGACGGAAGAATTGTTCGACATCACGGCATGTATTAAATTCATCGATGCGTGGACGGAGGGGGATGAAGATGAGTCCACTTCCGCCCCCACCAGCATGCAACAATGAATTTAATACACGCCGTGATGTCGAACAATTCTTTCATCGCCTCCGAGCTTACTTTCACAATCAGGACTCCCGCCCACCTTCCGAGGACCCCTTCGCCCACCTCCAACACACTGCATCCACCTGGACACCCCGCGCTGGCCTATTACCTGCCCTCGACCTCTTCATTTCCAACTGCCGCCGGGACATTAACCGCCTCAACCTGTCTACCTCCCTCCCCCACTCCAACCTCTCACCCTCACAACGCGCAGCCCTCCAATGCCTCTGCTCCAATCCCAACCTCACCATCAAGCCAGCGGATAAAGGGGGCGCAGTGGTAGTCTGGCGCACTGACCTCTACACCGCTGAAGCCAAACGTCAAGTCGAAGACACCTCTTCCTACTGCCCCCTCGATCATGACCCCACCCCCCATCACCAAACCATCATCTCCCAGACCATACAGATTCTCATCACCTCAGGAGATCTCCCACCCACAGCTTCCAACCACATAGTCCGGGAACCCCGCACTGCCCGGTTCTACCTCCTTCCCAAGATCCACACGCCTGACCACCCTGGCCGACCCATTGTCTCAGCATGCTCCTGCCCCACTGAACTCATCTCTACCTACCTCGACACTGTCCTATCCCCCCTAGTCCAGGAACTCCCCACATACGTTCGAGACACCACCCATGCCCTCCACCTCCTCCAAGACTTCTGTTTCCCTGGCCCCCAACGCCTTATCTTCACCATGGATATCCAATCCCTCTACACCTCCATTCGCCATGACCAGGGCCTCCAAGCCCTCCGTTTTTTCCTCTCCAGACGTCCCCAACAGTACCCTTCCACCGACACTCTCATTAGTTCGACAGAACTGGTCCTCACCCTTAACAATTTCTCCTTTGAATCCTCCCACTTTCTCCAGACCATAGGGGTAGCCATGGGCACACGTATGGGCCCCAGCTATGCCTGTCTCTTTGTTGCCTACGTAGAGTAGTTGATCTTCCGTAATTACACTGGCACCACTCCACACCTCTTCCTCCGCTACATTGATGACTGCATTGGCACCACCTCGTGCTCCCGCAAGGAGTTTGAGCAATTCATCAACTTCACCAACACATTCCACCCTGACCTTAAATTTCCCTGGACCATCTCTGACACCTCCCTCCCCTTCCTGGACCTCTCCATCTCCATTAATGATGACCGACTTGACATTGACATTTTTTACAAACCCACCGACTCCCACAGCTACCTGGATTACACCTCTTCCCACCCTACCTCTTGCAAAAATGCCATCCCGTATTCCCAATTCCTCCGCCTCCGACGTATCTGCTCCCAGGAGGACCAGTTCCACCACAGAACACACCAGATGGCCTCCTTCATTAGAGACCGCAATTTCCCTTCCCACGTGGTTAAAGATGCCCTCCAACGCATCTCATCTACATCCCGCACTTCCGCCCTCAGATCCCACCCCTCCAACCGTAACAAGGACAGAACGTCCCTGGTGCTCACCTTCCACCCTACCAAGCTTCGCATAAACCAAATCATCCGCCGACATTTCCACCACCTCCAAACAGACCCCACTACCAGGGATATATTTCCCTCCCCACCCCATTCCACCTTCCGCAAAGACCGTTCCCTCCGTGACTACCTGGTCAGGTCCACGCCCCCAAACAACCCACCCTCCAATCCTGGCACTTTCCCCTGCCACCGCAGGAACTGTAAAACCTGCGCCCACACCTCCTCCCTCACCTCTATCCAAGGCCCTAAAGGAGCCTTCCACATCCATCAAAGTATCCGTTGCTCCCGATGCGGTCTCCTCTACATTGGGGAGACTGGGCGCCTCCTAGCAGAGCGCTTTAGGGAACATCTCCGAGACACCCGCACCAATCAACCAATCCGCCCCGTGGCCCAACATTTCAACTCCCCCTCCCACTCTGCCGAGGACATGGAGGTCCTGGGCCTCCTTCACCGCCGCTCCCTCACCACCAGACGCCTGGAGGAAGAAAGCCTCATCTTCCGCCTCGGAACACTTCAACCCCAGGGCATCAATGTGGACTTCAACAGTTTCCTCATTTCCCCTTCCCCCACCTCACCCTCGTTCTAAACTTCCAGCTCAGCACTGTCCCCATGACTTGTCCGGACTTGTCCTACCTGCCTATCTTCTTTTCCACCTATCCACTCCACCCTCTCCTCCTTGACCTATCACCTTCATCCCCTCCCCCACTCACCCATTGTACTCTATGCTACTCTCTCCCCACCCCCACCCTCCTCTAGCTTAACTCTCCACGCTTCAGGCTCACTGCTTTTATTCCTGATGAAGGGCTTTTGCCTGAAACGTCGATTTCGAAGCTACTTGGATGCTGCCTAAACTGCTGTGCTCTTCCAACATCTCACAATGAGATCAAGTCATTTGGTTTTAAAAGTGAAGCAATTTATCAACAGTCCTTTGTTTTAAAACAATCATTTGCCTATTTCAGTCTACAGTCAAAATTACAAAAAAAAAGATGGTCTGAGGGAGTCTTGCTGAACAGAGACCTTGGAGTGCAGGTTCATAGCTCCTTGAAAGTAGAGTTGCAGGTAGATTGTTAAAAAGCACACAACACCAGGCTATAGTCCAACAGGTTGATTTGGAAGCACTAGTTGGAAGCGCTTTGGTTCCCACAACTACCTTATGAAGGGGCAGTGCTCCGAAAGCTAGTGCTTCCAATTAAACCTGTTGGACTATAACCTGGGGTTGCATGATTTTTAACTTTGTACACCCCAGTGCAATACCGGCACCTCCAAATCAGATAGACAGGATAGTGATGAAGGCATTTGGCTTGTTTTATTTTGGTCAGAGTACTGAATTCAGGAGTTGGGAGGTCATTTGGTGGCTGTATAGGATGTTGGTTAGGCCACTTTTGGAATACTGCATGCAATTCTGGTCTCCTTTCTATCAGAATTATGTTGTGAAATTTGAAAGGGTTCAGAAAAGATTTACAAAGATGTTGCCAGGGTTGGAGGATTTGAGCTATAGGGAGAGGCTGAATAGGCTGGGGCTGTTTTCCCTGGATTGTTGGAGGCTGAGGGGTGATATCATAGAGGTTTGTAAAATCATGAGGGATGTGGATAGGTCTTTTCCCTAGGGTGGGGGTGTCCAAAACTAGAGGGCATAGCTTTAAAGTGAGAGGGGAAGATATAAAAGGAACCAGAGAGGCAACTTTTTCATGCAGAGGGTGGTGCATGTGTGGAATGAGCTGCCAGAGGAAGTGATGGAGGTTAGTACAATTATAACATTTAAAAAGCATCTGGATGGGTATATGAATAGAAACGGTTTAGAGGGATATGGGCAAGTGGGAGTAGATTAGGTTGGAATATTTGGTCGGCATGGACGAGTTGGACTGAAGGGTCTGTTTCTGTGCTGTACATCTCGATGAGCCTCTGACTTTATGTGGTCTTTACAGTGTTGATAAGTTAAGTGAATGAGCAAAAATCTGACAGATGCAACCTAATGCGGGAAATTATCAAGTTGTTTATTTTGGCAGGAGGAATAAAAAGTATTACTTTAACAGTGAATGACCGTAGAATTGTGACACACAACCAGATTAAGGTATTTTAGTAGATGAGTCACAAAAGCTTTTGTATGGGTGTAGTAAGTAATTAAGAAAGTTTATGGAATAATCCTTCATTACAAGAGGAATGAATACAGAAGTCAGGAATTATGTTTCAGTTATACAGACATTGGTGAGACCACATCTTAAATATGGTGTGCAGTTTTAGTCTCCTCATTTAAGGTGTCAATGTGTGAGATGCAGTTCAGAGACAGTTTACTAGATTGATACCGAGAAAGAATAGGTTTTCATATCATGGAAAGTTGGACAGATTGAGTTTGTTTTCACTGGTGCTCAGAAAATTGAGAAGTGAATTTGTTGAGGAATATAAAATTCAAATTAATCTCAACATAGTGGCTGTGGAAACGATATTTTAGCTTGTGGGTGAGGCCATAACTCGGAGTCACTGTTTAAAAATCAACATCACCCTTGTAAGACAGAAATGATGAGAATATTTTAAGGAAATGCTCAGCAAGTCTGGCAGCATCTTTGTGGAGAAATCAGAGTTAATGTTTTGGGTCCAAAGATCCTTCTGTTCTGAAACAGGCTGACTGGAACTGCAGCAATTTCTGTTCTTGTTTCTGATTTCCAACATCCACGGTTCTTTTGGCTTTTATTTTTAATTTTTGTAATAGAAAATATTAAGGGTTGTGCAATGTTGGAATGCTGTCTCCGTATGAAGTGGTGGTAGAGGCATTGACAATTGTAAAACAGTGTTAGATCGATTCTTCCATTTTAGCTTCCATTTTAGTAATCAAAGGTTGTCAGGGGCATAGGATATGTGGAACTGGAGAGACAAATGCATCAACCATATTATTATTGAATACGGAGAATTCTCGAAGGCTGAATGGCATACCTCTACTCCCAATTCATATCGATAGGTATTTAGGTGACTGGGTCAAAATTTGACAGAGAGTTTAACAAGAACAAATGTGATGTTATCCATTTTGGTGAGAAACAATAGAATGTAACTTATTCTCCGAATGGTGAGTAACTTCAGACTACTTAGGTGCAGAGGATTGTGGGTGTGTTGGTGCATGAATCACAGACTAGTTTGCAGGTACAGCAGGTAATAAGAAAGACAAATGTAGCTTTGACATTTATCGCTAAAGGAATGGAGAATGAAAGTAGGAAAGTGGTACGACAATTGTACAAGGCACATATGAGATCGCACCTGGAGCATTTCATATAGTTTTGATCCAATTACTTGAGGAAGGATGTGGTTGCACTGGACTGGAGGCATTTCAGAGGAGGTTCACTAGATTGATTCCAGAGATATGGGTTTTTCTTACAAAGAGAGATTGGGCAATTTAGCCTATATACTCTATATAGTTTAGAAGAATGAGAGGAGATATAATGGAGGAAGATAAATGTTGATGGGGATTGACAATGTAGACATCGAGAGGATGTTCCCTCTTGTGGGATAATCTAGACTGAGAAGTCATAGTTTTAGGATAGTTGATGGCATATTTAAAACAGAGTTGAGGAGAAACTTTTTTCTCTCAAAGAGTTGTGAATTTGTAGATTTCACTACCCCAGAGTGTGGAGGATGCAAGGACATTGAGTAATTGTAAGGAGGAGATTTTGAATTATTAAAAATTATCAATTAAAATTATTTAAATTATGCAGATTCTGGCACTAGTAGGCTCCCTGGAACATAGAATGCCCTGATGGATACAGGTATGTTCAGTGGCTACAAGTGCTGATGATGGTCGCTAAACCCGAAGAGATGAAAATCAGCTCTGCCAGGCAACAGAGCAAACATGATTCTAGGATGCCCGTACATATTGGATAAAAGCAAAATGCTATGGATGCCAGAAATCTGAAATAAAAAGCAGAGGATGCTGGAGGAACAGTGCAGTCTGATTAAAGCTAGGTTCTGGAGAACAGTCATATCATAATCGAAACGTAAACTCCGTTTTTGTCTCCACAGACACAGCCAGACCAGCTGAGTTTCTCCAGCATGTTTTGTTTTTATTCACTATGTAGGGGAGTCATATTTAATAATCAATTGAAATTCTTTTTAAATTGTATCTTCCCTTTCACAGGTCATGGTCAGGAAAGTTAGCTTTACTTCTTTCCCTGGGTTCAATGAACAGTTTGGTTTCATTAGCCTTAACTGGCAATCCATTCTGGCTATCGTTGAGAAACAAGAAGGATTCCTTGAACATGCTTATACTGTTGACAGATCTATTCTGCCTAAGGTGAGGACATAGCAAAGTTTACCATAGTGTAGCATCCAACTCTGGTGCTTTGTAGTTTCCAACAATTTGCTTTACCAATACTGTTGACTGTTCAGTACCTTGCGCAGACAAGTCTTCTGGTTATTTTCTGTCTCTTGTTGCTGCAGCTGTAAGAAAGAATTAACAGCTGTACGCTTTGAAATCTAAGCATACCATGAAACAAACAATGAAATCAATGGTGTGTAACGTTGTGAGCTTAATTTGCAATTCCATGAACTTTGGCAAGCACACGTTTTGGAGGTGAAAGGAAACAATACTACAGGTGAGCCAAATCTCAATTTAGCCACTGAAATTATTCGAATAACATCCTATATTGGATTTCAGGAAACGTGTGAGTCTCCCCTCCGGATACACACTTTACCCAAATATAATAACAGTTCAATGGTCCAAGTGTGTTTTAGCTTAACCCTTTCAAAAGGGTTATGATTATGTAAGCTGGTGATGAACTACAGTTCTCTTTTAGTAAAATTGCACAGATCTAATTCAGCAGTTAATTTTTAGCTTAGAATTATAGCCCCACACTTTTCTATGTTTTAGCAATGACTTTCTGTTTGTGGTCAAAATGTTTTGTAGTCTGATCTACTGCTCCTTAATAAATGGCAGCAGCAAAGTAATACTGTAGGAGTCCATTTAGGAGTCTCCATGATGCTGCATTTATTTTAACAAGACAGATTCAGGGGACAAACCTCTCCCTTTTGTGAGACTGCACAAGGAGGTTTACTAGTGTAAGGTTCGAGATATCCCAGAGACCTGTGTTTTGCATCTTGCAATGTTTGATTTCTGGGTTCAATGAGCTCAGTCTATAGGTATGCATGGGCTTCATCAAATAGATAAATTTAATATTGATCGTAAGAAATGAGCAGAGCAGGTTGGGCACTCTTCAGTGGAAAGGGAGATCTGTTGGACTTTATCAATGGCAATTACTCTGCATTGGCCATTTTGACTTTGACAGAAAGGTGAAATTACCCCCAGTTTTTGTAACCAGGTTGCACAAGCCAAAGTTATGAGCTTGTAAACCCAGAAGGTTCAACCACAAAATTGTTCATAACTTTTCAACATGACCACTGCATTTTCACCTCAGTAACTCATGCAAGTGCAAAGGGACTTAGAAATGTTAGTTCATGATCCTCTTCAGGTTAACATACAGGCTCAGTTGGAATTGAAATGTTAACGTTCATTTAGAAAGTGCTAGAGTACAAGAGCAGAAATGTACTGCTGTGGCTGTATAAGGCTCTGATCAGACCACATTTGGAATATTGTGAGCAGTTTTGGACCCCATATCTAAGGATGGATGTCCAAGAGAGGTTTACAAAAATGATTCTGGGAATGAAGGGCTTGTCATATGAGGAGTGGTTAAGGAGTCTGGGTTTGCACTCAATGAAGTTGAGATGTATAAGGGGGGAGGGGTTCTCATTTGAAATTTACAGAATATTGAGAGGCCTAAATAGAGTAGACATGGAGAAGATGTTTCCAATAATGGGGGAGACTGGATCCAAGATCACAGCCTCAGTGTGAAGGCACGGCTCTTTAGAATCGAGATATGGAGGAATTTCTTCAGCCAGAGGATAGTTATTCTGTGGAACTCATTGCAGCAGAAGGTTGTGGAAGCCAACTCATTGAATGTATTTAAGACAGAGATAGATAAATTCTTGATTAGTAAGAAGATCAAGGGTCATGGAGAGAATGAAGGAGAATGGGGTTGAGAAACATATCAGCCATGATTGAATGGGAGAGCAGACTCCTTTATATCAAATGGTCTAAGCAAGTGTGATGGCGACCTGTGTCAATTTTCTCAACAGTTTCAAGGAACCCTGCTAAGATTAAACTTGAAAAGTTGCATAGGTGTTTGAGTTAAGCCAGAGATTCAAGAAATGAACTCCACTTTGTGAGGTTTTGTTATGTGGCAGTGACTCCTGAAAGCTACAAGGAACCTCAGGGAGATTCTGTTCTCTCCTGCTACAAGGAAGCAGCCTGCTTCACAGAAAAAGAAGACATGTTTGGAAATTGTTGAAGGAACCAGCAACAAAGGTAAAATGCCACACTCCTGGCTATAGTGTTGGAGAGGGTTTAATGATTAATTATGTCAGAAAAAAATGAGTAAAATTCTTTTTCAATTGTATCCTGATGTATGATTTGCCAGTAACTCCCAGATTCTACTCTGCCAAGCCTACATTGTGCTTCATTTCTTGTACTAACAAACTTTGCAAGCGTACATTTCTCCTCTCCTCACATCTCTAACTAAACATCCATTATAATCACTCACCCTCACCTAGATCTTAAAAGTAACCGTAGACAAATATTGTCCTTCTATCCTCTCAGCACTTTCCATGTCCCTAGCTTATTTTTTACTTCCTTAGTAGAAGATTTTACAAGAGGTGGAATTCCAGCCATCTCCCAGAACACCGACCTGTCACCTCTGGTAACAGAATTAAACATCAACTGTGACATCCCTCAGCATTCACTCAGATTGATTTGATTTCATTAGCCACTCGAATATGATGATGTGCACAATGATGACTTATCAATCTCTTTTGAGAGTTCTAACTTGCATTTTTTTTTTCATTTCTCACAGCCCCAAAAGCGTCCTGCAGGAGAAGGATGCAAGTTCAATGGGGGTGATCACTCACCCTCGGGAGGCATCATCACAGGATTCCTGCACTTTGAGACAAACGCTTCAATGGGACTGACAGAGGGGGTGGTGGACATTCTCACTTGTTGTCTCAAGATCACAAGAGACGCAAGGGCAAGCAGTGGACTCAGCCTCGGCGGTCTTCAGGAGCAGCAGTGGAAGATTTCTGTGTACCCTTGGAAAGAGATTGCAGAAGTTTGATTCTAACATCACTGCAAAAAGTCTTAGCCCTTCACAATGGTGTCTATATCTAAGGGTAGATTGACCACATACATAGATTCATAGAGTCATAGAGCACAGAAACAGCCCCTTCAGTTCAACCAGTCCATGCTGAACATAATCCTAACCTAAACTAGTCTCACTCCAAACATTTTCTTTTTATGTTTTTATCCAAATGTATTTTAAATGTTGTACAGTAATTGTATCCACATCCACCACTTTCTCAGGAAGTTTATTCCACACACAAACTACCTACTGAATAAAACATTTGTCCCTTGTGTCTTGTTTAAATCTCTCTCCTCTCACCTTAAAAATGTGCTCCTAAGACTTTAAATCCCATATCCTAGGGAAAAGACAACTACCATTAACTGTATCTTTTGCCCCCCCATCCTTTTACAAACTTCTATAAGGTCACCTCTCAATCTCCTATACTTCAGTCTAAACGTCCAGCTGATCCAGCTTTTCTTTATAATTCAAACCTTCTATACCTGGTAACATCCTGGTAAATCTTTTCTGAACCCTCTCCATCTTAATAATATCCTTCCTATGACTGGGTGACTAGAACTGAACACAGTATTCCAGAAGAGGACCCATGAATATCCTGTACAATATCGATGTGATTTGCCTACTCCTGTGCTCAAAGGACTAAGCAATGAAGGCAAGCGTGCCAAGTGCCTTTTTAACCACCCTGTCTATATGTGACGCAAACTTCAAAGCATTATGTACCTGAATCCCCAGGTCCATCTGTTCAGCAACATGACCCAAGGCTCTATATAAGCCCTACCCTTATTTGTTGTACCTAAATGCAATACCTCACATTTATCCAGAGCATTAGATGAAGCAGTTGACCAAGTTCATGCCAGCTCTCACTGGTAGTTTGCACACTTACAGTTCACACCGAGCTTTATCTTTTCAGCATCTTAGAATCATAGAATCCCTACAGTACAGAAAGAGGCCATTCAGCCCATCAAGTTCATATAGACTCTGCAAAAAGCATCCCACCCCAACACGGCCCTCCTACCCTATCCTGTAAGCTCACTTTTACCATGGCTAATCCACGTAGCCTGCACATCCCTGGATACCAAGGGGCAATTTAACATGGCCAATCCACCAACCTGCACATCTTTGGACCTTACTGAAATATATCAAAGTACTCACCAGTTATTTGCTCACAGGAATGTGTAGGGACACTATACAGTAAATAGGGAAGAGAAAAGAGAACATGCTTATAGAGTCTTGGCATAAACTTCTAACTCCTTGAACCTCCTCCACACTTCCTGCTATCCCATAATCCCATGTACTGCATCCTGTCCTGATGGCAAAGTCTTCCCCCACACAGAGACAAAAGCAAGAACATCTGAATAATAGAATAGGATCTGAACTCCCTGCCTTCACCTCAGCTCAAACCAAGGCTGTATTATCAAGTACAAGTAACAGGACAAGGGTATGCACATAGATGTTTGTTACAATATCTAACTTTCCAGTTTTACTGCATATTAAGAGGTATATGTTTGTACCATCTTTCTGTATTATCCATGTCACTTGCAATCTGGCAAGAGGCTTTCTGTTTTTCAAGGAAAGGCAAGATAAGAGTGAAGGGCAGGTAATAGATGTCTGTGAATGAAGATGAATTATTGATTTTGTGACTGCCTTTTGATTTGGGGTAGTTAAGTGGGTCCAAAATTTGATTGTCAGTTAGTGCATTGCCTCAGTTTCTGTGAATTGTGGCCGAATCCATAAATACACTTAATAACTCATATTCAGCATTCTAATTGCTTACCGAATCAATACTGTGTGTCTTTCACATCACAGCTTGAGCTCCTTACATATATCAGTGGCCAAGCATTTAGAAAACAAAAATATTTGCAGCTATATAACACTTCTCACAATCACAGTATATTCTAAATTCCTTTACAAGCTATGAGGTGCATCCAGAAGTGCACGCATCATTGCAATAATGAACAGAGCATTTAATTTGTGCACAGTTAGCTCCGAGTTAAACAATGGGAATAAGAGTAATCTGCTTTTGTGATGCTGAGTGAGTGATAAATACTGACAGATGACCAGGTTATTTTAGCTCCTGTATTAAAATATAACACAGTGAAAGATTTTCCATCCAGCTGAGAGGGCCTCTGGTCATGTTCCTGGGAGATGGCATACTGATAGTACAGCAGCCCATTGGAGAGCTAACCTTGCTCTTTACACTCAAGCGTTGGCATGAGACCTGAATATATAGGCTACCGACACAAAAGTGAGCATGTTAAACTGAGCCAGAACTGATACCAGTCAGAGAGGAGCCACCCATTAAATCAACTTTGAGGAATGAAAATTAGCTGAAAGAGCTACAACATCATCAGTGTTTAGCTCATCTGTAACACAAAATGATCAACAGGAATGTTTTTGCTCCTACAGATCTACAATAATGTTTTTAACTTCCATCAGTCAAAAATGAAGAAAAATTGAAGAAAACTGGAACACAAAGGGACTTGGAGGTACATGAGCATGAAACACAGAAAACTGATACACAGCTGCAGCAGGTAATCAGGAAGGCTAATGGAATGTTGGCCCTCATTTCAAAGAGATTGGTGAATAGAAGTAGGGAAGTCTTACTGCAATTGTACAAGTGCCGCTGCGACCACATCTAGAATACTAAGAGCTGTGTTGTTCCCCATATTTAAGGGCAAATGTCATTTCAATGGAGACATTCAGAGAAGGTTCACTAGGATAATCCTTGCTATGGAAGGATTGTCTTGTGAGCAAACGCTGAACAGTTTGGGAATCTATTCATTAGTGGTAAGAAGAATGAGAGGTGATCTCATCCGAACATATAGAATTCCAAAGGGGCTTTACAGGGTAAATGTTGAGAGGATGTTTCCCCTCAGGGGAGAGTCTAGGACCAGGGGGCACAGTCTCAGAAAGGAAGGGGCAGCAATGTAAGATTGAGCTGAGAAGGAATGCTTTCGGTCAGAGGTTTGTGAGTCTTTGGAACTTCTTGCCTCAGAAAGGTATTGGGCCAGAGTCTTTGTGTATATTTAAGGCTGCAATAGATAGATTCTTGATCAGCAGAGGAATCAAGCAGAAAACGCAGCAAAGTGGGCATAAGGAATGATGGATCATCCATGTTCTTATCAAATGGCAGATTGGGTTCAATGGGCCAAATGGCCTACTCCAGTTCCTATTTCTATGGTCTTATGGTTTAATGCTGAGCAGGTGATAATGTCTGCCAGCAGTTGAGCACATGTTTGTCTGGAAGTCATACAGTCATACAGCACAGCATAAAACCTTCAATACAACCTGGTTGATCCAACGAGACATCTCTATCTGATGAGGTCCCATTTGCCAGCATTTGGCCTAAATCCCTCTAAACATTTCCTAGTCATATACCAATTCAGAAGCCTTTTAAATATTCTAATTGTACCATGCCCCACCACTTCCTCTCGTTCCATACACACACCACCCTCCGTGTGAAAATATTATCCCTCAGGTGCTTCTTAAATCTTTCCCCTCTAGACCAATGCCCTTTAGTTTTGGACTCCTCTACCCTGGGATAAATGACCTTGTCTATTTACCCTATTCATGCACCTCATGATTTTATATACCTCAATAAGTCACCCCTCAACCTCAGATGCTTCAGGGGAAAAAGTCACAGCCTATGCAGCCTCTCCCTACAGTATCCTCCAGTACTGGCAACACCCTTGTAAATCTTTTCCGCACCCTCTCACGTTTAACAACATCCTTCCTTTTGAAGGGTGACAAGAATTGTATGTAGTATTCTAAAACGTACTTAGTGATTGGATTAGATGCTGGGCCAGCATTGTTTGCCCATCCCTAATTGCCCCCTGAGAAGCGGATGGTGCGCTGCTTCCATGAAGGACTGCAGCCTGTTTGGTGGAAGTGGAAGACACCAGGCAGAAAGGGCAAGAAGGCAAATGGGTTATTTCAAATATGTAGAAAGGAAGAACAAAAGTTTTTAAATCTTGTCAAATGATAATATTTTCGTGAACCAAATCCTGCTGTTAAGGAAAAGCTTGTTTTAAATTTAAATTACTTTTTATGAATCCCTACAATGTGGAAACAGGCCATTTGGCCCAACAAGTCCACACCGACCCTCCAAAGAGTAACCCACTCAGACTGATTCGCCTACCCTCCATTTACCCCTGACTAATGCACCTAACCTCCACATCCCTGAACACTATGGGCCAATTAGCATGGCCAATTCACCTAACCTGCACATCTTTGGACAGTGCAAGGAAACCAGAGCACTTGGAAGAAACCCACAGGTGGAATGTACAAATTCCATATAGACAATTGCCTGAGGCTGGAATTGAACCCAAGTCTCTGGTGCTATGAGGCAGCAGTACCAACCACTGAGCCACTGTGCTGCTCTCTGGAATTATAATTTAAAATATAAAAACAGAAATTGTTTAAAAATTCCGGCACTCTGAAAAATGTGACAATAACAGATTCAATCAATCTTTCAGTCTCTTGTGGATAAAATATTAAAGGATGGTAGGAAAGGGGAGGGGGGATTGGAGCTGGTGGGGATTAACTGTGGAGCTAAACTTTAGAATGATCACGCACAAGAAACAAGTACAGTATAAGGATTGCAATGCACACTCCTTGATCGTGATGCAGGCAGCACAAAGGGACCAAAAGGATTTTCTTTTGTTGAAGGCTCCTCTTGACAATTTCTTGAACACTGCCTTTTGACTTTTGGTACTACCTTTTGTTTTTTTAAGGCTACTTTTTCATTTACTTATGTATTAGTTGATGCCTTCAGTTAGTAACAATTCTTTCTGTATTTGTGTTGACATATGAGATATTTGGACTGTCACAGAAGCAGAATTAGAAGAATTCATTAACATCCTGAATAATTATTAACATTCTATTAAACCTAAGGCTACACCACACAAGGAAAGCTCTAAAATGCACATTTAATGGCATCATTATTTGCCATTCACTGCAAATTCACTATGACCCACCAAACTAATACTTCATCCCAAACTGTGCACGTGGACTGAGGAAGCAGTCCCACATTTCTCATAGCGCTCCAAAAGGTGCCCTAACCAACATATTCACACACCTAGTCAGTCTATAGCTGGATGAAATTTCCTTGGAGGATTCTTACACTTTGTAAGTTACATTTCCCCACAGTTCGCATCAACAGATGTGAATGGTATATTTCAACATAAATAATTGTAATGAAATTATGCTGTCATTCAAAGCTTTATGTTTTGTGTTTCAACAGGCTTAGCAGAAACACTGGCAGAACACCAAGTTCTTCCATTGTAAAAGAGTTCAGCTGCACATATATTAAACTTCCTTATCAATCCAATAGCCAAGTTTGTAAAATGTAATAGATCATTGCCAGCAAGTGTACTAATGCCAAATACTGTCCGTTGCAGCTTAAACAACAGTTCAACACTGAATCACTGTCTCGGTATTTTTATCCATGATGTAGTTTGCTTATGTATAATTTTATATTGATAAATGGAAAAGTCACTTTGTTGAAAGTGTGGCAAATGGTTTCTGGGTTTCTAACAATGGCATTGCTTGTCAAAATTCATACTGACATTAAATTTCATATCCTTCCCATATATAAACAAGTTTATGCAATTTTGTAACATGTTCCATTATGCTTGAGCTTATCTTTCAGAATTAAGCATTGTTTAAAGGAGATAAGAAGCCAACGTTTTTCATCTTGCTCTCATCAGGACTAAGATACAAGAAACAGAAGAAAGGAATATAAATTTAAACAATGTGAGAACTGTTTACTGATCAGTTATGGAGGGATTCTCATTTGTGATGAGTAATTTGCTGATTTTTAGGTGGTTCAAATCATCCTCCAGATCTCTGGTTCTAGTTATAGGATTATTTAGGAATATGAAATGAAGAAGGCAATAGACAGGTGTTTCAGGTCAAAAGAATCTCTGTGTTTATTTAAATGCAAAAAGGTAAGTCTAATACAAGAAATAAAGGCAATGCAATAAACAATGAAATTAACACAAAAATACAGAAGACAGTAATTAAATATACTATCAAATTAAACAGAGATTAAAACACTATTAGAAGCTAAACAGCAGTTTTAATCAGGCTTCCTACCTTCTGAGGAAGGGTCACTGGAATCAAAACATTAGCTCTTGCTGCAAGACCTGCTGAGCTTTTCCAGCAACTTTTGTTTTTGTTCCTACCTTTAGGGTCCTATGTACTGTCACCACCCTGCTAGCTTGGTCAAAAACTTTGGGGTCTCGGGAGCTTTAGCTCACCACTGAGGAAAACCGTGATTTTGAAGTACAGCTGGCCGTTCCGGTTTGCTGTACCTGGTGCCTCAACGAAGACTTTGGATTGTGTAGGCCTTCAGTCTGGGTTGAGTCTGCTGATGCAGGAGGAGGTATTTTGGATTTATCAAGTGAGTATTTGGTTTTCTTACTTTCTGGTGGGGTTTACAGATTGGTTTTCACCTCAGGGTGTGTCCGAGGGCCTTGCAATGTTGGTTGGATTGGTGGTTTTTGGAGGTTGTCTGTTCTCAAGTCTGCTAGTCATGATCAGTTGCTATTGGTTCCCCGGTATGGAACAAGCCTGTGTCAGTAGGTCCTGGAATTGTTGTTGGGATCCCCCTTCCAGGGATAGCTCTTGGAAATAGCTGCTGGAATTAGCTGTTGAAATTCTTCTGCTGGGGATTGCTGTTTGGAATGCCTTGTGAGGAATAGCTCTCGTAGAGAAAGTTACTTGAGATCCCACTTCTGGGGATAGCTGCAGGGATAGCTCTTTCAGGTGAGGTCAGGGCCTACAATTACACTAACTGTGGGCCTCTTATCTTCATAACAAACCTGCACTTGCCATTGTGTTACTGGTGTTCCCTTTGAGGCCAGTTGGCTTCCTGACATTTAAGAGTATGTATGATCAAAGTTGAATGCCCAATATCTGTGTGAATGAATATTGACTGAAGTTGAAGGTCTAGTACCTGTACAGGTCCCATTCAGTCTGTGTTGGGTGGTGTTAGGTCTGGTTGATTGTTCTTTTAGAGTCAAGGTGTGAATTGGATTTTCAGGCTGAACAATGGCTCCAGGCAGCTACCTCTGTGTCTGTGTATTTTTCCCAGGATTTGGAGGAACCAGTGATGGACTGGGGCAGATACAGTTAAACATCACACAACATCAGGTCATAGTCCAACAGGTTTATTTGGAAGCACTGCTCCTTCATCAGGTGGTTGTGAAGCAGGACCATATGACATAGAATTGATAGCAAAAGATTACAGTGTCATGCAGCTGAAATGATTTATTGAACTATCTTGGATTTGGACTATCTTGGCATGGAGATACAGCAAAAAAAAGGTTAACTGTCAGTTTTATTTTCAGATCGGACATGTAGATTTTGATTGGGCAGTGTGTGGCTATGGCAATAAAGCAGAGATTAGCCATATCCATGACTCCTTTTTTCCACTGTAAAGGGTGTAATGTATCTTTGACTTCCTTTTGCTTCTTAAAACAAGGTCCTGTAAATTATATATAACTTCTAACCTATGCAAAAACATCACATTGAGCCTGACTGATGATCTTAAATTGGTTTGCTGTATAATTCTTAGTACAATCCAGATGATTTAATAATTAGGTCCAATAGCAAAATCACATCTAATCATGGATATTATAGATCCAAGACTTGAAAGGATGTGCTGATTGAGCATGATTAGTATGCTGCTTACTGTGAATTGCTCAATAGGACTTGTTAATTGATGCAGTCTGCAAATATTTGGGAGTACAGCCTACATATTTGATTTGATTTGATTTATTATTGTCACATGTATCAAGATACAGTGAAAAGTATTGTTTTGTTTGATATCCAGACAAATCGTACACTAAATAAGTACATTAGGATAATGGAACAGAATGTGGAATATAGTGTTACATACCTGGCATCACACGGGCACTGAAACACATATCATAATATTCGTTTGTGTGTTAGGCTAAGCATCTGTTTGATTTGATGGCAGCATCCAGTTGTTAGAGAAAATCACTCATGGATTAAATACAAAGTAACTTCACATGCTGTTCAAATTATTGAGACATCTTCCCCTTCCAGGATTTGGGCAGCACAGTGGCACTGCTGCCTCACAGTGCCAGAGACCCGGGTTCAATAACCGCCTCAGGCAATAGTCTGTGTGGAGTTTGCACATTGTCAGCGTGGGTGTGCTCCGGTTTCTTCCCACAGTCCAAAAATGTGCAGGTTAGGTGAATTGGCCATGCTAAATTGCCAGTAGTGTTAGTTGTAGAGGAATGGGTCTGAGTGCGTTGCTCTTTAGAGGGTCAGTGTGGGCTTGTTGGGTCGAAGGGCCTGTTTCCACACTGTAGGGAATCTAATCTAATTTCATAATCTGAGGTAGTCTGGGCATCACTCAGGGCCAAACATAGATTTCTATTTTTTTTTGTTTAATACATGACAAGTTATGATTTGACTAATGAATGGGTTCCATTCTTGAGTATGTCATAAATTGATATGTATGCAAGTCAGAACACACTACAGAACAACATAAAATAGCCATTCCTAAGTACAAAGAAAGGTTTATATGTTAGATTTTTAAAATTAATATTAATACACCCCTGTATGGGATCCTGTTTTTATTACAAATATTCGTAAGACAGACATTCATAAATTGGAGGCCGTCTGTATCATATTGGATAGTTTTGATACACTCTATCCCAGCATCATGTTTACATGGTGAGTAGATTGTTAGGGTCCTATTTACAAGTTAGCCAGACTGTTGATTTTGCAGCATATGGCACTCTTTTAAAAAAATCACTCACAAGATGAGGGTATCACTGACCAGGCAGCATTTATTGCACATCCCTAAATGCCCAGAGGGCAGTTAAAGTCAACCACATTGCTGTGGGTCTGGAGTCAAATGTAGACCAGACCAGGTAAGGATAGCAGTTTCCTTCCCTAAGGGGTATTAGTGAACCAGATGATGTGTTCCAACAATGGACTCATGGTTATCATTAGACTCTTAATTCCAGATTTTTATTGAATTCAAATTCCACCATCTGCCATGGTTCGAACACGGGTTCCCAGAACAACCATCTGGGTCTCTGGGGTAACAGTCCAGCTATATTGCCACAAGGCTATCACCTGCCCTTGACTGTAGGAATCCCAACACATATACTGACCAATGAATGTAGGCTTTCGGTAGATATTAGTAGAGAACACATTGATGGATTTCCCAGCTAAAACAACCAGGAAATGGAGGTTCTTCGATTGATCCATTTCAATTTAAAAGTTGAGTGCAGTTAGGAAGGGAGCTCAAGGATTTTAACCCTGTGAAAACAAACAAATAGTGATATAGTTCCAAGTCAGGATCGGGTGTGGCTAGGAAAAGAACTTGTTGATAACGGTGTTCCCATGAATCAGCTACCCTTGTAGTTTGAGGCTTGAGACATTGTAGGTTTGAAAAGTTTGGTCACAGGAATCCTGGTGAGTTACTACACTGAGAAAATTGTGTATTGATGGGGCAGTGAGTTAATGTTGAAAGCTGTGAATGGATTTTCAGGCCATTATCATCTCTGCATCAATAAAGAGGTGAATCTAAAGACATTATGACCTGTTAAGTTATGTTAACATCCAGAGAATATACCAAGAAAGTTCTGTTATAAGACACATCTGTTTGACAGGAGTCCTATATATTGGCTGTTGTGGAGACAGAGATACAAAGAGATCATCTCTGCAATCATCTTCAACAGATAGCAATGTGATTACCTGTACTGCAGTCTGGTTAATTTGATAGAGTCGCTCACGCTGTGTGTAATATCCCAATGCCAGAAAATGGAACACAGTTGTCACTTTCATTGCTGATACCAAAGCACTGAGGGTGGAAGGCTATATTTACAAATTATCATGCAATAATACCTCCTTATAATGTCTTTGTTGAGTGCATTCTTTTCATGAAAAGTATCTCATTAAGACGTTGACAAAAAAAATGTCGCCTCTATATTTGCTGGGGTGTGAAGGATTTAATAACTAATGGGGTGTAACCTCTTTGAATACTGCCTTAATCTGCTTACTTCCATCAACTTCTTCTCTTTCTTTTTCTCCATGATAACGCCATTTACAAAAGCATACCTAAACAGAATTAGTTATCTCCTCCTGGCAAGTTCTGACAGTAGGTTACAATTGAAAATCCTCTAGCAGTGCATGCCAGGCTCCCAACAGCATCAGAGGCAAGTTTAAGGCTTCCTGGATTGAATGCCAAAAAGAAACACACCAAATGGTTGTTTTCCAGCAGCAAACATTCAGAAATCTTCAGATACAGAAGCCCTACACTTCTATTAGTTTCAGCTGGTTCTGATAATAGCTGCACCCGACATTCTCTTCACTCTTCCCACTGGAACATTAGAGGATATTCAAGATTTCTGGCTTTCTTTTAAATATATTTAAAATAGGTGGCTACAGGTTCTATGGGCTGATTATGAGAAAGACTGAGTCATGTTTGGAAATTTGGAATTAGGTCTATTCATGATGCAGAAAACTGGTACATTGCCACTGCTTCAACTTGCTGGCTGGCTGAAGTAAGGTCTTTGTTCATTGTTACAAAATCTCTGAATAATATCCTAGAATTCGAGTATATAACGCAGCCATAGTATGTCATTAAAAATGATGTAAACAATTGAATTTGACAGAAGAAATGCCAATCAAATGAACTGCTCTGTCCTGGTGTTGGTTATATTGAAAATGATTGAAACTCAACCCAGATGATTGGTGAATTTTCCATCATATTCCACAGTTGACATATGATGTAGCATCCCAGGGCAGTCAGGAGATCAAGAATTCATCAAACGGAGCATTTAAGCTAATTCAGCAAGAGAATGGGAACCTAAATTGCAGTTCCAGTGTCCAGCAGGTTAAGAGTAGGGAGGTGGGAAATAACATTTCAAGGTTGCGAGAGTGTACTGGCAGGCAGGAAGGTGGTTTGAAGTGTGTCTACTTTAACACCAGGAGCATCCGGAATAAGGTGGGTGAACTTGCAGCATGGATTGGTACCTGGGACTTCGATGTTGTGGGCAGTTCAGAGACATGGAGAGAGCAGGACCAGGAATGGTTGTTGCAGGTTCCGGGATTTAGGTGTTTCAGTAAGAGCAGAGAAGATGGTAAAAGAGGAGGAGGTGGGGCATTGTTAGTCAAGGACAGTAGTACAGTAGCAGAAAGAACATTTGAGGACTCATCTACTGAGGTAATATGGGCTGAGGTTAGAAACAAGAAAGGAGAGATCACCCTATGGGAGTTTTCTATAGGTCTCCAAATAGTTCCAGAGATGTAGAGGAAAGAATCGCAAAGGTGATCCTGGATAGGAGTGAGAGTAACAGGGTAGTTGTTATGGGGGCTTTAACTTTCCAAATATTGACTGGAAATACTATAGTTTGAGTACTTTAGATGAGACAGTTTTGATCCAATGTGTACAGCAGGGTTTCCTGACACCGTATGTAGACAGGCCAACAAGGGGCAAGACCACATTGGATTTGATACTAGGTAATGAACCTGGCCAGGTGTTAGATTTGGAGATAGGTGAGCACTTTGGTGAAAGTGACCATAATTTAGTTATGTTTACTTTAACGATGGAAAGAGATAGGTAGATACCACAGGGCAAGAATTATAGCTGGGGAAAAGGCAATTATGATGCAATTGGCAAGATTTAGGATGCATAAGATGGGGAAGGAAACTGCAGGGGATGGGCACAATTGAAATGTGGAACTTGTTCAAGGAATAGCTACTGCGTGTTCTTGATAAATATGTACCTGTCAGGCAGGAAGGAAGTGGTTGAGCGAGAGAACCGTGGTTTATTAAGGAAGTTGAATTTCTTGTCAAGAGGAAGAAGAAGGCTTATGTTAGGATGAGATGTGAAGGCTCAGTAAGGGCACTTGATAGTTACAAGTTAACCATGAAAGACCTAAAGAGAGAGCTACGAAGAGCCCAAGATAGGATCAAGAAACCCTAAAGCTTTCTATAGGTATATCAGGAATAAAAAAATGACAAGAGAAAGTTTAGGGCCAATCAAGCATAGTCATGGGAAGTTGTGCGTGGAGTCTGAGGAGATAGGGGAAGGGCGTAATGAATATTTTTTGTCAGTATTCACTGTAGAAGAAGACAATGTTGTCATGCAGCATATTGAGATACAGGCTACTAAACTGGACAGGATTGCCATTCACAAGGAGGAAGCGGTAGCAATTGTGGAAAGTGTGAAAATAGGTAAATCCCCTCGGCTGGATGGGATTTATCCTAGGAATCTCTGGGAAGCCAAGGAGGAGATTGCAAAGTCTTTGGCTTTGATCTTTATGTCATCATTGTCTACAGGAATAGTGCCAGAAGACTGGAGGATAGCAAATGTTGTCCCCTTGTTCAAGAAGGGGAGTAGCGACAATCTTGGTATTATAGAGCAGTGAGCCTTACTTCGGTTGTGGGTAAAGTGTTGAAAAAGGTTATAATAGATATGATTTATAATCATCTAGAAAGGAATAAGTTGATTAGGGATAGTCAACACGATTTTGTGAGGGGTAGGTCGTGCTTCACAAACCTTATTGAGTTTTTTGAGATGGTAACCAAACAGGTGGATGAGGGTAAAGCGTTTGATGTGGTGTATATGAATTTCAGTAAGGCGTTTGATAAGGTTCCCCATGGTAGGCTATTGCACAATATACGGATGCATGGGATTGAGGGTGATTTAGCGGTTTGGATCAGAAATTGGCAAGCTGAATGAAGACAGAGGGTGGTGGGAAATGTTCGTCCTGGAGTTCAGTTATTAGTGGTGTACTGCAAGGATCTGTACTGGGGCCACTGCTGTTTGTCATTTTTATAAATAACCTGGATGAGGGCGTAGAAGGATGGGTTAGTAAATTTGCAGATGACACTAAGGACAATGGAGTTGTGGATCGTACTGAAGGATGTTGCAGGTTACAGAGGGACATAGATAAGCTGCATAGCTGGGCTGAGAGGTGGTAAATGGAGTTTAATGCCAAAAGGTTTGAGGTGGTTCACATTGGAAGGAGCAACAAGACTAAAGAGTACTAGGGCAATGGCAAGATTCTTGGTAGTGTAGATGAGCAGAAAGATCTCGGTGTCTATGTACATAGATTCCTGAAAGTTGCCACCCAGGTTGATAGGGTTTTTTTAAGAAGGTATACGGTGTGTTAGATTATAGTGGTGCTGGAAAAGCACAGCAGGTCAGGCAGCATCCGAAGAGCAGGAACATCGACATTTCAGGTAAAAGCCCTTCATCAGGAATGGAGACAGGAGCCTGCAGGGTGGAGAGATAGGTGGGAGAGGGGGTGGGGCTGTGGAGAAGGTAGCAAAGAGTACATGGGTGAATGGGAGTGGGGGTGGAGGTGATATGTCATCACCTCCAACCCCACCCCCATGCACCTATTGTACTCTTTGCTACCTTCTCCACAGCCCCACCCCCTCCCCACCACCCCACTCATCTCTGCACCCTGGAGGCACCCTGCCTCCATTCCTGATGAAGGGCTTTTGCCCAAAATGTCGATGTTCCTGCTCCTCGGATGCTGCCTGACCTGCTGTGCTTTTCCAGCACCACTGTAATCTAAACTCTGGTTTCCAGCATCTGCACTCCTCACTTCTGCCTATACAGTATGTTAGCTTTTATTGGTAGAGGGGTTGAGTTTTGGAGACATGAGATCATGTTGCAGCTGTACAAAACTGGTGTGGCCATACTTGGAATATTGCGTACAGTTCTGGTTGCCATATTATGGGAATGATGTGGAAGCTTTAGAAAGGGTTCAGAGGGGATTCACTAGGATGTTGCCTGGTATGGAGGGAAGGTCTTATGAGTAAAGGCTGAGGGACTTGAGGCCATTTTCATTAGAGAGAAGATTGTGAGGTGACTTAATTGAGACATATAAGATAATCAGAGGGTTAGATAGGGTGGAGAGTGAGAGTCTTTTTTCCTCAGATGGTGATGGCTAGCACAAGGGGACATAACTTTAAATTGAGGGGTGACAGATACAATACAGATGTCAGAGGTACTTTCTTTACTTGAAGAATAGTGGGGACATGGAATGCCCTGCCTGCTACAGTAGTAGATACCCAACTTTAAGAGCATTTATATGGTCATTGGATAAACATATGGATGAAAATGGAATAGTGTTGGATAGACGGGCTTCTAATTGGTTCCACAGGTCGGTGCAACATCGAGGGCCGAAGGGCCTGCACTGCACTCTTATGTTCTATGTTCTAATACCCAGCTGGTGTTCAGCTATCATAGCTATGATGTTGACATGGCTGGTCCAGTTAAATTTCCATTCAGTATTAGAGGTGACAAGGTGTCTCTGGTGAATAAGGAAGAAGTGCAGAGATCAAGAGTTTGTAGTTTGGGAGCATGAAGTGGATGAGAGCCATTGAGTGAATGTGATCCATGCAATAATGAGATCTGTAGTCCATCAGCTTTAGTGAGATGAGTGTATAGTGGCACAGTTAGAGTGAATGGTGGCCCTGAGTGTGAGCTAAGAGTGCAAAAGATCATTAATCTCTCTTTGCGGTGCTGTGTGCATTATGTACTACCTGGGATTTTGCACTGACTGACAGCCCTCCAATCCCTCTGCTCCAATCCCAACCTCACCATCAAGCCAGCGGATAAAGGGGGCGCAGTGGTAGTCTGGCGCACTGACCTCTACACCGCTGAAGCCAAACGTCAACTCGAGGACACCTCTTCCTACTGTCCCCTCGACCATGACCCTACCCCCCATCACCAAACCATCATCTCCCAGACCATACAGAACCTCATCACCTCAGGAGATCTCCCACCCACAGCTTCCACTCTCATAGTCCAGGAACCCCGCACTGCCCGGTTCTACCTCCTTCCCAAGATCCACAAGCCTGACCACCCTGGCCGACCCATTGTCTCAGCATGCTCCTGCCCCACTGAACTCATCTCTACCTACATCGACACTGTCCTATCCCCCCTAGCCCAGCAATTCCCCACATACATTCGAGACACCACCCACGCCCTCCACCTCCTCCAAGACTTCTGTTTCCCTGGCCCCCAACGCCTCATCTTCACCATGGATATCCAATCCCTCTACACCTCCATCCACCATGACCAGGGCCTCCAAGCCCTCCGTTTTTTCCTCTCCAGACGTCCCCAACAGTACCCTTCCACCAACACTTTCATTCATTTGGCCGAACTGGTCCTCACCCTTAACAATTTCTCCTTTGAATCCTCCCACTTCCTCCAGACCAAAGGGGTAGCCATGGGCACACGTATGGGCCCCAACTATGCCTGTCTCTTTGTTGGCTATGTAGAGCAGTTGATCTTCCGTAATTACACCGGCACCACTCCCCACCTCTTCCTCCGCTACATTGATGACTGCATTGGTGCCACCTCGTGCTCCCGCGAGGAGGTTGAGCAATTTATCAACTACACCAACACATTTCACCTTGACCTTAAATTTACCTGGACCATCTCTGACACCTCCCTCCCCTTCCTGGACCTCTCCATCTCCATTAATGACGACCAACTTGACACTGACATTTTTTACAAACCCACCGACTCCCACAGCTACCTGGATTACACCTCTTCCCACCCTACCTCTTGCAAAAATGCCATCCCGTATTCCCAATTCCTCCGCCTCCACTGGATCTGCTCCCAGGAGGACCAGTTCCACCACAGAACACACCAGATGGCCTCCTTCTTTAGAGACCGCAATTTCCCTTCCCATGTGGTTAAAGATGCCCTCCAACGCATCTTATCTACATCCCACACCTCCGCCCTCAGACCCCCACCCCTCCAACCGTAACAAGGACAGAACGCCCCTGGTGCTCACCTTCCACCCTACCAACCTTCGCATAAACCAAATCATCCGCCGACATTTCCGCCACCTCCAAACACACCCCACTACCAGGGACATATTTCCCTCCCCACCCCTTTCCACCTTCTGCAAAGACCGTTCCCTCCGTGACTACCTGGTCAGGTCCACGCCCCCAAACAACCCACCCTCCCATCCTGGCACTTTCCTCTGCCACCGCAGGAACTGTAAAACCTGTGTCCACACCTCCTCCCTCACCTCTATCCAAGGCCCTAAAGGAGCCTTCCACATCCATCAAAGTTTTACTTGCAAATCCACTAATATCATTTATTGTATCCGTTGCTCCCGATGCGGTCTCCTCTACATTGGGGAGACTGGGCGCCTCCTAGCAGAGCGCTTTAGGGAACATCTCCGGGACACCCGCACCAATCAACCACACTGCCCAGTGGCCCAACATTTCAACTCCCCCTCCCACTCTGCCGAGGACATGAAGGTCCTGGGCCTCCATCACCGCCGCTCCCTCACCACCAGACGCCTGGAGGAAGAACGCCTCATCTTCCGCCTCGGAACACTTCAACCCCAAGGCATCAATGTGGACTTCAACAGTTTCCTCATTTCCCCTTCCCCCACCTCACCCTAGTTCTAAACTTCCAGCTCAGTAACTGTCCCCATGACTTCTCCGGACTTGTCCTACCTGCCTATCTTCTTTTCCACCTATCCACTCCACCCTCTCCTCCTTGACCTATCACCTTCATCCCCTCCCCCACTCACCCATTGTACTCTATGCTACTTTCTCCCCACCCCCACCCTGCTCTAGCTTATCTCTCCACGCTTCAGGCTCACTGCCTTTATTCCTGATGAAGGGCTTTTGCCCGAAACGTCGATTTCGAAGCTACTTGGATGCTGCCTGAACTCCTGTGCTCTTCCAGCACCACTGATCCAGAATCTGGTTTCCAGCATCTGCAGTCATTGTTTTTACCTGGCCGTTATCTCAGTCTAGATGGCTTAGGTCTGGTGGCCAGGCTGTCTTGGCCAGTCAGGAGGAGAAAGGATGGTTCTCCTCTCCCTTATCCCGTCTTCCAGGATAGATTGCCATTATCAGGAATAGCATTGGCCCCAGAGATTTTCAAATAAACAAAGTGAAATATCATCCAAGTTCTTCACAGAGTTATCTGCCACGTGAGGGATATATTGTTCAAAAGGTTTCAGTTGAAGCATATGGTCAGAGAAGATACAGCATAATTGTGAATTTTCGAAGGAATTCTTTTGTTCTTATGATAATGTAGGTGCAATGGCAGTTCCTGAGCCAATTAAAATCAGCATAGAATTCCCAATTCCAAAGTCAGTTGAGGATATTCAAGATTGTTGAGTGTGGTGAATTAGTTGGTAAAATACTTAGCAACAATTGCAGAACTCCTGAATCAACTCTTCAAGAAAACACAAGCATGGTTTTGGAACTTTCATCAAAAGAATACTTTTCAGAAGATTAAAGGGATGTCTACAGTGGTCTAATGACATTCTGCTACTTCACTTCAGCTGCAGGCTTTGAGCTGTACTGTTCTGTGAGCAGCCAAATGGGTGTTTCAAAACTATCTATTATGCATCAAGAGCATTGCCTGCAGTAGAAACAGGATATGCTGTGATTGAGAAGGAAGCTGTCTCAGTTATAACGATTATCAGACTACATCCCCTTGTTCTGAAAGATGTCATTAAAACAGATCACAAGCCTTCAGATACACTATTGGATGAGATGCAACTTGCAAGATTGCCTCCAAGAATACAAGGATTTCAATGTTGCTTCATGAGATTTGCTGAATAAAATAGTTCACATGCACAGGTAACTGCAGATGATGGTGATGCACACAAGATGAATGTTGACAGCCTTACCAATCATAATGTCGACTTAATCCAAGAACTCAAGTCTCACACTTGGTGTGTGTCGGCACAATGGCCATCAAGTCACATTCATCTTAGCCAAACTAGTCAAGAACAAATGATAGACAAGAATCCTCTCACCACCTGTTGATTGTGCACTGAGGAGAGACTGTATCAATGCGGTCATGACAATGTATTTCAAACACAGAAATCATTTGACCATTGTTGATTTCAGACTAGCATTTGATCCCAGTTGTAATACCAAATTCCCCATTAGATCTTGTCAACATATGTGGTTGAAATTGCTTATTTAGAACAGGAAGTTTCACCTGATCTCCATGTTTCTCCCAGTAGATTGAAGAGAGGAAGTTGTGCATTTCTTTTTATTCACTCATGGATTGTGGATGTCACTGGCTGGTCAGAATTTATTATCTGTCCCTAGTTAGCCTTGGAAAGGTGGTGGTGGTGAGCTGCCTTCTTAAACTGTTACAGTCCATGGTATTGTAGGTTACCCACAATGTTTTTTGGGAGAAAATTCCAGGATTTTGGTCTAGTGACACTGATGGAATGGCAATATATTTCAGGATTCTGAGTGCCTTAGAGGAGAATTTGCTGTTAGTGGTATTCTAATGTATTTGCTGCCATTGTCCTTCTAGATGCGAGTGGTCACGGGCTTGGAAGGTGCTGTTGAATGATCTTTGGCAAATTTCTACAGTACATCTTGTAGATGGCACACATTGCTAGTACAAGCATTGTTGGTGGAAGGAGTGGATGCATGTGGAAATGGTACCAATCAAGTGAGCTGCTTTGTCCTGGATGGTGTCAACCTTATTAAGTGCTGTTGGAGCTGCACTCCTCCAGTGAGGTGGGCAATATTCCATCACACTCCTGATTTGTGCCTTTTGGCTGGTTGTCATACTTTGGGGAGTCAGGAAGTGAGTTACTATGATCATAGAAGCAGTTATACAAGTCTTACATTAGATTTTTGTAACACAAAGCATACCTGATGTGGTCATTTCAGCCAATGAGCCACTATTCATGAATGGATGTTTCAGCCATTTTGCAGGCAGGCCTTGAGGTGTAAACATGTCACATACTTCAATGAAACCCACAATCTGACAGGAAAGCCAAATTTAGTGTCAGAATGATTGTGTCTGACAATACTATGGCTTTAAGAGACACAATTTGTCCTTTTGTTTTGAAAAGAGGTTCTGAGCCATAGATGCCGAGTTGTTAAAGCCAATAAAATAAACAGCTTGCAAGGCCTTAGGTATTTTTTATGTTAGAACACTAGAGTGGGTGGAGTCAGGTTCCCACAGAACCAGAGTTTTGGTTTAGTTTTCAGTAGTTACTGGGGTTTTGAAGTTAGTTGTGGAAGCAGCTTTTACATCTCTCTCAGCTAAAAGCTCGGGTTCTTTCCCTGCTGCCAAAATGGCATGTCAGAACATCTGTTTTACTGACTTTGCCTTTGCCAAAATGTGATTATGGGACGCTACTCTAGTGAAACAGTTACTGTTTATTAGTTAATCTATTATTCTGTTAAGTTTATCAAGAGCTAACATTATACCAATTCTTTTTTCTTCTGGTTGTATGTTAACTGTAGGATAAAAATAGAGCATGTTTTGCTTAAAGCTGAGTGGTGTAACCAACTGAATTGCATCTGGAACACAGCACCTTACACTTGAAATAAGATAAAAGTTAGGGTCTAGGCTATTTCCTTGGTATATTTGAAGGGGGTTTGGTCTGGTCCATACCAAGTCAGTCTTGAGGAAAAATTCTGACTTCTACACAGCACTGTTAAATTATAGGTCCATCCACACCAATGCTCTTTAGCGCCGAGCTACAAAGGTCAGTAAGATGAAGATTCAGCTCCCTGCCCTTCCGAAGAAATTGGATCCACGCTACTTCTATGACTGCCAAGCAGTTCATAAAACAGAGCCATCCATAATGCCACACACTGTAATAAACACCATTGTGTGAGAGAACTGTCCTATGAATGGGGCATCAAGTATGGATCAGGGAGTCAAATAGAAAAGGTACAATCATTCAACGGATAATGTCCATTATCTGTGCTGTAGAAGGAGCCATACAAAGGAGTCACAGGAACCTTATTCCATTAACAGTTGAGTGCCAGGGAATATTTAGTGGGATAGTGACACTGGGAACTGAAGAGAATCTCAAATCTCTGCTATCAGGAAACAATCCAATCCTTCTACCAGACAAACCACCATTCTTCCAAGTTTGAAGAAAACACACCTGGGGAGAATAGTGAAACCCCTGGATAGTCTGAATTTGTAAAGTTTAAGATTTGGGGAGATGGGGTAAGTCTAAATATACAAACATGCAAATAACAATAATAGTATGAGAAAATGCATTGTTAATGAAATTGTACAACAAAACAGTTTGAAAGGGTTAATACTTGATTCAGTGACTAAGCATGAGTCACTGTGATTCAATCATAGGACTTGGTCCAAGTAAAGAAGGAGCCCTGAGGCTAATGGGCTCCCAAGAATCCCTGTAATAATTTTGGTCCTGTTCTGTAAACTATAAATAGGCAGAGTAATACAATAAATTCCATGTTGTTTAATCAACAAGACTCTTCTAGTTAGACTAGAAAGCCAGCTAGTCTCATTCACAGTAAACTATTTCAGCTTTGAAGGAACCCCTTCACACACAAAAGATCAAGGGTTGCTGATTTGGAGACTGTCACTAATGGTTTTTAAGTGAAAAATCACACAACACTGGGTTATAGTCCAACAGGTTTAATTGGAAGCACACTAGCTTTCGGAGCATCGCTCCTTCATCAGGTGATAATGGGGGGCTCGATCATAACACAGAATTTATAGCAAAAATGGTGTCTAGCTATCACCATTGTTAACAGCTAACCCGAGAATGCATCTTTTAAAAAAAGGTTATGTGATTTACACATGGAAGAAGTGAAACAATCACTATATTCTAACAGATGAAAGGCTTAACAGACAATCAATTTTTCAATGTATAATTTCAGTTACATCACACTGCAAATGTTTGCTATAAATTCTGTGTTACGACCGAGCCCTCCACTATCACCTGATGAAGGAGCGTCGATCCGAAAGCTAGTGTGCTTCCAATTAAACCTGTTGGACTATAACCTGGTGTTGTGTGATTTTTAACTTTGTACACCCCAGTCCAACACCGGCATCTCCGAATCATGGTTTTTAAGTGGTTTGTCTGTTGTAAGCCTGAACTTGATTGCTTCTAGATCCTGTTGTATACAAGCAGGAGCTGCTTATAATTATAGAAGATTTGATTTGAGGTTGAGATAATAGGTCTCTCCTAAATTATTTTCATTTCCTTCTTTCTCTTGTCACATGCTCACTCATTCACTGCTGACACTTTAGCATAATATGCTATATCTTGTTAAGTCAGTTTCAGTACAAGGGCTGTCTTATCGCTAATGTTTCAAAGTGAACTCTGTTCCCCTTACTCTTCAGAAAATGCAATGTCAGAGTCCAACGGTCACATCAACCAAACGTTTTACAGCATCCAACATCATTCAGTGGCAGTCTTCATTCAATAATGAAATACTTTAAAAAATCACAAGTGAACTTAAAGGAAACACAATCTGCTGGCTGTGGAGTTAGCCCAAAAACTCTAATGTCGATTCAATCCAAGGATTTAGGATGCCTAGCGTCTAGGTATAAACCTGGTTTGATATCATTGTCAATAGTTTGTGTCATCATTAAGTAGACCATACAATTTCTCTAATTTAAAAACAAGAGCACAATTGTGATGAAGAGATGTCCCTTCCTATGATTCTATTCGATGATCACAGAGTACTGGAAAATCCCAAGTATTTCTTAACATCAATAAATTTATGTAAAAATCAGTGCCATAGTCAGCCTTGGGTGCAATGTCACAGATTCATTCAGGATTAATTTTGAATTGTACTGCACATCAAACATTAAGAATACCACAGAGTCCAAAAATGCGAAAGTTTATGTCCGATATAAACAAATGCTATGGGTGCCAAACTCATACTGAGAGCTCATAAACTGGGCCAAATGCATTGATCCTGAAAGTTTGTAAGCTTTTGATTTTATTTTAAAATTTATTCCCTGGAATTCTCTGCTTTGATGTCTGTTGGACTATGCAAAATCAGGAAGTGTCTCTTTATTGAATAATCCTGACGGGTTCCCAGGGGAGGTAGGAAAAGTCTTAAAAATTTTGGAAAATCCTTTGGAGCTTGTTACTCATACAGATACTATATCCTGCAAATGGTGCAGGTGTACTGATTCATTACTGAAAATCCCGTATGAGGCGAAAGGATATTCTAGCTTGTGAATCTTCTCTCTGTCAGGCTACAAGGTCTTTGATTGGGTGGACTTAGTTAGTGGTAGAAAGATTCTACACAAACAAAGCCTTCCAAAAAATGGCAGGATTTGCCGAAGTTAATTTACAACACTTCTATAACATTCCAATCAGACTTACTGCTAGAATATGCTGGAAGAGGTAAAGATTTTCAGCCTTGTTGCATTTAGCCTTTTATTTCATAATTATTGATGAAGCAGTTTTAATTTCATTGCAATGATGTAAAATTTAATTTGCTGTAGAATTGATTATCTTTGTTGCTGAGGTTGAACACTACAAGAGCTGTGTGTTAAGGACATTAAAGCTCAATGAAAAGTGCAGTGGAATTTGCTATATATGAGCCAATTATAATAGATGTGAGGATTCTGGGGAAGACAGAATTAAGCTCAGCTTTGTTACCTTTGAGGACAAATAGCCTGTCAGCACTCATTATCTAGGTTAACATACGAAATAGGAAAGTGCATAAAATAGCAAGAAGCTGCCAACATCCGTTGATGCGTACAGTAGCTCAAACACAGTTGTGTTTGATCTATAAGTAAGTACTGATCCGACAGACTGTAGTTAAATTCAATGTAATGCTTGATGGGCTTTAGCTGCCAACTTTCATAAGTGGGTCCTTTTCAACTTAATGTTATTCAAACGAGTTGCCATCAAAAAAGTCGAACGATTCCTAAGTTGAAATCCAATGACGAGAGTGCAATTCTTGAAATAAATCAGCTGTTGGAGAGATTATAATACAATCTGCCATTAACATGTCAGATTTAGCATTAGGGCATCACAAGTAAATGTTAATACAATAAAAATTACATAATGCCCTCAGGAATAAAGGATACGCTTTGTTCAAAAGTGGTAACTTGTTTTTGGGTTACCTTTTGTACAAATAGATTTTCATAATTATTGAGAGGGCTGATGCTGAGGCCATTCATTATTCACAAGGACCACCATTTGAATGAAGTGCATCTGGAAAAGCAACAGCTTGTTAGTTACTTGAAAATTGAGCTGCTGTGAAAGAGAAATGAATGTGCACTCAAGCTGCTGTGAATTAAATTCACTCTCAAAAGAACCAGTGGGGAAGTTATAAATAAATGCAGAAGCAGAGTGCTATTGTGAAGGTTATTGACTTGGCATGAAGAGAAGTCACTGCAGGACACAAATTAAAATGCTTGTTGGCTAAGACAGAGAGCCACAAAAACTGGACCCTTGCAAACTGTGAGCTCACAGGGATTGCTATTGAAGATCAAAAAAAAATAGGCTGGTTCAGGACAAAACGGATAGTCGATTTCTAAAGAACACAATGGAATTTAGACCACACAGCAGCTTTTTTCTTGTACAGGTTGCTTATAGAGAATTTTTTTCTGGCATTCTATTGATGCAATGGACTTGTACATCTTCATCAATATAAATCATTTTCTTGTAGCCTGCTTATGTATTCTTGAGAAAAGATGTTTGATCCTTCAATGTACTTCCTTTTTCTCTCAAATGTGGGAATGGATACCATGGGTCACCATCATGATTGCCAGAAGCTTTTTATTATCCTCTTAATTGGATATTTTTCACATATGAACCAAGGCAGTGAGTGTCAGCAGCTAATCAGCTGTGGAAAGCAATGAGTTAGACTGAATCTCTGCATTTCACTGTTAACACAAGCACATTCCTACATCTGTTGATGGGCACAGAGACTAATTGCAGCACACCTTCCATTGCACATCAGCAAACATCACAAATTACAACACAAAGCCCTGAGTTCAACTCTCGCCTTCTACAGAGGTGTGTTATTACATATCTGAGCAGGTGGATTTAAAAAACATTGGAGCATTGTGACAGTAGTCTTAGTGTGATAAGAGTTATAGACATGTTGCTTGGTGAGACAAAATAGGAGCTCATGTGATTTAATCTCATGGCCTTGGGTTTGAGTACCATGTTGGGTGCTATTATTTTTAAGCAAGTGCTGTGGCTCAACTGTTAGCACTTTGGCCTCTGAAGTGGAAGATTGTAAATTCAGGTCCCAGTTAACTATGTCGAACACTGAAATACAGGGCTGTGCTGGTTAACGGTGCCATTGAAAGGAGTGGTGATTGTATCCTTATCTCTAGGCCAGAAAATGTGGGTTCTGGAGATTGAGCTGTAACAGATCTGAACAAGTTAATTAAAGTAAACAATTCTTTGCATTGCTGTGGTTAAAAGAGGACATAAATTAACAAGGAATTGAAAATGGACCATTCTTTTATCCATTGCATAGAATCAGACTTGCCAGTGTAATTATCTTGTGAATTATTAAAGCAATAAAGAATTTTGCAGAACTATCCATCATAGCTTAAAGGTGGTTGTGCGATAGAAATTATGTGGAACTGTTTAATTGGTGCTAAATAAGATCAATGATCATCAGCTTCAGAGAGGATCCTCCTGTGTTCAACCTGAGCTGGGCATATGTCTTACTGGCACGGATGGTTTCTCATTCAGCTTAATTGAAACAAACATTAGCATTAGGGGCTCTTGTGGCACTGTGGTATTGTTCCTATCCCTGGACCAAGAGAGCTGGGTTTAAGTCCCACCTACTCCAGAAGTGTGTAATAACATCTCTGAGCAGGTTGAGTAGAAATATAGGTTTATTAAGAACAACAAACAAACATTAGCATTCATACACTTGTAAATGGGGTCATAATGTCAGTCCACTGTGTTAAATTAATAGGCTCCAGCCCATGCTATAGATGCTGCAGTGGCTGTTGAGGCCCAAAAGGTGACTGCCACTAAAAGCCAGACCTTATAAACCATGCTGCAGGGAAAGAATGCCACAACTGGCTTGCTCCTTCTCCCAGCAATCCAGCTCTCACAATAGGTGCTACCTTGCAGTTAGTCCCTGATTCTTTCTCCCTTCATCATCACATTCCCTGCGCCCTGAACTTGATTGAGATCGGTTGGCATTGCAGTGCAAAATCTAACTCTTGAGTGTCAGCACGCTCAAAAATAACTGACAATTGCATAGCACCTTTCACATGGTAATATGATCTATGTGTGGCCATTATTACTGTGCAGAAGAAGGCCATTTAGCCCATTGTGTCTCCACTGGGCTCTCTGACTATTATGACCTCGGCCAAACTTCTGCTCTTTCCCTGCAATGCTGCACATTGTTTCCAATTAAATAGTGAACGAATAGCCACTTGAATGCCTCAATTGACCCTGCTTCCATTGCACTTCCAGGAGGTGTCAGTGAAAGGATAGCTGGAGGCAAATCAAATCTCCATCCCTTCATCCCAGTGCTGGAACAAAAGAGAACCTACTACTGTGTCAGTAAGTATTGTTCCTATTTCTACAACAACCTTCCATATGTCTGCTCCTCAGGAGATTACCAGTTTTAGTTTTGTGCTGTGGATTTCTACTTACTAGGAATTTAATTCAGGCCACCCAAATTTGATGTAAAATTTTCCCTGCTATCAGACAGCCTTTATTCCATTAACTTGAGGAATTTGAATCCATAACCCAAACATAAAATAACAATGTTAGCCCAGCATATAACAATGTTACCCTAGCATATATCTCATTCTGCTGACATAATTCTTCAAAATAAACTAAGTAGGCAATATCTGGAAAATATTAGATTACTTACAGTGTGGAAACAGGCCCTTCGGCCTAACAAGTCCACACCGACCCACCGAAGCGCAAACCACCCAAACCCATTCCCCTACATTTACCCCTTCACCCAACACGACAGGTAATTTAGCATGGCCAATTCACCTAACCTGCACATTTTTTGGATTGTGGGAGGAAACCCACGCAGACACAGGGAGAATGTGCAAACTCCACACAGAGAGTCGCCAGAGGTGAGAATTGAATGCGGGTCTCTGGCGCTGTGAGACAGCAGTGCTAACCACTGTGCCACCGTGCCGCCCATGTTGCCACATATGTTGTATATGCTGTTACAAATTAATCAATCTTAAAGCCCACTAACAGTGGACTAAGTTTCAGATTGATGACAACGCAGTAGCAAAACAATGCAGATCTTATCGAAAGAACTGTAAGATGCAAACTGCAATATTGATAATCATTTGCTAGTGATAACAGAAGAGGCTAGAGTGAGCAAAAGGACAAAACAGAAGGATGAGCCAGTCAAGGTGAGGGAGAAAGTAGAAATGTGGTAGTGAAAGGAACAGTATAGTTAGGGAAAAGATATCGTTCTCTGCAGCAATGACTGGGAGTCCTGAAGACTGTTGCCTGCTTGGTCCCAGTATTAAGGATATTTCCTTAGGACTGGAGAAGAACTTGGAATGGGAGGGGATGGATCCAGCTGTCTTCATCCTCATTGATATCAATGAAACTAGGGAAACTAGAGTCATAGAGTCATAGAGACGTACAGCACAGAAACAGACCCATCGCTCCAACTCATCCATGCGGACCAGATATCCCAACCCAATCTAGTCCCACCTGCCAGCTCCCGGCCCATATCTCTCCAAACTCTTCCTATTCATATGTCCATCCAGATGCCTTTTTTTCATAATATATTTTTATTAAGAAAAAATAGATTTTTAAATATTACAGCAAATACAAAACAATGCAATTCAAAACAGTACAAAAACAGTACAAAACTAAACCCAAATAATAAAAACAAATTCCCCGACCCACCCTCCTATATGAGTGTATAAACATATACAGAGAAGTATAAAATTAAAAAAAACCTAAACTATCTATTTAATTAGCTAAATAAGTACCTAACAACAATAAATAAATAGTAATAACTCAGCCCAGCCAAACAAAACACTCTCACGTTCACAGTTCCTCCTCCCTGGATATTGGACTCATGAAACACAATCATTGTGGCTATGTAAAAGCCCTTGTTAGTGTGGCAGATAAATCTGTGTCCAGGTATTTCAAAAAGGGTTGCCACGTCTTGTAAAAATTCTCAGTTTTGTGGTGTACCATCTTTGTGAGAAAATCCAGGGGAATATGCTCCATAACCATCTTCCGCCAACCCGACAGGCCTTGGGGGGGTTTTCGGATATCCAACCGAGCAAGATATTCTTCCTTGCACAGAATGTAAGAATATTGAAAAGTTTTTCCTTATGCGAGTCTGCAGGAAATACAATGGGTAGGCCCAAAAGGAGTGAAATAGGGTCCTTCTCCACCCCTACACCTAAAATCCTCTCCATTGCACCCAACACAGCGCTCCAATATGTTTGAAGCCTGTCACAAGACCAAAGGCAATGGGTAAGAGTGCCCGTACAGACCTAGCAGTTGGGACATGTTGAAGATACCCCTGGTTTAAATTTTGACAAATGGTCTGGGGCTAAGTGGACCCTGTGGAAAATCTTCAACTGTAAAGCATGGGTCCTATTGCAAATTGATATCTTCCTTGCATTCTCCCAAATATCCTCCATGCCTCTGAAGAAACTTCAACATGCAGCTCTCTTTCCCACATCTTGCAGAGTCGATCAGACTCATGAGGCAGCACCCCCCAATTGGTGATATAGAGTACTGACAGAGAGTGTACTCTTAGCCCTTAGTACCCCTCTTTCTATGTCAGATTTGGAGGGATCAGTCAAACGTGTGGTCTTTTATTGAATAAAATCCCTAACTTGAAAAAAAGAAAGAGGTCTCTATTCGGTAACTCGTACTTCCGTACTAACTGATTGAAGGACATCATTACATCTCCCTCAAATAAATCACCCATGCAAGATATAACCCTAGCTGCCCAACGTTTAAATCCTGAATCTATCATAGCTGGTTGAAAACTCGGCATACCCACTAAAGGTGTAAACAAAGATGTTTTGCCAATATTACCTTTCCCCTGCCAAATTGCCCTCCATGCTTTAATAGTATTGATGTCTATTGGGTTATGGCAATATTCCCTAACTGTCCTCACCTTGTCCAAAAACAGCAAACTGGTAAGGGGGCACCTTGCCTGGAAGACGTTGATATCTAGCCGTATTGAAAGAGGGTCCGCACAAACCCAATCACTCACGTAGGTCAAGAGCGAGCTTAATTGGTCATTTTTAATGTACGGAAGGTCTACTCCCCCCAGTTTGTGAGGCAACTGCAGTTTGGCTAATTTAATGAGGGGCCGTTTACAGTGCCAGATAAAGGAGCTGAACCATCCAGATGCCTTTTAAATGTTGCAACTGTACCAGCCTCCACCACTTCCTCTGGCAGCACATTCCATACACATACCACCCTCTATGTGAAAAAGTTGCCCCTTAGGTCCCTTTTATATCTTTCCCCTCTCACCCTAAACCTATGCCCTCTAGTTCTGGACTCCCCTGCCCCAGGGAAAAGACTTTGTCTATTTATCCTATCCATGCCGCTCATGCTTTTGTAAACCTCTATAAGGTCACCCCTCAGATTGCGATGCTCCAGGGAAAACAGCCCCAGCCTGTTCAGCATCTCCCTATAACTCAAATCCTCCAACCCTGGCAACATCCTTATAAATGTTTTCTGAATGCTTTCAAGTTTCACAACATCCTTCCAATAAGAAGGAGACCAGAATTGCACGTAATATTCCAAAGGTGGTCTAACCAATGATTTTACTGCTCCTCGGATGCTGCCTGAACTGCTGTGCTCTTCCAGCACCACTAATCCAGAATCTGGTTTCCAGCATCTGTAGTCATTGTTTTTACCTAACCAATGTCCTGTATAGCCGCAAAAAAAACTGGTAAGTTACCTGGATCTGATGGATTGCACCCTAGGATATGAAAGAAAGTAGGTGCAGAGATAGTGGATGAACTGGCAGTAATCTTCCAGGAATCCTTAGATCCTGTGAAAGTGCTTGAGGATTTTAAAAAATGGGCAACATAACACCTTATTTAAAACCAAAAGGAGACCAAAAAAACCTATAACCATAGATCAGTTACCTTAACATCTCTTACTGGCAAAAAATTAAAGCCTATAATAAAGGATGAGGGCCTTTACTACAAAGTGAACAGTTTGGTCACATTATCTAAGGAAAGATGTAACAGCCTTGGAGACAGTCCAGAGAGATTTCATTTTAACTGATCCTGGGTATGAAGAGATTGCCTTATGAGGAGAGGTTGAGCAGGTTGGACCTATACTCTTTGGAGTTTAGAAATATGAGAGGAGTCCTTATTGAAACGTATAAGGTTCTCTGGGGGCCTTGAGAGGATAAATGCTGAGAGGTTGTATCACCTTGTGGGTGAGTCTCGATCCAGAGGGCATAATCTCAGAATAAGAAGTTGCACTTTTAAGTTAGAGATGAGGAAGAATTTCTTCTCTAAAAGAGTAGTGAAGCTGTGGAATTCTTTATTGCAGAGGGTTGTCGAGGCTGGGCCATTAAGTATATTCAAGGCTGATATAGACTGAATTTTAATCAATAAGGGAATCAAGGTCAATAGGGAAAAGTCTGGAAAATAGAATTGAGGACTATCAGATCAACTATGATTTCATTGAATGCTAGAGCAGACATGATGACCAAATAGCTTACTTCTGCTCTTACATCTTAAAAGCCACATTTAATCAACTTTTTAGCCAAGTTTTAACATAAGCAGTGAGCTAGGGTTAGATATACCGGTACTCTATCAGAATCATTCAAATCAAACAAAAAAGTCCACTCACCATGATTATTCAACATCTAATAGAGGTGGTTACAAGAGAGAGGTTTGATGGATACAAAGCTGGGATATTAATTAGTGAGTGATGATTTTTTTTCAAACTTTGATATGCCGATGACATTCTCTGGCTTGCTGACTCAGCAGAGAAGTTCAAGGATTTGATGGACCATCTTGACCAAGAAATACCAGAAAAAGCCTCCTGATCAGCATCAACAAGAAACAAGATGATGGAAATAGAAGGAAAGAACTACATGATTCTGGTTACTGGACAGCAATACAGTTTTGGCAGTCCTATAAAGATGGCAGTAAAATGTGCATGATTGAATGGGCACAAATGCCTCTAGAATGTCCATTAACTGAGTGCCACATAATTGCAGTCAGCCAGCTGTGTCTCCTTCAATCAGCAACACCCCCAGCATCAGAGTTTACCACTGAAACAATGTCACCCGAATAACAGTCAACCCTATGAACTCAAGCATGGAGATCAAGCATGCCATATAAAATGTTCTATCTGTTAAAAATAATCAATGGAATTCCTACAGGTACAGTACCTTCTGCAGTCAAAGCTCTGTTCATTCGAAGACTTTAATATATTGTGTCGCTATAGCAGTAAGGTAAATTGCCTTGCTGCAAGAACTAATAGTTAACTTCAATAAAGCACTCCCTCACTGTCGGCTTCCATTAAGGGAGCAACACTATGAACAGGCTTTGAAACATTTAAATTGGCATTCCATTGAATAGGTCCTGGCCCAAATTTCTTTGCAGATTCTTGTATATGTACCAGTTTACAAATAATTTCTCAAACTATCCTGATTTTAATTACAAGTGGGGTTTTGGTGGATGGGTAACAAAGGAAGATTGAAAAACGACGCCTGCTCCAGAAATGTGCCCTGGACTGCTGTTCAACTGCTGAATTTACTTTAAGTCCTGCTAGCACTCCTCTGTCTGGCCAAAAGGGAAGGGGGAAAGTGACAGAAAGGTCATCTCCGCAGCTACACTGGCACCACCCCCCACCTTTTCCTCCGCTACATCGATGACTGTATCGGCGCTGCCTCGTGCTCCCACGAAGAGGTTGAACACTTCATCCACTTTACCAACACCTTCCACCCCGACCTCAAATTTACCTGGACCATCTCAGACTCCTCCCTCCCCTTCCTAGACCTCTCCATTTCTATCTCGGGCAACCGAATCAACACGGACATTTACTATAAACCGACCGACTACCGCAGCTACCTAGACTACACTTCCTCCCATCCTACCCCCTGTAAAAACGCCATTCCACATTCCCAATTCCTTCATCTCCACCGCATCTGCTCCCAGGAGGACCAGTTCCAACACCGAACAACCCAGATGGCAAGACTCCTTCTTCAAAGACCGCACTTTCCCCCCAGACGTGATTGACAATGCTCTCCACTGCATCTCCTCCACTTCCTGCTCCTCCGCCCTTGAGCCCCACCCCTCCAATGGCCACCAGGACAGAACCCCACTGGTCCTCACCTACCACCCCACCAACCTCCATATACAGCTTATCATCTGCCGTCATTTCCGCCACCTCCAAACGGACCCCACCACCAGGGATATATTTCCCTCCCCTCCCCTATCAGCATTCCGAAAAGACCACTCCCTCCGTGACCCCCTCGTCAGGTCCACACCCCCCACCAACCCAACCTCCACTCCCGGCACCTTCCCCTGCAACTGCAAGAAATGAAAAACTTGCGCCCACACCTCCCCCCTTACTTCCCTCCAAGGCCCCAAGGGATCCTTCCATATCTGCCACAAATTCACCTGCACCTCCACACACATCATTTACTGCATCCGCTGCACCCGATGTGGCCTCCTCTATATTGGGGAGACAGGCTGCCTACTTGCAGAACGTTTCAGAGAACATCTCTGGGACACCCGGACCAAACAACCCAACCACCCCGTGGCTCAACACTTCAACTCCCTCTCCCACTCCACCAAGGACATGGGGGTCCTTGGACTCCTCCATCGCCAGACCATAGAAACATGACGGCTGGAGGAAGAGCGCCTCATCTTCCGCCTCAGAACCCTCCAACCACAAGGGATGAACTCAGATTTCTCCAGTTTCCTCATTTCCCCTCCCCCACCTTGTCTCAGACCCAACCCTCGAACTCAGCACCACCTTCCTAACCTGCAATCTTCTTCCTGACCTCTCCGCCCCCACCCCCACTCCAGCCTATCACCCTCACCTTAACCTCCTTCCACCTATCGCATTTCCAACACCCCTCCCCCAAGTCCCTCCTTCCTACCTTTTATCTTAGCCTGCTTGGCACACCCTCCTCATTCCTGAAGAAGGGCTCATGCCCAAAATGTCGATTCTCCTGCTCCTTGGATGCTGCCTGACCTGCTGCACTTTTCCAGCAACACATTTTCATCTCCGCACCAAAGCCTAACCTTCTCCATAGTTTTCAACTGACAAGAAAGCCATCACAGATTTTCAGCGAAGTTTTCCAATTGCACTTGGGTCCCAATAATATTATCATCTTTGAATATGTAAAAAGAATCCTTCCTAAAATTTTAGGCACGTGCACACTATAAACCCCACTGCCCCATGGCCGAACACTTAAACTCCCCCTTCCGCTCCATCGAGGACATGCAAATCCTGGGCCTCCTCCACCGCCAAACTCTAGCCACCTAACGCCTGGAGGAAGAACACCTTATCTTCCACCTTTGGACCCTCCAACTACACAGGATCAATGTGAATTTCATCAGCTTTCTCATTTACCCTCCCCCTACCTTATCCCAGATCCAACCTTCTAACTCGACACTGTCCTCTTGAACTGTCCTACCTGTGCATCTTCCTTCCCACCTATCTGCTCCACCCTCCACTCCGACCTATCACCTTCCCCCTCATCTTCATCTAACTATCACATTGCCAGCTACCTTTCCCTCCGCCCAGCCCCACCTCCCACCCATTTACCTCTTAGTCCCCTTGGGCCACCCCTCATTCCTGATGAAGAGCTCATGCTGGAAACATAGACTCTCCTGCTCCTTGGATGCTGCCTGACCGATTGTGCTTTATTTAGACTTTTATTGTGTATATTTGACACTTGGTCAGTAGGCCGGTTTAGGATTTGGGATGGTGAGGTCCTGCCAATTTTCCAGGCAGCAAGTTACATGAATCATGTCAGATTCAAATTACCCCAACCAATCACTCTTGGAACCCATATCTAAATTAGTTATTGATATGTAATGCAGAAATAAAAAGAAACTACACATATAAGTCATAATTTGTAGATGCTGGTGTTGGACTGGGGTGTACAAAGTTAAAAATCACACAACACCAGGTTATAGTCCAACAGATTTATTTGGAAGCACTAGCTTTCGGAGCGCTGCTCCTTCATCAGGTGGTTGTGGAGAATAAGATTGTAAGACACAGAATTTATAGCAAAAGTTTACAGTGAAATGATATATTGAAAAAGACCTGGATTGTTTGTTAAGTCTCTCATCTTTTAGAATAACCATGTTGGTTTCAGTTCTTTCATATGTAAATCCCAGAACTTTTTAAAAGTTATATTCTCAAGTGAACTTTAATAATTGATGTTATGTCGGCCCAGATAAAACATAGCTGAAGCAACTACACATTGATATCAATGAGTTTCATCCTACCATCAAACTCACCATGGATTGCTTTCTACTAACTGTGTAATTCTTGGATATATGCATCTCCATCAAGGATGGGCATCTCAGCACCTCACCCTACCACAAACCCTCAGATAACCTCACGATGCTACATTTCTCCAGCTTCCACCCGAAACATATTAAACCAGCCATCCCGTATGGCCAAGCCCTACACATACACAGGATCTGTTCAAATGAGAAGGAACAGGGCGGGCACCTGGAAGTACTCAAGGATGCCCTTATAAGAACAGGGAACCATCAGTTCCGACATGCCACAGCGAGAAACCGTAATGACCTCCTCAGGAGACAGACACATGCTGCAACCGACAGGATACCCTTCATTGTCCAGTACTTCCCAGGAGCCGAAAAACTACGCCATGTTCTTCGTGACCTGCAACACGTTATCAAGGAGGATGAGCACCTCACCAAAACCTTCCCCACACCTCCACTTCTCACCTTTAAATAGCCACCAAACCTCAGACAGATCATTGTTCATTGCAAACTGCCCAGCTTTCAGGACAACACCATACAACCTTGTCATGGCAGACTCTGCAAGGTGCGTCAGAATGTTGACACGGATACCACCATTACACGTGGGGACACCTCCCACCATGTATGTGGCAGGTACTCATGCGACTCAGCCAACATTGTCTATCTCATACATTGTAAGCATGGTACATTGGTGAAGCCAAGCAGAGGCTACAGCAACGGATGAATGGACACTGCACAACAATCAACAGACAGGAGTGTTCCCTCCCAGTTGGAGAACACTTCAGCTGTCTGGAACATTCAACCTCGGACCTTTAGGTGACCATTCTCCAAGGCGCACTCTGGAACAGACAACAAGGAAAAGTGGCCGAGCAGAGGCTGATAGCCAAGTTCGTGCCCGTTGGAAATGACCTCAATCGGGACCTTGGGCTCATGTCATGCAGACAGACACACACACATGTACACATACACATGCACACACAAACACAAACACACACACAGACACTCCTACACACACACACTCCTATAGACACACACGCACTCTTACAGACCCATACACTCATGCAGACCCTCTCTCATATGCTCACACATTCACTCCCACACTCTCACACACACCCTCTCACAGACATATACCCCTTTACACTCACACTCACACACATACACACACTCTCTCACAGTCACTCATAAACCCCTGACATACCTCCCCACACAAAGACACACACATATACACATATAAATATGTGGGATGAATTTGTACTTGCAGAATTACATTTTACTTTGCTCAAAAACTGCATGAATCCATGTAAGATTCTGTAAATCCGTTTTTTAGTTTAGAATCAGTCTGACCATTGGGGCACAGACAGTCTCACACAGGGCACCTCACAACTTCAATACCTTATCTGGGCCGACAGGACACCAATTGTTAAAGTTCACTTGAGAATGTAACTTCTAAAAAAGTTTTGCGACTTACATATGAAAGAACTGAAACCAACATGGTCATTCTAAAAGATGAGAGACTTAACAAACCATCCAGGTCTTTTTCAATATATCATTTCAGTTACATCATTTTGTAAACTTTTGCTATAAGTTCAGTGTCTTTCGATCTTATACTCCACAACCACCTGATGAAGGAGCAGTGCTCCAAAAGCTAGTGCTTCCAATTAAACCTGTTGGACTATGACCTGGTGTTGTGTGATTTTAACTTTGCACATATAAGTATTCACCAATTGAGCAGATTTTATGAATTGTGGCATCATGGAATGTGATCTTGCTTCAACTGTTTTTCATTCCAGGGGAACAGAATCTCCAATACGTTCCACACTACTGCCTGTGCAGGCACTTCTTACACAGCTCCTTACATTTAAAGTTCCTTATTAAGTAATGAAAGGTTTCTATACCATCAGACATGTTTTTTATTCACTTGTGAGATGTTAGGCCAGTATTTATTGCCTGTCCCGACTTGTTCACTCAAAGGTGATGCCAAGTTGCCACCTTGAGCCACTAAAGTCCATGCGATGTAGATAGACTCTCAATTTTTTTCTGGCTTTATTTTTCTGTGTTTCAAGATGGCGTTGACAACTGGTGGCATTAAACAACACCGTTCACTGTGGCAATAAATGAACAAATCTAAATGCTTCTGTTACCTTCCCCTTTGATCCCTTTAGCCCAAGGAACTATAATCTAACTTCTTCTTGAAAACACCTCAGTTGTGTTTGGGAGGGAGTTCCAGGATTTTGACCCAGTCACACTGAAGGAATGGCCGATATATTTCCAAGTCAGGATGATGAGTGAAGATGGTGGTGAGAAATGAACCAAAAGATGTGTCTAGAGGAGGCGTGAATGGGAAATTTCAGAATCTTTGCAGTGGCTGCTGTCCCAAAGAAAAACAGAAAATCATAAATGAGATTATAATCTGAAATTGTTGACGTTAATATTGGCTCTGCACAGCTACAAAATGAAGATTGAAAGAGATTCTGTTCCACAAGCTCCTTGGAAAAATGTTGGCCCAATAATATCATAGAATCCTGGAGTTGTTACATTTGTTTTTTGTCCCATTGTGCCTGTACCAATTTTTCAAATAACCGTGCAATTACCTTTTGAGCAATGAAAGCTTATCTGTTGCATTGTCTCCTGTAGTTCAACAAAACTCTACATCGCTCCACAGAAAACAGTTGAGACCAAAACATTGAATGTTTTCAGGAAGGAGTTAGTTCTTCAAGGATCAAAGGGTATGGGAACAGACATACTTAGACTCATTTATTGTCATATGTATTACAAATACAGTGAAAAGTGTTGTTTAGTGTCGCCACTCTTCTACGCCATCTTGAAACACAGAAAATAAAGCCAGAAAATAGAGTGCATCTTTACAGTTCCTTCTTGTTTCAGGTTCATGACCACAGACAGTGTAAGTGAATTGTAGCTTGACTTTATGACGAAGAACATACTTCTTTCACTTTTGAAATCAAGTCAGTATGACACATTACCATATCACACGTAGATCTCTAACATTTAATTGTGTTAGCAAGTAACCTTGGCATTCCAGATTCCACAAACTTTCATATGCCGAATATCATAATGACACACATCTCCTGTGTCTCTGCCTCTGTAGTTGTGATCTGTGGATGGAGCCTGCCTGGTGTTCTGTGTTCTTTTCTCCTGCAACAGAATAATGGGATATATCCACCCACTGGATTCAGTACGTTGGTGAGGTGGCTATCAGGGAGCGAGATGAAATTGGACAAGGACGAGGATAGATTCCCAACATGGAATGATAGACAAGGATGGGAGGATAGAATGAGAAGCATGGATGCATTAGTGGGCAGGTATGAACAGTGCCGTGGTGAGATTGGCGGTAAAGCAAAGAGGTTTATGGAAGTCATCCTGATCCCATTCAGACTGTCTTTCCTTTATTGTTTCCAGCTCCAAGCTCCTGCAAATTCCATCTTTGGTCTGGTTCTTTCAGTACTGAAGTAGAAATAAGACCATAAGATGCAGGAGCAGAAGTAGGCCATTTGACCCATCAGGTGGTAACCCCATAATTTCCCAGATTATATTCCATCTGCTAAATTTTTGCTCACTCATTTAATCTGTCGATATCCTTTTGTAGCCCCTTTTGTTTCATCGTTGCCATTTGCATTCCAATCTATTTTTATGTCATCCGCAAGCTTTTTTAATAGTACATTCACATACTTCATTCAGTTATTAATGTATGTTGAAAATAATTGTCACCCCAGCTCTCCACTTGTTATAGTTTGCCATCCTGCAAATGTCCCCTTTATTCTAATGTTCTATCTTCCATTGTCATTATATTAATTATAGTCAGCAAATGTATCCACGTCCTCTCCATGACTGCTTTAGTGACCAGACAATCGACGCTATAACTAGAAGTGGGAGGACAATGGGATGGTTGCAGTTGAACCTGTTTCTAATTTTCTACATGATATCTGGCCCTCATGATTCCAACAAGCTTTTACTTTGTGATAATAAACAAGTTCAAAACTTTTAAAGTTTTGTTGTCAGATCAATGGAAGGTGAAATGTCTGGAGCAGCTTGGAAAGGCTGCACAATGGATGATTATTTTTGCTGTTGTTCTTGAGAATCCTTGTGAAGTGAGTGTGAAAACACAGCACAAAACTGCCTCTAAAGTGGCAATCTCAACTACAAATAAGTGATAAAGAAATTGAAGCAATTTCGGTAGAGAATTCAATATGTTTCACAGTATATCTGACTTTATAATGCAATGCACACAGTGCTTAATTCAGATTATGATTGGTGATGCCAGTGGAAGTTTCAAATGGAAAAATATTTCACCCCCCACAACAATGATCACCGAAGTTCATGTTTGTGTGATTAGATTCCCTACAGTATGGAAACAGCTCCTTTGGCCCAATAAGTCCGCACCAACCTCCAAAGAGTAACCCACCCAAACCTATTTCCCTCTGACTAATGCACTGAACACTTTTGGCAATTTAGTGTGGCCAATTCACCTGACCTGCACATATTTTTGGACTGTGGAAAGAAACTGGAGCAAACGCACACAGACACAGGGAGAGTGTGCAAACTCCACACAGCCAGTCACCCAAGGTGGGATTTGAACCTGGGTGCCTGGTACTGTGAGGGAGCAGTGCTAACCACTGAGCCACCATGCACAGAGCTCTATTGGTTAAAGATCCAGCAAGGTCTCATCAGTTCTCACCAGTCGATTCTAAAGGGGTAATAATTTAGATTCAGGTTAATCTGCTTTCAAATTAACCCTTTAAACCATTTAGATCAAAAGAGACTCAACCATCAAAAAAAACTACACTGGAATAACAAATAATAAAAGTTTATTTTAAAAAGGGAAAAAAAGGTACTTACTGAATTCTATAATTTTTACAACTTCAGTTGGATGATCACTCAGGCAGGAGTATAAACTGAGCTCAGTAAAGGTAAAAACAAGGACTGCAGATGCTGTAAACCAGAGTCTAGATTAGAGTGGTGCTGGAAAAGCACAGCAGGTCAGGCTTTTGCCCGAAGCGTCGATTTTCCTGCTCCTCAGATGCTGCCTGACCTGCTGTGCTTTTCCAGCATCACCCTAATCTAGACTATAAATTGAGCTCAGACTCCCACACTGACAGTGATGCTCCATAGTCCTGCCCCCAGGAGGATTCCGTACCATCCATGACCAATATCACTCTGATGACTGCAGGGTACACTCATTAAAAATGCTTCTCAAACCTTTCATCAGTAACATTGGCATTACATCATCTCAATTCAAACCTATTGATACTAGCCCATTGATCATTACTTGTTACTTCATTAATTTCATTGGGTTTGGCCATTTATACACATTGGCTCAATTTTTGGGGCAGTATAGTGTTTCACAAGATTCGCTTTATCTGAAATTGTATAGGCTTCTATTCATTTTGGCCACTGTCTTAAAAAGCCAAGGACATGCCAGGATGATTATTGACTATTGGTGACTGACTATTCCCTTCTCCCACATTAACATTGTTATTAATGTTTTAAAATATTTATTTATAACAAATCCAAAACACAAAAATGTAAGTATAAATCTCAGCCTAGGAAGAAATTGATCATAACGTAATTGAGATTCACTACTGAATTCAGTCATCTGTTTTCTAGTGGTGACCGCTTCTACGATGTCACTGATCAATATCATGGCTATTTGGCACTGTGATTGCAAAACTTTTTTATCTGATGTATTAGTGGTATTTTGGCCTTGTGAAAGCAATGTAAAAATAGTCAAGCCAATTGAATTATTTCTACTAAACTAAAACAAATGCTCCAGGCCAACCCACAAAACATAATGTTTTAAGTCCTTTTATTGCCTTGCTTTCTCTATTTCTATGTCCTCTTTATACCTTACAATCTTCTGAGAATTCTATATCCTTGCATTTCTAACATCGACCCCATCACTTTCTTTGTCTTACTATTGGCCATCATGGTTTTATCCATCTGGGTCTTACACTCTTAGCTTCTCTTTCCTCCCAAAATATATTATTTCAAACTTAGCTCTTTGGCAAAACATTTCACATGTTCCACTTTAGCTCTGTGCCAATTTTTGTCTGATTACACACCAAGTATATTGGACATTCCACTGTATTAAAGTTACATTATAATTGCCAGTTTAGATAGTTATTTGGAAAAGAATTTAGAAGAAAGATATGTGTGATCATGATTGTGAGGAAGGAGATGAACTCCACTTAAAAATCTTCCATGTTTTCAAATAACATTCAAGATTAGGAATATTTCAAAATAGGAGGAGAAAAATGTGTCTTTGTTTCCTTCAATGTAGCTGGGAAAAGCACAAGATTAACTTGGTGGTTTGTAACTTCTCCCTCTGTCTGATAAATACAAGTTTTCACCTTCAGCACTTGAGCATTAGCTTGGTGGAATGGAGTGAAATATATCCCAGGCACGTTCAGTCTAATTATTTTTCAAATTATGAATACTTTCTTTTCAATCCGAACTGACAAGTTTCAGTAAGTGTGAACATAAGAACATAAGAATTAGGAAGAGGAGCCGGCCATCTTGACAGAGCCCTACCATTCAACAAGATCATGGCAAATCAACCCCAGGCCTGAACTCTTCTTTCATGCTAGCTCCTCATAGGCCGCAGCTTCCCCAGTATTTCAAAAATCTAAGACATCTTTGAGTACTTTCACTCATCTAGCCTCCACAACACACTAGGAAGGGAATTCCAGACTTTGACATCTCTCTGGAAGAAGAAATTCTGTCACATGTCAGTTTTATTCTGTAACTATGTTCCCTGGTTTGTGATTCGCCATATCTTCTCAACATTGGTGCCAACAAGAGCCCTCAGAATCTTATATGTTTCAATAAGATCACTCCTCATTTTTCTAAGCTGTAATGAATAAAGGTCTAAACCTGTTTAGCCATTCTTGTTAAGTCAATGCAATAATCCCAGGAATCAGCCTGGTGAGTCTCTTTTGAATTGTGCCCAATTCCAGTATATTTTCTTTTATTATGTAAATTAAGATTGTACGCAATACTCCAGCTGCAGCCTCACCAGCACCCTCTTCAACTGGATGAAAGTTTTCTTGTTTTAACCCTTTTTTTTAGCATTATAAAGTGAGTGCTCAGATGTCAATTCTGTAAAAGGGTCATACTAGATTCAATTGTTCACTTGATTTATCTCTCTGCAGATGCTGACAGAAGCTTCAAATGAATTCTATCCCAATGGAAAAGCTCTCTCTTTCCCTAATGCTGCTGCAAGTGTCCCATGAATCAGAATCCTATACAAATCTTTGAGCCGCATATTTACCTTTCCCTAATCTTATTTCTCCTTTAATAATTTGCACATGCCTTAGATTGTTACCTTTGTGGTTCTGGTTTATAATCCTCAGTAAATCCTAATCCTACCCATATCATTGGTACTGACATGAACAACAACTGAATCCTGCCCTTCCTACGACTAGTTCTGCTTCCAGCCCAGAAGACATGGCCTTAATCTTAGCAACCAGGTCAGCAAAACAGCCTTTGGGACTCTCTGCCTTTCCTGCAGTGAAAATACCTATACCCAAACTATGCATTCCCCAATTACTACGACATTTCTCTTTCCTCACCCCACTGGAATGGTGCTCTAGACCATGATGCTGTGATCACATCACTCATTCTGTAGTCTGTGTTCTCATCAAAGCATCACAGTGACCCTGGCTGAGACTCACCCAAAGCTAACTTCTAGATCCCCATACCTGCCTCTTATGCAGTCACAGTCTCCTGTCCCTAACCACTGACAAAAATCAATATAATTAATCTCGGAGTGCCTCCTGAAACATAGTGTCCAGGTATCTCTCCCCAGTGTGGCAGTACCTGTAGTTAGACACAAGCCCACCAGCTCTGAGTGAAACTTTCTTGAGCAGTGAATATTTGCTGAAGATATGGTCACTGAGGATCACATTGGTATCCATCAGTGCCCATATACTATAGCTGCTATAAATCTCCTGCCCAGCTTTCTGTCTCCTATTTAATGAATTAATATGAATGTTTAAATATGTTAAAAATAAATTTCTTAGCTGTACTGTTTAATTGCAATAATGTCACCTGATTTAAACCATTGATCAAGTGTTATAGACCAGACCAAACCCACCTCAAAACATATTAAGAACACAGCCTAGACACTAACTTTTTGTTATTTTAAAGGTAAGCATATAGTGTTGTGTTCTGGATATAATTCAATTAGTTAAATTACTTAATGTTAAGTAAAAAACACTTTATTTATACATAACAATTAAAATACAACAAAGAAAGAAGAAATTGAAATAACAACTCCATTGGAAAACTTAACAGAATAACAAGATTACTTAACTTCCAAACAGTAACAATTCCAATATAGTAATATCCCATAAACATACCTTTGACAAAGGCAAATTCCATTGAATAGTTTGATAATTCTCCAATTCAGAAGGAATAATACATCAAGAGAAAACTGTGAGAGTAGCAGGGAGAGATGTACTGTAGCTTCCAAATCCAGCTTCAAAACCCCAGTAACTGGTACTAAAATCCTAAAATGAAAAGTTCTGGTTTTGTGGGAGCATGACCCCACCCATTCAAGCTGCTTCTATTGTTCTAATTCTAAAAGCAAGTTCCAAGGCCTCACAAGCTGAATATTGGATTGAAATAGTCAGCTCTATACTTCTCGTCAAAAAAAAAGAACAAAATACACCTCTTAAAGCCATAGTATTATGAAACCAACCAAAACAGACACAGTTGAAAAACCAACCAATCATCTGGTATTACACTTGGCTGTGACAGGTTGATGGGCTCTCGTGTCAGCCTTTCTTTTCAGAGTTAAAAATCACACAACACCAGGTTATAGTCTAACAGGTTTAATTGGAAGCACACTAGCTTTTGGAGCGCTGTTCCTTCATCAGGTGGTTGGTTCTGTCATAATTCCCTTGTGTGCCTTTCATGTACCCCTCTCTCTGGGCTCTGTCTCCATCTATCTACTCACCTCTCCCTGCCATCCACCTAATCCCACCTTCAGCAAAAATAACACTTTGTCCCAGCTGCTATCAGTCCCAATGAAGGGTCCCAGTACTTGAATCATTAGCTTTTTCCACTGATGCTGCCATATCTGCTGAGTTTATCCAGTAATTTCTAATTTTGTTTCAGATCTCCAGCATCCACAGTTCTGTGTTTTATTTTATTATGATGATTAATGTTTGTTAACGGAGTTGACATACAGGTCAGCCATGAGTGAATGAATGAAGAAATAAACTCAAAAGTTAGAGTGGCCTACTCTTATTTTTATATCTATGTGTACTTTTTGCTTTTGCTAATATTCATGTAGTCTATCAGCTAATACACAATTAATTGTGGTGCACAAAATAAATGTCTTTTTTTCTGAGTGTTTTTTCTCCAGAAATTTTAGAAAGTATTTGTGGAATCATCAGTAGCATATGTCTTCAGGCCATGTGGACCAACTAGTCTATGCTAATGATTATGTTCCCCATAAGCCTTCCAATTCCCTTTCATCCAACCATCTCAATGTATCCTTCTTATTAATGACTATCATACTTTATTTTATAGACACAAGTTGTGGTAGCTCCAACAAATGGAAATTGCTTTTTTAGTTGACCTGTTAAAATCTTTTCCATATTTTAAAAACATCCATCCAGTCACTCGTTGAATTTTCCTTTCATTAGAATGCATTACGGTTGGAATTATCTTCAATTCTCCAAGAATGTTCTCATCAAAGTTAGTTACAAGGCGATCATAACTTTTCTTTTCAATCTTTATCTTTAGAGATCAGACCGGTCCTTTTTGAAAGCTTTGTTAACCTGTGCCATTATGCATGTATCAACAAGCAAAGAACCCCTTGCTCCTCTGCTTCATTTTGACATTGATTATACAAGTAATATGTATCTCTTTATAATAGTCAGTTGGTAGTATAAAACTTGGAATCAAGGTCCCAAGAAGAAGATGAGGCATTTTTCCTCCAGGCCTAGGGTGGCTTGGATTTGGCAGTGGAGGAGGCCCAGGACTTGCATGTCCTTGATGTAGTGGGACAGAGAGTTGAAGTGGTCATCCACAGGGCGGTGGGTTATTTGGTGTGTCCTGGAGATGTTCCCTGAAACGTTCCACAAGTTGGCATCCTGTTTCCCAATGTAGCGGAGACCACATTAAGAGCAATGGACACAGTAGATGAGGTGTTTGGATGTGCAGGACAATCTCTGCCAGATGTGAAAGGATCCTCTGGGGTCTTGGAGGAAGGTGAGGGGGGAGGTGTGGGCAAAGGTTTTACACCTCTGGCAGTGGCAGGGGAAGGTGCCGCGTGTGGTGGTTAGGTTGGTGGGGGTGTGGACCGAATGAGGGAGTCGCACAGTGAATGGTTTCTGCAGAATGCAGATAGGGGTGGGGCAGGAAATATATTCCTGGTGGTGGGATCTGATTGTAGGTGGCGGAAATGACGGAGGATAATGTGTTGTATCTGGAGAATAGTGGGGTGAGAATAGATGAGGACTGGGGGTTTCTATCCTTGCTGCGGTTGGAGGGGATGGGGTTCAAGGGCGGAGGTGCAGGAAGTGGAGTAGATGTGCTGAGGGTATTGTTGACCACATGGGAGGGGAAGTTGCAATCCTTGAAACAGGAGGCCATCTGGAATGTTCTGGAGTAGAATTGCTCCTCCTGGGAGTAGATACAGTGGAGGTGGAGGAATTGGGAGTGAGGGATAGTGTTTATACAAGAGGGTGGATTGGAGGAGTGTAGTCCAGGTAACTGTGGGAGTCGATTGTAATACCATTACATCTGATTCCAGCTTCTCCCTTTCAAATTGCAGTCAATTCTATCATATTGTGGTCACTGACACAAGAGTTCCTTTACCTTCAGCTCTCTATTCAAGTCTGCTTCTGTGGGCTCTACTACACACTGCTCCAAAAATATCTAATAGACATTCCATGAATTTGTTTTCTTGAGGTCCATTACTAACCTGATTTTCATAGACTGCCTGCATATTGAATCCCACATGATGCCCACCTTACTCAGACCCCTACAAGATTCAACATCATCCGCATGGACAAGTTGGGCTGAAGGGTCTCTTTCCGTGCTGTCGGACTCTATGACTCTATAAGTGCAAGATTCATCTCGGCCTCTTCAAGAATTTCCCAGCCTCACAGATGCCAGTCTTCAGCCAATTCGTTCCAGTCCACATGGTATAAGAAAACAAGTGGAAGCACTGGATGTTGCAATGGCTATGGCTCCTGACAATATTCCAGCAATAGCCCTGAAGATGTGCTCCAGAGTTTGCCCCCCACGCCCCACCCCCACCCCCGCCACCTCCCCCCCCCCCCCCCCCCACCCAACCACCCAGTACAACTGGCATGTACTCAACAATGTGGAAACTGCCCAAATATGTCCTGCACACAAAAAACTAGGGCAAACCCAATCCAAGTAATGCTAGTCTACTCTCGCCCATCAGAAAAGTGTCATCAACACAAACTGCTATCAAGCAGCATTTGCTCAGCAATAATCTGCTCACTGATGTTCAGTTCAGTTGGACGAGGGTCGCTCAGCTCCTGACCTCTTTACAGCCTTTTTTCACACATGGACAAAAGTGCTGAATTCCAGAGGGGAGGTGAGAGTGACAGCCCTTGACATCGCAGCTGCATTTGGCTAAGGGCAGCATCAAGGAACCCCAGCAGAACTAGAATCAATGGTAATCAGGGGGAAAAACTGTGCTTGTTGGAGTCACAAAGGAAACAATTGTGGTTCTGAAGAAGGGCCATTGGGCCCAAAATATTATTTCTGCTTTCCCTGCACAGATGTTGCCAGACCTGCTGAGTTTTTCCAGCAGTTTCTGTTTTTGAAACAATTGTCGTTGTTAGAGGTGAGTCATCTCAACTCCAGAACTTCAGGATTTAGTGTCCCAGGCCAAACCATTTTAAGCTGCGTTATCAATCACCTTCCATCTATCAAATTCTCCTGCTGCATCCAAAGACCATACCTAATGCCCTTTTCCTAATGGGGAGAATCTCAACCAATAATTTACAACAAACATACAGAGAGGAGTTAAGTGATGGAGGCTGGTACAATTGCAACATTTAAGAGGCATTTGGATGGGTATATGAATAGGAAGGGTTTGGAGGGATATGCATCGGGTGCTGGCAAGTGGAACTAGATTGGGTTGGGATATCTGGTCGGCATGGACGGGTTGGACCAAAGGGTCTGTTTCCATGCTGTATATCTCTATGACTCTATGACTAATAGCTATAACAGGAGACATTACTTCGCTGAATATAGACTAATATGGCATAAAGTGCAATGAGAGGCCAGGATCTCTAGAGACATTGAGTATATTTAGACAAATGTTGTGTATCTGTATGATTCCAATTCAACTGGAAAGGAGGTATATCTGGTTCTTGGGAATCTTGATACAACTGACAATTAGGGAAGAGTAACTTTTCTATCATAGAGTTCCACATGACTATGTGAAATGACAAAGGACAATTGAGAGCAAGATCAATTGATTGGGAGAAAGTAAACTTCAATGGGGTACAAACAGATCTGGTTTGAATAAATTAGAGTCAAAGATGGATGAAAAAAGATGTAGCTGAACAATGCTGCTTTAAAAAAGAAAGAGGTATTTCAGGCACGGTCAAGATATTTCCCTTGAAAGAAAAGGTAGGACAAACAAACCCTGAACTCCCTGGATGACAAAAATATTATGGATGGCATAAAGAACAAAAAGGTGCTCAGGGTGTATGGCAGATGTCAGCTCGAAAACATATTGAAAACTAAGCTATGTATGGAATGTTCAGAGGATAAATGAACAAGTAAGTAAGAGAAGAAAAAAGGGATCATGCAAGAAGATTGGCAGCTAGCTTAAAAGTCATAAAATATCAACATATAAACTGTAAAGTGATAGGAAAAGATAACATAAAACCAACTGGAGACCAAAACCAACTGGGCAGCACAGTGGCACAGTGGTTAGCACTGCTGCCTCACAGCGCCAGAGACCCGGGTTCAATTCCTGCCTCAGGTGACTGTGTGGAGTTTGTATGTTCTCCCCGTGTCTGTGTGGGTTTCCTCCGGGTGCTCCGGTTTCCTCCCACAGTCCAAAGATGTGCAGGCCAGGTGAATTGGCCATGCTAAATTGCCCGTAGTGTTAGGTAAGGGGTATGGGTGGGTTGCGCTTCGGCAGGTCGGTGTGGACTTGTTGGGCTGAAGGGCCTGTTTCCACACTGTAATGTAATCTAATCTAATCTAAATCAAAAGGGGGAATTGTACATACAGACAAAGATCATAGCTGCAGCACCAAAAGAATATTTCACACCTCCCTTTTTGAAGATTCTACTCATACCCTGCAGAAAGAGAACATAGCTTAGCCACTAGAAAGGTTTATGCTTGATAATGAAGAAGTATTGGAGCTGTCTGTACTTAAAGTGGATTAGGCCCCAGGACCAGATGAGATACATTCAAGGATAATGAGGGAAGTGAGAGTAGAAGTTGTGGAGGCATTGGCCATTAAGTTTCAGACTTCCTTATATTCAAGATAGTACCAGAAGGCTGAAGAATAACAAATGTTACACCCTTGTTCAACAAAAGGATGGAGTCAGTTTAAGCTGAATGAGGGGATAATTCTGGAAAAAAAATTGAAGTCAATGCTAACATTGACATGGACAAATGCAGGTTAATTGAAAAAGGTCAGCATGGATTTCTTAAACAACTTTATGAACTTACTAGAGTTTTGGAAAGGTAACAGAGCGGGCTGATGAGAACAATGCAGTCTATATGGTATACTTGAATGTTAACGGGTGTTTGATTTAGTTCTATCCAAAGGTTTTGTGAGCGAAGTTATAACTCTTGGTATAAAAAGAACAATTGGAACATACATATGGAATTGGGTGCTGGATATCAGAAAGTAGTAACTGATTGTTGTTTTTTTTAGGTGGGAGGAAGCTTTCTCCAGGGATCAGTGTTGGAACCTTTGCTTTTCCTAATAACCATTAATGACAAGACGTTAGTGTGCAGGGGACAATTACAAAGCTTGTGAATGATCCAAAATATAAAAGTATTGCAAACTGTAAGGAGGACTGTGTCGAATTTCAGGAGTCGTTGAGTGGTTGAAAAGAGGATAGATAAAGTTCAATGTGGAGAAATATGAAATGATTCATTTTGGTAGGAAGAAAGCGAAAAAAAAGATATAAAATAATAGTCATAATATTAAATGAGGCACAGGAGCAAAGGGAGCTGGATATATATGTGCATAAGTTGGATGGCATGGTAGCTGAGTGGTTAGCACTGCTGCCCCACAGCACCTGAGACTCAGCCTTAGAAGACTGTCTGTGTGCAGTTTGCACGTTCTCCCCATGTATGTGTGGGTTTCCTCTGGTTGCTCCAGTTTTTTCCCATAGTCCAAAGATGGGCAGGTTAAGTGGATTGACCATTCTAAATTACCCCATAGTGTGCAGGATAGGTGGGTTAGCTCTTGTAAATACAGGGATAGTGTGGGATGCTCTTCAGTGGATCAGTACAGACTTACCTGCACTGTAAGGTTCTATGATTTTAAGTTGGCACTACAGTTGGCAGGACAGGTTGAGAAAATGGTTAATGAAACATAAAGTTTCATAGCCTTTACTAATTGAGAAGTGGAATTTAATAGCAAGAAGATTATATATAGGATTAGTTGACCTCAGCTGAACTTGACTTCACCCGTTTCCTCATTTCCCCTCCCCCCGCCTTATCCCAGTGCCAACCTTCCAGCTCAGCACCATCCTCATGACCTGTCCCACCTGCCAATCTTCCTTCCCACCTATCCGCTCCATCTTCCTCTCCAACCTATCACCTTCAACCCCACCTCCATCCACCTATTGCACTCTTGGCTACCTTCTCCCCAGTCCCAGCTCCCTCTCATTTATCTCTCCACCCCGGAGGGTCCCTGCTTCATTCCTGATGAAGGGCTTTTGCCCGAAATGTCAATTTTCCTGCTCCTCGGATGCTGCCTGACCTGCTGTGCTTTTGCAGCACCATTCTACTCTAGACTCTGATTTCTAGCATCTGCAGTTCTCATGTTTGCCCATTTTAAACCCTCCACCATTCAATAAGCTCAGCTATGACCTTGTTCCATTAACTTACCTTTGCCCCCTGTCTCTTAATACCTTTAGCTACTCCATTACTTGGTCCATCAGGTACAACCTCAAAGCTGACAGATCTGATTTTAACTGCTTCCTAGAACATCCCTGCCAGCACCCAACAATAGAAATCTTAAAATCTGCTTGTCTCCCAACATCATGCCTAAGGAGTCAATAATTGCTGTCAATGTAAAATGTGATTTAATACTTGTGTACATAGAAATATATATTTACTTAAATTTTTTAAAATTACTTTAAGAAAAAAAGCATCATTCCTTCTTAATTTATTTACTAAGCACAGCATCCTTTCCTGGGTCTAATTTGAATAATATACCATAAACAGCCTGCAAATACAAAAAGCTAAATTCATGCATGTATTTATTTCGTAATGCAATAATGGTAAATGATTTGCAAGGTTTTTTTAAGCTTAGTTTGAAATTTAACAATCTATATGAAAGTAAAGCCCAACAATATATGAATATTACCAAACCTGCAAAAAAAAAGACAGTCGTCTTGCTAGTTAGTTAATGCTGAGCACGGACAATCATTCAGATCAGTAAGGGTCCTGAGTTATTGCCAATTAACTGATCTCGTGTGGAGTGACACATGTGTAAATGAAAGCTGAACAGGCTGAAAATATTCAGGAGATCAAGCAACATCTCTGAAGACAGAAACAAAATTAACATTTCAGGTCAATGTCGAGAGTGTGGTGTTGGAAAAACACAGCAGGTCAGGCAGCATCCGAAGAGCAGGACAGACAACGTTTCAGGCAAAAGCCCTTCATCAAGCCTCAGATGCTACCTGACCTGCTGTGCTTTTCCAGCACCACACTCTCGACTCTAATCTCCACTTTCTCCAAGTTGATTTCAGGTCAATAGCCAGTCATCAGGACTGCTTTCATTGAGCTGAAACAGGCTGACTTTGAACATGGAGACCAGCTTGCAGTAGTGGTTTTGGAAGCTTGAATGATCTCAGAGCTGATTTTTCCCTGATGTTTTGAATCAGTCACAATGTTAACATCCCATTTCCAGGGTTGTTGACTGATCATAAGGGGTTGGCAGGAAGACAACTAGCTCCTGACTGTCAAATGATTTCTATTGAAAGGGACCTGGTCATGAATTCTAATTCTGCTATTCTCCAAGTGTTGTGTGATGGAACGCCACTGTAACAAGCTCACCCTGTTATGCGCTACCATTTATCTTATTGGGTGATTGCTGTAATTGTGTGAGCCTGTTAATTTTATTTGGTGCGGCCAAGTACTTGGAGTTATTTATTGACATAAACTTGTCTGTGGCCTGTGTGGAACATACAGAATGTTGCAGGATCACTTGGCTTAGAGAGAACACTTTTTATCTAATTGTTCTCACAAGTAATGCTGTGGGAAGTAAGAGCTCACTGCAATGTGACAATCCATTTGATTGGAGGAATAGACCAGTGTCTATGAGCAAATAGGCATTCGGGGAAAAGCAACAGAATTGGGGAACCACAACTTGGTGAAAGTAGCAGAATGGGTCTAATAATCTTCTCGGGGCAAGAAAGGTGGGTGACATTCCACATTTAAATACAAACTTCCTCACTGAAGTCCCCAAGTTTCCTGCACAGTGTTCCTCAGAACTACACACCTTGTAGCTCTGTCATCATCTCACATCCCCATCCAAACAGATAACACTGATCTTTATCTTATTGTCATCCCATACCATTCCTCACATCCACCTTCTACAAATATCCTTCAGTCCTCTCCACACGCTCCATTTTTCACTATTCTTTTTATTCTCATGAAAGAAGAGAACTCAAAACACCAAGGAGTTTCAGACAATCAGGTATTGTCACACTGATCATCATGTCTGCTTTATTGTAACTGTTCACTACCATTAGTTTTATTTCAAGTTCCCACAGACCAGCCATCCTTATTGTTACCTCCCACCTGCCTAGTGGACATCAGCTTTAATGAGAATAGTATTACTTAAAGGGGAAGGCAAGCAGTGAGTGTTAGTGAAATGATAAAATGACTTATTGTTGGAGTGTTTTGTGTTGGGAAAGTGTAATGTATTCAGCAAAAGTAAGGTATAGGGCTGCACAGCTCCAGTTAAACAAAGTTAAGCCTGTGTGAGGCCAGCATGCAGATCTGAAAGTGATGCCGTATGAAAGATATGGGATATACTTGACTGGTGCAAAACCTTTCAGGCTCTCTGCCTGTATTCCTGATGAAGGGCTTTTGCCCGAAACGTTGATTTTACTGCTCTTCGGATGCTGCCTGAACTGCTGTGCTTTTCCAGCACCACTCTAATCTTGACTGGTGCAGAATGAACGCATTGTGGCAGCTTTCAGTATATTTTGAACAAATGTGCGCAAATAAGTTTTGATGATTACATACCAGCTGAACATGAATAGAATGGAATGCTCTGTAATTGATAAACTCTCTTCAATGAACTGAGAGTGCAATGTTTCCCGCGTGACTGCAATCTATGAGAACCTGAACTTGTGACAATCTAATCAGTGTCATTTTCCACAAAGCCAGCAAGTAATCAATAGTGCTGGAGCAAACAGAACCATAGGATCCCTGTAGTCTGGAAGCATGCTATTCGGCCCATTGAGTCCATACCGACCCCCTGAAAAGCATCCCACTCAGAGCCACCCCCTACCCTTTCCCATAACCCTGCATTTCTCATAACTAATCTACCTAGCCTTCACATTCATGGACACTATAGACAATGTAGCATGGCCAATCCACCTAACCTGCACATCTTTGGATTGTGGGAAAAAACTGGAACTCCCAGAGGAAACCCATGTAGACACAGGAGAATGTGCAAACTCCACACAGACTGTCACCCGAGAGTGGAATCAAATTCAAGTCCCTGGCACTGTGAAGCTGCAGTGCTAACCTACTGAATCACCAGGTCGCCCTATTCTATCTATTGCATATTTTGATACTTATTTACAAAGTTACATTTTACAAGCATTTACTTCCTTACCCAATCAGTGTCCACCTTATTTACAGGGATTCCTCTGAATCACCAGGTCATGCACTTTACTTTGTGAAGACTGTGTCCTTTGGTTTTTTCCTTTTTAAAACCATGAACTGAAAAGGGAAGAATTGTTTTAAAACCACCATTATAACAAATTAGTCATCTAAAACTTAAGGCAAGCATCATGTAAACAACTATTTCAACAAGCAGTAATGACATTTGGGTTGTAGACAAACTGAGGTAAGGGGTTCTGTGTACAGATGTGGCTGGGTGGCAATAACAAGTTGATTGGTTCATCAACAAGTGACCAGTTATCAATGACAAAAGCCTTTTCACTGTCAAAAGCCATAAGATTGATTCTCTGGTAACTGAAGAGCTTGGACTTGGGAAGAAGGTAGAGAGAAGTGTTCCAATCTCCACAAGCTGAGAAGCTATCTTACTGTGCTCTGCAGACAAAACCTGCTTTAAACCTGAAGAAAGCCAGTTCATCTTTCCTTCAGCAGTTGGTGTAAGCTGTGACTGATAAGTCATAAATGTTTTATAAATGAACCAGACCCTTTCTCTTTTGCAAACCAGCGGAAGCTCGTGAGGAACATGACAGAAAATCAACACTCTGACCAGCATAAAGATCGTAATGATCATCTCAGCAACCCATGAACTGGAACCACAGAACTGCCTTGCCATTTTTCCTTTGTCCACCTACTTCCCATGACGTGTGTGTGTGTGTGTGTGTGTGTGTGTATGTGTATATATACGCACGCACATGCCTTGTGGGGGAAACCTACATCAGGATTAGACTTTTAATTTGTAATAATACATGCCAACAGTTTATAACTGTTTACCTGAAGCTTTTGTCACTGCTCTGGGATTAGGCTTGATTTCCAACAGTGAGTTGTGACAACTATATGCTCTGACTAGATTCATCAGATGAAAAAGTAAATAGAGTGACAATATTTGAAAACATGGACACCAAGAAGCCATACATGTACACGGCAGCCTGTAATGTCCTGAAAATGTCAACTTTATTTAGAGCCAAAAGAGAAGAAAATCTACACTTTGAAGACATTACAGGCAATGCATGTATATCTGATCTACTTGGAGAAAGGACACTGCATATTACAACAACAACCTGCCAGGAAAACCAAGCCTCATGAACCACTGTTGTTCAGGCTTGCCAAGAAATTTGACCCTGTATTTCTACCTCCTGTGAAAGGAGTAAAGACTATTGCAAATTATCTTGAAAATCTTGGAAATATCTCCAAATTAATTCTCAGAACCATACCTGTGTGCAAACACTTTGCATTTGAGAAGGAATCCACTGCCTTTTGTTTTAGGATTTGAAAGCCATAAATTTCACAGTCCTGTCAATCTCAATCAATTTCTCACTCTGTTGACCCAAGAGTGTTTTATGTCGGAAATCTGTAAGGTATCTAAAGCCAGAATGCTGGTTCCAGACCCAAAGCAATGAAGTTTGCTATTAATTAGGAATGGGCAGGAAACATTGATAACCACAACTCTTAAACCTTAACCTGAGAGCAGATGCGGCGGAGACGAAGGAATTGGGAATATGATGTTTTTACAGGGGCAGGGTGGGAGGAGGTGTAGTCTAGGTAGCTGTGGGAGTCAGTCGGTTTTTGCCCCCTGTAAAAACGCCATCCCATATTCCCAATTCCTTCATCTCCGCCGCATCTGCTCCCAGGAGGACCAGTTCCAATACCGAACCACCCAGATGGCAAGACTCCTTCAAACACCGCAATTTCCCCCCAGACGTGGTCGACGATGCTCTCCACAGCATCTCCTCCACTTCCTGCCCCTCCGCCCTTGAGCCCCGCCCCTCCAATCGCCACCAGGTCAGAACCCCACTGGTCCTCACCTACCACCCCACCAACCTCCATATACAGCGTATCATCCGTCGTCATTTCCGCCACCTCCAAATGGACCCTACCACCAAGGATATATTTCCCTCCCCTCCCCTATCAGCATTCCGGAAAGACCACTCCCTCCGTGACTCCCTTGTCAGGTCCACACCCCCCACCAACCCAACCTCCACTCCCGGCACCTTCCCCTGCAACCGCAAGAAATGCAAAACTTGCGCCCACACCTCCCCCCTTACTTCCCTCCAAGGCCCCAAGGGATCCTTCCATAGCTGCAACAAATTCACCTGCACCTCCACACACATCATTTACTGCATCCGCTGCACCCGATGTGGCCTCCTCTAAATTGGGGAGACAGGGCACCTACTTGCGGAACATTTCAGAGAACACCTCTGGGACACCTGGACCAACCAACCCAACCACCCTGTGGCTCAACACTTCAACTCCCCCTCCCACTCCACCAAGGACATGCAGGTCCTTGGACTCCTCCATCGCCAGACCACAGCAACACAACGGCTGGAGGAAAAGCGCATAGGAACCCTCCAACCACAAGGGATGAACTCAGATTTCTCCAGTTCCCTCATTTCCCCTCCCCCCACCTTGTCTTAGTCCCAACTCTCGAACTCAGCACCACCTTCCTAACCTGCAATCTTCTTCCTGACCTCTCCGCACCCACCCCCACTCCGGCCTATCACCCTCACCTTAACCTCCTTCCACCAATCGCATTTCCAACTCCCCTCCCCCAAGTCCCTCCTCCCTACCTTTTATCTTAGCCTGCTTGGCACACTCTCCTCATTCCTGAAGAAGGGCGCATGCCCGAAACGTCGATTCTCCTGCTCCTTGGATGCTGCCTGATCTGCTGCGCTTTTCTAGCAACACATTTTCAGCTCTGATCTCCAGCATCTGCAGTCCTCACTTTCTCCTTGAGATATCTTCATTCAACTTGCTGAATAACTGATGCTTATTTGTTTTGATTTCTGATAAGACTATTAGTTAAAAATAGCCTGTGGATGCAGTGGTGGAAAATGACCTGTATTGTTGAACCAAACTTGCAACAAGGTGATAGTATCTTCTGGGCAGCCAAAGAAGAGTACAAAGAAATTGATGGCATAAAGTAAATATTAGGGTGTTATATAGTGATTTTCTCAACTCACACGATTCCATATCTTAATACTCAATTAAATATTGTCACAACAGTGTAAAATACACACTATTGCTTTTCGAATTCACTCAATTCAATACCTTGAATTTTCATGGATTGAAATGGTATTAAAAATGAACCAAAAACACTGACTTAAAATGGTCACAGCTTAACTTGACTGAAAATGAAATGTCAACATGAAATACACAACAGGTGCACAAGCTCAAATTAAAATTTAATACAAAAGCAATAAACGAAATGGTAATAATCCAGGGCTTCAGAGGTGAATTTCAGAAGTGCTTCTTGTGGATGGTACACACTGATGTGACTGACTGTTGGTGAGAGCAGAGGGAGTGGATGCTTGTGGATATGGTACCAGTCAAGTGGGCAGCTTTGTCCTGGATAATGTCAAACTTCTTCGGCGTTATTAGAGTTGCACTCATCTAGGGAGTATTCCTTCACACTCCTGAATTGGGCCTTGTAGACAGCAGACAGGTTTCAGGGAATCAGTTAAAAATCACACAACACCAGGTTATAGTCCAACAGGTTTATTTGGAAGCACTAGCTTTCGGAGTGCTGCTCCGTCATCAGGTGGTTGTGGAGTATAAGATCATAAGACAGAGAATTTATAGCAAAAGTTTACAGTGTGATGCAACTGAAATTATATATTGAAAAAGACCTGGATTATTTGTTAAGTCTCTCATCTTTTAGAATGACCATGTTGGTTTCAGTTCTTTCATATGTAAATCCCAGAACACGTTTTTAAAGTTACATTCTCAAGTGAACTTCAACAATAGATTAGATTACTTACAGTGTGGAAACAGGCCCTTCGGCCCAACAAGTCCACACCGCCCCGCCGAAGCGTAACCCACCCATACCCCTACATCTACATCTACATCTACATCTACATCTACCCCTTACCTAACACTATGGGCAATTTAGCATGGCCAATTCACCTGACCTGCACATCTTTGGACTGTGGGAGGAAACCGGAGCACCCGGAGGAAACCCACGCAGACACGGGGAGAACGTGCAAACTCCACACAGTCAGTCGCCTGAGGCGGGAATTGAACCCGGGTCTCTGGCGCTGTGAGGCAGCAGTGCTAACCACTGTGCCACCGTGCCGCCCACTAATAGGTACCATGTCAGCTCAGATAATGCATTGAAGGTGTGAGGTGCCCTGTGTGAGGCTGTCTGTGCCCCAATGTTCAGACTGATTCTATGTCTAAAAGAGAGATTTACAGAATGTTATATGAATTCATGCAGTTTTTGAGCAAAACTAAATGTAATCCTGCAAGTACAAATTCACCACACAAACTTGCTTGTGTGTGTGCATGTGGGTGTGAGTGTTGAGGGGGAGTATGAGCATCTGTGAGAGATTGTGTGCATGTGTGAGTGTAAAGGGGTATAGGTCTGTGAGAGGGTGCATGTGTGGGTCTGAGTGTAGGAGTGTATGTGTTAGCGTAAGAGAGCAAGCTTGTATATGGGAGAGGGTTTTGCTAGTGTATGAATCTGTCGGCATCTCTGTATCAGGGTCTGCAGGAGTGTGTGTGTGTGTGAATCAGGAGATGAGGTACGTGCCGCAGGCTTCCCAGCTTCTGACCTGCTCTATAGATACAATACATAGTTAGTCCACTTCAGATTCTGGACAATGGAAACTCCATGATGTTGAGAGTGGGAGAATTCAATAATGACAATGCAATTGTATGTCAAGGGGTAATAATTAACTTCTATCTTATTGGATATGGTATCATTAGGATTGGAGTGGCTGAAATGTTATTTGGCACTTGAAATATAGATATTATGAAGGTCTTCTCCCATTTGGACATGGAATGCTTCAGTATCTAAGGAGTGCATAAACTTTGTGTAATCATCAGCAAACATCCTATTTCTGATCAAATGATGTGGGGAAGATCATAGATGAAGCTGTTGAAGGTTGTTGGGCTGAGGATATCACCCGAAGGAATTCCTGCAGTGATGTCCTGGATAAAAGCAAAACATTGCAGATGCTGGAAATCTGAAGCAAACTAAGAAAATGCTGGAGAAACTCAGCATCTGTGGAGAGAGAAACAAAGTTAACATTTTAAGTCCATAATGACTTCTTCAAAACTGTATTTCCAAAAATCACATTAATTTCCTTTCTGCCAGTTATAACTTTAACCAGAATTTTCCCTTAATTTTCATTGACTCCAGTTTTGCTAGGGCTCCTTGATGTGGCCTGGATATCAAGGGCTGTCGCTCTCTCTTCACCTCTGGAGTTCAGCTCTTTTGTCCATGTTTGAACCAAGGCTGTAATGAGGTCAGGAGCTGAGTGGCCCTGGTGGAACCCAAACTGGGCGTCACTGAGCAGGTTACTGCTGAGCAGATTCATCTTCCATACCTTTCTGATGATCAAGAGTAGACTGATTTGGGGAATTATTGGCTGGGCTGGATTTGTCCTGCTTTTCACATGAAGGACATACCTGGGCAATTTTCCACATTCTTGGGTAGATGCCGGTCTTGTGACTGTAATGGAAGAGCTTGGCTAGGGGAGCGGCAAGTTCTGGAGCATGAGTTTTCAAACTAATGCTGGAATGTTGTCAGGGCCAATAGCCTTTGCAGTATCCAGTGCCTCCAGCATTTCTTGATACCATGTGGAGAGAATTGAATTGGTTGGATACTGATATCCAGAATGCTGGGAGGCATTGGAGGCCGAGATGGATCATCCACCTGGCACTCCTTGGTGTAAATACTTCAGCCTTATCTTTTGCGATGATGTGTAGGGCTCAGCCCACCAGCACCCACCCCACACCCCCTCCCCCCCCCTTTATTGAGAATGGGTATTTGTGGAGCCCCCTCATCTATGGTTAATTGTGGCCCAACATTCACAAGTTGATGCGACAGGAATGAAGAGCTTACACAAACTAAGCGACACCATGAGCAATAGATCAGACCTTTCACTTGCTGCCTGTGCTGATTGACACACAAGTAGTCCTGTTTTCTGGCTGCACTAGATTGACACCTCATTTTAGGTATGCCTCATTCTGCCCTTGGAATGCCCTCCTGCATTCTCCATTGACCAGGCTTGATCCCCTGGCTTGATGATAATAGTTGAGTGGGGGATATGCTGGGACATGAAATTGCAGTTTGTGTTGGAGTACAATTCTGCTGATAGCCCTGAGTGTTTTAGAGAAACCCAGTTTGAGCTGTTAGATGTGTTTGAAGTTGATGCTATTTTTTGACTTTGGTAGTGCCACAAAACACGCTGAGGATATCCTGAAAATGTGGGGGCCACAAGACTGTGTGATGCTCACCCTTACCCAGAAAGATTGGTGAGGATGAGGTCAAATATGATTTTCCCTCTTGTTGATTCCCTTACCACATGCTACAGACCCAGGTTTGCAGTAATGTCCTTCAGAACACAACCAACTCGATCGGTCGTGGTCCTAGTGAGCCAATATTAATGTTGGACATCAAAGTCTCTGAATTTTGAGAAGATTTGTAGCTCAGATTCAGGTTCTGGGTGCAGGTTTGCTCGCTGAGCTGGAAGGTTCATTTTCAGACGTTTCGTCACCATAGTAGTAATATCATTAGTGAGCCTCTGAATGAAGCACTGGTGGCATAGCCTGCTTACTGTTAAAATGTTTGAGTTTCCTTGGTTTGGTGATGCCATTTCCTTTGGTGACATCATTTCCTGTGGTGATGTCATTCCCTGTTCTTTATTTCAAGGGGTGGTAAATGGGATCCAAGTCAATGTGCTAGTTGATAGATTTCTGGTTGGAATGTCATGCTTCTAGGAATTCTCATGCATGTCTCTGATTGGCTTCTTCTAGGATGGATGTGTTGTCCCAGTTGAAGTGGTGTCCTTCCTCATCCATATGTAAGGATACTAGTGAGAGCGGGTCATGTCTTTTTGAGGCTCATTGATGTTCCTGTATCCCTGTGGCTAATCTTCTGCCTGTTTGTCCAATGTAGTGTTTGTTAAAGTTCTTACAATGTATTTTGTAAATGGCATAATTTTTTATTGTTGTCAGTATAGAGTCTTTCAAGTTCATTAGGTACTGTTTTAGTGTGTCAGTGGGTTTGTGGACTACCATGATGCCAAAGGGTCTGAGTAGTCTGGCAGTCAGTTCCGAGATGTCTTTGATGTAGGGAAGAGTGACTAGGGTTTCTGGATGTGTTTTGTCTGCTTGTTTGGGTTTGTTGCTGAGAAATCGGTGGACTGTGTTCATTGGATACCCGTACTTTTTGAATACACTGTATAGGTGATTTTCCTCTGCTCTGCATAGTTCCTCTGTGCTGCAGTGTGTGGTAGCTTGTTGAAATAATGTTCTGATGCAACTTCGTTTGTGGGTGTTGGAATGACTCGTTCTGTAGTTCAATATTTGGTCGTATGTGTTGTTTTCCTGGAGACACTGGTTTGAAGTTCTCCATTGACTGTCCACTCTACTGCGACATCTAGCAATTTAAATCTCTCAATAAGAATACATCTTGCACCATAGTAATTCTTACTGCTTCCTCCAAAGTGGGCTTGAACATGGAGGAGAAATGAGTCAACAGCTAAACTGGGTAGGGATGGAGGTTGGTGGTTCGTGATACTGGTATAGGGATGGGGGTTGTTGTTTGGTGGGACTGGTATAGGGATGGGGGTTGGTGGTTCATGATACTGGTGTAGGGATGGTGGTTGGTGGTTAGTGGTTACGGGTATAGGGATGGGGGTTGGTGGTTGCTGATACTGGTATAGGGATGGGGGTTGGTAATTAGTGATACTGGTATAGGTATGGGGGTTGGTGGTTAGTGATACTGGTGTAGGGATGGGGGTTGGTGGTTGGTGGGACTGGTGTAGGGATGGGGGTTTGTGGTTCGTGGGACTGGTGTAGGGATGGGTTTGGTGATTGGTGATACTGGCGTAGGGATGGGGGTTGGTGGTACTGGTACAGGGATAGGGGTTGGTAGTTGGTGATACTGGTATAGGGATGGGGGTGAGTGGTGGGTGGGACTGATATAGGGATGGGGATTGATAGTTGGTGGGACTGGCATAGGGATGGAGGTTGGTGGTTGGTGGGAGTAGTGTAGGGATGAGGGTAGATGGTTCGTGGGACTGGTATTGGGATGGGGGTTGGTGGTTGGTTGGACTGGTGTAGGGATGGGGTTGGTGGTTGGTGGGACTGGTATAGGGATGGGGGTTGGTGGCTGGTGGGACTGGTATAGGGATGGGGTTGGTGGTTGGTGGGACTGGTATAGGGACGGGTTTATGGTAGTTGGTGGGACTGGTATAGGGATGGGGTTGGTGGTTGGTGGTACTGGTATAGGGATGGGGGTTGGTGGTTGGTGATACTGGTATAGGGATGGGGATTGGTGGTTGGTGGGACAGGTGTAGGGATGGGCGTTGGTGGTTGGTGGGACTGGTATAGGGATGGGGTTGGTGGTTGGTGGTACTGGTACAGGGATGGGGATTGGTGGTTGGTGGGACAGGTGTAGGGATGGGCGTTGGTGGGACTGGTATAGGGATGGGGGTTGGTGGTATTAGTATAGGGATGAGGTTGATGGTTGGTGGGACTGGTATAGGGATGGGGGTTGGTTGTTGGTGGGACTGGTATAGGGATGGGGGTTTGTGGTTGGTGATATTGGTGTAGGGATGGGGATTGGTGGTTGGTGATACTGGTGTAGTGATGGGAGTTGGTCGTGCTGGTATAGGGATAGGAGTTGGCAGTTGGTGGGACTGGTATAGGGATGGGGGTTGGTGGTTGTTGGTACTGGTGTAGGGGTGGGGGTTGTTGGTTGGTGAAACTGGTGTAGTGATGAGGGTTGGTGGTTGGTGATACTGGCATATAGAGGGGGTTTGGTGGTTGGTGATACTGATATAGGATGGGGTTGCTGGTTGGTGGTACTGGTGCAGGGATGGGGGTTGGTGGTTGGTGGGACTGGTATAGGGATGGGGGTTGGTGACTGATGGGACTGGTATAGGGATGGGGGTTGGTGGTTGGTGGGACTGGTATAGGGATGGGAGTTGGTGGTTGGTGGGACTGGTATAGGGATGGGAGTTGGTGGTTGGTAGGACTGGTGTAGGGATGGGGGTTGGTGGTTTGTTATACTGGTATATAGAGGGGGTTTGGTGGTTGGTGATACTGGTATAGGATCGGGTTGGTGGTTGGTGGTACTGGTGCAGGGATGGGTGTTGGTGGTTGGTGGGACTGGTATAGGGATGGGGGTTGGTGACTGATGGGACTGGTATAGGGATGGGGGTTGGTGGTTGGTGGGACTGGTATAGGGATGGGAGTTGGTGGTTGGTGGGACTGGTGTAGGGATGGGGGTTGGTGGTTGGTGGGACTGGTATAGGGATGGGAGTTGGTGGTTGGTGGGACTGGTGTAGGGATGGGGGTTGGTGGTTGGTGGGACTGGTATTTGGATGGGGGTTGGTGACTGATGGGACTGGTATAGGGATGGGGGTTGGTGGTTGGTGGGACTGGTATAGGGATGGGAGTTGGTGGTTGGTGGGACTGGTGTAGGGATGGGGGTTGGTGGTTGGTGGTACTTGTGTAGGATTGTGAGTTGGTGGTTGGTGGGACTGGTGTAGGGATGGGGGTTGGTGGTTGGTGGTACTTGTGTAGGATTGTGAGTTGGTGGTTGGTGGGACTGGTATAGGGTTGGGGTTGGTTACTGATGGGACTGGTATAGGGATGGGAATTGGTGGTTGGTTGGATTGGTATAGGTATGGGGGTTGGTGGTTGGTGGGACTGGTATAGGGATGGGGGTTGGTGGTTGGTGATACTGGTGTAGGGATGGGGGTTGATGGTTGGTGGTACTGGTGTAGAGATAGTGGTTGGTGGGACTGGTATAGGGATGAGGGTTGGTGGTTGGTAGTACTAGTATAGGGATGGGGGTTGGTGGTTGGTGGGACTGGTGTAGGGCTGGGGGTTGGTGGTTGGTGGGACTGGTATAGGGATGGGTTTATGGTAGTTGGTGGGACTGGTATAGGGATGGGGTTGGTGGTTGGTGGTACTGGTATAGGTATGGGGGTTAGTGGTTGGTGGGACTGGTGTAGGGATGGGGTTGGTGGTTGGTGATACTGGTGTAGGGATGGGGGTTGGTGATACTGGTATTGGAATAGGGGTTCGTGGTTGGTGGGACTGATATAGGGATGGGGTTTGGTGGTTGGTGATACTGGTATTGGGATAGGGGTTGGTGGTTGGTGGGACTGATATAGGGATGGGGTTTGGTGGTTGGTGATACTGGTATTGGGATAGGGGTTGGTGGTTGGTGGGACTGATATAGGGATGGGGTTTGGTGGTTGGTGATACTGGTATTGGGATGGGGTTTGGTGGTTGGTGGGACTGGTATAGGGGTGGGGTTTGGTGGTTGGTGATACTGGTATTGGGATGGGGTTTGGTGGTTGGTGGTACTGGTATAGGGATGGGGTTTGGTGGTTGGTGGGACTGATATAGGGATGGGGTTTGGTGGTTGGTGATACTGGTATTGGGATGGAGTTTGGTGGTTGGTGGGACTGGTGTAGGGATGGGGTTTGGTGGTTGGTGGGACTGGTGTAGGGATCGGGGTTGGTGGTTGGTGGGACTGGTGTAGGGATCGCGGTTGGTGGTTGGTGGGACTGGTGTAGGGATGGGGGTTGGTGGTTGGTGGGACTGGTGTAGGGATGGGGGTTGGTGGTTGGTGGGTCTGATATGGGGATGGGGTTGGTGATTGGTGGGTCTGATATGGGGTGGTACGGGGGAATCTGTAAGAGGTTTTCCTGCTCACGTTTGATTTGTTTCACACATCGATGAGAATATTTGTATTTTGAGGATGAAAAGATATCGTGCTGCAAGGCACTTCACTCGACAGGAAAATACACAAATCAACTTGTATTTAAAGCCGTTGGTTTTGGCAGAGCAGGACAGCTAGATTCTTTTCCTATGTGACTGCAGAACTGAAGCTTCAGACTCCTCTCTCTTCCTGTCTCTCAAGAAGGAAAAGCCTGCAGTAACAAGCCAGATTAAAACATCAGAACGACAAATACACTAAGGACATCAAAGTATCTCATACTCCTGGTGAATCAAGACAGTAACTAATTAACTGTGGACTCAATTAAAACCTTGCTCCTTAAAGACTACCTGAGGTATTTTTATCACAAACAGAAATTGCTGGGAACACCCAGCGCATCTGGCAGCATCTATGGGAGGAAAGCAGAGTTAACATTTCGAGTCCGATGACTCTTCTTCAGAAGATCTCTGTTTCAGATATCCAGTATCTACAGGTCTTTGTTTCATTTTAACATCTCTTAAACGCTACCTTCCTTTCACCTTCCTTTTGAACTGGATAAGTTCCCATTGTATCTTTTGTGTATGCTTCATGACACTATTCTGTTATTTTACTCAGCTTTAGCGGATAATGAAATTGCTCTTTTGTTTACCCATAAAGACCATCTAATTGGCTGCTTATTGCTACAATCGAAATTTGTAAATTAAATTTTAATTGGATGGATGTCCAGCCTCATGCTACAACAAAAACGAAGTGTGGAATCCTGTAGGGGTCCGAGCAAGGTGGTGAGCAATCACACTGACAAGTACAGTGAGGCCCATCTCAACATCAAGATCATCTCACACCATCATTTATACTTTTCATAAGTGAGGTAGTGAGATTCTCACTAGACAGCAATGAGATGTCATTTGACAGAGATTAAAGCTTGTTAAATACCTTGTTACTGCTGCAACTCGCCTCATTAACACTCACACCTTACCAAACTCATCACATCCCCAACCCCTCTCCGGCCTATCACCCTCACCCTCACCTCCTTCCACCTATCGTATTCCTAGCACCCCTCCCCCAAATTCCCTCCCCACTACCTTTTATCTCAGCCCGCTTGGCACACCAGCCTCATTCCTGAAGAAGGGCTTATGCCCGAAACGTCAATTCTCCTGCTCCTCGGATGCTGCCTGGCGAGCTGTGTTTTTCCAGCATCACATTTTTCCACTCCGGTACTCCAGCATCTGCAGTCGTCACTTTCTCCTAGTTGCACTTTACTAACACCTTCCACCCCGACCTCAAATTTACCTGGACCGTCTCAGACTCCTCCCTCCCCTTCCTAGACCTCACCATTACTATCTCGGGCGATCGACTCAACACAGACACTTACTACAAACCAACCGACTCCCACAGCAACCTAGATTACACCTCCTCCCACCCTGCCCTCTATAAAAATGCCATCCCATATTCCCAATTACTCCGCCTCACCGCATCTGCTCCCAGGAAGACCAATTCCAATACTAAACAACTCAAATGGCCTCCTTCTTCAAAGACCGCAATTTCCCCTCTAATGTGGTCGACGACGCTCTCCACCACATCTCCTCCATTTCCCGCACCTCCGCCCTTGAACCCCGCCCCTCCAATTGCCACCAGGACAGAACCCCATTGGTCCTCACCTACCACCCCACCAATCTCCGGATACATCGTATCATCCTCCGTCATTTCTGCCACCTCCAAACAGACCCCACCACCAGGGATATATTTCCCTCTCCACCCCTATCAGCATTCAGGAGAGACTACTCCCTCCGCGAATCCCTCGTCAGGTCCACACCCCCCACCAACCCAACCTCCACTCCCGGCACCTTCCCCTGCAACTGGAAGAAGTACAAAACTTGCGCCCACACCTCCCCCCTCACCTCCCTCCAAGGCCCCAGTGGATCCTTCCATATCCATCACAAATTCACCTGTACCTCCACACACATCATTTACTGTATCCACTGCACCCGATGTGGTCTCCTCTACACTGGGGAGACAGGCCGCCTACTTGCGGAACGTTTCAGGGAACACCTCTGGGACACCCGCATCAACCAACCCAATTGCCCCGTGGCTGAACACTTTAACTCCCCTCCCACTCTGCCAAGGACATGCAGGTCCTTGGCCTCCTCCATTGCCAGACCCTGGCCACGCGACGCTTGGAGGAAGAGTGCCTCATCATCTGCCTAGGAACCCTCCAACCACAAGGAATGAATGCAGATTTCTCCAGCTTCCTCATTTCCCCTCCCCCCACCTTATCTCAGTCCCAACCCTCGGACTCAGCACCGCCTTATTGACCTGCAATCTTCTTCCCGACCTCTCCGACCCCACCCCCTCTCCGGCCTATCACCCTCACCCTCACCTCCTTCCACCTATTGTATTCCCAGCGCCCTTCCCCCAAATTCCCTCCCCCCGACCTTTTATCTCAGCCCGCTTGGCCCACCAGCCTCACTCCTGAAGAAGGGCTTATGCTCGAACCGTCGATTCTCCTGCTCCTCGGATGCTGCCTGGCCAGCTGTGTTTTTTCAGCACCACATTTTTCAACTCTGGTACTCCAGCATCTGCAGTCCTCACTTTCTCCTAACCAATGGGCGGCACGGTGGCACAGTGGTTACCACTGCTGCCTCACAGCGCCAGAGACCCAGGTTCAATTCCCGTCTCAGGCGACTCTCTGTGTGGAGTTTGTGTGGGTTTCCTCCGGGTGCTCCGGTTTCCTCTCACAGTCCAAAAATGTGCTGGTTAGGTGAATTGGCCATGCTAACTTGCCCGTAGTGTTAGATGAAGGGGTAAATAAAGGGGAATGGGTCCGGGTGGGTTACGCTTCGGCGGGTCGGTGTGGACTTGTTGGGCCGAAGGGCCTGTTTCCACACTGTAAGTAATCTAATCTAAAAAAATCAATCTTACCAAACCAGTTAGATGTCAGGAAGACTGGACAAGGAAACTAGCGCAGGTACATGGCATATTCAGCTTGCAACTTCCAAATGATATCCATGGGCACTACCACATGGACATATTGGCATCTGACAACTCATCATGCCCATTGTTGCACTTCTTGGAGACACTCATGAAGCTTAGACTTGCAATGCTGAGTACACCATTAACTAGCGTTAAGAAGGCAGGGACTCTTTGTGTACATAGACAGGCTCCCAGCTCAGAGAATGGACCAAGCCCCATCTCAGGGCCGTTGGCTTTCTCACTCATTTGATGCATATCTCCTTACTCAGTCCAGCCTTGCCAGGCCTTTCCTTAGGGTGGAAAAGTGTGGTGGTGGAACAGCACAGCCGGTCAGGCAACATCGGAGGAGCAGGAGACTCATTCATCAGGATGAAGAGCTTATGGTCAAAACATCGATTCTCCTGCTCCTCAGATGCTGCCTGACCAGCTGTTCTTTTCCAGCACCACAGTTTTCCACTCTAACCTCCAACATCTACAGTCCTCACTTTCTCCTTGCCTTACCTTACCCTGCCTTGCCTTGCCCAGCCCTGCCTTACCTGCCTTGCCTTGCCCATCCCTGCCTTGCCTTGCCCTGCCTTGTCCTGCCTTGCCCTGTCCTGCCCTGCTCTGTCCTGCCTTGCCCTGTCCTGCCCTGCCCTGCCTTGCCCTGCCCTGCCCTGCCCTGCCTTGCCCTGTCCTGCCTTGTCCTGCCTTGCCCTGTCCTGCCCTGCCCTGCCTTGCCCTGCCCTGCCCTGCCCTGCCTTGCCCTGTCCTGCCTTGTCCTGCCTTGCCCTGTCCTGCCCTGCCCTGCCCTGCCTTGCCCTGCCCTGTCCTGCCTTGCCCTGCCCTGCCTTGCTCTGCCCTGCCCCGCTTAGCCCTTCCCTGCCCTGCCATGCCCTGCCTTGCCCTACCTTGCCCTGCCTTGCCCTACCTTGCCCTGCCTTGCCCTGCCTTGCCCTGCACTGCCCTGCCTTGCCCTGCCTTGCCCTGCACTGCCCTGCCTTGCCCTGCCTTGCCCTGCCCTGCCTAGACCTACCCTGCCCTGCATTGCTATGCCTTGCCTTGTCCTGCCTTGCCCTGCCCTGCCTTGCCCTGCCTTACCCTGTCCTGCCTTGTCTAGCCCTGCCCTGTCTTGCCCTGCCCTGCCTTGCCCTGCCTTACCCTGTCCTGCCTAGCCCTGCCCTGCCCTGCGTTGCCCTGCCTAGCCCTGCCCTGCCCTGTCTAGCCCTGTCTAGCCCTGTCCTGCCTTGCCCTGCCCTGCCTTGCCCTGCCCTGACAGCAGTCAGAGAAATTTTTAAAATTAAATTAGATTACTTACAGTGTGGAAACAGGCCCTTCGGCCCAACTAGTCCACACCGACCCTCTGGTGCTCTGTTAGTCAGTAAGTTGTAAAAGCAACAGTCAGGGGAATGGTGTACTGTTAGTCAGGGAGCTGTAAACACAGCAATCAGAGGAATGGTGTACTGTTAGTCAGGGAGCTATAAACATAGCAATCAGAGGAATGGTTACTGATGAGAGCAGAGGAACTTATCGTCAAAAGGAAAAGGCAGCTTACGTAAGGAGGAGGAAGCAAGGATCTAGCACAGCTTTAGAGGATTACAGGCCTGCTAGAAAGGAGCTCAGAAATGGACTGAGGAGAGCCAGGAGGGGGTACAAAAAAGGCTTGGCAGGAAGGAATAGGGAGAATCCAGAGGTATTTTACTCAGATGTGAGGAATAAGAGAATGATCAGGGAGAAGGTAGGGCCAATCAGGGATAGCGGAAGGAACTTGTGCGTGAAGTCTGAGCAGAGAGGGGAAGCCCTAAATGAGTTTTTTTGCTTTGGTTTTCACCAAGGAAAGGGACCTTGTTGTAAATGAAAACTTAGAGGAGCTGGGATACAGGCTTGACCAGATCAAGATCGATGAAGATGATATGCTAGAAATTTTGGAAAACATTGTGATTAATAAGTCCCCAGGGCCAGACCAGATTTATCCTCGGCTGCTCCGGGAAGTGAGAAAGGAGGTTGCTAAGCCGCTGGCGAGGATCTTTGCCTCCTCACTCTCCACAGGAATCGTACCGGAGCATTGGAAGGAGGCAAATGTTGTTCCTCTTTTCAAGAAGGGTAATACGGAAATCCCTGGCAATTACAGAGCAGACAGTCTCACGTCTGTGGTCAGCAAAGTTGTAGAAGGAATTCTGAGGGCCAGGATTTATGACTATTTGGCAAAGCATAGTGTGATTACAGGCAGTCAACATGGCTTTGTGAAGGGCAGGTCCTGCCTCACAAATCTTATTGAGTTCTTTGAGGAGGTGTCAAGACAGGTCGACGAGTCGAACAGTGGATGTGGTGTATCTGGATTTCAGCAAGGCATTTGATAGGGTTCCCCATGGTAGGCTCATTCATAAAGTCAGGAAGTATGGGATACTGGGAGATTTGGCTATCTGGATTCAGAATTGGCTGGCTGATAGAAGGCAGAGAGTGGTTGTAGATGGAAAGTATTCTGCCTGGAAGACAGTGTTGAGTGGTGTCCCACAGGGCTCTGTTCTTGGGCCTCTGCTCTTTGTAGTTTTTATAAATGCCTTGGATGAGAAGGTTGAGGGGTGGGTTAGTAAATTTGCAGATGACACAAAGATTAGAGGTGTTGTCGATAGTATGGAGGGCTACTGCAGGCTGCAGCGCGACATAGACAGGATGCAGAGCTGGGCTGAGAAATGGCAGATGGATTTCAATCTGAATTAATGTAAAGTGATCCATTTTGGAAGGTCGAACTTGAATGCTGAATATAGGATTAAAGACAGGATTCTTGGCAATGTTGAGGAACAGAGGGATCTGGGTGTGCAAGTACATAGGTCCCTCAAAGTTGCCACTCAAGTCGATAGAGTTGTTAAGAAAGCAAATGGTGTTTTGGCTTTCATTTACAGGGGGATCAAGTTTAAGAGCCGTGAGGTTTTGCTGCAGCTCTACAAGTCCCTGGTGAGACCACACTTGGAATATTGTAAAAACAATGACTGCAGATGCTGGAAAGCAAATACTGGATTAGTGGTGCTGGAAGAGCACAGCAGTTCAGGCAGCATCCAACGAGCAACGAAATCGATGTTTTGGGCAAAAGCCCTGATTCCTGATTCCACTAATCCAGTACTTGGAATATTGTGTCCAGTTCTGGTCGCCCTACTATAGGAAAGATACAAAGGCTTTGGAGAGGGTGCAAAGAAGGTCCACCAGGATGCTGCCTGGACTGGAGGGCTTGCCTTATGAAGAAAGGTTGAATAAGCTCAGACTTTTCTCTCTGGAAAGAAGGAGGAAGAGAGGAGACCTGATCGAGGTGTACAAAATAATGAGAGATATAGATAGAGTCAATAACCAGAGACTTTTCCCCAGTGCAGGATTAACTGGTACGAGAAGTCATTGTTTGAAGATATTAGGAGGAAGGTATAAAGGAGACGTCAGAGGTGGGTTCTTTATGCAGAGAGTTATGAATGCATGGAATGCGTTGCCAGCTGTGGTGGTGGAAGCGAAGTCATTGGGAACATTTAAGCAACTGCTGGACATGCAAATGGATAGCAGTGAGTTGAGGGGTGCATAGGTTAAGTTAGTTTATTTTACATTATGATTAAGTCTCGGCACAACATCATGGGCCAAAGGGTCTGTTCTGTGCTGTACTTTTCTATGTTCTATGTTCTATGGTATACTATTAGGGAGCTGTAAACACAGCAGTCAGGGGAATGGTGCACTGTTAGTCAGGGAGTTTTAAACAGAGCTCTCAGGGGAATGGTGTACTGTTATTCAGAGAGTTGTAAATACACTAGTCAGGGGAATGCTGTACTCTTGGTCAGGGAGTTGTAAACACAGCAGTCAGTGGAATGCTGTACTGTTAGTTCGGGAGCTGGAACCACAGCAGTCAGGGGACTGGTGTACTGTTAGTCAGGAAGTTGTAAATGGTGTAGTCAGGGGAATGGCATACTGTTAATCAGGGAGTTGTAAACACAGTATTCATGGGAATGGTTTACTGTTCATCAGGGAGCTGTAAACGCAGTAGTCAGGGGAATGGTGTACTACTATTTAGGGAGCTGTAAACACAGCAGTCAGGGGAATGGTTAGTCATGTCTTGGAACCGATGGCCATCCATGAGATGTCTGTGTTGCATGCAATCATTCATTTTCATTTGTACATTTTTCAGAACTGCTTAAGTGGGGACCTGGAGGAGCAGTGGAAAAATCACTGCCTGAAAGACAGGAGAATGAAGGCTGGCATCTGGAAAGCAGAGCTATTTATAGTAATGGGAATCAATAATGTGAAAGGGATTACTCTAGTTCACGAAATTTAGCCCAGCTTTGGAGTACGTGGGAGGCAATGGGAGTGGGGAAGGTAGTGCACAGTGATCGTGGACATACAGGCTGTTGGAGGATATTTGGTGCCCTGGGGCATGCTGACTGTGTCCACTGGGCTTTGCATTGCAAACCTTCACTTTCTGTTTTTTTAATTATGGGGTGCTTCTTGAAAGTGGCTGGAACAATGCCCCGAATGGGAGGAGGGAATGTCGGTTTGTTGGCCAGAAGTGCAGGATCCATGTTTTGGTGGATACAATGACATTGCATCAGCAAAAACATGAAGCAGCCTTGGCCACGCACAATTACATTGGACTGTCAATCATTGCTTTGTCCATTCCAACAGAGGCTACTCAGGGTCAGAAGCTGGTCACGGGTGGCTTGCTCCATGGTGGTTCTAAACTGAGGCAAAAGTGAGGACTGCAGATGCTGGAAATCAGAGCCTAGATTAGAGTGGTGCTGGAAAAGCACAGCAGGTCAGGCAGCATCTGAGGAGCAGGAAAATCGACGTATCCGGCAAAAGCCCTTCATCAATCCTGATGAAGGGCTTTTGCCTGAAACATCGATTTTCCTGGTTCTAAAGTGAACCTGGACAGCTTAATAATGTTGGAATATCAGCAAAAACATTATAAAAAGCCAACTGAAGAGAGTTCACCAATTGCTGCCCCTTCAAGGGTCCAGTGTGAGCCCCAAGAGTCTCCATCGATCAGGCAAATGTGACAGCTGTGTGTAATGCAGTGTGCAGGTCACTGTTTGATGTGAGGGCAGGATTTGGCAGCTAGTGTTCTACTGCACGTCGCCCCATCTCACTGACATGAGATGGCCGTCAGTTGGCAAAGCCCCTTCACCGAGTGACTACACGTGATGAGGCGGAGTAAGGATGTCCAATGTAGACATCTCCCCGTTCTCCATGTCCAACTGGTCTCACTGTGTGAGAAAGTGTTCCCTGCCCTCATCTTGGAGAAAATGAGGGGCGCAGATTCTGGAGATCAGAGTCAAAGAGTGTGGTGCTGGAAAAGCACAGCAGAGTCGATGTTTCAGGCATAAACCCTTTCCTGATGAAGGGCTTATGCCCAAAACATTGATTCTCCTGCTCCTCGGATGCTGCCTGACCTGCTGTGCTTTTCCAGCATCACATTCATTGACCCTGCCCACTTCTGCCAAATATCGTTCTGAATTTGAGGAAACTCTTTTGCTCCTTCTGTGCCCAATCTAGGTCCTTTCCTGGTCCATGCCATTGGTGGGAAGATGGCAGCAGTGACTATGTATGTAAGAAGGTGAAGGTGGATGCAAGAGGAGCAGGACCAATGACAAGCCCAAAAGCCAACATACAGGATAAGGATCATCTAACTCAAGGAGAGCACACTGCTACAGTGCCCCTCGGGATGGGTGGGATGTGCAGGAAGCCCAGAGTTGTTCAGCCCTGAGACCATTTCCTGGGGATGAGTGAGGCTCAGTCCTGATGCAGGCTCCTTATGTTCTGGGGCACAGAGACAGAACTGTGCTGGATTCTGGAGCAGGAGTCTGAGAGCTACAGGAACCAGAGGCCATCCTCCCCCTAGTGGCTATGAAGGTCACTGCAATACTGGCTCCTTCCAGGGAGCAGTGAGTGACTTGGAATGGCTTTCTCAGTTGTACACCCACATATACATCAGAACACTGATCGATACCAGCTGTATGGATTGTATAGTTCATTTTGTTTCCCCACGATAAGGTCAGTACTGCAACCTGGGCAGTAGGATTGATGACTGTAGCTGGCATCCCCCAGGTACATTCTCCCTGGCAGCTGCCATGACTCGCAGATCCTGGAGCACCTTTGAATGGATGTTGTGGGTTGAGGGCTCAGATACCTGACAAGGCTGGTTACTAGGGGATCAAGGGCTGCCCACTGTGACTATGGCTCATGACACCATTGCACAGCCCCCTGATTGATGCAGAACACAGGCTTAATGTTGCCCACGCTTGGGACCTCCACTATAGTCCAGACAAAGTTTTCTTCAACATCCTGGTGCACTTTGCACAATTGGAAAAGGCAAAGAAACCATGTCCTGGAAGCAGAGGAATCTGGATAATGGGAGAGTCTTGTGTGTAGAAGGACATGGAATTAGAGTTGAGGAAGCTGACTTTATCCACGACAGAGGAGCATCGCACCACACAAAGCTTCATTGACACCTACTTCCAATAGAAGAGACACAAGCATTGACTGTGATATTTTTGGTCATGATGCCAAAATCCAGTTTGCATTGTGGGGCGCAGTTTGGACTCATTTCTGTTCCCTTTTCCTGCCTGTAAGTTTAAACTTGTGTTTAAACTTGTGTTTGCAGGTGTCTGATTGTCTGTCCAGTAGGAAAACATCACATACAGACAATGAAATACTACTCGTTTTTTACTCAATCACAGGTTGTTGCTGTCACTGGCTGGATCAGCATTTATTGCCTTTCCCGAGTAGTCGTAGGAGAAGGTGTCGGTGAACTGCCTTTTTGAGCTGTCACAGTCCATTTGGTGTGGGTAGAGACCCACAAGGTCTTTAGGGAATGGGTTGCAGAATTTTAACTCATTGACACTGAAGGAATGATGATATATTTCCAAGTCAAGATGATAGTTGACTTAGCAGGAAACTTCCAGGTGGTGGTGGTGTTCCCATTTAGTTTCTGCCCTTGCCCTTCCAAATATTCATAGCTGTGAGGTTGTTTAAGGAACCTTGGTGAATTTCTGCAGTGCATCTTGTAGGTGGTATGTACTATTGCTACAGAGCATTGGTCGTGGATGAACTGAATGAAGCATCGAAGTGTAATAGTCACCAAAAAAGATGCTTGAACAGTCAGTCACCAGGACCAAAGAAGTTAACAGATTGTCCAGTGGGACAATCTCATTAATCATTAAACGTCCAGAATAAGTGGATTGCACATTGGAAATAGGCTTTCTATATCCAGCAAACGACCGGAATATGAAGAATAGTTTACATCCACCTTACACTGCTGCATGAAACAGTCAAAAACGTCAATTACAAAATTGTCACTTTATGTTCCCTTTGTGGCAAGTTAGGCTGTCTCTGAACAAATCCCATATCTTGGAGTAAATGGAATTGAAGTTGATTCAACAATATATCATTAAAGCTGCAAGGTCCCAGCAGATAGCAACAGCATAAATAGACAGTAATCAAAGATAAATTAGCGAAATTGTAACAACATTTGGTTGAAATGTTTTGGTGCTGATTCTAATTGCTAACTTTATAAGAAATTGGAGCAGGAATAAGTCATTAGGACCTTTGAGACTGCTCCAACAAGATTTCAGCTTACTTTCTGCACATCAACAGCACCCTTCCACATTTTCCCCATTTCCCTTCATTTCTTTAGTACTCAAAGTTCTGTTGAATTCTGTCTTGACTATATTCCTTGACTGAGCATTCAGTGCTTAAGGGAGTGAAGAAATGAAAAGCTTCACAATCCTTTGAGTGAAGCAATTTCTCCTCACTTCACCTCACTCCGAAATGACTGATCCCTTACTCCGAGTCTGTGATCCCCGTCTTCCAGACTGTTCCCACTTGAGGAAACAATTTCCTAATATCTACCTTGTCAAGCTCTTAGGAATGTTATATTTCAAACTTAGCCCGGATGTCTAAGGATGAGGAGGACTCAGTAATCTCATGGAACACATACCACTCCGATTTGGAAGACTAGTGCGTCACTGGTTGAAGGCAGTTGGCTTTGACTCTTTTCTTGACAGTTTGTGATCTGCGGATCTCCTTCAATATGAAGCTCCCCATTGGATTTGTCACACTGTGTTGGTGGGGGATGAATAGATTAGATTAGATTACTTACAGCGTGGAAACAGGCCCTTCAGCTCAACAAGTCCACACCAACCCTCCGAAGAGCAACCCAACCAGACCCATTCCCTTACATTTACCCCTTCACCTAACACTACGGGCAATTTAGCGTGGCCAATTCACCTGACCTTCACATCTTTGGACTGTGGGAGGAAACCCACGCAGACACAGGGAGAATGTGCAAACTCCACACAGTCAGTCGCCTGAGGCAGGAATTGAACCCAGGTCTCTAGCGCTGTGAGGCAGCAGTGCTAACCACTGTGCCACCGTGGTTCAGAATAGAATCCTGACAGTGTGGAAGCAGGCCATGTGGCCCAATGAGTCCATATCAACCCTCTGGAGATCATACATCTAAATAAGTTAGAAATTGTACCAGTACTTGATAAAAGAATAAAAGATATTAAACAGATTACTGTAGCTGGGTTGTGAGGTTTGTTTACTATTTGCTGGTGTAAGTTTCATTCATTCATGCAATTTTACTTAAGCGCTGTTTTGGCAGTTAGTTTCTTAAAGCGATAATGGCCCAGTTAAAATGTATTTAACGAGTACATACCAATTGGGGCAACTGTTTGGTATTCTGTAATCTATCCATGTCCTGGAGATGATTGGAAAGGGCTGACTAATACTATAAGGTTTCATGGAGACTTGCTGGGGATGGTATCGTTCACGATATTGACACCTAGCCTGAGGTGCTGGGCCTAAACACTGCTTCCTGTAGCAAAAGGCGGATAAAGGTTGAAGGTTTAAAAAAGCAGGAATGGCTGAAAGGGTTGTTTTAATTAGGAAGGGTGGTTTTAATTTGGTCTATCTAATAATAGTAATATATACTACCAAACGCGGTTTTGTAAATGAATGAAAGAAACCATGTTACAGTAAACAGCGGGTTAGTAAAGGGTGATGAATGAATGAACAGGAACCCGGTATTAATGAACGTAGTGGGCGGCACGGTGGCACAGTGGTTAGCACCCAGCTAGAGACCTGGGTTCAATTCCCGCCTCAGGCGACTGACTGTGTGGAGTTTGCATGTTCTCCCCGTGTCTGCGTGGGTTTCCTCCGGGTGCTCCGGTTTCCTCCCACAGTCTAAAGATGTGCAGGTCAGGTTAATTGGCCATGCTAAATTGCCCATAGTGTTAGGTAAGGGGTATGGATGGGTTGCGCTTCGGCGGGTCGGTGTGGACTTGTTGGGCCAAAGGACCTGTTTCCACACTGTACTGTAATCTAATCTAATCTAATAGTGAGCTGGTGAGCGAGTTAGTAAAGATAACCTAAATCACAATATCTCACACGGGGAATGTGACAGATTGTTGCCTTGTTCTGTGGATGACACATGTCTTACCATTGGTGATGAGATCTTGGATATCCCAGATCACCACACCACTGACTGAGCCCTGACACTCGGTGATCTCCAAGAATCTTCAGTGCAGCTTTCTTAGACATCCTCCTGAACTAAAGCTGAATACCTGTCATTTCTCAAACACTTCTATGTCATCTACAACTGTAAAAATGTTCTTCACGCTCAAAACATATGTTATACCAACCACTAGGCCTTAGGGCTGACTAACTTTGATGAGCATATCAATGGATATTGAGACATCCCTGGACCTATATTCATATTAAATCTGGCTAAACTATTTGTGGATTGCTGGACATTGTGTCGCCATGGGATTGAGATTATGACTCAAGGATGTAGTCTGACAATCCCTCACAAGTCCATGTAATTGAGACAGCCTCTTTCTCAAAAACAGCATCTTGTCTTTTTGTGTCTGATGTTGGTTATAATAATGAGTAATAATACTTATAATACTTATAATACTTTTAATACTGAGTAATAATACTTATAATACTGAGTAAACTGGCTTGGGAGACCCTTGAGGTAGATCCTGGAAGAAAAGTCCTCCTCAGCCTCATGCTGTGAAACATCAACTGGCCTAACAGTTGGAAAGGAGAGATTACAGTGTGCCAAGACATTTGTGGCAGGCAACATGTCCTTGCTCCTCTGCAAAACAGTTTTTTGATGTGAGCTACAACACTATTTTTGTTCCTTGGTAGATGTTGTATAAGGATTCTGTATTCGTTGCCAAGTGAAGTAAAATGATACTATCCTTAAGAATGTTTAGCGATCTCAGACTAACTTGAGAATAGAGAACCTTATAATGGCTTTTACCCTCTGCTGTTCATGCATTCACTGTTAACAACATGACTCAACAACTGAATATATCCTTTGGTAATTCAAACGTGTCATTAAAGGTGAACCCTTTAATTTTTAAGCACTTTGAGGCCACATGCACATTCTTCAAAACCGTTTCCTCATTTATCAATACATCACCCGTATGAAGAGCTTGTAAAGTATTATTGAAAAATCTCTGGGGCCAAGTCAATCCCAGTTGGTAAAGTGTTGAACCAAAATCTCCCCATCCTACCACACTTTTTTTTCCACATTTATGTATCTAGGGATATCAAAACTTATATAATAGGGAATAGCCCTGTTGTGTGCAACAGGACACACAATTTAAGACTGAAGTAACAGATGTGGATCAAGGATCTGAAAAGAAAAGATACAATCATCCAAGCAGCTACAGTCCAGTAGTGTTCATATATTGTTTGTACTGCTGGAGGTGTCATTCAAGGGACCTCAGCAACTTTAAAACTTTACAATTTTTTTCATCCACCACCCATTATTGTCACCCAATTCTTTTCTGCCTGTGTAGCCTTTACTCATGTTATAACCAGCTCACTAAACATACTGTCTATAACATCCTCAGCCTCAATGATGCTCCATAACGAGTCCATCCATCCACAGCTCCAACCCCTCCATGCAGTCAATCAGGAACTGCAGCTGAACACACTTCCTGTATATGGAGTGACCATCGATACGGACGTGTTCCTGATTTCCCACATATTACAGGTGGTGTATTCCACAGAGAAGAGGTCTACTGCCATTTTGAACCTCACCAACTACAAACAATAAACTAGGAACCAGTTACTCAACCTTATCCAGTACTCACCAAATCAGATTTCTCCCACTCTCTCCCTCTCTTCTTAACAAACTACAAACAAAGAAAAAGATCTTTACATACTGTCTCTCTCCTGGTACCAATCAGCCAGTCCCCAAAACTGGTTCCTAAACAACCAACCCTCTTGCCTTATTGCACATCATGAACTCTGGATTCAGGACTAATCCACTCCCTCTCCCATTCCGACTGAACTCAATCTGCACCCTCTCCCATTCCGACTGAGCTCGATTCACTCCCTCTCCCATTCTGACTGAGCTTGATGATGGTGGAGGGTTGTTTTTCAGACTGGAGGCCTGTGACTAGTGGAGCGCCACAAGGATCAGTGCTAGGTCTACTAGTTTTCATCATTTATATAAATGATTTGGATGCGAGCATAAGAGGTATAGTTAGTAAGTTTGTAGATGACACCAATATTGGAGGTGTAGTGGACAGTGAAGAAGGTTACCTCAGATTACAACAGGATCTTGATCAGTTGGGCCAATGGGCTGAGAAGTGGCAGATGGAGTTTAATTTAGATAAATGTGAGGTGCTGCATTTTGGGAAAGCAAATCTTAACAGGACGTATACACTTAATGGTAAGGTTCTCGGGAGTGTTGCTGAACAAAGAGACCTTGGAGTGCAGGTTCATAGCTCCTTGAAAGTAGAGTCACGGGTAGATAGGATAGTGAAGAAGGCATTTGGTATGCTTTACTTTATTGGTCAGAATATTGAGTACAGGAGTTGGGAGGTCATGTTGTGGCTGAACCGACATTGGTTAGGCCACTTTTAGATTATTGTGTGCAATTCTGGTCTCCTTCCTATTGGAAAGATGTTGTGAAATTGAAAGGGTTCAGATAAGATTTACAAGGATGTTGCCAGGGTTAGAGAATTTGAGCCATAGGGAGAGGCTGAATAGGCTGGGGCTGTTTTCCCTGGAGTGTCGGAGGCTGAGGGGTGACCTTATAGAGGTTTATAAAATCATGAGGGGCACAGATAGGGTAAATGGTCTTTTCCCTGGGGTGAGAGAGTCCAGAACTAGAGGGCATAGGTTTAGGGTGAGAGGGGAAAGATATAAAAGAGACCTAAGGGGCAAACTTTTCACGCAAAGGGTGGTACGTGTATGGAATGAGCTGCTAGAGGAAGTGGTGGAGACTGGTACAATTGCAACATTTAAAAGGCATCTGGTTGGGTATATGAATAAGAAGGATTTGGAGGGATATGGGCTGGATGCTGGCAGGTGGGGCTAGATTGTGTTGGGATATCTGGTCAGCATGGACAGGTTGGACCGAAGGGTCTGTTTCCATGCTGTACATTCATATGACTCTGTGATTGAGCTCAATCCGCTCCCTCTCCCATTCCGAATGAGCTCAATCCACTCCCTCTCCCATTCTGACTGAGCTCAATCCGCTCCCTCTCCCATTCCGAATGAGCTCAATCCACTCCCTCTCCCATTCTGACTGAGCTCGATCCTGCTCTCTCCCATTCTGACTGAGCTCAATCCACTCCCTCTCCCATTCCGACTGAGCTCGATCCACTCCCTCTCCCATTCCGAATGAGCTCAATCCACTCCCTCTCCCATTCTGACTGAGCTCGATCCTGCTCTCTCCCATTCTGACTGAGCTCAATCCACTCCCTCTCCCATTCCGAATGAGCTCAATCCTCTCTCTCTCCCATTCTGACTGAGCTCGATCCACTCCCTCTCCCATTCCGAATGAGCTCAATCCTCTCTCTCTCCCATTCTGACTGAGCTCGATCCACTCCCTCTCCCATTCTAACTGAGCTCGATCCTCTCCCTCTCCCATTCTAACTGAGCTCGATCCTCTCCCTCTCCCATTCTAACTGAGCTCGATCCTCTCCCTCTCCCATTCTGACTGAGCTCAATCCACTCTCTCTCCCATTCTAACTGAGCTCGATCCTCTCTCTCTCCCATTCTAACTGAGCTCGATCCACTCTCTCTCCCGTTCCGACTGAGCTCGATCCACTCTCTCTCCCATTCTGACTGAGCTCAATCCACTCTCTCTCCCATTCCGACTGAGCTCGATCCTCTCTCTCTCCCATTCTAACTGAGCTCGATCCACTCCCTCTCCCATTCTGACTGAGCTCGATCCTCTCTCTCTCCCATTCTGACTGAGCTCAATCCACTCTCTCTCCCGTTCTAACTGAGCTCGATCCACTCTCTCTCCCATTCCGACTGAGCTCAATCCACTCTCTCTCCCGTTCTAACTGAGCTCAATCCACTCTCTCTCCCATTCCGACTGAGCTCGATCCTCTCTCTCTCCCATTCCGACTGAGCTCGATCCACTCCCTCTCCCATTCTGACTGAGCTCGATCCTCTCCCTCTCCCATTCCGACTGAGCTCGATCCTCTCTCTCTCCCATTCTAACTGAGCTCGATCCACTCTCTCTCCCATTCTGACTGAGCTCAATCCACTCTCTCTCCCATTCCGACTGAGCTCGATCCTCTCTCTCTCCCATTCCGACTGAGCTCGATCCACTCCCTCTCCCATTCTGACTGAGCTCGATCCACTCTCTCTCCCATTCTGACTGAGCTCGATCCACTCTCTCTCTCCCATTCTGACTGAGCTCGATCCACTCTCTCTCCCATTCTAACTGAGCTCGATCCACTCTCTCTCCCATTCTGACTGAGCTCAATCCACTCTCTCTCCCATTCTAACTGAGCTCGATCCACTCTCTCTCCCATTCTGACTGAGCTCGATCCACTCTCTCTCCCATTCTAACTGAGCTCGATCCTCTCTCTCTCCCATTCTGACTGAGCTCAATCCTCTCTCTCTCCCATTCTGACTGAGCTCGATCCACTCTCTCTCCCATTCTAACTGAGCTCGATCCACTCTCTCTCCCATTCTAACTGAGCTCGATCCTCTCTCTCTCCCATTCTGACTGAGCTCAATCCACTCTCTCTCCCATTCTAACTGAGCTCGATCCACTCTCTCCCATTCTGACTGAGCTCGATCCACTCCCTCTCCCATTCCGACTGAGCTCGATCCTCTCTCTCTCCCATTCTGACTGAGCTCGATTCACTCTCTCTCCCATTCTAACTGAGCTCGATCCTCTCTCTCTCCCTTTCCGACTGAGCTCGATCCACTCTCTCTCCCATTCCGACTGAGCTCGATCCTCTCCCTCTCCCATTCTAACTGAGCTCGATCCACTCTCTCTCCCATTCTAACTGAGCTCGATCCACTCTCTCTCCCGCTCCAACTGAGCTCGATCCACTCTCTCTCCCATTCCGACTGAGCTCGATCCACTCCCTCTCCCATTCTAACTGAGCTCAATCCTCTCCCTCTCCCATTCCGACTGAGCTCGATCCTCTCTCTCTCCCATTCCGACTGAGCTCGATCCTCTCTCTCTCCCATTCCGACTGAGCTCGATCCTCTCTCTCTCCCATTCTAACTGAGCTCGATCCGCTCCCTCTCCCTCTCCGACTGAGCTCGATCCACTCCCTCTCCCATTCTAACTGAGCTCGATCCACTCCCTCTCCCATTCTAACTGAGCTCGATCCACTCTCTCTCCCATTCCGACTGAGCTCGATCCTCTCTCTCTCCCATTCTAACTGAGCTCGATCCTCTCCCTCTCCCATTCTGACTGAGCTCAATCCTCTCTCTCTCCCATTCTAACTGAGCTCGATCCACTCTCTCTCCCATTCCGACTGAGCTCGATCCTCTCTCTCTCCCATTCCGACTGAGCTCGATCCACTCCCTCTCCCATTCTAACTGAGCTCGATCCTCTCCCTCTCCCATTCTAACTGAGCTCGATCCTCTCCCTCTCCCTCTCCGACTGAGCTCGATCCGCTCGCTCTCCCATTCCGACTGAGCTCGATCCTCTCCCTCTCCCTCTCCGACTGAGCTCGATCCTCTCTCTCTCCCATTCTAACTGAGCTCGATCCTCTCCCTCTCCCATTCTAACTGAGCTCGATCCTCTCCCTCTCCCATTCTAACTGAGCTCGATCCTCTCTCTCTCCCATTCTAACTGAGCTCGATCCTCTCTCTCTCCCATTCTAACTGAGCTCGATCCTCTCCCTCTCCCATTCCGACTGAGCTCAATCCTCTCTCTCTCCCATTCCGACTGAGCTCGATCCTCTCTCTCTCCCATTCTAACTGAGCTCGATCCTCTCTCTCTCCCATTCTAACTGAGCTCGATCCACTCCCTCTCCCTCTCCGACTGAGCTCGATCCACTCCCTCTCCCATTCCGAATGAGCTCAATCCACTCCCTCTCCCATTCCGACTGAGCTCGATCCTCTCCCTCTCCCATTCCGACTGAGCTCGATCCTCTCTCTCTCCCATTCTAACTGAGCTCGATCCTCTCTCTCTCCCATTCTAACTGAGCTCGATCCTCTCTCTCTCCCATTCCGACTGAGCTCGATCCTCTCTCTCTCCCATTCTAACTGAGCTCGATCCTCTCCCTCTCCCATTCCGACTGAGCTCGATCCTCTCTCTCTCCCATTCCGACTGAGCTCGATCCACTCTCTCTCCCATTCTAACTGAGCTCAATCCTCTCTCTCTCCCATTCCGACTGAGCTCGATCCTCTCCCTCTCCGACTGAGCTCGATCCTCTCTCTCTCCCATTCTAACTGAGCTCAATCCACTCCCTCTCCCATTCCGACTGAGCTCGATCCTCTCTCTCTCCCATTCTGACTGAGCTCAATCCACTCCCTCTCCCATTCCGACTGAGCTCGATCCTCTCTCTCTCCCATTCTAACTGAGCTCAATCCACTCCCTCTCCCATTCTAACTGAGCTCGATCCTCTCTCTCCCATTCTAACTGAGCTCGATCCTCTCTCTCTCCCATTCTAACTGAGCTCGATCCACTCTCTCTCCCATTCCGACTGAGCTCGATCCTCTCTCTCTCCCATTCTAACTGAGCTCGATCCTCTCTCTCTCCCATTCTAACTGAGCTCGATCCTCTCCCTCTCCCATTCTAACTGAGCTCGATCCTCTCTCTCTCCCATTCTAACTGAGCTCGATCCTCTCCCTCTCCCTCTCCGACTGAGCTCAATCCACTCCCTCTCCCATTCTAACTGAGCTCAATCCACTCCCTCTCCCATTCCGACTGAGCTCGATCCTCTCTCTCTCCCATTCCGACTGAGCTCGATCCTCTCTCTCTCCCATTCTAACTGAGCTCGATCCACTCTCTCTCCTGCTGCTGCTCCGACTGAGCTTCAATTGAAGGAAATTTGTAATGGTCTGAAATTTGTTTGAGAAAATGAATGGATCTGAAGCTTGATAATTCCCACATGAACATGGGACATAGGGTCATAAGTAGGCTATTCAGCCCATCAAGTTGGCTTCACCATTCAATGAGATCATGGCTGATCTGGTAATCTTCAAGCCCACTTTCCATCCTTTCCCATAACACTTCATTCCCTTACTGATTTCAAATCTGAATATTCTTCATGACCTTAATACTTAATTTTAAAAAACCCAGTCTCAACAACCCTTTGTGATAAAGAGTTCTGTAGACTTACTACTCTCTGTGTGAAAAAATGCCTCCTTATCTCTGTTGCAAACATGCGGCTGTTCATTCTGAGATTATGACTTTTCGACTTAATTCTCCTACAAGTGGAAACGTCCTTTCCACATCTACCCTGCCAAGTCCCCTGGAATCTTGTATATTTGAATAAGATTGCTTCTCATTGTTTAACATTCCAACCTCTCCTTATGAGTCTGTCCCTTCACACCTGGGATCAGCCGAGTGAACCTCCTCTGGACGGCCTCCAATGCCATTCGATTAGGGGCCCAGAACAGTTCACGATATTCCAGCTGCTCGCTGTCGAATATTTTGTATAGTTTTAGCAAAACCTCCCAACTTTTATACTGTATTCCCTTTGAAATAAAAACCTGGCAATTTACACCTCAGAGTATTGATAAATACAGCAATGGGAGATGCTGGGTGCATTGGTGATCATCTTCCAAAAATCTATAGATTTTTGAGTAATTCCCACAAATTGGAAGGTAGCTATGTAAGAAGGGAAAGAGAAAATGGAGAACTACAGACCCAACAGTAGCAAGGAAATGTTAGAATCGGTTATAGAGGAGGAGATAAATGAATAATTGGAGAACAGTGGTCTGATGAAGCACAATCAGCCTGAACTTTTGAGAAATTGTAGTTGATGAACCTGTTTGGGCCTTTTGACGATATTATAAACAGAATTGTCCAATGTACATGACAGAATGCATTACTTGTGTCATATATGAAGAGAACATTCTGTCAATGGATGTAATATACTTGGGTTTTTCCACAGCTTTTGAGAAAGTCCCCATGGGAGGTTAGTTTGCAAAATTAAAGTTCCTTGGAGCTGGAGATAATGTACTGGCATTGATTAAGGATTAGCCAAAAGCAGAAAACAAAGAGTAGGAATAAACAAGTAATCCTTGCATTGAAAGCCTGAGACAAGCTATGGGGTAACGTAACGATCAGTACTCAGGCCCCAGCCGTTCACCGGTTTGGCTGTCGGGAGCACTATTTCCATGTTTGTGGATAACACAAAGCTAAGCAGGAACATCTGTTCTGAGGAAGATGCAAAGCAACTTCAAAAGAATTTGGACAATCTCAATGAATTAAATATTACATGGAAAAACAGTTGTACACTTTGGTAAGAGGAACAAATGTGCAGAGTATATCTTAAATGGCATGAGGTTAGAAAGTGTAGACGTATAAAGGGAGCTGAGTGTCCTCGACAATAAATCACGGAAAGTTAAATTCAGCAAGCATTATTTTATATAACAAGGCTGTTGTTATTCAGGCTTAAGGGTGTATTAGCATTTATTGCAAAACAGTTTGTGCACAGGAGTAATGTTGGCACGTTCAATTGTGTAGAACCTTGGCTATACTGCACCTGGAATATTATCCTCAGTTTCCATCTCTCTATCTTCAGAAGCTTATTATTAACATAGAGAGAATGCAACAAGAGTTTACCTGACCTGCTACTGAAATGGCAGGAATGTTCTATGAAGTGAGATTGACGGAACTGGGCCTCTAACATTTCCAGGAATGAGAGGTGATCTCATTGACACCTATAAAATGCTTAAATGGAAAGTCAGGGCTGATGTCAGGAAGTCTAGATCAGAGGACATAAATTCAAAGCAATGGAATAGCCACTTAGAACAACGATGAGGTTGTTTATTTATTCAAAGGGTTGTGAAAATTTGGAATTTTTTTTACCCCAAAGGTCTGTGGAAGCTCAGTTATTGAGGAAATATGAACAGATTTCCAAATATCCATGGCATATAGGAATAGGGGAATAGTGTGGAACCTAGAGGAGATTATGGTACTACAAAAACAGACAACTCTGGATGCTGGAAATCAGAAGCACAAACAGAAAGGGGTGGAGAATCTCAGCAGAGTTAAGTCTTTCTCTGTACAGGTGCTGTTCGTAATGTAGGTTATGGTATATTTGTTCTAATGTGGCATTGTTTGCAAGTACAAAAAACTACAGTGAAAGACTCTGTTCCACAGAAAATCATCACCTGTACCAGAATCACCATCTGCAAATTACGTTGGAGATTTGAGTTCCTCATGACATTCCTTCCTTTCTGCAATGCATTTCCATCACTTCTGAAGGCCATTCAAAGGAAGCTGACAATGGTACAGGAAATGTTACTATGACCAATGACTCCTCATGGGAAGCACCTCCTCTCTCTCCATTTTGATTTACATATTCAGACTATTTTTCTGAGGCCTACAAGGTTGTAAGGCCAATGGCTTTCGCAGGGCTTCAGCTCTTTAAACTCTGTTCCGATCTCTTGTTGCACGGCAGGACTGATGACATTTTGCTTGGCAAAGATCATGGATTCACCCCTTGCATCACGAAACTTACTGACAGCCCAACATTCCTGACATGTGACCCTGGATTCAGGGAAATAAGGTGAGGCAGAGTTCAAACTTGGGGGAAGGCAGAAATCCATTCCCATGGCTACCCCAGTTGCGAATCACAGTAAGATAGAATTATCCAATACAAAACAGACCCTTTGGCCCATCGAGTCTGCACCAACTAAACAGATAAACTATCATGGTATTCGAACAGATGAAAGACTCAACAAACAATCAAGGTTTTTTCAGTGTATAATTTCAGTTACATCACACTGTAAACTTTTGCTATAAATTCTGTGTCTTGCAATTGTGTTCTCCACAACCACCTGATGAAGGAGCAGCACTCTGAAAGCTAGTGCTTCCAATTAAAGCACTTGACCCACAGCCTCGAATGTTAGGAACTTTCAATTGGTATTGGGATGTGAGGCACTGATAGTACCTCTACCCCTGGGCCAGAAGTTCCAGGTTCAAATCCCACCTACCATGCAGTTTTGTCAAAACATATCTGAACAGGTCGTTTTAAAAATAATTATAAAAATGTATGTAAAAGAAATTGCAGCCAATATCTTCCTGTAATTATTTCTCTACTTTTATACTAATCTGATTTTTTTTGGTATTGCTGTCTTGACCTTTATCTTTCAGTCTACAGGTCTGGTTCTCCTTCTGTGTATGTCTGCCATATACTTTTCTCAGCAAAGTGCCATACTATTCTAACCAATCCTTTCTCTGCATCAAAGTTAAAAATCACACAACACCAGGTTAGAGTCCAACAGCTTTAATTGGAAGCTCTAGCTTTCAGAGTGCTGCTCCTTCATCAGGTGGTTGTGGAGAACACAATTGCAAGACACAGAATTTATAGCAAAAGTTTACAGTGTGATGTAACTGAAATTATACACTGAAAAATACCTTGATTGTTTGTTGAATCTTTCATCTCTTCGAATACCATGATAGTTTCACTTCTTTCATGTGTAAATCACAAAACAATTTTTAAAAGTTGCATTCTCAGGTTAACTGTAACAATTGGTGTTAGCTAGACAATATGTTGAAGGTAAAAGCAATGACTGCAGATGCTGGAAACCAGATTCTGGATTAGTGGTGCTGGAAGAGCACAGCAGTTCAGGCAGCATCCAAGTAGCTTCGAAATTGACGTTTCGGGTGTTAGCCCCCTGTGTTCTCTGTCTATGCCATAATGAATTCATGTAAGACACTGTTATCTCACTTTTTAGGTTAGAATCAATCTAAACATTATGGCTCAGACAGAGAACACAGGGGTCTAACACCTTCAACATATTGTCTAGCTAACACCAATTGTTACAGTTAACCTGAGAATGCAACTTTTTTTTTCAAAAGTTTTGTGATTTACACATGAAAGAAGTGAAACTATCATAGTATTCGAACAATTGTGTCCTCCACAACCACCTGATGAAGGAGCAGTGCTCTGAAAGCTAGTGCTTCCAATTAAACCTGTTGAACTATAACCTGGTGTTGTGTGATTTTTTTAACGTTGTACACCCCAGTCCAAAACCAGCATCTCCAAATCCTTTCTCTACCTCATTCTTGTCAATGAACTTCTCAGTATTTTCAGTTTTCCAGATTCAAAGTCTCCAATGTTTCTCTCTATCTCACAGTGAATAATAATCTGATCAGGATAGATATTAACCTGCAAGATAACTTTGATACACTCTACTTCTGCATCCAGTTTGCAAATAGCGAAGGCATTGTTTTCAACATTACTGACACATATCATTACAGCATATGCAGACACATGAACACCCAAAGTGTATATTGATCAGTGAAGGTTCTTTGTTTGTAACATGTAAACTCGTAACCGAGACAAAGACAAGAAGTGGCAACCTTTTTGACATGAAGAGTGCCTGGTCTACCTGGAACGGCAAAGCCCTTCAAAAATGTAAGCAAAATGTTAATGTTTCACACTGTTACGTCAAAATGTCTATGCAAGTGCACAAACAGCATGTTGCTGTCCAAAATAATGTCCTACCTACTCTAATATTGAGCAATGTCATGGATGAATTTCAGTGCTAATGTGATGCCAGATATATAGGCCACTCATCCACTGAATGGTTAAATTAATAGCATGTTCCTTCAGCTTTTTAAATAAGCAGATTATAGACTATATCCAACTGGGCTACAATTGTAAATCCAATGTTAGATTTAATTCAATGATAGAGCCAAAGGATTCTGTGAGCTGCACTAATGATTCATTGAGCTGGTAATGTGGCACACGTGGGCTTGACAGAAGTGACATAGTCCCTTCCACAGGAACCCGTGCTCTGCAAACAAAAGGGATATTTTCAAGACTTGCACTTTCTTTGAACTACCAGGAATATTGGAAAATCGTAGCACCACACCTCCCCACCCCACCCCACTCATTGTTTTCACCATGGAAGTGCCTTAGCCAATCAAAGTCAACTTGCCAGCCAATCAGCATTCTTTTCTTCTGTAACATAATTTATTGCTATTATTGAAATTTGGCATTTTCATCTTTCTCCAGAGGAGTACAATGTGAAAAGTTTTAGCAACATGCCTTTCTTTTCAACAATCTTTGTATATTATGATGAGAGTTAAATAGTCATGCCACCCATATTTCCTGTATTTACAGTCTCATTGTATTAGGGGTGTTTAGGAATGAGAAATATAAGGAGCAAAAGGATGACACTGATGACTGTACATTTTGAGATTCATTGAACTGAAAAATCTTGAAGCAGAAGGTAGCTTGAGTAGAATTACAAGGATGTTGCCAGGGTTAGAAGATTTGAGCTATAGGGAGAGGCTTAACAGGGTGGGGCTGTTTTCCCTGGAGCGTTGGAGGCTGAGGGGTGACCTTACAAAACTATGAGGGGCATGAATAGGGTAAATAGGCAAAGTCTTTTCCCTGGGGTTGGGGAGTCCAGAACTAGAGGTCATAGGTTTAGGGTGAGAAGAGAAAGATATAAAAGAGACCTAAGGGGCAACATTTTCACACAGAGGGTGGTAAGTGTATGGAATGAGCTGCCAGAGGAAGTGGTGGAGGCTGGTACAATTGCAACATTTAAGAGGCATTTGGATGGGTATATGAACAGGAAGAGTTTGGAGGGATATGGGCTGGGTGCTGGCAGGTGGACTAGATTGGGTTGGGATATCTGGTCGGCATGGACAGGTTGGACCGAAGGGTCTGTTTCCGTGCTCTATGACTCTATGAGTAGCAATTCTTGAAGATGAAAATAATCTTTTGGTGCAATATTTTTGCCAATCAGCCTAGTTAAACTTAAATGAGTTTACAAAATCATGTGGGCATTTGAGAACACTGGGAGATTTTGACCTCCCAACAAGGAAATATGATATTTGCAATGAAAAAAATGATTGTATGAAATTATTAGGAAGAGAAGAGTGAACAGGAGAGAATAGAGGAAGAAGGCAGTACTTAGTTGAATTGCAGCCTACCCATGAAGAGCATGCAGGCAGGAGGGTCTTTTTAGGGAATTATTAAGGACTGCAACCACAGTCAGTTAAATCTTCAAGTTTGAAGAGGAAGAATTCACTCAACAGTTTATGAAACAGGTTTGTTTCTGAAAGCCAGCTTGAATAATCATTATAATATCAGCCTGAATGCAAAACAAGAATGCATTTGTCAATCGGATGACATACTTCACAGAAGAGCTAGGGAATTAATCGCCTTCACCGTCACAGTGACAACACACCATTTCGGTTTTCAGGGTTGCTGGCTTCACCTAAGATCCTATTTCAAATGATAGTTCTTTCTGAAGAACACATATCCTTCAAACAGTTGATTCTTAAAAGTTTCAAAGTGAGAAAGCAGCATGTTTTTGAAGCAAAATGATCAAAAGATTTTCAGTTGCACCTTCATTGTCATTGGCATTCACAGCCTCACGCTAAATTAGCTCAAAACTAACAACTCATTGCTGTTGGTGTGCTGGTGTATAGAAGAACAAAAGAATTGCAGATGACAGTTCTCACAATTAAACAATGGATTATTATAACGTAGATAATTCTGCGTGGGAAAATATTCTTAGATTGTAATTACAAATCCAATAGAAAATCAAATGAAGGATATTGCAATATTGGGAGATACTATAGGGATAGAGAGCCTGAAGACTTCTATAGAGGCAAATTATAAATGCTGGAACCTTATCTTACATTTTTAATTAAGAAGCAGTTTGTCTTTTCATAAAATAATAAATTTGGGGATCCTAACTTACCAAATCACAACTTAGTACTATCAATCTCAGCAATTTTCAACAGTCCAGATTTGCCATAACCACGGACATTCTCTAGCGATTTTATTGATTAAAGTTGAGTCTCCAAACTTATTCTAAAACATTTATCAATAACTCATGGATAAGCCTGCCCCCTACTGTCATGGAGAAAAAGTTATCTCCATATATCACTCCCATCTGGCATTCTGCGCATAACTGCAGCTACACATATGGAGTGGTGACCTTGGTTATACACGTCCTAAGACCATCTCTCAACATTGCTACTTTTGAAAAGCTTTTGGTGTTCTAAGAACCACAGTCACTACAGCTTCTGTTGAAGATCTCAGGGACATTCACTTGGACAAAGGAGAGGCATTAAGAGAAGCAGTTCTTCACCAATGACACGTGTGAAACAGTATTAGCAATTATATTTGTAACAGTTCTAAGGCATCATATAGTCAACAGTAGAAATTACATCTGAAATTAATGACTCCAATAATGGAGACCTGAGGAAATCGAGGTTAGCAGTACTGGATGCAATTGTAAAAATGATTTGGAGGAGTCAGTGTTAGACTGGAGTGGACAAAGTTAGAAATCACACAAAACATCAGGTTATAGTCCAACAGGTTTATTTGGAAACACTAGCTTTCGGAGCATCGCTCCTTCATGAACAAGCAGCACTCTGAAAGCTAGTGCTTCCCAAATAAACCTGTTGGACTATAACCTGGTGTTGTGTGATTTTTAACGATTCTAAAAAGGCTGCAGGAGCAGGGAGAACTGAATGAGAATGTGCATACATCATCGAAGATAGATTAAGTTGAGAGATTATTTAATAAAGCACGCCGGCAACATAGGTTTTATTAATGGGGCATGGAGTACTAAAACAAAGAATTTTCTTAAATTTGGCTGCAAAACTGATTCAGCATCAACAGGAGTATTACATCCAGTCTAGGAAGAATTTAGGAATGATGTGAAAGCATTGGACAGTTCAGAAACAAAATCTGAGAATAACTGCATGGATGAGGAGTTAAGTCATTAGCTTGAAGGAGTTTGGACTCTTTTCTTGGAAAAGAGATGGTTGAGAGGAGATTTGGTAAAAGTATTCAGAATCATGAGGGATCTGGATAGGGGAGATACTGAGAAACTGTTCCCATTGGTGGAAGATCAGGAACAAGACAATACAGATTTAAGGAACTAGCAAAAGAAGCATTGAAGAGCTGAGGAGAAACTTCCTCATCCAGCGAGTGATTAGGGTCTGCAATGAAACAGAATGAGACAGATCTACAATGCTCAGTCTGACTATGCAAAGGAAGCAGGTTCAATCCAAACTTTCAAAAGGGAATTGGAATATTATCTGACCATAAAGAATGTGCAAGGCCACGGGATGAACAAGGAGAGTAGCACATATGGCACTCCTTCAGAGATGCAGCATAGACACACTGTTGTGCTGCAACCAAAATGTGGTTTTGTGATTCTATAGACTAGCATAGATATAGACCCCTTTTTACATTATTTCAAATCTCCATTGTCCAATTATTTAGCCAACTTGAGAGTTATTAAGATTACCTCACTTCTGGTCCGTTTATGAAGCATATCAGGATTGAATAAGCAAGAAATCACAATTCAGAAGAAAAAAATAGCTGAAATGACCTTTGACCGAGGAAACATAAAATCCAATGAATACATTCTCAGTATATCTAGCACTTCGTTATTTTGACATAGAAGCAAGAAACATATCAGCTGTCCACAGACCTAGCACAGCAACTAACTAATGAACTGACTCCCATAGACGGCTGGAAGAGTCCCATTGAATTCATGTTGAAACAATGGCAGCATATAATGGCACTAGCTGCACATGACAAATGACTTGCCATCCCCCCAAACATAATTTCCCTTCCACAGAATCTCATTTGACTCAGCCTGATTGCATTGAGATTTTCTAAGGTCTAACCTCCTTAATAGTGGGTTCCAGAACAGCGGTCTAAGGCACTTGTTCACACTCATATGCCTATTATGGATTCCTTGGCCATCCTATCCTCTTTCCTTGGTGTTGCCTTTCAGGATATCTACAGTGTTAACATTTCAGGTCAGTCAACTTTCATCGGAACTGTGAAAACTTAGTCTAGGGGAAAAAGATTGGAAAAAAAGAATACATAGGAAGATCCATGACAAGGTGAGAGGCAAGAGAGATGGATTGGCAAAAGTGTTGATAACAAAAGGCCTGGGGAAGTGGTGATGGGAATGGCCCATCTGTGGAAACCCCTCTTCTTCCTTCCTCTGTTGTTTCAGTTCTATTTCCCTGCCATGTTGTACACTAAGAGGGACTACAATTACAATCCCAATAACTGTAGCAGACTTTCTGCAGACAAAACTCCTCTGAGCAGCAATTCATCAACAATGCACCACAGTGCTTGCACAAAAACATAGGAGCAAAAGCATGCCAAAGGCACCTCACTTGGTTCATGCCTGAAACGTCGATTCTCCTGTTCCTTGGATGCTGCCTGACCTGCTGCGCTTTTCCAGCAACACGTTTTCAGCTCTGATCTCCAGCATCTGCAGTTCTCACTTTCTGCTGGTCCATTAAATAGCACTGTGATTAGAGGGATTGCCCTTGTGCAGTAAACTCTGCACATATATTCACCCTAGTTCAAATTTGCAGGATGTGTGTCAGATCAGGCTGAAAGACTATTTGATTTGTCAACCTGCACACTACGTTATTGGTGTATGCATGGCACACCATGCCAATGCCATTCCAATGACCACAAGCACTGCGCCTGTAATTTTAGATTAGATTCCCTACAGCCCAACAAGTCCACACCGACCATCCAAAGTGTAACCCACTCAGACCCATTTCCCTCTGACTAATACATCTAACACTATGGGCAACTCAGCATGGCCAAATCACCTGACCTGCGCATCTTTGGATTGTGGGAGGAAACCAGAGCATCCAGAGGAAAACCTCACAGACACGGGGAGAATGTGCAAACTCCACACAGACAGTTGCCCAAGGCTAGAATTGAACCAAGATCTCCAGTGTTGTGAGGCTACAATGCAAACCACTGAGCCACTGTGCTGCCCCAGCTTCCATGGCACAAATTTGAAGTTGTATACAAAGTAATGTCTTGTGGCTACTTGTTCCAGCTCTGGAAAGCAAGCAAATATATTTTACATTGTGGTATATTTTGGTAAAATGTTAAAAAGTTCCTTATTAATGACACCAAAAATGCTATAGAAAGCAAAATTAGTATTTTCCTCATATTTGGTAATATTTCAGTAGTATTAGGAGAACATGTTTGACAGGTTATTACAATCTCAGCTCATATTAATACTGGATACATCGGAGTTCAGAATGAAATTAGGCTTCATAGACTACATGTTTAATTTTGGAATTCATTATGCTGGTTGTTAGTCAGTTAAATATAATTAAACATAATAAGGCTGCAAATGTTATTTCACAACAAAATGCAAATTTCTACTCAAAAGGGAATAAGCAAACATACAAAGTTACACATACACTATATACCACAGTTAAAAAGATCTTAATACAGACAGCAAAACAAAGGTTTAACCAGTTTCCCAATATTACCCTTTTACTCAATTCCAGAGAAATTTCACTTCTACTTTGACTCTTTTTGGTTTCTTTTCTTATGTGGAGACAATTTTATATTCATTTCCATCAGCTGGCTTGAAACTTCACAATTCTGAAGGCCTAAACTTTCTGAATTCTTGAAGACTTCTGCACAAGTTAAAGATGGATAAATCCCCAGGACCTGATCAGGTGTACCCAAGAACTCTGTGGGAAGCTAGAGAAGTGATTGCTGGGCCTCTTGCTGAGATATTTGTATCATTGATAGTCACAGGTCAGGTGCTGGAAGACTGGAGGTTGGCTAATGTGGTGCCACTGTTTAAGAAGGGCGGTAAAGACAAGCCAGGGAACTATAGGCCAGTGAGCCTGACCTCAGTGGTGGGCAAATTGTTCGGAGGGAATCCTGAGGAACAGGATATACATGTATTTGGAAAGGCAAGGACTGATTCGGGATAGTCAACATGGGTTTGTGTGTGGGAAATCATGTCTCACAAACTTGATTGAGTGTTTTGAAGAAGTAACAAAGAGGATTGATGAGGGCAGAGCAGTAGATGTGATCTATATGGACTTCAGTGAGGCGTTTGACAAGGTTCCCCATGGGAGACTGATTAGCAAGGTTAGATCTCACGGAATACAGGGAGAACTAGCCATTTCGATACAGAACTGGCTCAAAGGTAGAAGACAGAGGGTGGTGGTGGAGGGTTGTTTTTCAGACTGGAGGCCTGTGACCAGTGGAGTGCCATGAGGATCGGTGCTGGGCTCTCTATTTTTTGTCATTTACATAAATGATTTGGATGCGAGCATAAGAGGTACAGTTAGTAAGTTTGCAGATGACACCAAAATTGGAGGTGTAGTGGTTACCTCAGATTACAACAGGATCTGGACCAGATGGGCCAATGGGCTGAGAAGTGGCAGATGGAGTTTAATTCAGATAAATGCAAGGTGCTGCATTTTGAGAAAACAAATCTTAGCAGGACTTATGCACTTACTGGTAAGTTCCTAGGGAGTGTTGCTGAACAAAGAGACCTTGGAGTGTAGGTTCATAGCTCCTTGAAAGTGGAGTCGCAGGTAGATGGGATAGTGAAGGCGGCGTTTGGTATGCTTTCCTTTCTTGGTCAGAGTATTGAGTACAGGAGTTGGGAGGTCATGCTGTGGCTGTACAGATCATTGGTTAGTCCACTGTTGGAATATTGCGTGCAATTCTGGTCTCCTTCCTATCGGAAAGATGTTGTGCAACTTGAAAGGGTTCCGAAAAGATTTACAACGATGTTCCCAGGGTTGGAGGATCTGAGCTACAGGGAGAGGCTGTACAGGCTGGGGCTGTTTTCCCTGGAGTATCGGAGGCTGAGGGGTGACCTTATAGAGGTTTACAAAATTATGAGGGGCATGGATAGGATAAATAGACAAAGTCTTTTCCCTGGGGTCGGGGAGTCCAGAACTAGAGGGCATAGGTTTAGGGTGAGAGGGGAAAGATACAAAAGAGACCTAAGGGGCAACTTTTTCACACAGAGGGTGGTATGTGTATGGAATGAGCTGCCAGAAGATGTGGTGGAGGCTGGTATAATTGCAACATTTAAGAGGCATTTGGATGGGTATATGAATAGGAAAGGTTTGGAGGGATATTGGCCGGGTGCTGGCAGGTGGGACTAGATTGGGTTGGGGTATCTGGTTGGCATGGACGGGTTGGACCGAATGGTCCATTTCCGTACTGTACATCTCTATGACTCTATAAGTTCTCTCAGCTTGGAAACTCCACCGACTACAAACCAATGTTGTTAAGGTGACTGGCTCCCCGGACGTAAAAGCTTGTTCTTCTGAACCAAAATGTTGAATCTTCTGTTCTAAAGTCAAAACTAAACAAATAGTCTGAATGTATGTATTCCATCTATGATAAACTCAACAGTATAAACTTTTCATGCATTAATATATGAAATATGTATGTCTTTCATCCCTTTCAGAAGGGAAGGGGGAAGAGGAATAGAACTTTAGTCATTGGGGTCTCCATAGTTAGGGGGACAGATAGGAGGTTCTGTGGGAATGAGAGAGACTCACGGTTGGTGTGTTGGCTCCCAGATGCCAGGGTTCATGATGTCTCTGATTATGTTTTCAGGATCCTTGAGAGGGAGGGGGAGCAGCGCCAAGTCATGGTCCACATAGGCACCAATGACATAGGCAGGAGGAAAGGTGGGGATCTAAGGCAGAAATTCAGAGAGCTAGGTTGAAAGCTTAGAGCCAGAACAAACAGAGTTGTTATCTCTTGTTTGTTGCCCATGCCACACACTAGTGAAGCGAGGAACAGGGAGAGAGCAGAGCTGAACACATGACTGCAGGGATGGTGCAAAAGGGAGGGTTTTAGATTATTGGATAATTGGAGCTCTTTCTAGGTAAGGTGGGACCTCTACAAACAGGATGATCTACACCAAAGCAGAGGGGTACCAATATCCTTGGGTGGGTGGAATTTGCTAATGCTCTTCGGGGGGTTGTAAACTAATGTAGCAGGAAAATAGATACCTGAATTGTAGTTCCAGTGTACAGGAGGTTGAGGGTAGTGAGGTCAGGGATAGGTTTACAAGGTCACGAGAGGACACCGGCAATCAGGATGTTGGTTTGAAATGTGTGCCCTTCAACACCAGGAGCATCCGGAATAAGGTGGTTGAACTTGCAGCATGGGTTGGTACCTGGGATTTCGATATTGTGGCCATTTCAGAGACATGGCTAGAGGACGGGCAGAAATGGTTGTTGCAGATTCCAGGATTTAGATGTTTCAGCAAGATCAGAGATGATGGTAAAAGGGGAGTGGGTGCGGGGATGGCATTGTTAAACAAGAGTAGTATTACAGCAGCTGAGAAAATGTTTGAGGACTCATCCACTGAGGTAGTTTGGGCTGATGTTAATAAACAGGGAAGGAGAGGTTACGCTGTTGGGAGTTTCCTATAGACCTCTGAATTGTTCCAGGGATGTAATGGAAAGGATAGCAAAGATGATTCTCGATAGGAGTGAGAGTAACAGGGTAGTTGTTATGGGAGACTTTAACTTCCCCAATATTGACTGGGAATACTATCATTCAAGTAGTTTAGGTGGGTCAGTTTTTGTTCAATGTGTACAGAAGGGTTTTCTGACATGGTATGTAGACAGGCCAACAAGGGGGGATACCATTTTTGATTTGGTACTGGGGAATGAACCCAGCCAGGTGTTAGATTTTCAGGTAGGTGAGCACTTTGGCGATAATGGCCATAATTTGGTTATATTTACAATAGCAATGGGCTGGGATAGGTATGTACCACAGGGAAGCAGGTATAACTGGAGAAAAGGCAATTATGATGCGATTAGGCAAGATTTAAGATGCATGGGATGGGGAAGGAAACTGCAGGGATGGACATAGTTGAATTGTGGAGCTTATTCAAGGAACAGATACTGTGGGTATGTACCTGTCAAGTAGGAAGATGGTTGTTGAAAGAAGGAGCCATGTTTTACTAAAGAAATTGAAGCTCGTGTCAAGAGTAAGAGGAAAGTTTATGTGAGGATGAGGCGTGAAGGCTCAGATAGGGAGCTTGAGAGTTATAAGTTAGCCAGACAAGATCTAAAGAGAGGGCTAAGAAGAGCCAGGAGCAGATTTGAGAATCTATTGGTGGATAGGATCAAGGAAAACCCTAAGGCCTTCTATAGTTATATGAGAGATAAAAGAATGACTACAGTAACATTAGGGCCAAACAAAGATAGTAGTGGAAAGTTGTATGTGGAATCTAAGGACATAGGGGAAGCGCTTAATGAATACTTTCCATCAGAATTCACATTGGAAAAGGGAATACAGAGATTCAGCCTTCAAGATTAGATGGGATTGAGGTTGACAAAAAGATGGCTTTAGCAATTTTGTAAGATCTGAAAATAGATAAGCCCCCTGGGCTCGATGGGATTTATCCTCAGATTCTCTGGGAAGCCAGGGAGGAGGTTGCAGAGCCCTTGGCTTCGATCTTTAAGTCATTGTTGTTGACAGGAATACTGCCAGAAGACTGGAGGATAGCAAATATTATTGCCTTGTTCAAGAAGGGGAGTCGGAACAACCCTGGTAATTATAGCCCAGTGAATCTTACTTCGGTTGTGAATAAGGTGTTGGAAAAGGTTATAAGGTTATAAGGAGATAGGACTTATAAACATCTGGAAAGGATTAATTTGATTAGGGATAGTCAACAGAGTTTTGTGAAGGTTAGGTCATGGCTCACTAACATTATTGAAGGTGACAAAACAAGTAGATGAAGGTAAAGTAGTTGATGTGGTGTATATGGACTTCAGTAGGCATTTGATAAGGTTCCACACGATAGGGTATTGCACAAAAGATGGAGTTTCTGGATTGAAAGTGATTTAGTGGCTTGGATTAGAAATTGGCTAGCTGAAAGAAGACAGAGGGTTGATGGGAAATGTTCGCCCTGGAACTCAGTTACCAGTGATGTGTCACAAGGATTTGCTTTGGAGCCACTGCTGTTTGTCATTTTTATAAATGATGTGGATGTGAGTGTAGAAGAATGGGTTAGTAAATTTGCAGATGACACTAAGGTAGGCAGAGTTGTGGATAGTGCCGAAGGATGTTGTGGGTTACAGAGGGACATAGAAAAGATGCAGAGCTGGGCTGAGAAGTGGTAAATGGAGCTTAATGCAGAAAGGTGTGAGGTAGTTCACTTTGGAAGAAATAACAGAAATACAGAATACTGGGCGAATGGTAAAAATCTTGGCAGTGTAGGTGAACAGAGAGATCTCAGTGTCATAATGGCATAAATCCCTGAAAGTTGCCACCCAGGTTGATAGGGTTGTTAAGAAGGCATGTGGTGTGTATTGGCATTTATTGGTAGGGGGATTGAGTTTTGGAGCCACAAGGTCATGCTTCAGCTGTACAAAACACTGGTAAGGCCGCACCCGGACTATTGCATGCAGTTCTGTTCACTGCATTCTAGGAAGGATGTGGAAGCTTTGGAAAGGGTTCAGAGGAGATTTATTAGGATGTTGCATGGTATGGAAGGGAGGTCTTACTCGGAAAGGCAGGGGGAGCTGAGGCTGTTTTCATTAGAGAGAAGACGGTTGAGAGGTGACTTGATCAAGACATAATTCCACTCATTTTAAAATAGTGATGGAAAAGGATAGGCCAGATCTAAAAGTTGAAATTCTAAATTGGAGAAAGGCCAATTCTGACGGTATGAGGCAAGAACTTTCAAAAGCTGATTTGGGCAGGTGTTCACAGGTAAAGGGGCAATGGAAAAAGGGAAGCCTTCAGGAATGAGATAACGAGAATCCAGAGAAAGTATATTCTTGTTTGGGTGAAAGGAAAGGTATAGGGAATGCTGGATGACTAAAGAAATTGAGGGTTTGGTTAAGAACAAGAAAGAAGCATATGCAAGGTATAGACAGGATAGATCGAGTGAATTCTTAGAAGAGTATAAAGTCAGTAGGAGTATAATTAAGAGAGAAATCAGGAGGGAAAAAAGGGGACATGAGATGGCTTTGCAAATAGAATTAAGGAGAATCCAAAGGGTTTTTACAAATACATTAAGGACAAAAGGGTAACTGGGGAGAGAATAGGGCCCCTCAAAGATCAGTAAGGCGGCCTTTGTGTGGAGCCGCAGAAAATGGGGGAGATACTAAACGAGTATTTTGCATCAGTATTTACTGTGGAAAAGGATATTGAAGATATAGACTGTAGGGAAATACATAGGGACACCTTGCAAAATGTCCAGATTACAGAGGAGGAAGTGCTGGATGTCTTGAAACACATAAAGGTGGATAAATCCCCAGGACCTGATCAGGTGTACCCTAGAGCTCTTTGGGAAGCTAGAGAAGTGATTGCTGGGCCTCTTGCTGAGATATTTGTATCATCGATAGTCATAGGTGAGGTGCCGTAAGATTAGAGGTTGTCTAACGTGGTACCACTGTTTAAGAAGGGTGGTGGGGGATCCAAGATGGCGGCGACCCAGCAAGTCTGAGTCTATAGTGCTCCTCCCAAGACTTGGGCAAAGTGGGTCACCCACCCCCACCACACTCACCAAATCATTTAAAATTGCTGTTTAATTTAATTAGTTGCTTAGTATTGAATTTTAAAAATCTAATCTTTAGTAAAAATGACCAAAGGGAAGGGAGCCCGCAGCTCTCAGCGAGCAGGAACCCCTCCCCCACCCTCTCCAGCTGCAGCAGAGGCATCCGCAGCCGCCCCGGGGGACTTACCTACGGTGGCGAGCCTCGTGGAAATCATCTCCAAACTGGATGCGAAGATCGATGCTTTTATTGAAGAATCCCGAAGTCGATGGAACTCACTCTCGGCCGCGCTGCAAAAGCACAACCAAGACATTAAGGCAATCGAGCGCCGAGTCAGAGGGGCGGAGCTAAAGGCTGCGACCTCCAAAACTACAATGCAATCGGCCGTGGATTGGGTCCGGACTCTCGAATAGCAAGTCCGGACCTTAGAGAATCACATTGATGACCTTGATAATCGAGGTCGTCGAAAAAATATTCGTTTGCTGCGCCTTCCCAAACGGGAAGAGGAAGGCCAGCTTACAGCGTTCCTTGAGCAGTGGCTACCACAGCTTTTAAATCTGGAGGCTGGATCAGGCCAGGTAAGGGTGGAATGGGCCTACCAGGTTGCAATACATGGGCCCGGCTCGAACTAGTGCCCCCGCCCGGTCCTGTTCCGGCTGCAGAGCTATAAGGAGAGGCAGATACTCCTAGAAGCCTCTAGAAATCTTGGAAAAGATTCCCAAGCCATGATCTATAAAGGATCCAAGATCATGTTATTTCAGGACTTTTCCCCAGCTCTGGTCCAAAACAGGAAGGCATTCGATGAGGCGAAGAACTGTTTAAGGGACTTAAATATTCAGTACTCCTTACACTACCCAGCGACGGTACGCTTTAACCATGAAGGATCCATGTATAACTTCGGATCGCCGGAAAAGGCTAAGGAATTTTTGGACTCTCTTAGATAAATTGTAAGAGATAATGGATGTTGGTTTGCCTTCCCCCCCACTCCAGTTTATATCCCCTCCCTTTTTCTTTTTTCTTACCTTACTGTTTAATATTATCTTGGGGGGTGGGGAGAGGGATTTATTTATTTGTTCTCTATTTAACGATTTTCTCCCCCCCGCCTTTGGGGTTTTTTATTATTATTCTATGTATGTATGTGTGTATGTATATATATATGTATATACATATGTATGTATGTGTATGTATGTGTATACATAAGCCAGGGGGTTTAGTTAATGTTGGTGGGGCGAGGTGGTTACCTTATTCTATTTTACCTCTGTCTCTAGGAGTGGGGTTGTTTTCCCTTGTTATTTTGTATTATTATATTTAATTATTATTTGTTGAGGTTGTAATTTTATAGTTATATATGTTTATACATGGTATTAACATTACCAAATATATCCAGGTGTTGGTGTGGGTGGGTCGGGGTGGGGGTAGGGTGCTCACTGTTAACTCTAGCTTTGTTTTATATCTGAATTCTCCTCATCCTAATGAGGAACGCCTGGGTCGAGGGTGGGGCATTGATTGGGAGAGGATACGATGGACCTTTGGAAAGGAAGTGACACCCCCTGGGAACAAGGGGGAAAATCTCCATTTAAATACATTTTAAATTTGTTTTATTATTTAGAAATAGTTTTTTATTATACTGCTGTGAGTGTATTAGAGAGTCTTTTGTTTGTGAATTTTATATGCTCTATGCTCGGGATGTTCTGGATAGGGTTTCCCCTCCCGAGAGGTCTCAGATTTGCCCGGACGATTATGGTTGATCAGTCAGTTAAGTGGTGCACCTGGAATGTCAAGGGGAGTAATTCGCCAGTCAAAAGGAAGAAAATATTATCAAATCTCAAGAAAGAAAGAGTTGATATAGCTCTCCTACAGGAGACACACTTGTTGGATAAAGAACACTTGAAATTATGACAGGGTGGATTTGATCAGGCCTTTTTTTCTTCTTTTAGCTCGAAAAGTAGGGGAGTTGTTATTCTTATTCGGAAGAATTTCCCTTTCAAAATCCTAAATTAGATAAAAGACAAATCTGGACGATATATTCTGATTAAAGCCCTTATAAATGGAGAGGAATATGGGTTTTTAAATTTGTACTGCCCCCCGGCACACCCGTTTAAATTTATAACGGAAGCCTCCTCAAAATTGATGGCACTTGGTGCCCTTCATACAATTATAGGGGGAGACTTTAATTGTATTATGGATCTGGAAATAGATAGGATTCCCAAGAGTACTGCAGGAGTATCTCCCAGATCTAGACAATTGGTGGATCTGAACAAAGAATTAGGATTAGTAGATGTATGAAGATGTCTTCATCCACAGGGCAGAGATTTTTCTTTTTACTCCAATCCACATAAATGTCATACCAGAATTGATACGTTTTTTGCCCCCTCGATTTTTAAAAATTCCATATCATCCTGTAAAATAGGTAGTATAGCAATTTCTGACCATGCTGCTGTATATATGGAAATCAAAGCAAGGAACAACGGGACATCCCCTCGGCATTGGCGTATGGACCCCTTCCTAATGAAGGATAGTAAATTTGTAAAGCACTTCTCTCAAGAATTTAAAACGTTTTTAGAAATTAATTTAGATACGGCTAGCAACCCATCAATGATGTGGGAGACCAACAAAGCTTACGCGCGAGGTTTGATCATCCCCTACTCAGCGACTCAGAAAAAATTAAAGGGAGAACAACAGCGTCTGCTCGAAGCTCGCTTAAAAGCAGCTGAAACAGCATACGCTGATAGACCTTCTATCATCAAATTGCAAAGGATTACAGCCCTTAGGACAGCTGTAAACACTACACTTACCCAAACGGCTAACAGGGAAATATTATTTGCAAAACAAAGGTTATATGAATTTGGCGATAAACCGGGGAGATACTTAGCATTTCTTACAAAAAAAAAGGCCCCCAAACTATTACGTCTGTCAAGGAAAGTACGGGTATTTTGACTCATGATCATAAAAGGATTAATGCAATCTTTAGAAAATTTAATTCTGATTTATATAAATTGCAGGATTGTGAAGACAGGACTAGGAGGATGCAATCATTTTTTAAAAATTTGACCTTTCCGGAACAGGTATCGGTCTTAAATGCTCCCCTAACAGTCCAAGAAATACTTGAAGCAATCAGGCAACTTCAGAGCGGTAAGGCACCGGGCCCAGATGGTTTTCAAGCTGAATCCTAAAAAGAATTTACAGAAATATTGGCTGGTTCATTTATGGACATGTATAACTATGCATATAGTCAGGGCTGTCTCCCGCCTTTGCTGAAAGAGGCAAATATCTCTCTTATGCTTAAAAAAGGAAAGGATCCAGAAGATTGTGCACCATACAGACCAATATCCTTGCTAAGTGTAGATTTTAAAATCCTTTCTAAAACATTAGCATTGAGACTAGAAAGGGTACTGCCACATATCATAAAGGAGGATCAGACGGGGTTTATTAAGGGCAGTAGATCATCCAATAATATTAGAAGGGTTTTAAATATGATTCAAGCCTGTCATCAGGGAAAGATACCAGGAGTAGTAGTTTCATTAGATGCGGAAAAGGCATTCGATAGGGTTGAATGGTCATATTTGTTTTACACATTGGAGAGGTTTGGCATTGGAAAAGTGTTTACCAAATGGGTCTCAACATTGTATAGTGATCCCAAAGTAGTTGTGATTACCAATAGATTAGGTTCGGATAGCTTCAGTGTGGGTAGGGGCTGCCGTCAGGGATGTCCTCTCTCTCCATTGTTATTTACGCTAATAATTGAACCACTAGCAGAAGCTATATGAGCTGATCCTAATATAAAGGCCCCGAGGATTGGTACAGGTAAACATAAAATTACCCTGTATGCAGATGATGTTCTTCTATTCCTCAGTAATCCTCTGATGTCCGTACCTCACTTAATCCAAGTTCTTAATACATTTAGCGCATTCTCAGGCTATAAAATTAATTTCTCAAAATCGGAGGCTATGCCAATGGGTGGCCTTGCTATGATACCCCACTTAGTGGACGGATCCCACTTTCCCTTTCGGTGGTCCCTGGAGGGTTTCTTATATTTAGGCATTTTTATTGCCCCAGTATTTGGTCAGTTATACAAGGCTAACTTTGTGCATTTACTGGAAAGGATAAGGCAGGACCTCCAGCGATGGGGAGACCTTCCAATTTCCTGGCTGGGTAGAATAGCACTAATTAAAATGAATGTCCTGCCCCATCTCCTATACCCTATGAGAATGCTTCCGGTGATGCTGCCGAGGCTGGCACTACATAAATTATATGGCTGGTTGGGTTCCTTTATCTGGAATCATAGATGGCCCCTCATTAAGCTGAAGAAGCTACAGCTGCCACAGGCAAGGGGAGGATTGGACTTCCCAGATTTTAGGAACTATCAGTTAAGTTCCCTATTAAGTTACATAGCTCATTGGGTCTTGTCTGATCCACAATCAATCTGGCTGGACATCGAGGCTTCTCAAGTAAAATGCCCACTTATTAACCTTTTATTTTCAGACAAGAGGAAAATCATTACGGATCACGGTAAAAACCCTATAATACTAAACACAATTAAAGCTTAGAATATAATGCGGCAAAATGAGGGCAACTCACATAAAACATCCCCCTATGCACCGATAGTGGGTACATGGGGATTCCAACCAGGGTTTACAGATGCCACTTTTAAACTCTGGAGATCCAGGGGTATCTCATGTCTAGGGGACCTATTTAAAGATGGGATTCTGGTGTCTTTTGAACAGCTGCATCAGAAATTCAGATTACCTAATGGAGACCTCTATCGATACTTCCAAATTTGAGATTATATACAGAAGAAGACTACGTATTAGATAGTCTTTATAAATCAGATAGAGAATGTAGAGTACTACGACCAATGGGGGTATCCTCCATCAGTACTATTTATCATTTACTACATGATGAAGTATCGGGAGATATGGACAATCTGCTTAAAACATGGGATCAGGAATTGGGACTAGAAATCTCTATAGAAATGTGTAATGACATTTGGGAAAATGCCAGAAGAATCACCATCTGTAACAGAACCCAGGCTATCCAGCTGAAGATACTTCATAGGGCCCATATAGCACCGGACCGATTGGCAAAATTTAAGGCAGGGGCATCTCCAATGTGTCCCAAATGTAAGATAGAGGTGGGCACTCTTGTACATTGCCTATGGACCTGTCATAAGATCCGTAGATACTGGACTAAAGTAGCAAGTACCCTGACAGAGATTTTAGGAACGGAAATTAGAGTGGACCCTGTATCTCTCCTTTTGGGCTTTTCGAACTTTCCCTCCCTGGACATGTACGGGAAGAGACTATTTTCTATTCTCTCTTTCTGTGCAAGGAAAAATATTTTGGTAAACTGGGTGGCTTAGGGCCCCCCTGGACTTTCAAATTGGCACAGATTAATTATGGAATGTATTCCCCTTGACTTCCTTACAAATATGGTGCACCAAAAGACCGAATTATTTTATAAAATATGGCAGCCCTTCTTGAATTACATAAATACAGATATTTCGGCTTTCCTAACAAGGGCTTTTATTTAATTGAGATTACGAACCTGGCTGGTCCGAGGCCCCTTGGGAGAGGAATCCTGCACGAATACGGGTTTTGTTACATTTGATGTTAACACATTCTGAGCATGTATCTCACTACCCAATTTCTATGTTATCCACTGTTTATTTTGTTTTTTTTTTCTCTTTCTCTTATTTGAATAATCTAAGAGACTTAAATATACACTCTGGTTAGTTGTAGGTTAGATTAGTAGTTAGTTGAGGTTTTTTTCTCGGTATTTTTCTTTTGTTAAATTTTGGTTATTATATATTTAAGATTTAATTGTATATCAATGTTTGTACTTGAGAGTTTTGTTTATTTTTGTAAACTTGTAAAAATGTTAAATATCTAATAAAAATATCTATATAAAAAAGAAGAAGGGTGGTAAGGACAAGCCAGGGAACTGTGGACCAGTGAGCCTGACCTCAGTGGTGGGCAAGTTGTTGGAGGGAATCCAGATGGACAGAATGTATATGTATTTGGAAAGGCAAAGACTAATTAGGGATGGTCAACATGGCTTTGTGCATGGGAAATCATGCCTCACAGACTTGTTGAATTTTTTGAAGAAGTAACAAAGAGGATTGATGAGGGCAGAGCAGTAGATGTGACCTATATGGACTTCAGTAAGGCGGTCAAAAAGGATCCCCATGGGAGACTGGTTAGCAAAGTTAGATCTCACGAAATACAGGGAGAACTAGCCATTTGGATACAGAACTGGCTCAAAGGTAGAAGACAGAGGGTGGTGGTGGAGGGTTGTTTTTCAGACTGGAGGCCTGTGACCAGTGGAGTGCCACAAGGATCAGTGCTGGGTCCACTACGTTTTGTCATTTACATAAATGATTTGGATGTGAGCATAAAAGGTACAGTTAGTAAGTTTTCAGATGACACCAAAATTAGAGGTGTGGTGGACAGCGAAGAGGGTTACCTTAGATTATAACAGGATCTGGACCATATGGGCCATTGGGCTGAGAAGTGGCAGATGGAGTTTAATTCAGATAAATGTGATGTACTGCATTTTGGGAAAGCAAATCTCAGCAGGTCTTATACACTTAATGGTAAGGTACTAGGGAGTGTTGCTGAACAAAGAGACCTTGGAGTGCGGGTCCATAGCTCCTTGAAAGTGGAGTCACAGGTAGATAACATAGTGAGGAAGGCATTTGATATGCTTTCCTTTATTGGTCAAAGTATTGAGTACAGGAGTTGGGAGGTCATGTTGCAGTTGTACAGGACATTGGTTAGGCTCTTGTTGGAATATTGTGTGCAATTCTGGTCTACGTCCTGTTGGAAAGATGCTGTGAAATTTGAAAGGGTTCAGAAAAGATTTACAAGGATGTTGCCAGGTTTGGAGGATTTGAGCTATGGTGAGAGACTGTACAGGCTGGGGCTGTTTTCCCTGGAGGTCAGAGGTTGAGGGGTGACCTTGTAGAGATTTACAAAATTATGAGGGGCTTGGATAGGATAAATAGACAAAGTCTTTCCCTGTCGTCGGGGAGTCCAGAACTAGAGGGCATAGGTTTAGGGTGAGAGGGGAAAGATATAAAAGAGACCTAAGGGGTAACGTTTTCACTCAGAGAGTGGTACGGGTATGGAATGAGCTGCCAGAGGAAGTGGTGGAGGCTGGTACAATTGTAACATTTAAAAGGCATTTGGATGGGTATATGAATTGGAAGGGTGTTGAGGGATATGGGCCAAGCGCTGGCAGGTGGGACTAGATTGGGTTGGGCCGAAAGGTCTGTTTCCATGCTGTACATCTCTATGACTCTATCACTCTATAAGACATATAATATAATCAGAGGGTTAGATAGGGTGGGCAGTGAGAGCCTTTTTCCTCAGATAGTGAAGGTTAATATGAGGGGACATAACTTTAAATTGAGGGGTGATACATTTAGGACAGATATTAGGGGTAGTTTCTTTACTCAGAGAGTAGTAGGGGCAGGGAATGGCCTGCCTGCAATAGTAGTAGACTCGCCAACATTAAGGACATTTAAATGGGCATTGGATGTACACATCAATAATAATGGAACGGTGTAGGTTAGTTGGGCATCAGATTATTTTCACAGATTGCTGCAACATTGAGGGCCGAAGGACCTGTACTGTGCTGTAATGTTCTACGTTCATCACAAGGTGTAGGCGCACTCAGTATCACCAACCATTCAGAGAGTCATAGAGATGTACAGCACAGAAACAGACCCTTCGGTCTAACTCATCCACACTGACCAGGTATCCTAACACAATCTAGTCCCATTTGACAGCACCATATAAACTCTTCCTATTCAAATACCCATCCAGATGCCTTTTAAATGTTGTAATTGTACCAGCCCCCACCACATCCTCCGGCAGCTCATTCCATACACGTATCACTCTCTGTGTGAAAATGTTGCCTCGTAGGTCCCTTTTAAATTTTTCCCCTCTTAGCTTAAACCTATGCCATCTAGTTTAGGACTCTCTCACTCTGGGGAAAAGGCATTGTCTATTTACCCTATCCATGCCCCTCATGATTTTATAAACCTCTATAAAGTCACCCTTCAGCTTCTGAAGCTCCAGGGAAAACAACCCCAGCCTATTCAGCCTCTCCCTATAGCTCAAACCCTCCAACCCTAGCAACATCCTTGTAAAGTTTGTTCTGAACACTTTCAAGTTTCACAACATCCTGCCTAAAGCAGGGAGACCAGTACTGCATGCAATATTCCAATAGTGGCCTAACCAATGTCCTGTACAGCCGCAACATGACCTCCCAACTCCTGCAATCAATGCATTGACCAAAACATACATGCATACTAAATGCCTCCTTCACTGTCCTAATTATCTGCAACTACACTTTCAAAGAACTATGAAACTGCACTTTAAGGTCTCTTTGTTCAGCAATATTTCCCAGGACCTTACCATTAAGTGTATAGGTCCCGCCTTGATTTGCCTTTCCAAAATGCAGCACCTCATATTTACCTAAATTAAACTCCATCTGCCACTCCTCAGTCTATTGGCCCATCTGATCAAGATCCCGTTGCTTTTAATACACTGACTATTACTCTATCCAAAATGCATTTTGCGAAATTGAATGAACAGATTAAAATATGGCCTCGTGTTTATTCTACTAATGTGATCTGCAAGTACCATATTATTGCTTTCATTTCTTAAGCCTGATTAGTAGTGGGCTAGCATAATTTATGGTTTCAGATACAACTCAATTACATTTGGCTTTTCTATATGGAATGCAGCTCTGAATGTATATAACACCATGACAAGTGCTGTTCAAAAAAAGGACCAACTTTGCCCTCTACTGTTATGTAATTGTTAAAACTCAGCACATCGGGAAAAGCATGGTTAAGGTTAAGAGCTATTTTAAATGATTGGTGTATACAATTATCGAACTCATGTTGTTCAGTGGCTGCATATATCAGCCTATTGTGAGTAGCCAGCACCACCTCAAGACCATATTCACCTCGCAGTGTGAATGTTTATTTTGATTAGAGAAAATGGAGACAAACTTTTGAAAAGTGAATCTGGATTGTGATACTTTGATGAGTAGCTGAACTCATGAGAGTGATATTCTATTATTATTCATTCATGGGATGAGGCCACCATTGGCTAGGCCAGCATTCATTTCCCATGCCTTATTGCCCAAAGTGCAGTTAAGAGTCAACCACATTTCTGTGGGTCTGGAGTCACATGTAGGCCAGACCAGGTAAGATATCAGTTTCCTTCCCTGAAAAACATTAGTGAACCAAATGTGTTTTTCCAAAAATCGTTCATGGTTCCATGATCATCATGAGACTCTTAATTCCAGACTTTTATTGAATTCAAATTTTATCACCTACAATGACAGGATATGATCCTGGATCTCCAGATCCTTACCTGAGTCATTAGATTAACAGTCCAGCAATAATACTACTCGGCTTTCCCATAAACAGCACCTTGGTGAGAGCACCAAGATTTAATTACGATGAACTGGAGGACTTGATGAAAAGATGAAGATGAGGAGGATTATCCTGTATCTCCAAGATTGCAGACTATTATCAGGACACAAGACCCTCAAGATACAAGCTGAGGCAGAATGGGAAGAATTAACAGCAAAGGTCAAGGGTGACAAACTGAAAATGCAAACTGTTAAATTGTGGCTATGGATACTGCAATTCAAAGGGGCTTGTTGATGGTACAGAAGACCACTAATATGCTCTCCAATACGGCGGACAGGACTGTTCCCAGGAAAGTGGCGCTGGTTCCATGGAACAGAGATAGCAGCATTAATTCTCCCACAAATCCTCCTCTACCAGTGCCTGACAATAGTCTGTCACCCATACTCAGTCAATGCAGTCCAGCAACAAGCCCTCTAAACCCTGTGCTACACAAAATCATTCTCCTCGGCCATCTGCAGCTTCCTACCCTGAAAACCGGCAACCTTCCACCATCTACAACACAGCTATTGGGTAAACAATTCATAGCAGCATTAGACTAGTCGAAGGCACACAGAAGATTTGTGCAAGGATGACTTTTTTTGTATGGATTATGTGATGGCCTAAACTGTAAATTTAAACTACAATATAAATTCCTCTGGTTTTACATTTTGTATTGTTGGAAATAGAATGATGTAATGATCATTGATAGATGAAAGTAAGGAACATGGAACTGTTACTAAATAGAAATGAAAGGTGATCAACCTGTAAAGTTAGCTCAGTTTCTCTCTCCATAGATGCTTCAGGACCTGCTGAATATTTCTAGCATTTTCTGAGTTTGCTTTTCAGATTTTTAGCATCAGCAGTATTTTACTCTTGTGCATGTGTGATTGATTGCTGTTGCTCATAGATTATAGGATCCTGTTACTTGTGGATTATAAGATCATATCAAGTTGAGCACAAAGGAACTGACTACATTAAAGCTGACATGATTTGGAGATGCCGGTGTTGGACTGGGGTGTACAAAGTTAAAAATTACACAACACCAGGTTATAGTCCAACAGGTTTAATTGGAAGCACACTAACTTTTGGAGCGTCGCTCCTTCACCAGGTGGTAGTGGAGGGCTGCATTTCCTCTGCCGATATCATAATTTTCCAATTTACTTTCTCTTCCTCATCATCCTGTTCCTCTTGTCCTGTTTGATACCTGGTGGCTGTGCCCTTATACTGATAGGAGAGCTATTCTGGTGAGGAGTCACCAAAGTCAAAATATTAATTCTGCTTTCTCACCACAGATGCTGCCAGATCTGCTGCGTTTCATCAGCAACTTCTGTTCTTGGATCAGATCTTCAACATCCACTTATATATTCGGATCTTTGAGATTCATGGTTCAAATAAAAACATCGGTTATCTTTGAGGTAGTTGGGACGAAAAAAAAATTGAAAATGGCAAGATTTTCATGCCAAGCAAACGTGGTTTTATCAATCAGACTGACTAAAGGGAAAAAGGAAAGAAGGGGAAAAAAGTACATGTTGTTAAGTTTGAATTTAACTTCAAAGTCATCGCAGTAACAACCAAACAGAATAATAGACCATCATATACACTCAAGTAACTGTTTATGCTGTGTAAAATCTAACCAAAACAATACTCATTTTTTATCATATACTTCATGTATAGGTCAACATCAACTTATAGCTAAAAAGTCCAATTGCTTTGTATATATCACCCTGCAGTCACTGAAGTAAAAATCGACTGGTGGAAATCTATTTAATAGAATCAGAGAATTGATGGTTGCCATTCAGTTCCTCGTGCCCACACACATGCTTTCAGTTCCTTTTGCACTGCTTTTGATGAGCATAGCCTCTGACTGGCAATAGTGAGGCATTAAAAGAGAAATGAATTTTAAACTCTGTAAAATGTTACTCATGTAAAAGCTGACCTCCAATTCTTGAACTAAAACTTGACTCTTGTAAACTCAATTTTTACATGAGTGTACGTGGCAAGTTTGAAGAGTGTTATTTCAAAACATTCAGTCCTGTGAAGTTTCTTAACACTGTAGGTGAATGATGATAAACAAATAGCTTTACATTGGGCTAATCAGGAAGCTAAAAGCCCATGGTGATGGAGATACTACATAAGCACGGAAAGAGGATTGGCTAGCGATGACTTGAATGCAGAAAATGAATGTTTGCAGATGATAGAAAAAACAGGTGGGATGGTAAGTGGGAGGATGACACAAAGGACTGCAGGGGGATGTAGACAAGTTATGTGAGTGAGCAATATCTTGGCAGATGAAATGTAATGTGAGAAAATGTGAGGTTACATACTGAAGTAAGGTTACATCTGAAACATCAACTTCCCCAACTCCTCATTTTGCCTGGCTTGCTGTGTTCTTCCAGCTCCAGCCTGCCTACTTAGATTATATACTTTGGCAGGAAGAATACAGAAGCTAAGTATTGTTTGTTGGAGAAAGCTACAGAACACAGGGACTTTGAAAGTCCTTGTTGATGAATCACAAAGAAGTTAGCATCCCAGTTCAGTTTGGGTGAATTTGAATTTTGGCCTTGACTTCAATGGAATAGAATATATAAGTAGAAAGATACGGCTAAAACTATTCAAGACTCTAGTCAGATGACAGCTGGAACACTGTTAACAGTTCTGGACCCCTTCTGTAAGGAAAGAGATCCTGGTGTTAGAGGCAGACCAGAGGAGCTTAACTGGGCTGATACCAGCTTTAGCAGGGCATTGTCTTATGAAGAGGAGTTGTTTCACCTTGTTGGAGAATTTGGGAACAGAGCACAATCTCAGAATAAGGGATCACATAATTAAGATATTTAAAATGAGGAGGAATTTCTTCTTTCAGAGGGTAGTGAATCTGCAGAATTCTTTATCACAGAGGGCTATCAACAATGGGTCATTAAGTATATTCGAGGCTAAGACAGACAGATGTCGAAGCAATCAGGGAGTCAAGGATTGTAGGGAAAAGGCAAGAAAGTAAAGTTGACAATTATCAGAGTTGAAGCATGGAGCTGAAAAAGGCACAGCTGGTCAGGCAGCATTTGAGGAGCAAGAGAGTCGATGTTTTGGGGAGTACACTTCTTCAGGACTGGGGAGGGGGAGGGGTCTGAGAGATAAATGGGGGAAGAGGGGATGGGGCTGGGGAAAGGTAGGTGATAAGTGGGCAAAGATTGTGATAGGTCAGTGGGAAGGGTAGAGAGGATAGGTGCAAAGAAAGATGGACAGCTAGGTCAGGTCAAGAAGGTGGTGCTGAGTCCGAGGGGTGGATCTGGGTTTGGGTGGGAGGCGGGGTGATTTGGAAACTGGTGAAGTCAATGTCGAGGCCGTAGGGGTTGCAGGCAGAAGGTGAAGTGTTCCTCCTCCAGTTTACGGGTGGCCTTGTGTTGGTGATGGAAGAGGCCCAGAATGGGTATGTCCTTAGGGAAGTGGGAGGGGGAGTTGAAGTGGATAACCATAGGAAGGTGGGATAGGTTAGTGTGTATTGACCGGAGACATTCCCTGAACCATTCCAAATCCAGCAGATATTTACTTGTACATCATCCAACTTCATCCATTATATCCAATGCTCTTGATGTGATCGCCTCTAAATCAGAGAGACCAACCGCTAACTCACGGAACGGCTCAGGGAACATCTCTGGTCCATACACACCAACCAACCTCACCTTCCCGTGGCCATCCACTTCAACTCCACCCCCACCCTCACTCCACTGAAGACATGTCCATTCTGGGCCTCCTCCTCCACCTACACAAGGCCACCTACAAACTGAAGGGAGAATATCTCATCTTACACCTTGGGAGCCTACAACCATACAGCATGAACATTGAACTCACCAGTTTCCAAATCTCCCCTCCCTCCAACCCCATCTCAGATCCAACCTTCGACACAGCTCCACCCTCTTAACCTGTCCTATCTGTCCATCTTTCTTCCCACTATCTGCTCCACCCTTCCCACTGACCTATCCCTATCATCTCCTACCTTCCGCCACCTATCACCTACCTTTCCCCTAGCCCCATCCTCCCTTCTCCCCTTATTTATCTCTCAACCTCCATCCCCCTCCCCAGTCCTGAAGAAGGGTCCCCCCAGAAATGTCGACTCTTTTGCTCCTTGGATGCTGCCTGACCTTCTGTGCCTTTTCCAGCAACACACTTCATGAACTCTGACTCTCCAACATCTGCAACCCCCATTGTATCCCAGTTGACAATTATCAGATCAGCCACAATCTTACCGAGTGATCAAACAGACTCAATGGGCTGAATGGGAGAAAGTGAGGACCACTCCACCCTCTCCTCCATAACCTATCACCTTCATCCCCTCCCCCACTCACCCATTGTACTCTATGCTACTTTCTCCCCATCCCCACCCTCATCTAGCTTATCTCTCCACGCTTCAGGCTCACTGCCTTTATTCCAGATGAAGGGCTTTTGCCCGAAACATTGATTTCGCTGCTCCTTGGATGCTGCCTGAACTGCTGTGCTTTTCCAGCACCACTAATCCAGAAAGTGAGGACTGCAAATGCTGGAGATCAGAGTCAAAAAATATGGTGCTGGAAAAGCACAGCAGATCAGGCAGCATCCGAGGAGCAGGAGAGACAAGCCACACTGAGTAGGCTGTATGGCCTACTTCCATTCCCATGGTTTGTGGTCTTATGTCTTTACAACAGTCTTACTTTAATAAATTAAAGCAGACAATAGCAAAGCTCTCTTCCTTCACTAGACAGAATTGAGAAATTGAAAGGAAAAATGTGAAAGAGCTGGGCTGAGACGTGGCAAGTGGAGTTTAATGTGGACAAGTGTGAGGTGATTCACTTTGGTCGGAGTAACCGGAATGCAAAGTACTGGGCTAATGGTAAGATTCTTGGTAGCGTAGATGAGCAGAGAGATCTCGGTGTCCACGTACACAGATCCTTGAAAGTTGCCACCCAGGTTGACAGGGTTATTAAGAAGGCATACAGTGTTTTAGCTTTTATTAATAGAGAGATCGAATTCCGGAACCATGAGGTTATGCAGCAGCTGTACAAAACTCTGGAGTGGCCGCATTTGGAGTATTGTGTACAGTTCTGGTCACCGCATTAAAAGAAGGATGTGGAAGATTTGGAAAGGGTGCAGAGGAGATTTACTAGGATGTTGCCTGGTATGGAGGGAAGGTCTTACGAGGAAAGGCTGAGGGACTTGAGGCTGTTTTCGTTAGAGAGAAGAAGGTTGAGAGGTGACTTAATAGAGGCAGATAAGATAATCAGAGAGTTAGGGTTGACAGGGAGAGCCTTTTTCCAAGAATGGTGACAGCGAGAACAAGGGGGCATAGCTTTAAATTGAGGGATGATAGATATAGGACAGATGTCAGAGGTAGTTTCTTTACTCAGAGAGTAGTGAGGATATGGAATGCTTTGCCTGCAACGGTAGTAGATTCGCCAACTTTAAGTAAATTTGAGTCGTCACTGGACAAGCAAATGGACGTACATGGAATAGTGTAGGTAGATGGGCTTCAGATTGGTATGACAGGTTGGCGCAACATCGAGGGCCGAAGGGCCTGTACTGTGCTGTAATGTTCTATGTTCTATGAAAGTAAGGTTTCCTCTTGACATTGATTGCTTCATTCAGTCAGTACTGTCTTTACATTCTATTTTAACAACGTATTCCAGTCGACAGGTAAATGGTGAAATTAGTGTGCCATTTTTGTAAGCTGCTTCTATAATGCAGCAATGTGATCATAAATAATTCAGGTTCTTTGAAAAGGACTTCAGAAGAGATTACACAGTAGTGTGAGCTTTCAAGTCAATCACAAGATAACCCGGAGGAATTGCTTTCACAATGTTTAAAATAAACAAGCTAAGGAGCAGCAATATCTACAGAAAATGCTCAAAGTGCATTGCAGGCTTTAAGCCTAAACATTAGTTTGTCATTTCACTTTTCAAGTAACATTGAAGCTGCTTTTTATTTCCAGCATTTATCCTCTTTTTATTTCAGAAATATGACATTTGCACTTGTTCCTTTTAATCTGAAAAGCTCGAATTCTTGCAATAACCACTTGCAATTACATAGCACCTTTAATGTTGCAATGTCACAGGTTGGGAAACTGATCAAACTATAATGGAACAGTTCAATTACAGCTCTTACATCTATTCTAGTGAGACAAATTCTCTACAAACATTATCTTGCTGATACCCCAAAGAAATAAGAGCATTTTTAGAATTTGAGGTTTTCAAACTTCAAATATAGAAGTAACTGTTTGATTTTATTGTTATGTTTAAATCCACCACAATTTTCTTTAAATCTCCTGTGGTATCTATTTTTGAAACATACATTGGGTATTTTAACGTTTAGAACTCAAAAGTCCAACCAATGCCTGAAGTAGTATTCTAAAAATTAAAATTAGACATGCCTGGCTGAAAACATTTTTGAGTTTGATTTTGATTTTGATTTGTATGACTTCTGGAAGCCATGTTAGTTACCTAAAAAACATTGCTAATTCTGAAAAGATTTGTATCCCTCTTTAGACAAAGTTGTAGGCATGGAGACCTCTTACCAGCCAATTAATAGAGCATCATTGTCAATGAAAAGATTGAAGAAAAGAGCATAACACTTTTATGTCAAAAATATTTTAAATATTACAGTCCATCAGCTGCAAAGTAGATACTGTTTGGGTGTAAACAAATGCCAAAAATACGATTAACTCATTGACAAAAATAAAAGACTGTAACAAAAACAGAAATAACTAGAAAAAATCAGCAGGTCTTGCAACATCTCTGGAGAGAAATCAGAGTTAATGTTTCAGGATCAGTGACCCTTTCTCAGAACCCGAAACATTAACTCTGATTTCTCTCCAAAGATGTTGCCAGACCTGCTGAACTTTTTTAGCAATTTCTGTCTTTGTTTTTGATTTCCAGCATCCACAGTTTTCTTTCGGTTTTTTTTTGAAGAAAAACAGTAAAGATTCAGGAGAGGTTTTGTCAGTAATTTATTCTGACCTCAAACTGAAATTTACCCAGCAAAGGAAACTACAGAAATCTCTTTCAAAGTGCCCCTAAGTGGTCGTGGAGCTGTACAACAGCTGTCTCAACCTGAAGAAGAATGAACATGCTCCTTAATAAAATTCCATGCAGAATTAGTTTTAACCATTAGTCCAGCACAGTTTTTGAACCCTGAAAAGTCTGTTCAATATGAACCAGTATTAGGCTACAGTTAATCTTGGCTGAAGAAGGGCTGATGCCCGAAACGTCGATTCTCCTGTTCCTTGGATGCTGCCTGACCTGCTGCACTTTTCCAGCAACACATTTTCAGCTACAGTTAATCTTGGCCCACTAATAGAATCATAGAGTCATACAGCACTGAAACAGACCCCTCAGTCCAACTAATCCATGCCAACTAGATATCCCAATCTGACATAGTCCTATTTGCCAGCATTTGGCGCATATCCCTCTTAACACTTCCTATTCATATACCGATCCAGGTGCCTTTTAAATATTGTAACTGCGCCAGCCTCCACCACTTCTTCTAGCAGTTTGTTCCATACATGCATCACTTTCCATGAAACTGTTACCCCTCAGTTGCTTTTTAAATCTTTCCCCTCTCACCTGAAAGCCATGCCCTTAATGTTTTGGCCTCCCATCATCCTAGGAAAAAGAACCTTGACTATTCACCCTCTCTGTGGCCCTTATGATTTTATAAATCTCAAAAGATCACCCCTCAATCTCAGATGCTGGAGGAAAAAAGAAATCCAGCCTATTCAGCATCTCCCTATAACTCAAATGCTCCAATCTCAGCAATTTCCTTGTAAACTCTTTCAAGTTTCACAACATCTTTCCTGTAGCTGGGAGACCAGAATTGCACACAGTATTTCAAAACTGACCTAACCAATGTCCTGTAGCTGCAACATGACTTCTCAATTTGTATAATCAAAGGACTGACCAATGAAGGCAAGTGTGCCAAACACTTTTATGACCAACCTGTCTACTTGTGACTCCACCTTCTATATGGAAGGAACTATGCACCTGCACCCCTAGGTCTCATTGTTCAGCAAAACACCCCAGGACTATACTGGTCCTGCCCTGTTTTTTTCTTACCAAAAAGCAACACCTCAAATTTATCAGTATTAAACTCTACTTATCACTTCTTGGCCCATTGGCCTATCTGATCAATAATCATCATTAATGTTTTTCCTGAGAAAAGCCCCTCTAATTATATTCATGTCTGTAGATGTTTGTAAATGTACAATGATAAAGTAAAAATCAATTCCAATGCACCAATGAAAAGGAGCCTTATCTTCTGTACTGGTGGATGAGATAGCCTCGCACAGTAAAAACAATAATTATCTGTAACGGTCAAATATTTTTGCAGTGTACTAGTGTATACAGGCACAGCTTCTGCAACTAGTACAAAGAACGTAGGAGCTGCTTTCTACTTCTTTTGAAAACTGTGTTGGGTGACTAATATCATTTAGCGAACCTCTTTTTGCTAATTTTATTTTATATTATTTTAGTTGCTTTACATCATTATTTTACCTTGTGTTTTTTCATTTTATTTTTGTTTCTCTGTCTCTCTTGAGAATTTACCATTCAAAGGATTTTTTTTACTTTTGTTAGCAACAGCAACTCTGTGGGGGATGATTGCTTCATTGGGAATTTTACTCAATGTCTGGGAATCGCAGGATGAGGTTCAGATCCAGGAATAGGGTGGGGACAAGTGCATCTGTACCCCAGGTAGACTCATATTTACTTAAGTAACAGTATCAACAGAATGCTCATTGTTACTGAAAAATGTCAGAAACATTTCATACTTGCTCTATAAAGAGTGGACTCATACATTAGCAGCAGGAAAAATACTAATGAAAGGCTTGTCAATGGGAAATGACTTTAAAAGTCTTGCAAAAGTTGGAAGCTGCCCTGCAGAATTTGCATGAATGACAAGTTCAACAATATTTAGCACCAAACCATTTAACTTGTTTCTGGAATACTAATAAGTCCTTTGTTATATTGCCAATTAAACTCTTGCTGCAACTTTACCCAATGAATCATGACCAAGTACTGTAATTCTAACGATGGGGAAGTCATTGATGAAGCAGCCGAAGGTAGTTGAGGCTAGAACTCTACCCTGAGGAGCTCCTGCACAGAATTCCTGGAGCTGAGATGACTGGTCTCTAACAACCACAACTGTCTTCCTATGTACCAGGCACAACTCCAACATCAGGAGATAGAAAAGATACTAAGTGAATATTTTGCATCATCTTTTACTATGGAGAAAGAAATAGAGTCTAGAGAATGCAGAAAAAATAAACTTTGATGTTTTAAAACCAGTTCACATTACAGAAGAGGAGGTTTGGGAGGTCTTAGAGAATATAAAGGTGGATAAGTCTCCAGAACCTGATCATATGTATCCCAGAATGTTGTGGAAAGTAAGGGAGGAAATTACAAGACCCCTTGCAAAAATATATGCATTATCTATAACAATGGTGTCTGATAACTGGAGGGTAGCTAATGTTGTACCTTTGTTTAAGAAAGGTTGTAAGGAGAAACTGGGGAACAATAGACCTGTGAGTCTGACTTCGGTTGTGTGCAAATTGTTGGCGGCGATTATAAAAGATAGGATTTATGGACATTTAGAGATGGAAAAATTGATTAAGGATAGTCAGCATGTTTTTTTGTGAGGAAAATCGTGTCTCTCAAACTTTTTTGAGGAAGTTACCAAAAAGATTGATAATGGCAGAGCAGGAGGCATTTTTTATTTGGATTTTAGTAAAGCCTTTGACAAAGTTCTCATGGTAGCCTAATTAATAAAGTTGGGTCACATAGGATTCAGGGTGAGCTTGCCAATTGGATACATAATTGGCTTAATAGCAGGAGACAGACAGTAATGGTGCAGCATTGCTTTTCACACTGGAAACCTGTCACCAGTGGTGTTCCACAGGGATCGTTTCTGGGTCTTTTTTTGTTTGTCATTTATATAAATTAGAATATAGAATTAAAATATATGGATTAGAATATAGAAAGCATGGTTAGTAAGTTTGCGATTGACACCAAAACCTGTGGCATAGTAGACAATAAAGAGATTTTCTAAGGTTATGAAAGGATCTGAATCAAATGGTCAATGGGCTGAAAAATGGTAGATGGAGTTCAAGATGGATAAATGTGAGGTATTGTATTTTGATACAACAAACAAGGACAGGGCTTCAACAATTAATGGTAGGGCTTTGGGTAGCATTGTAGAACAGAGAGACCTCAGAGTACAGGTACATAATTCTTTAAAGTTTGCATCACATACAACAGGCTAGTTAAAAAGGTATTTGGGACGTTTGCCTCCATTGCTCAGTCCTTTGAGTATAGGAGTTGGGACGTTATGTTGATGTTGTACAGGACATTGGTGAGGCCTCTTGGAATACTGTGTCCAGTTCTGGTTGCCCAGTTATGGGGAAGATATTATCAAGCTGGAGAAGTTTCAGAAGAGATTTACCATGATGTTGCTGGGTATGGAAAGTTTGAGTTATAAAGAAAGACTGGATAGGCTGGGATGTTTTTCAGTGGAGTGTAGGAGGTTGAGAGACAACCTGATAGAGCCTTATAAAATAAGGAGGGGCATAATTAGAGTTGGTGGTAGTTGTTTTTTCCTTAGGAAGAGGGATTTCAAGACTAGGGAGCACATCGTTAAGGTGAGAGGAGAGAGATTTTTTAAAAATGTGCGGGACAAATCTTTTACACAGAGGGTGTTTTGTATGTGGAATGAACTTCCTGAGGAAGTAATGGATTCGGGTACAATTACAACATTTAAAAGACATTTGGATGGATTTATGAATAGGAAGGGTTTGGACAGATTTGGGCCAGGAGCAGGTAGGTACAAATAGTTTAGTTTGGGATTATCTTTTGCATGGATGTGTTGGACCGAAGGGTCTGTTTCCATGCTGTACAACTCTATGATCAGAGAGTTTTTGTCCGATTTCCATTGACTCCAGTTTTGCTGGGGTTATTAATACCACACTCGGTCAAATATAGGAATATAAGACCATAAGACATCGGAGCAGAGATTAGACCATCCAGCCTATCAAGTCTGCTCCATCATTCAATCATGGCTGATAAGGTCCTCAACCCCATTCTCCCGCTTTCTCCCCTTAACCCTTGATCCCCTTTACAATCAAGAACCTGTCTATCTCCGACTTAAATATACTCAATGACCTGGCCTTCACAGCCTTCCGTGGCAGTGAATTCCAGAGATTCACCACTCTCTGGCTGACAAAGTTTCTCCTTATCTCTGTTCTAAAAGGTCTGCCTTTTACTTTAATTGAGTTCAAGGGCTGGCACTCTCACCTCACCTCTGGATTTAACTCTTCTGTCCAAGGCTGCAATGAGGTCAGGAGATAAGTGATCCTGGCCGAACCCACATTGGGTGTCACTGAGCAGGTTAATGCTGAGCAGCTGTTGCTTGATAACACTGTTGTTGATACCTTCTATCACTCTAGTATAGACTCTCTATTGCTCTGATGTATATGTTCACTACATTGCATGGCCACAAAACAAATTCAGTGCTCCAGCATCTACCATAAGTTAAAGGAGGATGTAGACAGATTTTCAATTAGCAATGGGTTAAAAGGTTAAGGGGAGCAGGCATGAGGTTTGACCCTTTCCACTAATTTAGATTTTCTTTTCTTTCTGAAGCCAATGCTCAAGTATTAATTTTGGCTCCTGTCTTTTTAACCCACCCAGCCCACTAGAGCATTCATTAAATTCTGTTCTTTGAACATCGTTGCAAAATGATGCTGTCCACTCAGACAAATCACTGATACAAAATCACCACAGACAGCTCTTGATGAAGCAACCATAGACAAGGGAAAGTTGGAGAGCGAGGGTGTTGTGAGGCCACAGAGACATTTGCAGAAAAGGATAAGGATTTAAAATTCAATCACTTGTGGAAAGGGAATCAATGTAGGTCAGTTAGACACCTATTGTTCAGTTAAAAGAAGTCTAAGTCAATCTGCACTGGATTAGATCCTTCAGTGCCCAAAGGGGTTTGCTGTTCAGATCACAACGTGGCTGTGAAGTTCCATAGGCATTGAAAACACTTAAAAGATTAGTGTGTAACCTACCAGTCACAGCCAGACAGCCTGCCTAAAAAGAAGCACTGAAGCGTGATCCAGAAATAATTTCACACACAGAACAAGTCTTATGACAAAATTCTGCAGGCCTCATAAATCTATTGTAATGATATAATAACTCTTAGAAATAACCAATAGTCCATCAGCAAGAGACCAGGTGACCTTTGAAACCAGAAAGCGAAAGAGTTCATGATGTCCTGTGTAGCCTCCTGAGAAAAGCTGAAAGAGAGTTAATGTCCTTGCTGAGGCCTTTATTCCTTCTAATGTAACCTATTGCCAAGGCAGTAATCAATCAAAGTCAAACTTTACTCAACAAAATCATTTCGTTAGATTTTATAATAACCAGGTGCTCTTTGAAAACCATTGTCACAACCTGGCTTTAAAAGCTCACGCACCACAATGGAAGGTGCCATGAATAAAGCTGTCAGTTATTTTTTTCACAAATCAGTCACTGCTATCATATTGTTGCTCTATTGACACATTTCAGAAGTTCACCTTAACTCTGAGACAGGAAATAATTGCTGTTTTGTTTTTACCCAGTTACACATCTAACATTTGGAGCTCATGGTCCCTTTAATAAATTAGACTTCTCTTTAGATCTATTCAGGTTGATCTTGCTGATATATTTTAATTCTGTTTCAAAATGCATTGCTCACATGCATATCTTCATAATATATTTTCTACTCACAGCCTAGTCTGTTATATACATCATTCAATTTTACACCACCTCATCAGGGCTGTTTTCCCAAGTGTGATTCTCTTGCAATTGTCATATTTAAATCAGTCCTTAAATTGTTCACACTTCCCAAAATTTATGATGGGGTTCTGTTTATGCTTAATCTCATATAAGAAACATCCAGAATGGATGAAGACCGTAAAGAAATTTACACCTACTTTGGGCACAGGAGTATGGGATTGTGATTTCAGCAGGAAAGGTACCTCCTCAGTTTGATGCTCAGTTTGGACTCTATCAGAGCCACTCAGCTCCTAACTTCATCATTACCTTGGTCCAAACTAGACAGAAGAGCTGAGTTCCATGGGTGAGGTATGAGTGACATCAAGATAACATTTGACTGAGTATGACATCAAGGAATTCTAGTAAAACTAGATTCATTGAAAATCAGGGGAAAGCTCTCCACTCATTGGAGGCATACCTGGCGCAAAGAAAGATGGCTGTGGTCATTGGAGGTCAATCACCTCAGGCCCAGAATATCACTTCAGGGATTCTTCAGAGTAATGACTTAGACCGAACAATTTTCAGCTACTTCATCATCTTCCATAAGGCCAGAAGTAACAATGTTTGCTGATGATTGTATAATACTCAGTATTATTTATTTATCCATATAATATTGCAACTGCCATACATTTGCCTACTCACCCAGACTGTCCAAACCACAGTGCAGCATCTCTGAATCCTTCTCAAAGCTCATCTTTCTACCAGCTTTGTGTCATCTGCAAATCTTGGGATATTATATATAATTCTATCATCGAAATCATTAACATATTTGATGAATAGCTGGGGTTCTAGTATCCATGTCAAAAAGTATGGTGCTGGAAAAACACAGCCAGTCAGGCAGTGTCCGAGAAGCAGGAGAGTCGATGTTTTGAGCATGAGTTCTTCATCAGCTCATGTTCAAAGCATCAAGTCTCCTGATCCTCGGATGCTGCTGACTGGCTGTACTTTTCCAGCACCACAGTTTTTGATTCTGATGTCCAGCATCTGCAGTCCTCATTTTGTCCTAGTACCCATCCCTAGTACCCCACTAATCACTTCTTGCCATTCAGAAAAACACCCTTTCCTTCCTACTCTTTGGTTCCTACCTGCTAACCAATTTTCTATCCATTTCAATATACTACCCTACGCCCCATGCACTTTAATTTTACACATTAACCTCTTATGTGGAACTTTGTCGAACCCCTTCCAAATTTGATTTGATTTGATTTGATTTATTGTAGTCACAGGTACCTAAGTACAGTGAAAAGCATTGTTTTGTGAGCAACACAGGCAGATCATAGCAAACAATGACATACAGATCAGAGCATACTTAAACTGAAGGAGGGAGGGATAAAGGTTACAGTGCACGGGAGGTGAGCAAATCAAGATCAACATTATTTGAGGCTCGAGAGTCCATTCATCAGTCTGATTACGGCAGGGAAGAAGCTGTTCTTGAATGCATTAATGCATGTGTTCAAGCCTGAATATCTTCTCCCTGATGGAAGAGGTTGTATGAGAGCATTACTGGGGTGGGAGGAGTCTTTGATGATGTTGGTAGCCTTTCTGTGGCAACAAGAAATCCAAATCCGCATCAACTGACATTCCCTCATTGACTCTAAAAGTTACATCCTTGATGAATTTCACTCAATTTCTCAAGCATGATTTTCTTTTGGTAAATCCATACTGACTCTGTCTGATTCTACTCTGTTTTTCTCAGTGTACTGCCATAAAATACTTGATAATGAACTCTAGTGTCTTCCCAACTACAGACTCACTCATCCATAATTCCTTGTTTTTTCTCAACCTCACTTTATAAATAATGAGGTTACATTAGCGACCCTCAAATCAGTAAAAACCGTTCCAGAGTCTAAAGAATCTTTGAATTATGGCTCCTGCCAATGCATTATTTCTAGGGTCACTTCCTTAAGTACTCTGGGATGTATATTCTCAGGGCCTGGGGATTTATTAGCTCTCAATCCTATCAATTGCTCCAACAGTGTTTCTCTGCTAATGCTTTAGTTCTTGCCTCTCATTAAACCCTGTGTTCCCCATCACTTCTGGTAAGTTATTCATGTCTACCTTTTGGATAATTATGAGGTATTGCAATCTGATAAAACAAATAAGGGCAGGATTTACACAGTAAATGGCTCTGGAAAATATTGCAGAACAGAGAAACATAGGGGTTCAGGTACATTGAAAGTTGTGCCACAGGTAGTCAGAGTGCTAATGAAAGCATTTGATTTTCCTCATACCATTGTGTTTAGGAGCCAGGACATCATGTTGTGGTTGTACAGGACATTGGTGAGGCCACTTTTGGAGTACTGTGTATAGTTCTGGTCACCCTGCTATAGAAAGGATATTAATAAATTGAAGAGGGTGCATTAAAGATTTGCAAGAAGATTTCCAGGATTGGAGGGCTACAGCTATAAGGAGAGGCTAGATTAGCTGGTACTTTTAGCACTGGAGCACAGGAGGTTGAGGAGTGACCTTTCAGAGGGTTATAAAGTATGAGAGACATACATATAGTGAATAGCAATGGTCTTTTCTCAAGGTTGGGGAGTTCAAAACTAGAGGGCATATGTTTAAGGTGAGATGAAAAAGGTTTAAAAAGAACCTGAGGGACAATTACTTCTCACAGAGGGTGATTTGTATGTGGAATGGACTGCTAGAGGAAGTGATAGATGCAAGTGCAGTTACATCAATAAAAGACTTTTGGCAGGCTCCATGAATAGGAAAGGGTTACAAAGATATGTGTCAAATGCAGATGGGGTTAATTTTGGCTTGGGAAACTCAGTCAGTGTGGACATGTTGGACCAAAGGGACTGTTTCCATGCTATATGACTCTATGACTCGACATGTGGACAGGTACATGGATAGGAAAGGTACAGAGGAATATGGGCCAAACACAGGCAAATGGGACTAGTTCAGTTTAGGAAACCAGGCCAATATGGTCGACATTTCCCAAGCCATCATAGCCAATTCATGCCTCATATCATTGTCATGTCTCTTATTAAGATTCAAGACCCTAGTCTCAGAATCAGCCAACTCACTCTCCATCTTGATGAAGAATTCTGACATATTATGGTCACCCATCCCCAAGGAGTCACTCACAACTATGTTACCAATTATTCCTTTCTCACTGCAGAACTTGCAGTCTAAGACGGCCTGTTCTATAATTGGTTCATCAGTGTATTGGTCCAGAAAACCATTCCATATACACGCTAGGAATTCCTCTTCTATGAAGAATTTGTTTTATTTCATTTGCCCAATTTATATGCAGAGCAACCGCAGGAAGTATTCGCTACATTCAATGACCTGACCAAAACATTTGGGTGAGTAAATCATTTGGTGTCTGTCTATTGTGTCCCAGAGATTTAGACATACAAGAGACTTTATCATCGTAGTCTTACAACTGTTTCATGATGGAAGATCTGAAAAAGGTGTGTCCTCTCAATCCGGGTGTCAAGAATGTTCCATAAGATTCCTATGCTGCTTAAAATCTGCCAAACAGTGGCATAACACCTCATCAAAGATCCACTGTCCTCTGGTGTGAATATTAACTACTGGATGGATGGAAAAGTAACTAACCTCAGTTCCATTTATGCCCATCATAGACATCAATAATCTACAATATGGTAATTGGCTGCAGTGACATTGCTCTCTCCACATCTGATTTGCAAGACATTTTTTAATCTCTTCATTTCTGCACACAAGCGACTTAGCCTGAATTTGAACTTTGCCAAAACAAAACTCATACCTCAACCCAGAATTAATCAATCAAAAGACACCTTGGAGTGCAGGTTCATAGCTCTTTAAAAGTGGAGTCGCAGGTAGATAGGAGAGTGAAGAAGGTGTTTGGTGTGCTTTCCTTTATTGGTCAGAGTATTGAGTACAGGAGTTGGGAGGTCATGTTGCAGCTGTACAGGACATTGGTTAGGCCACTGTTGGAATATTGCATGCAATTCTGATCTCTTTCCTATCGGAAAGATGTTGTGAAACTTGAAAGGGTTCAGAAAAGATTTACAAGGATGTTGCCAGGGTTGGAGGATTTGAGCTATAGGGAGAGACTGAATAGACTGGGGCTGTTTTCGCTGGACCGTTGGAGGCTGAGGGGTGACCTTATAGAGGTTTACAAAATTATGAGGGGCATGGATAGGGTAAACAGGCAAAGTCTTTTCCCTGGGTCTGGGGAGTCCAGAACGAGAAGGCATAGCTTTAGGGTGAGGGGGAAAGATATAAAAGAGCCCTAAGGGGCAACTTTTTCATGCAGAGGGTAATACATGTATGGAATGAGGTGTCAGAGGAAGTGGTGGAGGCTGGTACAATTGCAACATTTAAGAGACATCTGGATGGGTATATGAATAGGAAGGGTTTGGAAGGATATGGGTGCTGACAGTTGGGATGAGATTGGGTTGAGATATCTGGTCAGCATGGACGGGTTGGACCGAAGGGTCTGTTTCCATGCTGTACATCTCTATAATTCTAAATATTCTACTTCATATTTATGTTGAAGGGGAGAGACTCTGGAATATGTTGAGCACTTCCCATACCTTTGCAGCCACCTTTTCAAAAAGACCACCGTTGATGAGGAGATCCGGCACCAGCTCAGCCTTCTACATACTATGGCAACATCGCACGGTGGCTCAGTGGTTAGCACTGCTGCTCACAGCTCCGGTGTCCTAGGTTCGATTCCAGCCTTGGGTGACTGTGTGGAGTTTGCACATTCTCCCCGTGTGTGCATGGGTTTCCTCCGGGTGCTCCAGTTTCCTCCCACAGTCCAAGATGTGCAGGTCAGGTGATTTGGCCATGCTAAATTGCCCATAGTGTTCGGTGCGGCAGTGGGAGGGAAATGGGTCTGGGTGGGTTACTCTTCGGAGGGTTAGTGTGGACTTGTTGGACTGAAGAGCCTGTTTCCACACTGTAGGGAGTCTAATCAGTTTGACAACAAAGACCTCCAGAAGTCAATTACAAAGTAGTTGGTGTCACCATACTCTTATGTTGCAGTGAGACCTGAAATGTATCAGTGACATATAAGAAATTCCACTTGAAATTCCTGCACCACATTCTCCTGATTCAATAGAAGGACTACTGAACAAATGTCAATATCCTCTTGAAGCTACCTCTACAAGCATTTAGATAAAACTCCTGCAAACTCAATTATTGTGACCTGAGCATGATGTTTGTGATCTTTATTGCTTTCCATGAATGTGGTGATGAGCATAACATTGTTTGCCCTGCACTGTTGCCCTACATTATACTCTGTGAGGCAGCCTTACAGCATTCCAATGTACAGCAGTGCAAGTGTATAAAAATTTCATCCCATTGTTCTGCATCTGCTCAAACACCCCACCACTTCACACCATCTCTTCTAATGATGATTGACTGATGCCCTTCCTTCAGGAGTTAATGAATAACAGAGACATTGTTGGGAGGTGGCATTTTGAAGCTTTCAGACTTTTTGACCTTAGCTTTGCAATGAGATTTCCCCTTATATGCAAAGTTATTAACTAAATACTCATGTAGTAAGTTTTTCCACTTGATGTTTCAAACTTCAGTTGGATTAGGGCTATGCAGTAATATGGGTGAACATATCTGTGGTCACCATCTGTGATTCATTTTGGAAATACAGTTGCAAATGATCGGTGGTGCAAACTTTTCTTTTTAGGGTTTCACACTCTATTCTATCCCATTACAAATATTATTCCCCATCCCATAACTTTTAATGTTCAATCTCCCCCTTTAACAATTGATCCTTTCACAATCTCCCTGGATATTCACACAATTATTCCCTCCCATTCCATTTCCATTGAAACCACATGCGCAGCCCCCAGTCACACCCACTGTTTTTTTCACCCACCCCAGTACAACTTACACCATTGTATTCACCATCCTTGGTATTCAACTCAACCTTCATTGTTCCATGGCCACCTTGTTAAGACCATACAGGATTGTACACAATGCAATCGAGCCACTGCTCATTTTCCAATTTGGATAATGCACAGTGAGAAAGGAATAATTGGTAATGTGATTGTGTGTGATCCTTTGGGGATGATTGACTGATATGATGGAATTTTTCATCAAGATGGAGAGTCAGGTAGTCGTTCTGAGACTAGGGTCCTGAATCTTAATAAGGGAAGTGACAATGGTATGAAGCATAAGTTATCCAGGTTTACCTCATGAGACAACCCAATTATTCCAGGTATCAATCGAGAAACCTGAACTGTCTCTAAAACATTTACATCTATCTTTAAATAAGGAGTCTAAAACCACCCACCTCATTCAAGATGTGACCTCACCAATACATTGTATAACAGGCAAAGCATCCTTATTTTTATGTTAATTTCACAAAAGATAATATCCCACTTGCAATCTTAATAATATACTGTATCTGCATACTAACCTTCTGTCACTCATGAACTAATGCTTTAAAATTCTGCCTTGGATGGGGAAATTGAGTGTATATATGAATTGGAATGAAGTGAAAAATGACTGCTCACAAAAATCTGTGATCCGACCTCAACTATTCACTATAATTGCTAATGAATTATATAATACAATAGAAAGTTTGTCCAAGACACAAAGACTAATGGCACAGTAAGAAGAGTATAAAGAAGCATAAAATTACAAGCAGGCATTGATAGATTAAGTGAATGGGTAACACTGTAGTTGAAGGATTTTTAAGCATATAAGTGTGGGGTCATCCATTTTATGCCATAAAAAAGATTAGTCTGAATATTTTAAAATGATGGTAAATGAGGAACAATGAGGTAAATGAGAAATCCTAAAAAGAAAAGTTTACACCACCGATCATTTGCAACTATATTTCCAAAATGAATCACAGAGGATGCATGGTGACCACAGACATGTTCACCCATGTTAGTGCATAGCCCTAATCCAACTGAGGTTTGAAACATCAATCCTTGTTGCACCTAAATCCAGCTCCTCAAAAATGGCATCAGGGAACTGGAGCTGGAGCTGAATGAACTTTGGATCATTTGGCAGGTGGAGGAGGTTATTGAAAGGAGTTACAGGGAGGTAGTCACACCTCAGGTACAAAAAGAAGGTAGATAAGTTACCGTCAGGGAACAGAAAGGGAACTGACAAGCAGTGCAGGGATCCCCTGTGGCCGTTCCCCTCAACAAGATGTAAACCGTTTCGGATACAGTTCAGCGGGGGGGGCGGGAGGGGGGCAACTTACCAGAGACAAGCCAGGGGGTACAGGTCACTGACACAGAGCCTGTTAGAGAGGGGAAGAGGAGCAGAGCAGTAGCCACTGGAGACTCTGTAGTTAGGGGGACAGACAGGAGGTCATGGAGGAACGAGAGAGACTCGCGGTTGGTGTGTTGCCTCCTAGGTGTCAGGATTCGTGATGTCTCTGATCATATTTTCAGGATCCTTGAGGGGGAGGGGGAACAGCCGCAAGTCATGTTCCACATCGGCACCAATGACATAGGTAGGAAGAGAGATGGGGATTTACAGGAGAAATTCAGGGAGCCAGGGTGGAAGCTTAGTGCTAGAACAATCAGAGTTGTTATCTTTGGTTTGTTGCCCATGCCATGTGTTCGTGAAGTGAGGAATAGAGAGATAGAGGAGTTGAACACATGGCTACAGGGATGGTGCAGAAGGGAGGGTTTTTGATTGCTGGATAATTGGGGCTCTTTCTGGGGAAGATGGGACCTCTACAAACAGGATGGTCTACACCTAAAACAGAGGAGTACCGATATCCTTGGGGGGGGGGATATTGCTAATGCACTTCAGGAGGGTTTAAGCTAATTCAGCAGGGGATGGGAACCTAAATTGTAGTTTGATTATGTGGGAGGATGAGAGTTGTGAAGTCAGAACTAAGATTTCAAGATCACAAGAAGGCACCAACAGGCAAGAAGTTGGTTTGAAGTGTGTCTACTTCAACACCAGGAGCATCTGGAATAAGGTGGGTGAGCTTGCAGCATGGATTGGTACCTGGGATTTCGATGTTGTGGCTATTTCAGAGGCATGGGTAGAACAGGGACAGGAATAGTTGTTGCAGCTTCCAGGATTTAGATGTTTCAGTAAGAACAGAGAAGATAGTAAAGGGGGTGGGGGGGGGGGGGGGTGGCACTGTTAGTCAATGACAGTATTATGGTAGCGGAAAGGACATTTGAGGACTCCTCTACTGAGGTCGTATCGGTTGAGAATAGAAACAAGAGAGGAGAGGTCACCCTGTCTGGAGTTTTCTATTGACCTCCAAATAGTTCCAGAGATGTAGAGGATAGCATTGCAAAGATGATCTGCAGTAGGAATGAGAGTGACAGAGTAGTTGTTATGGGAGACTTTAACTTTCCAAATATTGACTGGGAACACTATAGTTCAAATACCTCAGATGGATCAGTTTTTGTCCAATGTGTGCAGGAGGGTTTCCTGACATAGTATGTAGACAGGCCAACAAGGGGTGAGGCCACATTAGATTTGGCAGAGTAATGAACCTGGCCGGGTATTAGATTTGGAGATAGATGAGCACTTTGGTAATTGTGACCGCAATTCATAGAACATAGAACATAGAACATAGAACAATACAGCACAGAACAGGCCCTTCGGCCCACGATGTTGTGCCGAACTTCTAACCTAGATTAAGCACCCATCCATGTACCTATCCAAATGCCGCTTAAAGGTCGCCAATGATTCTGACTCTACCACTCCCACGGGCAGCGCATTCCATGCCCCCACTACTCTCTGGGTAAAGAACCCACCCCTGACATCTCCCCTATACCTTCCACCCTTCACCTTAAATTTATGTCCCCTTGTAACACTCTGTTGTACCCGGGGAAAAAGTTTCTGACTGTCTACTCTATCTATTCCTCTGATCATCTTATAAACCTCTATCAAGTCACCCCTCATCCTTCGCCGTTCCAACGAGAAAAGGCCAAGAACTCTCAACCTATCCTCGTACGACCTACTCTCCATTCCAGGCAACATCCTGGTAAATCTTCTCTGCACCCTCTCCAAAGCTTCCACATCTTTCCTAAAGTGAGGCGACCAGAACCGCACACAGTACTCCAACTGTGGCCTAACCAAAGTCCTGTACAGCTGCAACATCACTTCACGACTCTTGAATTCAATCCCTCTGCTAATGAACGATAATACTCCATAGGCCTTCTTACAAACTCTATCCACCTGAGTGGCAACCTTCAAAGATCTATGTACATAGACCCCAAGATCCCTCTGTTCCTCCACCTGACTAAGAACCCTACCATTAACCCTGTATTCCGCATTCTTATTTGTTCTTCCAAAATGGACAACCTCACACTTATGTTTACTTTAATGATAGAAAGGAATAGGTGTATAACTGGGGGGAAGGCAATTATGATGTGATTAGCAAGGTTTAGGATGCACAGGATGGGGAAGGAAACTGTAGGGGATGGACACAATTGAAATGTGGAGCTTATTCAAGGACCAACCAGTGTGGGTCCTTGATTACTATGTACCAGTCAGGCAGGGAGGAGGTTGTCGAGTGCGGAAGCTGTGGTTTACTAAGAAAATTGAATCTCTATTCAAGAGGAAGAAAAAGGCTTATGTTAGGATGAGATGTGATGGCTCAGTAAGTTACAGGTTAGCCAGGAAAGATCTAAAGAAAGAGCCAAGAAGAACCAGGAGGGAACATGAGAAGTCATTGGTGGATAGGTTCAAAGAAAACCCTAAGGTTTTCTATAGCTATATCAGTAATAAAAGAATGACTTGAGTAAGAGTAGGGCCAATCAAGCATAGTAGTGGGAAGTTGTGCATGGAGTCAGAGGAGATAGGGGAAGTGCTAAATGAATGCCTTTCGTCAGTATTCACACTGGAAAAAGACAATATTGTCAAGGGGAATGCTGAGATACAGACTACTAAACTAAATGGGATTGAAGTGCATAAGGAGAAAGTGTTAGCAATTCTGGATAGTGTAAAAATAGATATGTCCCCTGAGCCGAATGTGATTTATCCTAGGATTCTCTGGGAAGCCAAGGAGGAGATTGCTAAGCCTTTGGCTTTGATCTTTATGCTGTCATTGTCAACAGGAATAGTGCCAGAAGAGTAGAGTATAGCAAATGTTGTCCCCTTGTTCAAGAAGGGGAATAGAGACAATCCTGGAAATTAGACACCTGTGAACCTCCTCTCTCTACATACCTCGAAGAAGTTTCCCTCCTCTCTCTCCATTTATTCCTGATGAAGGGCTTTTGCCCAAAACGTCGATTTCGAAGCTACTTGGATGCTGCCTGAACTGCTGTGCTCTTCCAGCACCACTAATCCAGAAAGTGTGAACATTAGTTCAGTTGTGAGTAAAGAGTTGGAAAGGGTGAAACGAGATAGGATTTATAATAATTTAGGATTGATAGAGAAGAATACGTTGATTAGGGATAGTCAACATAGTTTTGTGAAGGGTGAGTCGTGCCTCAAAAACCTTATTAAGTTCTTTGCGAAGGTGAACAAACGGGTGGATGAAGGCAAACTGGTTGATGTGGTGTATATGGATTTCAGTAAGGCATTTGATAAAGTACCCCATGGTAGGTCATTGCACAAAATATGGAGGCATGGGATTGAGGGTGATTATGTGATTTGGATCAGAAATTGGCGAACTGAAAGAAGACAGAGGGTGGTGGTTGATAGGAAATATTCATCCCGGAGTTCAGTTACTAGTGGACTACTGCAAGGATCTGTTTTGGGTCCACTGTTGTTTGTCATTTTTATAAATGACCTGGATGAGGGCATAGAAAGATGGATTAGTAAATTTGCGGATGAAACTAAGGTCAGTAGAATTGTGAATAATGACGAAGGAAGTTGTAGGTTACAGAGGGATATAGATCAGCTGCAGAGCTGGGCTGAGAGGTGGCAAATGGAGTTTAATGCAGAAAAGTGTGAGGTGATTCACTTTGGAATAAGTAACAGGAATGCATAGTACTGTTAGTGTAATGGTAGGATTCTTGTTAGTGTAGATGTACAGAGAGATCTCAGTGTCCATGTACATAGACCCCTGAAAGATGCCACCCAGGATGCGAAGGCTGTTAAGAAGATTTACGGTATGTTAGCTTTTATTGGTAGAGGGACTGAGTTTGGAACCATGAGATCATGCTACAGCTGTACAAAACTCTGGTGCGGCCACATTTGGAGTATTGCGTATAGTTCTGGTCACCACATATAGGAAAAATGTGGAAGCTTTGGAAAGGGTTCAGAGGAGATTTACTAGGATGTTGCCTGGTATGGAGGGAAAGTCTTACGAGAAAAGGCTGAGGGACTTGAGGCTGTTTTTGTTGGAGAGAAGAAGGTTGAGAGGCGACTTAAATGAGACATATAAGATAATCCTGTATCCCTGATGAAGGGCTTTTGCCCGAAACGTCGATTTTACTGCTCCTCGGATGCTGCCTGAACTGCTGTGCTTTTCCAGCACCACTCTAATCTAGACTCTGGTTTCCAGCATCTGCAGTCATTGTTTTTAACCATATAAGATAATCAGAGGGTTAGAGAGGGTGGACAGTGAGAGCCTTTTTCCTCAGATGGCAATGGTTAGCATGAGAGGACATAGCTTTAAATTAAGGGGTGTTAGATATAGGACAGATGCCAGATGTAGTTTCTTTACTCAGAGAGTAGTAGGGGTGTGGAATACACTGCCTGCAACAGTACTAGAGTTGCCAACTTTAAGGGCATTTAAATGCTCATTGGATAATATATGGACGAGAATGGATTAGTGTAGAATAGATGGGCTTCAGATTGGTTCCACAGGTTGGTGCAACATCGAGGGCCAAAGGGCCTGTACTGCACTGTAATGTTCTATTTTCTATGTTCCATGTTCCAAATCCATAAAGATTTGGAACCCTCTGTGGGCAGATCACTGAAGCACAGCAGTCAGGTACAAAATATATTCAATATAACTAATGGATTGTTCGCACAAAACACTACAGTGTTGAAAGAGAAAGGAAAGCAAGTTTTCCTACATATATACCGAGTGAGTTTAGAGCAATCTGGAGGATTGTGTGCAGCTTTAAACATTGCACTATATGAAGGATATATCGGTCTTAGAATAAGGACAGCAGAGAGTTATATTTTTATATTTTCTTGTGGAATACTGCCAGAATTCTAGAAATTAAAACATCAGGAAAGTTGACATGCGTTAGGCTTGAAATGATTTGAAGGGTTTTTTAGGATTTTGAAAATAATGGATCATGCAGGAAGAATGAAAACATGTGTTTTGCTGTTGAGGGGATCCAGGAAAAGGTGATATAAATTAAATAGAGCCAGGTCATTCAGCCAAGTGAGAAGTTCAGAAATATCCCTTCATGCAAAGGTTTGTATACGTGTGGAACTCTCGATCATGAAAAAGCGCAAATGTTAACTCACGTTAATAATTTTAAATGTGAGACAAATAAATGCTTTCCATTTAAAGATATTAAGAGATGCACATGGTTAATTAGAATTGGGATACAGATCAGACATGATCTCACTGAATGGTGGTACATAGTCAAATGGTCCTATGCCCATGTTCACATGAGGTCTATATGAAACTTGAAGGAACTAATGGCATGACCTAAATCTCATGGTATTATTATTTGCCAGTGATAATGCCAGATCTATGTTTTATGTTGATCATGGGATCGTAGCTGATAGGTTTATTGAATTACTTGTGACCTGTTTAATATAATTACAAAGGTGGGAGCGCAACTTGCTTTCAACCTTTGCCAGGTGCTGTGCTAACTCTTGCCTTGATCAGGGTTATGTATGAATACAGGCATTTCAGCTGAGCTGCCTCCTGATCTCCTTGACATGACATATTCCCCTTGTAACACTTCAATCGTGGAAAAATGCAACTGTGCTGTTTTCAAAGCAATCCCTTCATCATTTCCTTTAGCTTGGCTGGCCAACCAGCACAAGAATCTGTAGCAGGCATCATATAGCTCGTGACTCCCTGACCTGAAATGTATACTTCAATTTAGCAGCTTTTTCATATCTGCTGCAAAGTCATTCAGTCCTACTGAAGTCATGGAAATGTATCTATTGCAATTAACATTAGTTGGGGGAACGTGTGGTGGCGTGTGGGAACATCTCTATGCTAGTAAGCCAGAGACCAGGCTAATGTTCTGGTGAAATGTGTCCAAATCCCACATTGGCAAATGGCAGAATTTGAATTCAATAAAATTACAAGTCCAATGATGACCATATGGCAATTGTCAATCATTACAAATGAGTGGCACGGTGGCACAGTGGTTAGCATTGCTGCCTCACAGCGCCAGAGACCTGGGTTCAATTCCTGCCTCAAGCGACTGACTGTGTGGAGTTTGCACATTCTCCTTGTGTCTGCGTGGGTTTCCTCCAGGTGCTCCGGTTTCCTCCCACAATCCAAAAGTATGCAGGTTAGGTGAATTGGCCGTAATTGCCCGTAGAGGTAAATGTAGGGGAATGCGTCAGGGTGGGTTGTGCTTCGGTGGCTCGGTGTGAACTTGGTGGGCTGAAGGGCCTTGTTTCTACACTGTAAGTAATCTAATCTAAGTTTAAAAATGTGCCATCCTTACCTGCTCTGGCCTAAATGTGACTAAAGGCCCCCAATAATGTGGGTGACTTTTAACTGTCCTCTGAGATAGCCTTGTGAGCCAGGGCATCAGTTAAAGGGCAACTAGAGATGAGGTACAACTATCAGACTTGCCAGCAACATCCCTATACCATATAAAAGTAAAGAACAAACATTTGCTTTCCAATAATTTCACAAACTTGGATTTGATTTAAATAGGAATATCTTGATCATGTTCTGATGACAACAATCCAAACTGAAAAACAACTCAAAAGAGGAAAATAGCACAGGGAGACAAGTTTTTTTTTAGAAAAGCAGTGAAAGGTCATTAATAAAAAAACTGTTCCCTTTTATAGACAATAGACAATAGGTGCAGGAGTAGGCCATTCTACCCTTCGAGCCTGCACACCATTCAATAGGATCATGGCTGATCATCCTCAATCAGTATCCTGTTCCTGCCTTATCTCCATAACCCTTGATTCCACTATCCTTGAGAGCTCTATCCAACTCTTTCTTAAACGAATCCAGAGACTGGGCCTCCACTGCCTTCTGGGGCAGAGCATTCCACACACCCACCACTCTCTGGGTGAAGATGTTTCTCCTCATCTCTGTCCTAAATGGCCTACCCCTTATTTTTAAGCTGTGTCCTCTGGTTCGGGACTCCCCCATCAGCGGAAACATGTTTCCTGCCTTCAGAGTGCCCAATCCTTTAATAATCTTATACGTTTCAATCAGATCCCCTCTCAGTCTTTTAAACTCAAGGGTATACAAGTCCAGTCACTCCAATCTTTCAACAAAAGATAGTCCCGCCATTCAAGGAACTGACTTAGTGAACCTACGCTGCACTCCCTCAATAGCCAGAATGTCTTTCCTCAAATTTGGAGACCCTGGGATGTAGACCATCAGGCCCCGGGGACTTGTATATTGGGTGTGGGCGTTTGCACTCCCTTTTTGATTTTCTTAATAACCTCCACCTCTGCTTTTGTGGGCAGCACGGTGGCACAGTGGTTAGCACTGCTGCCTCAATTCCCGCCTCAGGCAACTGACTGTGTGGAGTTTGCACATTCTCCCCGTGTCTGCGTGGGTTTCCTCCGGGTGCTCCGGTTTCCTCCCACAGTCCAAAGATGTGCAGGTCAGGTGAATTGGCCATGCTAAATTGCCCGTAGTGTTAGGTAAGGGGTAGATGTAGGGGTATGGGTGGGTTGCGCTTCGGTGGGGCGGTGTGGACTTGTTGGGCCGAAGGGCCTGTTTCCACACTGTAAGTGATCTAATCTAATCTAATCTAATAAATTCCCTTTAGTTCAGGTCCTTCAGCCACTGTTACCTCAGGGAGATTGCTTGTGTCTTCCCCAGTGAACACAGATCTGAAGTACCAATTCAATCCTTCTGCCATTTCTTTGTTCCCCGTAATATGTTCCCCTGTTTCTGTCTTCAAAGACCCAATTTTAGTCTTAACCATTTTTTTGCCTTTCACATACCTAAAAAAGCTTTTACTATTGTCCTTTATATTTTTGGCCAGTTTACCTTCGTACCTCATTTTTTCTCTGCGTATTTCCTTCTTAGTAATCCTCTGTTGTTCTTCAAAAGCTTCTCAGTCCTCCGTTTTCCCACTTATCTTTGCTATGCTATACCTTTTCTCTTTTGACTTTATATGTTTCTTAACTTCCCTCGTCAGCCACGGTCACCCCTGCCTCCTCATAGGACCTTTCTTCCTTTTTAGAATGAACTGATCCTGTATCTTCTGCATTGTACACAGAAATATCTGCCATTGTTCCTCCACTGTCATCCCTGCTAAGGTATTGCACCATTGAACTTTGGCCAGCTCCTCCCTCATAGCTCCATAGTTCCCTTTATTCAACTGAAATATTGTCACTACCGATTGTACCCGCTCCCTCTCAAATTGCAGATTGAAGCTTATTGTATTTTGGTCACTACTTCCCAATGGCTCCTTCACTTCGAGGTCCCTGATCAATTCTGGTTCGTTGCACAATACCAGATCCAGAATTGCCTTCTCCCTGGTCGGCTCCAGCACCAGCTGTTCTAAGAATCCATTTTGGAGGCACTCCACAAAGCCTCTTTCTTGAGGTCCAATACCATCCTGATTCTCCCAGACTACCTGCATGCTGAAATCCCCCATAACAACTGTAGTAACATCTTTGCGACAGGCCAATTTCAGCTCCTTATTCAACTGACACCCTACATCCATACTACTGTTTGGGGGCCTGTAGATAACTCCCAAGAGGGTCTTTCTACTCTTAGAATTTCTCAGCTTTATCCATACTGACTCTACGTCCCCTGATTCTAGGTCCCCCACACAAGGGACTGAATATCATCCCTTACCAACAGGACCACCCCACCCCCTCTGCCCTTCAGGATTTAGGATCTCCTGAAGGCATAACATGGTGCAGGTCATAGATACTGTCAGCCACTTTGTGTATGTCATGGATATCACCCAATGCTGGGCAAGCCACTAATGCTCACTAGATAGGGACATCCAACTGGGCGGGTGTGAATTGGGGAAACGTTGTCGGCACAACTCCACAAAATGTCTATGTTAATCATTCTCAGCTGAACATGAGCTCAGCGCCACAATGCTCCACCCTGGGTCCACAAGTGCAATTGAAAGAAATAGGTGTCCAACCTACAGGTGAGCAATAGAGAGGTTTGCAGACTTGCTGTGACTTATCTTTGGAGACTGGCTGGTGACCTTGTGTATCCCTCCAATGAAGACAGAGAGTGCTGTTAGCATTACGCACTAAAGGCGTATGTGTGTGCCCAGCTCTGTGGCCAATTGGGTGTTAGAGGGACAGGTAAGAAGGTGGGACAGTGGCAGTTGTGGGATGGGTTGGCTTGGGGATGGCCTTCCTGTCCCATTACAATTGAGGTCATTGGATATGCAATTTACAGAATGATTGAATTCTTATGACACAAAAGGAGGTCTTTCAATCCATTGTGCCTATGCTAGTACCTAGTGCCTATTGCCTATCTCCTGCCTTTTCCCCACATCTGTGCACATTATTTCTATCCAAATAATCATCAATTACCCTCTTAAATGCCTCAAATGCCTCCACCACATTTCCCAGCAGTGCATTCCAACTCCATGGAATGTGTGAGTAAAGGTTTTTTCTCCCATCAACCTTTGCTTCTTTTGCACATCAATGTGAATCTATGCCCACTTGTTCTATTTCTAATTATGGGTGGGAACAGCATCCCCCACCTACTCTCTCCAGCCCACTCATGATTTTAAAAACCTCTATCAGACCTCCTTTCAATCTACCTCTTCCCAACTTCTTCAATCTATCTTCATCACTGAAGCTTCTAATTCCTGGAACCATTTTTATAAAATCTCATCTGTATGCTCTCCAATGCATCTTTCCGATAATGTGGCACGCACAACTGTAAGCAGTACTCCAGCTGACGACTAACAGTGTCTTTTACAAGTTCAACATCACCTCCTTGCTCAGATAATCTATGCCCCTGTTCATAAAGCCGAGAACTCTGCGTGTTTTATTATCTTCTCTCTCCACCTATCTTGCCACCTTCTATGATCTGTGTACATATACAGCCAGGACCCTCTGCTGCTGCACCCCCTTTAGAATTGTACCCCCTGTTTTATATTGTATTTCAGTAATCTTCCAATTAAAGTGCATCACCTCACATTCTAAATTAATGCTCACTTGGGAGCCCCATCAGCCAATGTTGGTATTCACTTAGTGTGTGTGTGTTTCGGGGGGTGGGGGGTGTGTGGTTCACCATACAGGAGGCTCAACACCCAAACTCCTTCAAGGTCACTTGTTAGTTTCTGGCAGGGAGTATGTTAATAACCTCTTTCAAGACACGCAATGCCCGATCAAGGGACCCAGCATTTGGAAAGTACCTCACTCAGAACCACCCCCCAGCCCTTGCTGCTGAACTCCACTTTGCACCCGCTCCTCTACAGCACTCACCCCATTATCCCCTTCACCCCAACCCCCGATATCACATGTGTGGCCCAGGTCCCTGAACGATCCAGCAGTACTTGTTGTTTCCCAATGGTATTGCTCTGACTGATCGGCAGCTTTTTTGCTCTTTCCACTCCCAGGCTCCCTCCTCCTGGGGAAGACCCACCTTTGCCTAATTAATTGTATGATTTATGTTTAACAGGAAAGGCCTTCCTGAAATGAAGCAATGCAGGATGGTAAGCTGTTCTCCAGACAGCAGGTGAGACCGCCATTGCTTACATCAAGCTCCCCTCTGAGATGCAGGAAGAGTGACAGCAGTTGTTGCAGTGCCTCTGGATCTGCGATAAAACCAAGAGAGAAAGAGCATGTGCATGTTCATCTGTGTTCTCTTATGTGCTTCTCCTTCAAAGTCCTCACTCATTTGAAATCTCACCCTCCGGTTTAAATCTGGTATGACTACAACCCCGCCATGCCCAGGCACTCAACATGAGTAGCTCCCAGCTCTAAACTTGCCTAGAAAGGTTGTGAAATTCCAACACCTGAATTGGTGACTTTAAGAGTAAAATGAAGTAACAGTCTATATTGCTCAGTGTTCTGGTGCTGCTCTGCTTCTTCCTCCTAGGTCTGTAGCGACCAGCAGAGATAAGTTTTGGATATCTGAACTGAATTGATCGAATTGAATGATTTATTGTCGCTTGCGTTTTACAGTGGATAATGTAGTAAAATACAGTGAAAAGTTTCAACTGCCACCACAATCTGGAGCCATTTTGAATCGTTTAAGAATAAGAAGATATAGGTAGACCTGGCATAACATGTGTTTCGGCAGTGAGAGTTGGCTATAACATCACTGAAGAATTAGGGAATGGTATTTTGGAGAATGCTTCCCTCCGTCGGCAATAGCACGACTTCAGTGGGAATCAGTTTACATACTTTGTTCTGCACATGCACCAGTATCAGTTGCCAGCAGAGCAGCTTGCTGTGAAAGGTAGAGGTACACAATCTTTTATCCGAAATCCTCGGGGCCGGTTGATTTTCCAGAATTCGGAATTTTTCAGATTTCATAATAGATGACATTTTCACAGTGAAATAAAATAAATTACCTAACACCAGGTGCACATGTGAATAGTACGAGCACTGAGACACAATTATCACCTGCCAGTGCTGGGCCATGCTGAGTGACATGGTTTGAGAAGGTGTGGAGTTGGGTCACCTGTTTTAGATTTCCGGATTTCAGATAAAGAGTTATGTACCTGTACTGTACAGACAGCAGCTTTCTTACATTTTTTAAATGTACTGTGTTAAATTTACTCTTGTTTCATTAAAAAATTTGATTTCAACCCTCATTCCAGCTGTGCTGCACTTTGTGTTAGATTTTTGGGTGATTTTTAAGAGATTGTGAGCGATATTACTTCCAGCTCGGCCCCAACCCCACTTTTCCCATAGGCCCCATTATTTATACCAAGGGGTTTTCTGTTAGGCGAGGTTCCGCTAGAGTGCAATTACGGTGTTATAGAAGAACTGCCTGTATAACTAAAAGAGTCTATCTTCAGTCCACTGCCTCTGCCATGTGTCCTGAGCCAGCTCACCAGCAACACCTGCGCTGTCACCTCTCTTCCACCACCTCGCCTCTGCCTGTGCCAGACCCACTAACGTAAGAGTCTCCACTCTTTGGGCAATGTCTCTTTGCCACTGGGCCCACCTCGCCAATGCTGCCAACTGATGTTGGGTCCCATGCTGGACCCACACTCACACCGCAACCAGGAGACCCCAGCTCCACTGCCTCTACTCTCTCGCCAATAGCCAGGAGTCCCAACGCTGGGCTTGCTGCATCAGGAGTCCCCACTCTGGGCCTGCTGTACCAGGAGTCCCCGCTCCAGGCCTGCTGTACCAGGAGTCCCCGCTCTAGGCCTGCTGCACCTGGAGTCCCCGCTCTGGACCTGCTGCAACCAGAATCAGGAGTCCCCATTCTGGGCTTGCTGCCTGGAGTCCCAACTCTGGGTCTGCTGCACCAGGAGTCCCCACTCTGCCGCCATTGCCACCTCCAACCACCAGAAATCTAGCACCATTCCATGCAAGGCCCTCTCTCACTGCCGTGCCAAAGTTGCTGATTGAGCTGCCTCAAGAAGTTTTAAAGAAAAGAAAAATAAATAAATGAAAAAAAGAAAAAGAACAGAAGTAAAAAGAAAATAATAAGAAAGAAAGTAGAGGGTAGCCCTGGACTCCAGAGCCCACACACTGCCCTGTTACTCTTGAATAGCATTTTGAATGTTCAATAAGGAAGGCCATTTCAAGATTCAAATGAAGGAGTGGGATGGGGCGAGGAAAGGATGTATCAGCTTGGAATGCAAGAGAGCCACAATCCTTCCCTCTGCAGTTTGCACTTCCTGCTGGACAGCAGGCCAAGGGTGAGACTTCAGAAGGGCCTTCAGGCTGCAGTTTACTACAAGTCCCCACTGACTGCAGTTTCTACAGTCTCATCATGAGCAGCACCATCATATTCCTGGGACACAGGAGAGATACAAATTCAGCCCTGCTCCCATCTGTTATGCATAATCTTGAGCTGCCAAAGAAAGGCACTGCCTACACTGTGTACCATCAATGTTTCTATATGAATGCCTGAAGGCACACGAAGGCTGCCAGATGTAAGTTGAGTGTGGCAGCATTGTAAGTGAAGTATCTGAATGTGAGCTGTAAGGTTGATATTGCTGATGGGTGAGTGATAATGATGTGGTTCCTTGAGGAGTGTGAGAGGTTACTGATGCTTTGGGTAATGGATATCATTTGAAGTTTGATTCATTGAATACTGGTGTGACATTGTTAAATTGCTTGTGACATGACTAGCAAATCCTTGAGATCATGTTCTCTTCCTGCTGCCATGCCCTTCAGCGGATGTTCTTCGAGGACCTCCTGGCCTTGGATAACACACAGCACCTCGTCTCTGCTTCATCTCATGAATAAGATCTCCAGTGCCCTATTAATGAAGTACAATGTCATCTCTCTTGCCTGGTGATCAATCACATTGCAATGTTAGTCATCAACAGCAGCCTTCTTTCGTTCAGTACAGCTTTTCTTCGAAAGGTACCGGATGCCTATAAGAGGTGGAGGTTATCTGGAACACATCCTCAGCCTGAACATTGTTCAGCCTTCTGTTGAGTGTCTGTCTGCCAGCCAGCCAGCCAACAGCATAAGCCAAGTTAAGCTGTACACTGAATTAACTGAATTAATTTAAAGGAGGAGGCAGCAGAATGTTTCTGTGCTGTCTGCTTCAATGGGATCAGGCACAGATCGGTGACAAATCAGAACCCTCTTCTGCCAAAAAAATGAAGATGAACAAAGTTTTATCACTTTACCTTCCCTCTGGGTGATTGTTGGATGGGACTGAAAAGGCACCAGAATCCTACCGTAAATTGTAGGAAATACAAACATTTTGGCAACAGTGTTAAATATGACAATTAAGTTTTTCTATGATGTATACAAGGGCAATTTTTAAAAATTTATTCATTTTGTGGGATGTGGGGGTCGTTGGCTGGCCAGCATTTATTGCCTATCTCTAGTTACCCTTGAGAAGGTGGTGGTGAGCTGCCTTCTTGAACCGCTGCCATCCACCTGCTGTGGGTTGACCCACAATGCCAACAGGGAGGAAATTCCAAGATTCTGACGCAGTGACAGTGAAGGAATGTCAATATATTTCCAAGTCAGGATGGTGAGTGGCTTGGAGGGGAACTTGAAGGTGGTGGTGTTCTCATGTATCTGCTCAATAGAAGTGGTTGTGGGTTTGGAAGGTGCTGAGGATTTTGGTGAATTTCTGCAGTGCACCTTATAGATAGCATTACATTGCTGCTACTGAGCTTCAACGGTGGAGGGAATAGATGCTTGAAGGACTTGCCTCTCCCCCAGCAAAACACACTTGAGGGAACAGCCTCAATGAATAAGAGTAAAATTAAACAGTGTAGACGACAGAGTCTATAATTGTTTTTGTGAAGATATATGTGTGAGCTAGATGGTTCAGGCCAGAAATAAAATATAGGTATACAAATAGTCATCTGATAATACCAAACCTGTGAACTGCAGTAGAATATTGTCTTTTTGAGCAATATAATTAAATGAACTAAATAAGAGTGAATAGATCTGAAGGCACATCTAATTTACAAAATTAAACATGGTCCACAAACTGCATTTCAGTTTAGATGAGTAGCCAAAAATGCCTTCTAAATTTGAAATTGAGTACCTAATATGAAGTATTGGCTAAATAAACAATGATCAAACAGGGGACTGGAGCATAGGCCCACATCACCAGAATTCCATCTCCTTTCTTATTGAAAAGGAACTGGAGCATTGCACAAACCCTTTCTCTATACTGATTCATGGCAGCTCTCTACTCAATCAGGCTACAGCTTGTTGCATCTCATTGGCCATCAATATTGTTCTCGACAAGGTATTGTAGCTCACCCAGTATTACCTCCATAAGCTGACAAGTACCTCTTGTAATTTTGATGCCAAACATTTGTGAGAGAGGAAGAGTTACTATCTTTACCTGGGCTATTGACAGTAGTGGAAGATTTCTGTTCCATGTCTACAACCTCTGGAGACCATTAAAAATCATACAAAAATACCCTATTTTCACTGTTCCAAGTACCTTAACCTTCAAGGTAGAAGTGACAAATTTATGAAACAGACATAGACATTTTTTTCAAAGGGCAGATAAGACCTTCATGATCTGAAATATTTTAAAAGACCAGGTCTTGAAAAGTGATGAAAATCAGGTTGAATCTGGTAGAGCTGAAAAGAATACCAACTACTGAACTACTTTGATCAACAGGCCGTCTGGTATTGGTTAGAAGAAATCATTTCATCCGGACCTTCATGTTCATGAACATTAATTTTTTGATATTTCCCAAGGGCTGTTATTACATTGGGAATGTTCAGATCTCCAAAAGTACTTCCCTCAACAGAAGGTGCTGAATTCCTCATTTGATCAAAGAGAATATTAAAGATTTGATGTCATTACTAAACAGAAGATTGTTTTATAACTTGAACACATGAAGAGACTTAAAACTTTGAATGGATATCATGAATGAGATTTTTATCTATGTGAGGGCTCATGAGGGGGCATGGGGACATGACATGGTATGGAGAGAAGGTGGGAAATGAGAATAAGATGAGGGGTGGTTGTAAGAAGTGAGAGTTACTTTTAAACAGCTTCAACACTTCCCTGCCCCTGGCCACCTACAATCTGCTTCCAGGATCGGGAAGGCCCATTCCATCCAGCTCCACCAGAGAGAAAATTGCATACACAGGTAATGGAGCTCTTTAAAGGCAGGCAGAGATGGGAGTTCACCTGACTCAAACTGCTTGCCTGATTGGCAAAAACTTGGGCATTACAAACCAGAGAGTTGAACTGGGAGTGATTGGGATCAAAGTAAATTAATCAAACTAGAACAAGATTAATATTTGGAGCAGTGGAAGAACACGTCAATGATGTTAATTTTTCTGCACCTAGCCAGGAGACAGAATAGACAAAATTAATCACTACTTTTCTGTATGAGGATGAGTAAGATCACTTCCTTCAAATGAATCTATGTATTGTAATTAATTAATCCCTCTGCAGTTCAGATAATTTCATTTGCATGCTGTGACAACTTGCCATTCAAGCATAAAATTAGGCTTTAGGGTTTTTTTAAATTGGAGGAACACACATCAAAATGAAGGTAGCCAACCTGTACCCCACTCTATGTATCAGTAAGTGAGTAGGCAGAATGCAGCAGTTATGTCCCAGCATTTGTATGTATGAAGGCCTTGAGTGGTGTGAATGGTTCGAAGCTTCCATCCCAAAGCTGCAGGTTAAATGTGTGGCAGAATGCATTAGTTGGTTCTGGAGCAGATGGCACTTTGAATTTTGGCCTCTTGGCCCAGGCTGAAGTCACTAGCACTGCACCACAAGAGCTCCTCTACCTCCTGGGTGGTGTACAATAAAGAAACGCTTCTCAAGCTTGTTTGTTTGTGGATCATTTAGGCAAGGTAAAAGACATTATGGATCAGGTTCTGGTACTACTCCAGCCACTTTCACTTGCCATCAGAATTAATGGGGAAAATGGTACTGCGTTTGATGAGACACCAGTGAGGTAATGTCTGGTTTCAAACTGAAGAGCTTGATTCTCATGACAGGCTCCACATTCAGCCGGTTCCTTTTTTTTATTTTCAGCCCCTGAACTGTTAAAAATCTGATCCTGCAGTTGGATGTTATAAAAGTAACATAAATCATGTTTATAAACTACCAGAGCACACACTCATGTTGTAAGTGCAGAAGATGGTCTGGTTAAGTGATGTCACATGAACCATCATGATGCGTCAGTGATGGATATTTTATACTAAGTTATAGGAACAGAATGAGGCTATTCAGCCCATCAAGTCTACTCTACCATTTGATCATGGCTGTTCTGTTTCTCTCCCTATTCTCTTGCCTTTTCCCTATAATTCTTGATGCCTTTACTAATCAAGAACCCATCTATCTCGGTCTTAAATGCACTCAATGATTTGGCTTCCACAACCTTCTGTAGCAATGATTTCCACAGATTAACCATCCTCAGGCTGAAGAAATTCCTCCCTTCGCTCTGAGGCGATGCCCTCAGATCTTAACCTCTCCTCGTAGTGGAAACATCTTCTCCGTGTCCACTCTACCAAGGCCTTTCAGTATTCTGCAAGTTTCAATCAGATCCCCCTCATCTTTCAAAACTTCATTGAGTACAGATGCAGAGCCCTCAACTGCTCCTTATATGACAAGCCCTTCATCCCCAGGACCATTCTTGTAAACTTCCTCTGGACCCCCTCCAACTGCAGCACATTCTTCCTTGGATACAGGGGCCCAAACTTATTCATGATATTCCAAATGTAGTTCAACCAGAGCCTTATAGAACCTCAGCAGTACATAGAGTCATAGAGTTGTACAGCTCAGAAACAGACCCTACGGTCCAACCAGTCCGCGCCAAACATAATCCCAAACTAAACTGGTCCCACCTGCCTACTCCCATATTCTTCCAAACCTTTCCTATTCATATGCTTATCTAAATATCTTTTAAACATTGTAATTATACCAACATCCACCACTTCCTCAGGGAGTTTACTCAACACACAAGCCATCTGCTGTGTAAAAAAATTGCTACTTGACAGTTAACTACATTATCATTGAACCCCCTCACTATTACATTCTGGTAGTTACCATTGAATAGAAACTGAACTGGTCTAACAATTATGGGCAGCAAGGTGGCTCAGTGGTTAGCTCTGTTGCCTCACAGCACCAGGGACCTGGGTTTGATTCCACCCTCAGGTGACTGTGTGTGTGGAATTTGCACAATCTGCCTGTGCCTGCATAGGTTTCCTTTGGGTGCTCTGGTTTCCTCCCACAGTCCAAAGATGTGCAGGTTAGGTGGATTGTCCATACTGATTTGCACATAGTGTCCAGGATGTATAAATTGGGGGGATTAGCCATAGGAAACAGGGATAGGGATGAGTCAGGATGGAATGCTCATTTAAGGGTCAGTATGGATTTGATTGGCCAAATGGCCTGCTTTCACACTGTAGGAATTCTACCTATGACCTAAGTACAGTGGCTACAAGAGCAGATCAGAGGCTATGAATACTACAATGGATAATTCACCTTGTGACATCCATAATCCGTCCATCATCTACAAGGTGTAATGGAATACTCCCAACTTGTTTTGATGGGTGCAGCTCCAACAATACTCAAGAAGCTTGACACCATCCAGAACAAAACAGCCTGCTTAACTGACACCATATCCACAAGCATCCAATCTCTCCAATACTGACACATAGGAGCAGCAGTGAGTACCATTTATAAGATATTTGCCAAACATCCTTAGATATCACCTTAGATATGACCAGTCCCATCTAGAAAGACAAGGGTAGCAATTACATAGGAACACCACCACCTGCAAGTCCCCTCAAACCACTGACTAACTTGACTTGAAAATATATCATTATTCCTTATGTATTGTTGGGACAAAATCCTGGAATTCCATCCCTCATGGTATTGTGGATCTACTTACAGCACATGGACTGCAGCAGTTCAAGAAGGCAGCTCACCACCAGGCTCATCACTACTAGGGCAGTTAGAGAAGGACAAAAAGTGCTGGGAGAAACTGAGGACTGCAGATGCTGGTGAGTCAGAGTCGAAAAGGGTGACGCTGGAAAAGCACAGCAGGCCGGCAGCATCCAAGAAGCAGGACAGTCAACATTTCAGGCATAAGCCCTTCGTCAGGAATGTGGAGGGGGAGCAGGATGGAAGAGAAAAATCTGGCCAGCCAGTGATGCCTCATGAATTAAATTTTTAAAAATTTGCCCAGAGAAACCCAAAATGCGACACAATTTTCCATGGCAGCATGTGAAGAAGGTACAAACAAGGAACAAAGAAGTTTCCAAAGGTCCATTCGGGGGTTACAAACATTTCCAACAATTCCAAGAGGTAACTGCAGGTTAAAGCTTGCGGATCTGAAACATGCCCCATATGTAGTCAACTTGACACATCACATTGGCAGTGTCAGGAAAGCTCTACCTTTAGGTCCATTTCATCATTGAATGATACACCAGCCCTCTCCAAGAATGTAATTTTCAAAGGGAAGTATATTGTAATTCTGTAATTTCGACATGGAGTCACAATAGGCTTTATGCATGTAGGTCACATGAATGCAGAAAAAAAAGGCATTGGCCCATGAATCTACCAATTGTCCAATATTAATAAGAGTTTGATCAACTAATCAGGTTGTGTCAATTTCACCAACTTCAATAAAACCTCTCCTTTCACACGAGCTCCTTTCTGAGTTGTAGTGCAAGATCACTACTGACATAATTACATTCTGGTCACTGACTATTTCACCAAATTCTGTTTCATGACATAAATTAAAGTGCAACTGTTATTGAAAATCAACTGCTGTATTCAGAATGTTTTGTGTCCTTCAACTGGGAGGTGATGGCTTAGTGTTAGAATCACTGGGCGATTAATCCAGAGAGGTAAAAACAATGACTGCAGATGCTGGAAACCAGATTCTGGATTAGTGGTGCTGGAAGAGCACAGCAGTTCAGGCAGCATCCAAGGAGCAGTCAAATCGACGTTTCGGGCAAAAGCCCTTCATCAGGAATAAAGGCAGAGAGCCTGAAGGGTGGAGGAGGGTGGGGGTGGGGAGAAAGTAGCAGAGAGTACAATAGAGGAGTGGGGAGGGGATAAAGGTGAAAGGGCAGGAGGAAGGTAGAGTGGATAGGTGGAAAAGAAGGTAGGCAGGTAGGACAAGTCATGGGGACGGTGCTAAGATGGAAGTTTGGAACTAGGGTGAGGTGGGGAAAGGGGAAATGAGGAAACTGTTGGAGTCCACATTGATGCCCTAGGGTTGAAGTGTTCCGAGGCAGAAGAGGAGGCATTCTTCCTCCAAGCGTCTGGTGGTGAGGGAGCGGCAGTGAAGGAGGCCCAGGACCTCCATGTCCTCAGCAGAGTGGGAGGGGGAGTTGAAATTTTGGGCCACATGGCAGTGTGGTTGATTGGTGCGAGTGTCCTGAAGATGTTCCCTAAAGCGCTCTGCTAGAAGGCAACCAGTCTCCCCAGTGTAGAGGAGACCGCATCGGGAGCAACGGATACAACAAATGATATTGGTGGATGTGCAGGTAAAACTTTGATGGATGTGGAAGGCTCCTTTAGGGCCTTGGATGGAGGTGAGGGAGGAGGTGTGGGCACAGGTTTTACAGTTCCTGCGGTGGCAGGGGAAGGTGCCAGGATGGGAGGGTGGGTTGTAGGGGGGTGCGTGGACCTAATTAGGTAGTCATGGAGGGAACGTTCTTTGCGGAAGTGCGGAAATGGGTGGGGAGGGAAATATATCCCTGGTGGTGGAGTCTGTTTGGAGGTGGCGGAAATGTCGGCAAATGATTTGGTTTATGTGAAGGTTGGTAGGTGAGCACCAGGGGCGTTCTGTCCTTGTTACTGTTGGAGGGTGGGGTCTGAGGGCGGAGGTGTGGGATGTGGATGAGATGCATTGGAGGGCATCTTTAACCACGTGGGAAGGGAAATTGCGGTCTCTAAAGAAGGAGGCCATCTGGTGTGTTCTGTGGTGGAACTGGTCCTCCTGGGACCAGATACGGCAGAGGCGGAGGAATTGGGCATATGGGATGGCATTTTTGCAAGAGGCAGGGTAGGAAGAGGTGTAATCCAGGTAGCTGTGGGAGTCGGTGGGTTTGCAAACCTGGATTACACCTCTTCCCACCCAATCTCTTGCAAAAATGCCATCCCATATTCCCAATTCCTCCTCCTCCGCCGGATCTGCTCCCAGGAGGACCAGTTCCACCACAGAACACACCAGATGGCCTCCTTCTTTAGAGACCGCAATTTCCCTTCCCACATGGTTAAAGGTGCCCTCCAACGCATCTCGTCCACATCCCGCACCTCCGCCCTCAGACCCCACCCCTCCAACCGTAACAAGGACAGAACACCCCTGGTGCTCACCTTCCACCCTACCAACCTTCACATAAACCAAATCATCCGCCGACATTTCCGCCACCTCCAAAAAGACCTCACCGTCAAGGATATATTTCCCTCCCCACCCCTTTCCGCCTTCCGCAAAGACCGTTCCCTCCGTGACTACCTGGTCAGGTCCACACCCCCTTACAACCCACCCTCCCATCCTGGAACCTTCCCCTGCCACCGGAGGAATTGCAAAACCTGCGCCCACACCTCCTCCCTCACCTCCATCAAAGGCCCTAAAGGAGACTTCCACATCCATCAAAGTTTTACCTGCACATCCACCAATATCATTTATTGTATCCGTTGCTCCCGATGCAGTCTCTTCTACACTGGGGAGACTGGACGCCTCCTAGCAGAGTGCTTTAGGGAACTTCTCCGGGACACCCGCACCAATCAACCACACTGCCCTGTGGCCCAACATTTCAACTCTCCCTTCCACTCTGCCGAGGACATGGAGGTCCTGGGCCTCCTTCACTGCTGCTCCCTCACCACCAGACGCCTGGAGGAAGAACGCCTCCTCTTCTGCCTCGGAACACTTCAACCCCAGGGCATCAATGTGGACTCCAACAGTTTCCTCATTTCCCCTTTCCCCACCTCACCCTATTCCAAACTTCCAGCTCAGCACTGTCCCCATGACTTGTCCTACCTGCCTACCTTCTTTTCCACCTATCCACTCCACCCTCTCCTCCCTGACCTATCACCTTCCTCCCCTCCCCCACTCAGTTATTGTACTCTATGCTACTTTCTCCCCACCCCCACCCTCCTCTAGCTTGTCTCTCCACCCTTCAGACTCTCTGCCTTTATTCCTGATGAAGGGCTTTTGCCTGAAACGTTGATTTGACTGCTCCTTGGATGCTGCCTGAACTGCTGTGCTCTTCCAACACCACTAAACCAGAATATTAATCCAGAGACCCAGGTAATGTCAGGGTGGTACAATGGCTCACAGTGCCATCATCCCAGGTTCGATTCCAGTCTCAGGCCTATGTGGAGTTTGCACATTCTCCCCATGTCTGTATGGATTTTCTCTGGGTGCTCTGGTTTCCTTCCATATTCCAAAGATGTGCAGGTCAGGTGAATTTGCCATGCTAAATTGTCCATAGTGTTAGGTGCATTAGTCAGAGGGGGCTGGGTTACTCTTCAGAGGGTCAATGTGGATTTGTTGGGCCGAAGCACCTGTTTCCACACTGTAGGTAATCTAATCTAAATAAATCACATTTGACAAAAGCCTGCAGTACGCTAGTTGGAAGTGTACCCTTCCAACACATGCATAAGAAATGGTATTATCAATTTTTTACTCACTACCTGCACTGAAATGGTCTCATAGTATGCACTGGATGTACTATAAAATCCATCATTAAAAGTCAAGCAATTTGACAAGTTATTCTACAGATATGCTACTGCTGTGCAGCTGTCATGTTTGGGAGATAGTTCTATATAGGTCTTCCTTTCTGCACTCTCAACATTCAGCCACATGTGCACAATGCATTATTAGCAAGAATGGAGAAAATGGTACATGAGCAGATCAAGTCACATGCAGATACTTGTCCTAACATGAACCAGGTCAAAGGATATGAGTTTGAGGTATTCATGCAAACACATGATTCATGGGGAAAAAATGAGCAGAATACTATTGGGGCCTGAGTGCCATGACCATTGGTGACATTTGTGGCAGAATTATGTCAGAAGACCCATGAGGACTATCTTCACATCATGAGCAACTTGCTGCACCTTCAATCTATTTGTTGAGCAGCAAATTGACAATTAAGATGGTTAAATATCTCATTAGTGCCGCAATAAGAGGTCATGTCTGGAATTGTCCAACTCTTTGTGATCTTTCCCTACTAGGCAATGACAAGTTGCAGGTCTGCAGTGGACATTGAAAATAGAATGGTGGTGACTTAGATGTTCAGATAGGATGTAACGTGATGGTTAAGCTGTGATTAGATTGAGAAAATGAGGTTGTATGTGCTAGTAAGAGCAGCGTGACTGTGCCATCTTGGTAGGTTTCCATGATGTTTTGAATAATAAATATTTCATTGGTCATTGATCATGTTTGATTGATTGTGCATTAAACACTCAGTTGGTACCAGTATAAACATTCATAGTACTCTATAATTCTTGGCAATACTAAAGGTTAAATTCCCTCCCATTCTTGTTTTGGAGAATTGCAATTACAATTGTCAGGGTTTGATGCAGGAGGATTATTGTAATCCATTGGTAATGAATTAATGGTGGAACTATTAAGAACTTGATATTTCTCACGACCTGGCTGAGCTAATTGCAAGGTCGCATATGAGTTGGAAGGAACACAAAATCAAAAAGCTGCTCACTGAAATATTAATAATCACATTCATGCAGCACTCTTTTGAACTCTATTCTCATGAAGACATCATATTGAACAAAAGAACACGTGTTCTCAACATTTGTCTGCTAGTCTCACAAGCAGCAATTCCGGACTGCAATTTTAATTGAACACAAAGCTTAAAACAATCAATTGCTTGCAATGTGGCAAAGATCCACAAAATCTATTGTTTTTAAAGAAAAGTTAACTCATGCTGGACATTCTACCATTATCTATACATCTATTCAAATTAACTCACTGTCTAGAGCATATTATTAAATAACTGTTCTGTTGTTCCATCTTAAGCACAGTTTTACAGGGATAAGTAATCACATCATTGCAAGAAGTCCCACTTTTTCAATTATAATGGGATAATAAAAGGCATGGCAAAACAAATATTTAACAAAGGTGTCAAATGTTTTGTAATTTGATTTATTGCAGTTCAATTTCTAATTTTCTATTTGAAATATTCCACAATTAGACATTATGAATTTGATCATCAAGAAGAGCATTATAGATGTTACTCTGCAACTTTTAGAATCTCCTTGTACTTGGAAAAGAGCATTCATTCTGAGGTAAATTTGGACACTTTCATCACATTCAACTTTATTTCCGCAAAAATGAACAAAGGTTAATCATACACAATCAGCTACAGCAGTGTTGGCAATCAAGTTAGTTCAAGACTTTGATGAGCATGAAATTTTGGTATTGCCAACAAATATCAAAACATTCTTGCCTACAGAATATGCACTAATTTCCCAGCTAACAAACAATGCAGCCTTGTTTGCAATAGTAGTCAATTAGTTGGATTTTATAATCTGTTTTCAATGATGCCTAAACAACTCTTATTTCTTCTGTTGCCTCATATACATTTGTGGAGCTTAGGCTTTGCAGTTATTCAATGAGTGCAAGAGCAGAACTGGTGACAAATATAACATTTAATAAGTATGTAATCTGGTTTTTGACCCATTGGGTACTCAATGTATTATTGTGTTTATGCACTAGCAATATATCAGAGCGTGGTGGATTTGTGGAATTCTTTATTGCAGAGCCCTTTTGAGGTTGGGTCATTAACCACATTCAATACTGAGATAGATTTTTAATCAGTATTGGGAAAAGGCAGGAAAGTATATTTAAGGATTATCAGATCAGCCATGATCTCTTTGAATGGCAGAACAAATTTGACAGACTGAATGGCCTCCCTCTGCTTCTATATCTTATGGTCTTATGTTGATCCTATCTAAAGTTTGCTGGCCAGAATTGGATGCACTATCCTAGTTATGTATAAACCAAACCTTTGACAGGATTTTCTATGTGGAAGGGGAATAGGTGCCAACAGCCATAGTGCAAACAGCCGCAGAAAGAGCTTGCAGACAGACACAGAGAGAGCCGAGTGCTAAGGCAGACTGTTTAAGATGTCATCCCAGTTATAATAAATACAATAAGGCCCTCTAACAGCACCGTTTCAATAGCAGCTAGAGCGGGGCAATAAATGTTAGCCAGCCAGTGACGCCCATATCCTATAAGTGAATAAAGAAAATCCCTCAATCCACACACCCAGTCAGCCCCACACATTTCCCATGCCCCATCAATGCCAGTGAATTACACCCACAACCTTCCCATGACTTCTCATATCCTCTGTGCCAAACCATGCCACCCAATCATAGTCCATGGCCCCTTTACACTTTACGCCTTCTATGAGTCATAGAGTTATACAGCATTGGAACAGACCCTTCAGTACAACTAGTCCATGTCGATCATGTTCCTAAACTAAACATGCCCCACTTTCCCGCATTTGGTCCATATCCCTCTAAACCTTTCCCATTCGTATACTTATCCAAACATCTTTTAAATGTTTTAACTACACCTGCAGCCACCACTTTCTCTGGCAGTTCATTCCACACACAAACCACTCTCTGTAAAGTTGCCGCACATGTCCTTCTTAAAACTTTCTCCTGTCACCCTAAAAATATGCCCCTTAGTTTTGAATTCCCCCATCTTAGGGAAAAGATGCCTGCCATCCACACTATCCATGCCCCTCATGATTTTATAAACCTCAATAAGGTCACCCTCAATCTCCTACACTCCAGCATTCATTTCTTGTACTAATTGTACAGAATCAATGGTTCTATTAGCACTAGGATGTGCTTAAAAAATGTTTTGACTCCAGCCCAAAAGAAGTGTAATTTTCTAGACCCTCCAAAGCGTCAGTGCCATAATCTGCAAGTGCATGAAACTTCTTTATCTTGTGATGATAAACATTGTGCATTTCATAAAACATATCAGACTGTAAAGACTGTCAATCAAACAATGTTTTCCTACCAGGATAAAGCTGAATCAATAGTCTAATGATTGTGTGGGTTTGCAGCCAAGAATACATCATGAAGCCTGAGGCTTGCAACCTGAGCCAAGCTGCATTCTCAATCCGAAAAATTTAAAGAACTATGGATGCTGGAAATCTGAAACAAAACCAGGAATTGCTGGAGAAATTCAGCAGGTATGGCAGCGTCTTCAGAACTTTAAAGAAGGGTCACTGAACCCAAAATATTAAGTTTGTTTTCTCGCCACAGATGCTGCCAGACATGCTGAGCTTCTCCAGCAATTCCTGTTCTAGTACACTTTAACCCACATCGGTGAATTTTTGACGCAGTGGGAATGGGGTCAGGAATCCAAGATCTTGTCCGAGCTCCCATTTTCACCCCATCATGGAGTCTGTCCACTTCCATAAAAATCCTACTCAATACATCCAGCAGGATCTTGGTAAATTTCTGCAGTGCATTTTGTAGATAGTATATACTGCTTCTTCTGAATGACAGTGGTGGAGGGAGTGAATGGCTGTGGATGTGGTGCCAACCAAGTGGGCTGTTTGTCCTGGATGGTGTCAAGCTTCTTGAGTGTTCTTGGAGCTGCACCAATCCAGGCAAGTGGGGAGTATTCCATCACACTCCTGACTTGTGCCTTGTAGATGGTGTACATGCTTTGGTGAATCAGCAGATGAGTTACTCATGTGCTGTATTCCTAGCCTCTGATCTGCTCTTGTAACCACTGTGTTTATGTAGTGAGCTCACTTAAGTTTCTGGCCAATAGTAACCCCAAGGATGTTGATAGTAGGGTACTCAGTGATGGAAACACCATTGAATGTCAAGCGATGGTAGTTGGATTGTCTCTAATTGGAGATGGTCATTTCCAGGCGTTTGTGTGGCATGAATGTTACTTGCCACTGGATATTGTCCAGATTTTGTTGCATTTGAACATGGATTGTTTCAGTGTTTGAGGAGTCGTGAATGGTGCTGAATATTGTGCAATTATCAGCGAACATCCCTAATTCTGACCTTATGATGGAGGGGGGGTCATTGATGAAGCAGCTGAAGATGGTTGGGCCTAGGCCACTGCACTGAGGAATTCCTGCAGAGATGGCCTGAAGCTCAGATGACTGATCTCTAACAACCACAGCCATCTTTTTTTGTGTGTGGGTACAACTCCAACAAGTACAGAAAAGAAAATAATAGTTACACTAAACTATTTCTCAATTCAGACTATCAAAAAAGTCTTTTTTAAAATAAATCTGCATCAGTCTTGCTTTCTCACATGGTGTATTCCTTTGTCATTCCATATCTCAATGCATATATTTCTTATGCAATTTTCCTCCTGTGAATAGGACTATAATTAATGGTGCTGTATATTATCAGCATAATATGCAACAGCCACAAATAATTTTAAAATCCACTGAATATCTTTTGCTCCCTCAGTGAAGGTACATGTATATGGTGTGTTATCATAAAGGATTATTTCTTTAGATTTCTCGACTCTTATCAGGAGCTCACAGATGTATTAAACATAATAATCTGAGTGCTGAAAAGTGGGACTATATTACCTCTTTCTGAGTCCAAACATATTTCACTGATAGGTAGCAAGATTGTTTATTATATTTTCTCTGCTCACCTTTACTGTCACTACTTTCAACAGAGGCAATGAGCCCTTATCAAGGAAATTGTCACTGTCCTTGCTGAACAGCAGATACTGTACATGCACTGAATCTATTGGTAAGCCACATTACTCAAATTTGACAAGTGCAAGAAAGAGGGCCCATATTTTTCTTCAGGTCAGATGACTCCTCCCCAAATAGTTTATATAGGGACTGAAGAAATGCAATCCGGTCCTCTGGAAAGGTTAATACGTCAGCTATGCAAGGAAATCAATCAAAATAACAAATGCTTCTGACTACTTTTGAATAGATCTCAGTGCTTAAGTGAATATGAACTTTTGGAAAGAATAATGCTGGAGGATACAAAGCTTAAAAGCTGTAAATCTGTGAGAACAATTCTGTTCAATCACAATTGTAAAGTAATGAGTAATGTCTTCAATGATGCTGCAGGGATATGTGCATTTATCATTCTATTTTAATCTAATGTACCAGCACATTCATGTGAGACTGTGCACTTAACTGGTTTAAAGCAGAGTTTAGCCTTTGAGTTATTCATGTTTCAATTTCTTCAGTGAGTAACCATAACAATAAAGGGCTGGATTTTCAGTTTGCAAATATCCAGTGCATGGTTCATCTGTTTTTAAAATATAATTTTTCAATCGAGAAAGTAAAGTTTGACAATAGAAAACAGGTAAAAAAACACCAGCTCAGATTCTCTTATACTTTATAACATTGGGGCCATGTTGACACAAGATGTTAACGGCTTAAAATATAAGATGATAAAACAGGAACTGGGTTTAAGAACTGGAGACAAGATATCTGCAGTCCTTGAAGTCAGGGCGATCCAGAGAGTTTTTTTTTATTTTGGGAGTCATAAATAAATTAGTTTATGTATTCATTAAATCCTGAAGAGCAACATCCATTTCTCATCAGATATAATAGAAACTTTAAATGAGGTATCATTAGGCTTAGCAACAATCAGTATGAATACATCTTTGTAGAGGCTATTTCACCATGGAAGTATGTGGAGCTTAGGAAGGCTGTCTGGTTTTAATTTATCTGGAAGTTTGCTAAGATAGTTAACTACAATTGGGATCTGGTATGTGCAATTCATAGCTCACTGAGAGATAGCCAAAGTAAATGACAGTTGTTTAAGCCTGCACTGTAAGCAGAGAAGAAAAACATACTTAAATCATTTAGATTAGATTCCCTACAGTGTGGAAACAGGCCTTCGGTCCAACAAGTCCACACCGACCCTCCGAAGAGCAACCCACCCAGACCCATTCCCTTACATTTACCCCTGACTAATGCACCTAACACTACAGGCAATTTAGCATGGCTAATTCACCTGACTTGCACATCTTTGGACTGCGGGAGGAAACCCACGCAGACATGGGGAGAATGTGCAAACTCCACACAGACAGTTGCCCGAGGTGCGAATTGAACCCGGGTCCCTGGCACTGTGAGGTAGCAGTGCCACTGAGCCACTGAGCCACCGTGCCAGTTTTACAATGTAAACTATGGGGGCGGACTAGTCTTGGCTTGAATTTTGTGAGGAAAGAGAAGTTGGAAGATTGTCTAGTTTCAAACATGAGAGAAAATCTACAGCAGTCCTCATAGGGTCTTGTAATAAAAGGAAACAATCAGAAATTAGTATTGCAAAGTATTCAAACCAAGGTACCGAGCCATCCACAGTCAACAGCCACTGTAATTTTATTGGTTAAAACAAGGTGTTTTTGGTTTTCTTTAAATGTTAAAAGATTCTATCCAGATAAGAGCAATGTAAGAGAAATCTGACTTATCCCACCATTGCAATGCGCATCTGTCACTAAGTTGCCAGGGAATAGAACGATCTACAGCCATGGTCTTAATTGCATTGAGACAGGCCTGATTCTGTGGAATTGTAATCAGCATTGCAGGATATTGCAGTTTCCAGTTCAGCACAGGCTGAAGTGACAGTGAAAGCTGAAGTGGAAGACAGAAGTTCTACACATGTTGCCATGCAATCACAGCTTGTTACTGTGCAGACTCAGACAGCTATTATCATGATTGTGATTAACGATATTCAAAGGGACTGTAAGCCTATACTCGCTAGTGTTTAGAAGAATGAGAGAAGATTCAGTTGAATTATAAGATGTTAAAAGTGATCAACAAAATAGACATAAAACAGATGTTTGCCTTTGTGGGGCAATCTAGAATCACAGGGCCTAGTTTGAAGACAAGAGGAGCAGATTTAACGCAGAGATGAGGAGAAATTACTTCTCTCAAAGGGTCGTGAATCTGTGGAATTCACTACCCCAGGGGATGGCAAGTGCTGGGACACTGAGAACATTTAAGGAGGAGATAGGCAGATTTGTAATTAGTTGAAGGGTTATGGAAAGCGGGCAGGAAAGTGGAGTTGAAGTTAAGAGGAGATCAGCCATGATAATATTAAATTGCAGAGCAGAGTCGAGGGGCTGAATTATCCACTCCTGCTCCTAGTCCTTATGTTCATATGTTCTTGGACTGACAGGCTTCCAAAGTAGTTCAGCAGTGCCAGCAGTAGTGTCAGTACACCAGTAACCAGAGTTAAGTTGTTAAACAAGTGCTAAAAACATTCTATATATCTACAACTTACAGCATCTAATTTTTAATAACTGGAATATTTTATGGATTAACATCATTTTAAATAAAGGAGAAACACCGATTTAAGACACCACAGTACTCGCCTGATCCAATTCTTTTCATTCACTTGTGGGACATGGGGATTGCTGGCTGGCCAGCATTTATTGCCCATCTCTAGTTGCCCTTGAGAAAGTGATGGTGAGCTGCCTTCTGCAGTTCACATGTTGTAGGTTGACCCACAATGCTCACAAGAAGGGAATTCCAGGATTTTGACCCAGTGACACTGAACGATTGGCAATATAGCACCATAAGACATGGGAACAGAAGCAGGCTATTCAGTCCATTGAGTCTACTTTGTCATTCGATATGACCATGGCCAATCTGATCATGTTCAATCCACTTTCCTGCCTTTTCCCCATAACTCTTCATCTCAAGAGCAAAGGAACAGGCTCTTCAGCCCACCATGTCTGTGCTGAAAATAATGTTATTCTAAATTAATCCCATCTACTTGCACCTGGTCCATATCCCTCTAATCCCTGCCTGTTTAAGTGCCTCTTAAACACCGCTATCACATCTGTTACCACCTCCATGGCAGCACGTTCCAGATGTCTTCAACCCTCAGGGTAAAAAACTTTCCTTGCTTTAAACTTTTTCCCTCTCACTTCCAACCCGTGCCCCCTAGTATTGAATATGTCTAGCCTGGGGAAAAAGGTTCAAACCCTTATCAGTGCCTTTCATTATTTTATATACCTCTGTCAGGTCGTCCCTTGGCCTCTGACTCTCTACCAAAAACAATCCAAGTTTATCCAATTTCTGTTTATAACTAGTACACTCCAGTCCAGGCAACATCCTGGTACACCTCTTAGGCACCAACTTCAAAGCCTCTACATCCTCCCTATAGTGTGGTGACCAGAAACCGCGCACAATACTCAAAATGTGACGTAACTAAAGTTTTATACAGTTGCAACATGACGTACCAAGCTTGACTGATGAAGGTAAGCATGTCATACGTCTTTTGTACCACCTTCTCCACTAGCGTTGTCACTTTCAGGAAGCTATGGACTTGCACCCTTCGATTCCTCTGCATATTAATCCTCCTATATTAATCCTGCCATTTACTGTATACTTTCCTCTTGCATTTGACTTTCTAAAATGCATCTGTCCAGATTAAACCCCATCTGCCATTTCCCATCCAACTTTCCAACTGTTCGATATCTTGTTCTATCCTTTGTCAACCTTCATCACTATCCACAGCTCCACCAATTTTTGTATTGTTTGCAAACTTGCTAATCATACCACCTATATTTTCATTCAACTCAGTTACTTAAATGACCAATAATAGAGGTCACAGCACTGACCTTGTGGAACATCACTGATCACAGACCTCCAGTCAGAAAAACATCTCTCCACAACTAACCTGTTTTTTTTTATGACCAAGCCAATTTTTATCCAACTTATCATCTCATATGGATCCCATGTGATTTAACCTTCTGGAACAGGCCACCATGAAGGACCCAGTCAATTTTTTTTTTCTGATTAAAGATCTACTATCTCAGCATTGAATAAACATAATGACACAACCTCAGCAACCTTCTATGGACAATTAAACAACTCGCTGGAGGAGGAGGTTCCACAAATATTCCCCTCCTCAATAATAAGGCCAGGACAAGATAAAGCTAAAGTATTCACAACAATCTTAAGCCAGAAGCGTTAGGTGGGTGATCCAACTTAGCTTCCTCCAGAGGCCCCCAGCATCAAAGATGCCAGTCTTCAGTCAATTCGATTCATACTATTAAGAAATGGCTGGAGCCTCTGGATACTGCAAAGGCTGTAGGCCCTGACAATACTTCAACAATAGTAGAAGACATCTCCTCCAGAACTAGCCCTGCTCCTAGCCAAGCTGTTTCAGTACAGCTACAACATTAGTATTTGCCCAACAATAAGGAAAGTTTCCTGGGTATGTCCTGTACACAAAAGCAGGATAAATCGGATCCAGCCAATTACCTCCCATCAGTCTACTCTCGATCATCAGTAAAACGTCATCAATAGTACTATTGCGCAGCACCTGCTTAGCAATAACCTGCTGAATAAACTTCGCAGTGTCGGCAGTGTGTACTATCTGCAAGATGCACTGTAGTAACTGAGCAAAGCTCTTCCAGCAGCACTGGAAGAATAAGGGTAGAAATTTCCCCTTGCAGCTGCACACAATCATGAATTGGAACTGAAGCACCATTCTTTATCTGTCACTGGATCTAAATCCTGGAGATCCCTCCTAACAGCATTGTGGTGTCTCTCTGTCCCAATGATTACAATGATTCAAGAAGCTGCTTAACCACCACCTTCGAGGGCATGTAAGGGATGGACAATAAATTCTGGCTGAACCAGCGATGCCCACATGCTTTAAAAAAATTAAGAATAAGTAACATATCTGTTAACAGATTATTGGGAATGTTCAGGTTCTAGCCCTGGAAGTGTGGGTGGCTCCATGCCACACTGTCTCAGAATGGTGACCTTCATCCTCCCAGCATGGCCACTCCACCAATCCTTTTGCTGTTGCCTTTCTTTGCGTCTGTGCTGAGGGCTTGCAGTCCAAAGCCCAGTCATCAAGACCCAGCACTACTTGAGGTCATCCTCAAAGAAACTCTGCAATCTCACTTTCACAAGACAAAGGACGAATGGTTCAATTTTGCATGGTTTATTGGAAATCATATTTTCCTTGGTGTCTTTTTGCTTCAGGATTTTGAACGAGAATGCTATAATGGTCCATGGCAGACAGAGTGAACAGTGCAGGACTGTGGATTTGGGGCAACATTTGAGTTGACCATATAGTTACAGTACAAAATAAGTCCAAATGCTTTCCCACTTTCCCACTTCCTCAACTTCCTCCTCCTCTCCTTCCCAAGGTCATATCCACATAAGACCTGCTGATAAGGCCTGCATCCTCATCACTGCAAGTTTATGGTTGACCAGAAACTAAATTGGACCAGCCATAAAAACATAGCAGCTATAAGAGCAAATCAGAGGCTAGAAATACTGTGATGAGTAACTCACCTCCTGACTCCTTAATGTCTGTCCGCCATCTACAAGGCACAAGCCAGGAGTTTGATGGAATACTCACAACTTGCCTGGATGGGTGCAGCTCTAACAACACTCAAGAAGTTTGACACCATCCAGGACACCATCCGCTTGATTAGCACCACATCCACAAACATCCATTCCCTCCACCACTGATGCTCAGCTGCAGCATGTGTACCATCTACAAGTTGCACAGCAGAAATTCAACAAAAATCCACTGACAGCACCGTCCAAACCCATGACCACTTCCATCTAGAAGGACAAGGGCAGCAATTATACGGGAACACCACCAGCATGTTCCCCTCCAAGCCACTTACCAATGACTTGAAAATATATCACTGTTCCTTCATTCTTGCAGAGTCAAAATCCTTGAACTTACTGCCTCCCCCCTCGCCCCCACCACCCCAGGTTAATCTCCAGCACATGGACTGCAGCAGTTCAGGAAGACAGCTGACCCTCTCAAAGGCAACTAGGGATAGGCAATAAATGTTTCTTCCCAGCAATGCCCATGTCCCGTGAGCAGGTTTAAAAAGAAAAGTTGCTTCTAGAAGGATTATTTTTATTAGAATTAACTTTATCATCATGTGCGCTCAAATGAGTGAGTGAAAAGTTTGCAATGTCGCCGCTTATGGCCCCATCTTAGATATAGGACAACGAGATACAGATACTTAAGTTTGAAATTGAAAAAATGATAAATAAAAATCCAGCATAAGAATAAAAGGGAAAACAAAAATATTCATATTACAGTCCTTTTCAATTAAGTCCATGCCGGCACCTAACCTCCACACTGCACTGGGCCAAGTAGCCAGACCATGCTAGGCTTCAAAACTCAAGGCCTCGCCTCCCCACAGCAGCCTCCATCTGGGACCTGCCTCTGGAACTCAGCTCCTCACACTGGCCTTCGGTCTCACCTCAGGGACTCTTGCCTCCTGCACTGGCCCAGTCTGGGATTCGCCTGCAACAGCCTCTGGTCAGGGAGACACCTTCTCCATTCCCCTCCCAGTAAGTTTGAAGTTAGGAGCTTGGAAAGAAAAGAGGAAACAAAAAAGACCATCCTACTCTACCACCATCTTGGATGGGCTTCTTTGAAGTCAGTGAGAAGACAACGCAAAATCTCTTCATTCCACTCTGGCCTCTGTCATCTTCTTGACATTGCGATAACTGGCAAACTGTGAAGTGAAGTGTTACTAATCTCACCTACTCCAGCCTGAATGGATCTCTGATCTAAAACTGTAGGTCCCCTATGACAGTGAGATCGTCATACTGTTGTGGTAATTATAAGTCAGGTTGCCCAAGGTGATGCAGTTCACTGCACTCAGCAATGGAAGCAGGGAGGAAGCTCGTAAAGACTCTCAGTGGTTACAGCCTTCTATTGGGCACTCTCCTGTTCTTCCTCCCTCTGGGCAGTTTCTTGTCTCTGCTGTCTTTGTTGCTACAGCCTGAGACCCAGTGCAGCTGCAGCTCCCATCACCGAAGCAGGTTTCCTTATAGCAGGCATTCCAATTCCTCTAAACTCCAAGCCTCTCTCCTCTGTAAAACCAAAAGGTTTTTTAAATTCCTCTGAGAACACTCAACATAGCACTCCCAGCAACTTTGCTCCAACAAAAGAAAGCAAGGCCACACAACATAAATGATGCATGACTATCAATTTAAATAAAGCTTGTGTGAGCTCCCCCATGCAACAAAACACATGCTTAAGAAAGGGCATTAATAGGAGATGGACAGTTTGTGAACAAATCAGCATTTGAGACTGACATCATGATACATGGACTCTAAATACATCTTGCACATGCTGTGCATGTATGTCTCGGCATCTGTATGTTTAGACATATCAAAAAGGAATACCAGAGAGACTGCAAGGGTTCTGAACAAAATTTATTGAAATTCAGGCTTCTGTTACATTGGCACCAGCTGTGCTATGGAGCTGAATTTCACAATCCAGATTTAAAACAAAATATGGCTTAAATGGATGCCATAGAAATCATCACATTTTACAGCACAGATGGTAGTTATTGCATTTGTGCTAGCTTTCTGAAAGATTTATCGAGCTTTTATTTGTTTGCAGTTTCTGATGTGAGCTGTATCTCGGTGGTTGCCACTTCAGTGTCGCTGAGTCAGAAGGATGTAGGTTCATATATCACTCCAGAATCTTAAACACAAAATCCAAACTGACACTTTAGTATAGAGCTGAAGGAATTCCCTACAGGTGGTGCCGCCATCATTTTATAGAACCATTACAGCATTCAGTTTCTGAATTGTTAAGCAGAGGACTGCCTGATATAAATAATCTCCTTGGCCAATATTTATCCTTGTAATATTTCCTGCCCAATATTTATCCTTCAACCAAACCATAAGGTCAAATTACCTGATCATTTGTGCATTGCTGTTTGTGCGTCCTTGTCACATCTCCTATAATCCTTGTCACGTGTCCTATAATCCTTTGAAGTATTTTGTTGATCCTAAAGTTCTTAGCACATCCTGAAGTCACAAACAATATAACCTTGTAAATACAAGTGCTTTCTTTCTTCTCCTGTGTTATTCATCTATTTCCACATCCCACAATTTGATACTATTCAGACCAGTTTTGATTCTCTTTTTGTCAAAAGGTTACACTTGAATAAAGGAAACTCTCCAGGTGCGGGGTGTAATAAATAGCATGTAGAAAGTGTACCTTGGTAATATTTACAATATATCATTACTGCGGTGTTTTATTCTGCAAGACATTTTATCCATGGATGTCATTCTTCTATGAGTCAGGGCTGTAATAGAAGATTAGAAGGTACAGTAGTTCCACCCCGCCCCAGCCCATACCCACAGGGGATATGTACAACGACCTGCCACAAAAGCGCAAACCATGGATAGGAGCGAACCCATTCATTTCAAATTTACCTTCCCGATAGCCCCCGGTCCCTGGTTCCGGAAGGTTCCCTATAATGTGTTTGGGCCATAGTAAACCACAGATAACTGAAAGTATGGAAAATGATTCTACAGCTATGGGGGTTACCCTATAATTAACAAATTCTGGATTAGTAGTGCTGGAAGAGCACAGCAGTTCAAGCAGCATCCAAGGAGCAGTAAAATCGATGTTTCGGGCAAAAGCCCTTCATCAGGAATACAGGCAGAGAGCCTGAAGGGTGGAGAGATAAGTGAGAGGAGGGTGGGGATGGGGAGAAAGTAGCATAGAGTACAATAGGTGAGTGGGGGAGGGGAGGAAGGTGATAAGTCGTAGGGGGAAGGGTGGAGTGGATAGGTGGAAAAGAAGATAGGCAGGTAGGACAAGTCATGGGGACAGTGCTGAGCTGGAAGTTTGGAACTGTGGTGAGGTGGGGGAAGGGGAAATGAGGAAACTGTTGAAGTTCACATTGATGCCCTGGGATTGAAGTGTTCCAAGGCGTAAGATGAGGCATTCCTCCTGGTGGTGAGGGAGCTGTGGTGAAGGAGGCCCAGGACCTCCATGTCCTCGGCAGAGCGGGAGGGAGAGTTTAAATTTTGGGCCACAAGGCAGTGTGGTTGATTGGTGCGGGTGGCCCGGAGATGTTCCCGAAAGTGCTCTGCTAGGGGGCGTCCAGTCTCCCCAAAGTAGAGGAGACCGCATCGGGAGCAACGTATACAATAAATGATATTGGTGGATGTGCAGGTAAAACTTTGATGGATGTGGAAGGCTCCTTTAGGGCCTTGGATGGAGGTGAGGGAGGAGGTGTGGGCGCAGGTTTTGCAATTCCTGCGGTGGCAGGGGAAGGTGCCAAGATGGGAGAGTGGATCGTTGGGTGGCGTGGACCTGACCAGGTTGTCACGGAGGGAATGGTCTTTGCGGAAGGCAAAAAGGGGTGGGGAGGGAAATATATCACTGGTGGTGGGGTCTTTTTGGAGGTGGCGGAAATGTCGGCGGATGATTTGGTTTATGCGAAGGTTGGTAGGGTGGAAGGTGAGCACCAGGGGCGTTCTGTCCTTGTTACGGTTGGAGGGGTGGGGTCTGAGGGCGGAGGTGCGGGATGTGGACGAGATGCGTCGGTGGAACTGGTCCATCCCGTATTCCCAATTCCTCCGCCTCCGCCGTATCTGCTCCCAAGAGGACCAGTTCCAACACAGAACACACCAGATGGCCTCCTTCTTTAGAGACCGCAATTTCCCTTCCCACGTGGTTAAAGATGCCCTCCAACGCACTCTCGTCCACATCCCGCACCTCCGCCCTCAGACCCCACCCCTCCAACAGTAACAAGGACAGAACACCCCTGGTGCTCATCTTCCACCATACCAACCTTTGCATAAACCAAATCATCCGCCGACATTTCCGCCACCTCCAAACAGACCCCACCACCAGGGACATATTTCCCTCCCCACCCCTTTCCACCTTGCGCAAAGACCGTTCCATCCATGACTACCTGGTTAGGTCCACGCCCCCACCCCCTCCCCCCACCCTCCAACCCACCCTCCCATCCTGGCACCTTCCCCTGCCACCGGAGGTACTACAAAACCTGCGCCCACACCTCCTCCCTCACCTCTATCCAAGGCCCTAAAGGAGCCTTCCACATCCATCAAAGTTTTATCTGCACATCCACCAATATCATTTATTGCATCCGTTGCTCCCGATGTGGTCTCCTCTACATTGGGGAGACTGGGCACCTCCTAGCAGAGCGCTTTAGGGAACATCTCCAGGACACCCTCACCAATCAACCACACTGCCCTGTGGCCCAACATTTCAACTCCCCCTCCCACTCCTCCGAGGACATGGAGGTCCTGGGCCTCCTTCACCGCCGCTCCCTCACTACCAGACACCTGGAGGAAGAATGCCTCATCTTCCGCCTCAGAACACTTCAACCCCAGGGCATCAATGTGAACTTCAACAGTTTCATCATTTCCCCTTCCCCCACCTCACCCCAGTTCCAAACTTCCAGCTCAGCACTGTCCCCACGACTTGTCCTACCTACCTATCTTCTTTTCCACCTATCCACTCCACCCACCCCCCCAACCTATTACCTTCATCCCCTCCCCCCCCACCTATTGTACTCTATGCTACTTTTTCCCCACCCCACCCTCCTCTCACTTATCTCTCCACCCTTCAGGCTCTCTGCCTTTATTCCTGATGAAGGGCTTTTGCCTGAAACGTCGATTTTACTGCTCCTTGGATGCTGCCTGAACTGCTGTGCTCTTCCAGCACCACTAATTCCAGCACCTGCAATCATTGTTTTTACCTATAATTAACAAAGTTGCCTCATGCCCATTTACTACTACAATGCCGATCTCAAGATTTTTATGAATGAGATTGGTTCAGAAAAAATTTGTTGCTCATCAAATTGCTCTTGCATTGACTATAATTTCCTGGTGGCAATGTGATTATCCCAAATTCACCCAATCCACTTCTAGGCCAATGTGATGGACTTAGGGTGAGTGGAGAAGTCTTAAAGTAGCAGGATAAGAGCAAGGCAGGTACGATATCATACAAAGAAAAAATCAACTTATGTGACCTATCTTTCAAAGTCACTATGGTCAGTTTAACATCTCCCACTTAGCCCAGCGGATTTCAGTGTGCTTGATCTCCCATTCGTCCTCCAGTCGTGGGAACCCATTCACATGCTGCTCTTTAATTCCCTGGGTATTGAATATTGTAGTGAGTGCCTTAAGCACATGGTACAGGTTCAGGACTGAAATCCAACCACAGTTTCCAGTCCTGCATTGAAAATGCAGCCCCATCTTTTCGAATTTGTTAAATTGGGAAGACATGTTTAAACCTTTTATTGTAATTTTGTTTTTCAAGCACCTGGAATAAAATCTTTCTATATGATTTTTTTACAAGGTAAAATAAAAATTACTCAAGATATCAGCAGACTCTAGGCAATTGTATCGTTTTCAGAAGTGGAGTAACCTAATTATCTACAGCAAAAAGACATAGACTAATTTTGTAAAGTGGGAATAACATAACCAGTGGTTGGAAATATTGCCATTCTCCACAATTCTAACGATAGCACATTTCTGACTGGCAATACAACATCAGTTACAATTCACACATACATCAACAAGAGATTTGGTAACCTTCCCAAGTTATTGAAATGTATCCATGTCATCAAATCCAGTGAAGTCAGCTCCTCATCCCAGAAAGTTCGTCCACACTCAAGTTTATAGCATTCTTAAGACTATTTTATCCAAGATCACAGAGTTTCCCTCTGCTGTGGATAAGCAAAATAAATCTTTAAAAAATGCACAAAACCTGTGATAGACATTTAAGGCTTAAGCAGACTGGTTGTGTATAAGAAAGTAAACTTTTAAGTTTGCAAATATTGTTATATGGTATCATTGACAAAATTACTATGTAGTCATCAGTTTTGAAGATGAGTGATAGAATTCTATCACCTTCAATTATGCCACTTATATTTATAAAACGTATTTATGTTGCTGCACAACAGAAGCCCATTTCTCAAACTAGATCTAATTTGTAAGACAAAAAATTGATATTATTTTAAAACTGAAATGATATAAAATACAAGACCAAGATGGCTTGTAGTTGACACTGTCTAAAGTGCTGTACCATTCAGTGAGTTTCTATCATTCTTACCCTCGTGTTGAGGCCCAGGGCAATAGGACAGGCCACATTGAAACAGCTGGGCCCTTGCAACCATATTTATTGGGGGTCCATATGGACACAGTGACACTACTATAACAACAAAATACTTCTGGAGAAGACTGGCATTCTCGATCTATGTTTCAATAACCCTGCTGTCCTGTGCTACACTAACTCAGTGGTTTGCATTGTCTGTCTCTCTTCGCATTGTGTCCTTTCTGCATAATACAGTCAAGCAGATTAGGTAAAAACAATAACTGCAGATGCTGGAAACCAAATACTGGATTAGTGGTGCTGGAAGAGCACAGCAGTTCAGGCAGCATCCAACGAGCAGCGAAATCGACGTTTCGGGCAAAAGCCCTCAGGAGCAGGAATAGGCCACTTGGTCCTTCAAGTTTGCTCCTCCATTCAGTAAGATCATAGTTGATCCTCCAGATGAGACAAGCAGGAGGCTGGAAGAACGCAGCAAGCCAGGCAGCATCAGGAGGTGGAGAAGTCAACGTTTCGGGTATAACCCTTGTTCAGGACCGGGGGTGGGGGTAGGGGGAGATGCAGATAAAGCGGAAGTGGGGGAAGGTTTTGGGTTGGGAGAGGAACAGAGTGGTGAGGTAGTGATAGGTGAACACAGATCCTTCAAATTGTCAGATTGGACACCCTGCATTAACATCTCAGGGCACACTCCACGGACAGGGGCCACATGCACCCACAACCATGGACCTTTGCCATCTGATAGATGCCAGTCTCTCTAACTATCATGGCTCACCTCTGATCCACTAATAGTACACTGCCATGCTGCACATGGATCTGTGGAACACTTTACTACAAAGGGCAGTAGTGGTTGGGTATATTAAGGGATGAGATGGACAGATTTTTAATTAATAAGGGAGTCAGTGGTTATGCAGAAAAGCAGGAAAGTGGAGTTGAGAATTCTTAGAGCAGGCATGATCTCATTGAATAGTAGAGCACACACGATAAGCTGAACGGCCTATTTCTGCTTCTGTGTCTTATGATCTTACCTTGGCGTGCAGTACCTTTCATTGGAAAGCTGCTACAAGGGCGCTGTATGCTCAGAGAGATTAAAAAAAACTCTCCACAGAAAGCAGAGAGTGGGGATAAAAGGGGCCATCTCAGGATGGCAGCCAGTGACTATCAGAGTTTCACAAGGGTCAGTGTTGGGACCACAACTTTTCACTTTATACATTAATGATCTAGATGAAGGAACTAAGGGAATTCTGGCTAAGTTTGTAGCTGATACAAAGATAGGTGGAGGGGCAGGTAGTATTGAGGAGGCAGGGAAGCTGCAGAAGGAGTTGAACTGGTTAGGAGAGTGGGCAAAGAAGTTAAAAGTGCAAAGGGACTTGGACGTTCTGGTCCAGGATTCTCTTAAGATAAACTTGCAAGTTGTGTTGGTAGTTAGGAAGACAAATACAATGTTGGCTTTTATTTTGAGAAGACTAGAATATAAAAGCAGGGATGTACTTCTGAGGCTTTATGACCCTCTGGTCAGGCTATAAATGTGAATATTGTGAATAAATTTGGGCCCCATACCTCTGGAAGGATGTACTGGCCCTGGAACGGGTCCAGAGGAGGTTCGCAAAAATGATCCCAGGAATAAAAGGCTTAACATATGAGGAACATTTGAGGACTCTGGGTCTATGGCATTTAGAAGGATGAGAAGGGAAATCTAATTGAAACTTACAGAATACTGAATGGCCTGGACAGAGTAGATGTTAGGAAGATGCTCCCATTCGTAGGAGAGACTTGGACCCAACGGCACAGCCTTAGAGTAAAGAGAAGACTCTTTAGAACGGAAATAAGGAGAAATTTCTTCAGCCAGAGAGTGGTGAATCATTTAGAATTCATTGCCACAGAAGGCTATGGAGGCCAGGTCATTGAGAATATTTAAGACAGAGATAGATAGGGTTCTTGATCGTCAAGGGGATCAAAGGTTACAGGGATAAAGTGGGAGATTGAGGTTGAGAAACTTATCAGCCATGATTGAATGACAGAGCAGACTCAATGGGCCAAATGTTCTGCTCCTATGTCATATAGTCTTATGGTCTATGACCCAAGAATATAAGAACTAGGATCGGAGTAGGTAATTTAGTCCCTCGAGCCTGCTCCACCATTGGATACAATTATGCTTGATCTCATCTTGGCCTCAACTCCAATTTCCTGCCCACTCTCCATAACCCTTCAACCCATTAGACAGGCATCCAGTTCGTGGAGCAGATCAGGCTAAATATCAGGGCTACGATAAGACAAAGAACTATGGATGTTAGAAATCTGACTCAAAAACAGAAATTGCTGGAGAAACTCAGCAGGTCTGGCAGCATCTGTGGTGGGAAAGCAGAGTTAGCATTTTGAGACTAATATCCTTTCTGGCAACTAGCCCATAGCCTTCCCATCCACTCCTGACATATCCTCCAGATCACAGCCTGCAGGTAAAGCTGCCGACCCACCTTTAGGCATAACGAAGCTCTTAATTTTCTAAACAATGGCCACCCAAGAACCTCATTCTGCATCCACCATTAAAATACACAAAGCCAGGGAAGAGGAAGGTTTCATTGCATGGGCTAAAATTTGGCAAGAAGGGGCTTACTCCTTTGGGGCAGATCTCCTGTGCCCATTGGGACCATCCACATAAGATGGTAACACATTTTGTGCCTCCCTCACTCGCCTCTAACACCTGAATCCATGCCTCACTTGGTCTCCAATCCCCATCTGATCAAAATGCCTGAAACTATGTTAGGTCCATGAGACATCTTCATGGGATCTTGTGTAGTCCCAGCATTGGTGCTGCAGAAACGACAGAGCTACCATCCAATCAGATTGACCAAAATCTCTTGAGGGTGAGATCTCCTGACCCTGCTCATAAATCCTACTCTCAAGTGAGGGCAGTTGTACTTAAAGTCAGTGTGCTGGCAAATGGCTGTTTGACTAGTAGAGACAAGGAATACATTCCCCTCTGTAATGTTCACCTCGAACATGAATCAATTTCTTTTCCATATTGTAGTAAAGTGAAATGTATGTTTATGAGGTTAACTTTGAGATTACATGCAATTAGATTAAGATACTTAAAACCTTTCCATCATGCATTAACATTTAATAGCTTCAGAATAAATAGACATCCTTCACTATCAAAAGTAAGTATTGGCTTCCAATGGGTTAAACTTTGTCTCATTATTTTTACACCATTTCAAGGTAACAAAGCCTTGTTTTACGCAGATTCTATCTTTATGTTGTTCATGTTTTGCTCTAACATCTCCAGCATATGCACTTCCTTTACAAAAACTCACTGTATTTCTGAAACAAGAATCTTACTGATTCACTGCAGTGACAAGGATCAGGTATTTTGCCACATTAATCTTTAGCCAAGGATGTTATATTATTCATTAGATTTTTTTATCAGCATCTTTGATCCCACACATTGATTCTCAGTTGACAGCTCATTTGAAGGTGCAGTTCAAGCAAGCTTTGGTTGCACAAAGCAATAGATTTCTTCGACTGAATAATATGTTTTAGGGTGTCATTCCATTATGACTTGAAGCTATTATATCTTAGTCTGCTAAGCAACAAACATTTGTTCATCATGATAGAGCAGCATGTTCAACACCAACTTAAAATGAAACATTTTAGAAACTCTCAACAATAATATATGAGAATAAAGTACAAAGTACTTGTTGTGACTTTCCGAACACTGAATTTTCAAACTTCATACTTTCCAGTTGACCTCATAGAAAGCAGAACATTAGTGGGGCAGTGCGGAGGAATCTTCTTGATATCACTGGTTAAGCGATGGGTCTGGCAGGACTTCCTTATTCCTGAATGATTCCACTGGAGTCTGAAGACTGTTGAGGATTCATTGTTGTAGGGAATTATTTCAACAAGAATTCCACTCCTGATCGAGCCCTCGTTACTTATGGCAACCTGCAGCATTCCTAAGTTGTAGTTGAAATGGCTACAAGAGTAAGATAAACAATGTGAAGATAAGGGTCTCCAATTTAAGATGGACGTGAGGCGGAAGTTTCCTCCCAGAAGGTCACTAGTCTTTGGAATTCTCTTCCGCAGATAGCAATGAAGGCTGATTATATTGAATATGTTGTTAGATGTTCCATTGACAAGAAAGTCAAAGGTTAGAAGGAACAAAAGAAATTGGCATTAAGGCCACAATCAGATCAACTTTGATCTTATGGAATGGTTTGCGTGGTTAATTAGCTGAATTCAAACTCCCCATTCCTTATGATCTTATGATCAAAGGATAAACATTAAGCCCTACTCTGCCATTCAATAGATCAGGGTTGATCATCCTATTCAATACCCTGTCCAGCTTTCTCCCCATAGCCCATAATTCCTTTAGTCCTAAGAACCATTTCTAACTCCTTCCTGAAAACACTCAATCTTTTGGCCTCAACTGCTTTTGATGGCAGAAAATTTCACAGGTTCACCACTCCCAGGTTCACCACTCCTCATCTTAGTCCTAAATTGCCTACCCTATAGACTGTGACCCTTGGTTCTGGGCTCATTGAAAACATCCTTCCTATGTTCACCCTGTCTATTTATATTAGAATTTTGTAAGTTTCTATGAGATTCCCCCCTCATTCTTCTAAACTCTAATGAATGTAGTCCCAACTGATCCAGTCTGTCTTCTAACCTTGCTACTTTCTAACCATGCAGTTTTAATGGGGATCTTTGCCTACTGACAGGACAATCAGAAATTCTGGAACATGCTATGTACTACTTTCAAATCACTTAAAATTATAATTCAATCAATTGATGAGGAAGAGATTGTGGCGAATGTTTTTCTTGTCATTGGAAAGATTAATGGCCAGAATACTCCAACATTCTCCCATTCATTATCATCCATCACATCAATAGGAATTTCAATGGATGGGCCAGAATGTTGAGTTTGATTTAATTCTTCTTTCAAGAGCCAGGGGCTCAGTGTTCCATCTACTTACATATATCTGAAAGCTGAAGTACACATCTGGATAAAATCTAAGATTTGGCTTTGTACTCATACGGTTTCTAGTTTCATTGTAAGGATCACATATCGCACAAAGGTATAAAATGCAATGAAATGATATGTGTTGGTTTGCAATCCCATACAAAGTTATAATCTTCCTAGCACATTCCTTCAGTGAGTAAAATCTTGCGGGTTGCTCTGCCAGAGCATCAAATATATGTGGCAACACAAGAAATACACCTGAAAGGCCATTGATATCAGTTACTTTCCAAGTCGCTGAGATCCCCCAGTTCTGAATAGAAACCACATTTTCAAGCCTGAAAGTATGCATGCTTCAAAAAAGAAACTTTTTTTTTACCAGTATCAGATGGGGTTTCTCTAAGACATTAAATCATTATTATTGAAACTGTTCTACAAGGCAATTTCTGTTTCATACTTGTCCAGTACAACTTTCAGGAGTTCAGAAAAACAAGCTGCACCAACATTGTGCCACTCTTTGAGCATTAAGCGCAGAATTTATATGCTCCTAATAAACTCACTTTGAGGCCTTTCATCTGTGTATTGCTGTATTGGATTTTCCAACATGCTTGCAGTATAATTCTTGACTTGGCCTATTGGATCAGATACTAGCAAAGTATAGTATCCTCTCCAGAATTAATAGATGCACTCCAATGTCTCAAACTTACAATGGGAGCAATTTAAACATCAATCATATTTGGTTGATTGGGAGGGAAGTTATAGTCTACTGGTATTATCACTAGATAATTAATGAAGAAACTTAACTCATGCTCTGGGGATCTGGGTTCAAATCCAGCCATGTATAAGGTGGAATTTGAATTCAATAAAAAGTATCTGGAATTAAGATTCTAATGAATGTAATGGATCGATTGCAGGAAAAATCCATCGGACTCAGTAATGTCTTTCAGGGAAGGAAATCATCCTCACCTGGTCTGGTCTACATGTGACTCCAGATGCACAGCAATGCATTTGACTCTCAAATACCCTCTGAAAATGGCCTAGCAAGCCACTCAGTTGTTCCAATCTCTACTAGGGACAGGCAATAAATGCTGGCCAACCATTGACATCTATGTCCCACAAGTGAATTTAAAATAAATCATAAGTGCCACTCACCAGAAATCTATGCTGAAATTAAACTTCTAGAAGTCCAGTTACCAAATCAAATTTTAAGACACTAAGCTGCTTGAATGGTGAGGTGAGTCACTAATTTAACTCTTTAAAAGCTTACCTCAAGCGTCAGAGGCCTCCATATCCGTTTTCAGCAGCAGGAAGACCAGGAGCTTGGGCCAGGGGCCTGTTGGAAAAGGTGAGTCACGAATTTAAATCTTTAAAAGTTTACCTTTAGCGCGGCAGCAGCAGCACCTCGGAGAGAAGAGAATTCTGGGAAAGAAGGGACTTTTCTTTTCCCCTCAGCTATACAGTGAGTGTTTTCTAAACCTGAGACCTTACCCTTGTAGGGCTTCCCAGCCATCCACCTCCCTTTAATCTTAAACACCAGGGACACATCAGGTAAGCTTCTCTTCTTTTTTTAACTTTCTGATAAAGGCACTAGCAGGGATGGCAGTGTAGGGAGAGGAATGTTCCTCCTGCATGATGTTTGAGGTGAGGAATACCATTAGTGTCCAATCCAAGTACATTTGCAGGAAGTGCACCCATCTCGTGCTGCTCCAAGACTGCGTTAGGGAACTGGAGCAGGAGCTGGATGAACTTCGGATCATTCAGGAGGCAGAGTCTGTGATTGATAAAAGTTACAGGGAAGTAGTTACTCCTAGGCACGAAGAAAGCTGGGTAACTCTTATAAGGAGGAAAAAAACAGTCAGTGCAGGGATCCCCTGTGGTCATTCCCCTGAAAAGCAAGTATACCATTTTGGATACTGCTGTGGGGGGAACCGACTTACCAGGGGCATGCATTGTGGTGCAGGTCTCTGGCACAGAGTCTGTCCCTGTTGCACAGAAGGAAGGAGGAGAAAGGAGGAGAGCATTAGTCATTGGGGACTCAATAATTAGAGGGTCAGATAGAAGGTTTGTTTGGAACAAAAGTAATTCACGGTTGGAGTGTTGCCTCCCAGGTGCCAGGGTCTGTGATGTCTCAGATCGTATCTTTGGGGTCCTGAAGGGAGAGGGTGACCAGCCCAAATCGTGGTCCACATACATACCCATGACATAGGCAGAAAGAGGGATAGGGATGTAAGGCAGGATTTCAGGGAGCTAGGGTGGAATCTGAGGGCTAGAACAAAGAGTTATTATCTCTGGTTTGTTACCTGTGCCACGTAATAGTGAGGCAAAGAACAAGGAGAGATATCAGCTGAACACGTGGCTGCAGGGATGTTGCAAGAGGGAGTGTTTCAGGTATATGAAAAATTTGGGCTCATTCTGGGGAAGGTAGGACCTCTGCAAACAGGACGGTCTTCACTTGAACCAGAGGGGCACAAATATCCAGGAAATTTGCTGGTGCTATTCGGGTGGGTTTAGACTAGTTCAGCAAGGGGGTGGGAGCCTGAGGTGTAGTTGAGTGCACAGGAGGATGAGAATAGGGAGGACCTGGACAGGATTTCACAGTCACAGGAATGTGCTGGCAGACAGCCCAGGAGTATCTGGAATAGCGGAGGTGAGCTTGCACCTGGGCTTTCGATGTTGTGGCCATTTTGGAGACATGGATAGAGCAGGCTGAGGAATGGATCTGTAGGTTTCAGGGTTTAGATCTTTCATTAAGTTCAGGAAAGGGAGTGAAAGAGGGGGAGGTGTGGCTTTGTTAGTCAAAGACAGTATAAAGGTGACTGAAAGAACTTTTGATGAGGACTTGTCTGCTGAGTTGATATGGGCTGAGGTTAGAAACAGGAGAGGAGAGGTCACATTTCTGGGAGTTTCTTATAGGCCTCCACAAATTTCCAGGGATGTGGTGGAGAGGATTGGCCAAACAATTCTGGGCAGGAGTGAAAGGAACAGGATGGTCATTATGGAGGACTTTAACTTCCCCAACACTGACTGGAAATGCTATAACTCTAGTACATTGGATGGATCAGATTTTGTCCAATGTGTACAGGAGGGTTTCCTGACACAATATATCGAAGGGCCGACAAGAGGGGAGGCAACACTGGATCTGGTGCTTGGTAATGAACCAGGCCAGGTGTTTGATTTAGTGGTAGGTGAGCACTTTGGAGTGCATTCCACGCCCTTACCACTATCTGAATGTGCTGTACTTGCAACAATATTTCTTTAAACCCACATGCCATGCCATTCTATCCTTCCATCCCATCCCTATGGATGGAATGCTCATCTCAATTCTTTAATTCCTTTCAATCATCCCAATCTCATCTCCTTTCTACCTTTTTTGCCAAGACAACCTCCATCCCACACTCCTTCCTTTTTATGTATTTCCTTTTTTAAAAAATTCTATCCACTCAGATCATCCCGAGTTGCTACTCTATCCTTCCCATAAAAAAGGAGGTGGTGTTGCAATTTTGATCAAAGTGTCGAATACTGCAATAAAGAGAGATATGTTGGAAGGCTCCGCAATTCAGACCATATGGGTAGAGCTAAAAAACAAAAAAAGAGTAACCACATTGTACTAAAGACCAAATAGTCAGGTAGCAGGCAGAGATTAGCAAATTTCAAAGTGTAAAAATAGCCATTTAATAATAGTAAAGATTTAATCTTCCCTAACATTAACTGGGATAGACAAATTATGAAAGGCATACAAGGGGTGGAATTGTTAAATATATCAAGAGCTGCTTTCCACACCAGCATGTAGAAATCCTACAAAAGACGGGGAAGTGTTGGATATTATTTTAGGGAATAAAGCCAGGCAGGTGGTAGAAGTGTCAGTGGCAGATCATTTTTGTAATAGTGACCATAACTCAGTAAGATTTAAGGTAGTCATGGAAAAGGACAAAGATGGGCCAATAAAGTTTTAGAAGTGGAGAAGACCAATTTTAAAATGATAAGACTGGGCCTGGCCAACATAGACTGCTAGAATACTGGATTAGTGGTGCTGGAAGAGCACAGCAGTTCAGGCAGCATCCAACGAGCAGCGAAATCAACGTTTCGGGCAAAAGCCCTTCATCAGGAATAAAGGCAGTGAGCCTGAAGCATGGAGAGATAAGCTAGAGGAGCTAGAAGTTACTTATAAGAAAATCTACATTGGAGCAGTCGGAATCTTTCAGAATGGAAATAGTGAAAGTGCAAGGCCAGCATCTTCCTGTAAAGGTGAAGAGAGGGACCATTAATTCCAGAGAATCCTAGATTTTAATGAATGTACAGGATCGAATAATGAAAAAACGCTTATGATAGATCTGAAAATCAGAAGTCCTATAGGCATACAGAAAGTATGGGGGCTGTTTAAAAAAGAAATTAGGAAAGTGAAAACGGAACATGAGAAACCCATTGGTGCGCCAATAAGAAAAATTCAAAGACATGTTATAATTGTATTAAGGGCAAGAGGATAATCGATAATAGAATGGCAAACTTTGGGTGGATCCAGAAAGCATAGGTGAAAGTTTAAATTAATACTTTACATTTATATTCATGTTAGAGAACAACAATGTAGCTATAGAAATCAGGGAGAAAACAGTGATATATCTGACTAAATGACAATTGAGAGGGAGTAGGTACTGGCAGGTTCAGTGGCTTAAAATTAGATGAGTCCTCAGGCCCAGGTGAGATATACCCCAGGTGCATTCTAACACGAGAGATCGGTTGTATTATGGCATAGATTCCAGAATAGACAGGCCTGTACCTTTAAGAGAACACCATGGCCTGATGATATGTGACATTCCAACGTAAAGGTACCTGCCTTGTCTGCAGTCACATTCTCTGCATAATGGAGTCAGCATAGTGTGTTCAGTCAGTCAGCTACATGTATGTGATGTACAGTAACATCTGTAAGCACAGATGCAGATCACATGTGTAAGACTGCAATATTGTAACATATAAATTGATAATATTCTTAATTAACTTCAAGACAACAGTCTCAGTGAGAACCCAACCCTTATAACTCATAGATGAATTAAAGCACAGAAGAAGGCCATTCAATTCAAATTTGTCTGTACTTTCTCTCCAAATGAGCATCATGATTTAGTGCCATTCTCCTGCTTTTTCTCCACATCCTTGTACATTATTTCCCTTTTGAAAATTATCCAATGCCCTCCTGAGGGTCTCAATTGAACCTACCTCCCACACTTCCAGGCATGGCATTCCTGACCTGACTACCTGCTTCTTTTACTTTAAGACTGTTCTCTCTTTTCTGTTTGAGTAGAAACAGTCTCTCCCTATCTAATCTATCCTGTCCTCTCATTACTTTGAAAATTTCAATCACATCTCCTCCTGGCCTTCTTCTCTCCAAGGTGAACAGCACTAACCTCTTCACTTTTACTGAAGTATCACATCCCTGGAACTACTCTTGTGAATCTCATCTGCACTCTCTCCATCCTTCCCTCTTTGTGGTTTATGTTACACGGACTGACATAGTAGAAAACTACAAGTTATGTGACATTGTAAGCCTTGTGTCGATATTCTTCTGCCTTCAATTTTTAATCAACTGACAAACTAACATATATTTTAATTATACCAATTGAGAAGTGCCTTCTCTACAGCTTTTTCTATTTCTCAACTGGTGTCCAGCTAGCCAAATAAAAGAAAGGAAGGAAGGGATAACAGATGTAACCATTTCATGTGTAGGCTATTTATGATTTGAATAGTTAAAGAAATAATTTCATGTTCACTTTTTAGATGGCAAACTGAAGCAAAACCCATAAAATAACTTTTGGGAGCATTTGGTCACAAATTCCTTTGAGTGAAAATATACCTATTAACCTTCAAAAATGAGGACTCTAGCCCTTTATGATGGCATCATACCACCATCATTTTCTTGTTGCAGCAGCAATAATCATACTGAATGAAAGTAATCTGTGGCAAGAAACATACATACTTGCCCATTATACAGTGAGGCCATCAAATGAAAGGCCATCCTGGAAAAAAACTGTTGTGCCAAGTATCTGTCTTTAGGGTAGTTGTTACAAAGGCACAAAACACATTGGGCTGAATATATTTCACATACGTGGAACCTGATAATGACTTACTATCAGCAAATGCAATTCTAAAATTAATGTGAATGTCTTGAATATTAAAGTGCAGTGTGCAATATTCGGCTGTTAGAATCAATGTGCCTATTAAAATAAATAATGCTGATAGTATGTTATATGGACAGCTTGGTAGTTTGAATCCCAATATTCAATCAGATGTAATACAAAATGGCAATTTAATGTTACTATATCTTTTGATGATGCCATTAATGTAGATCTATCTGGATGCAACATTATGCAATTATTCTTAGACATTACCATCTTTCAATTGTTTCACAGTCTCTTTCCTACCAATATATGCACAATTGTTATCAAAGTATATGAAGACTTTCAATATTTCAACATGAACCTCTTTGAATATAACAGTCTATCTATGACATTGAACTTTGCTACTCAGAATTACGTCTAATTGTTCAATGCCTAAGTCAAATGATTAGGCTATTAGAAACAGGACATTTCGTAACATTAATTTAAAAATCAATAATTTAGAATCTCAAATCTCCTTCAAAATGTATAATTAATTTAAATACTTATAATTTCAAAAAATTCAATGCCAGTAACATTTATTCTGAAGCTATCAAAAGATTACAAAATTCCAAATTGTTCTCTTACAAATAAATTATACCACAAAATGTCAGAAGTGGAGAAATTTGCTCATTATTGGAGTCTTCAACAGATAGTGAAGTCGTTCCATTCCACACTGCAACAACACCTCCTCAACATTTACATTTAGGCTGATGTGTAGTAAGAACAATTTGTGCCACACAAGTGCCACACAAGTGCCTACCAATGTTCATCTCCAACCTTTTTCTTACAGCCACCATTTCCAAAAAGCGAGCATCTGACCATTTCAACTTGACTTCCAATTTCTTTGCCATTGCTGAATAGGCCACCACCAACATTTCAAAATCATATTTGAAGTGAACCTTAATTGGACCAGTCACAAAAATATTGTGACTTCCAGAGCATGCCAGACTGTGTACTGTGCTGTGAATAATGTACCTCCGGCCTGCTGAAAGTTTGTCCATGAGTTAAAAAGCAGAAATCAGGAATGGGATGGAATTCTTTCAACTACCTGGATGAGTGCAGCTCGAACAACATTGAATTGCTGAGGGGCAGATCCACTGGAGTCCAAAAGGAGTTAAATTCAGACATCTTTATTATCAGCAGGTCAGGTTTTTAATTCTGAAGTCTATTGAAAATTAATTATAGTAACAGTCTTTCATATATAATTTTAAGAGAAGATCACCATCCAGTCGCCTTGTCCATGTCATCCCATTTTCTTATGTAAAATACTTTTTTCAACATTAATACAGACATACAAAGCATATAGAATCCTTGAACCAGATCAGACATCTCAAAGTTGTTCAGTAGAGCAACTCTATTTACAGCAGTACTTTTAACAGCTTCATTCTCCACATCACCATCAAAGAAAAAGCAGCCTGCTTAATTGGCACTCCATTCATTTAATTCAATATTATGTCCCTCTCCACAGCAACAGTAGTGTAGCACTGCAGCAAATTACCAAGACTCCTTCAGTAGCATCTTTCAAGTACGTGACCTCCATCAGCTAGAAGAATGATGGCATCGAGTGCACAATAATCGAATAACTTCCAAGTTCCCCTTCAAACACAATCCTGACTTAGAACTGTACTGCTGTTCCATCAGTGTCACTGAATGAAAGTTCTGAAATTCTCTCTCTCTTCACAGCACCATGGGTGTCTCTATACCACATAATGTGCAACAGTTCAAGGAGGTGTCTCTCCGCCATCTTATCAAGTTCAATTAGGAATGGGTAATAACTTGTGGTCCTTGCCAGCTATACCCTCATCCTATAAATAAATAAATAAATAATGGATGGCATGTGAGTTATGTATGAGTTATTCTAAATTTGATTCAGAATTTGACTTTGTGTAATTCAATGTACAAGTAATAATACCATAGGAGATAGAAACATTCTATCTATCAAGTCTGTGTATGTATTCAACAAGATCATTGGTAACCTTCTACCTCAATTGCACCATCCAACAGTATCATCATATTCCCTGCTGACCTAGAGATCCACAAATATACTGATCTCTACCTTGACAATACTCTTCTTTCTCAGCTTGCCATGGATGAAGATTTTAGGAAGCTTGGACCCAAGCCCACTGACGGTTAGTCAGATCAGCAAACTAGATTCATAGTCATTGAGAAGTACAGCAAAGAAACAGACTCAGTCCAACTCGTCCATGCTGACCATATATCCTAAATTAATCTAGTCCCATTTGCCAGCATTTGGCCCATATCACTCTAAGTTCTTTTTATTCATATACCCAACCAGATGCCTATTAAATGTTGTAATTGTACCAGCCTCCACCACCTACTCTGGCAACTCATTCCATATACGGACTACCCTCAATGTGAAAAGGTTGCCCCTTATGTCCCTTTTAAATTTTTTCCCTCTCACCCTAAACCTATGCCCTCTAGTTCTCTTATAAACCTCTTTAAAGTCACCCTCTAACTCTCCAGGGAAAACAGCACTAGCATATTCAGCATTTCCTTTCAGCTCAAATCCTCCAACCCTGGTAACATCCTTGTAAGTCTTTTCTGAACCATTTCAAGTTTCACAACATCTTTCCAATAGGAGGGAGACCAGAATTGCACACAATATTCTAAAAGTGTTCTAACCAATGTCTTGTTTAACTGCAAACTGACCTCTCCTTCTGGAGCAGGTGAAGGTGTAGTTGCAATTGGTGACAACTAGATCTAACCATTTCCCCCACTCTCTCTATCATGCTGGGTATTTACTGTCTCAAATGCCTCTGTGTCACGCAAGCTCTGGCATTATTAGCCATCATGATTTATGACTTGTGCTTCCCACTAACAGTGGTTGATATGACACATAAAGAGAACTTTCCTCAGGGAGTCCTTATACATGAAGCATGTCTATTCTATTTACAAGTGATCAGTTCTCCATCCACTTCTGGACAGGTGGCTGTTGCCCATCTGGGCAATGTAACTCACACAACATAGTGGGCTTTGCAGGAAAATGGCCTCAATAGCAGCAATATTGGTGAAGTCCAGAACTTCAATGTTGTGATATGGCTCTGCCAATGGATCTTGGCGATGCTGTGGAAGCAACATTAACGGAATTACTCTGGAATGTGCACATGTTGGCAGTACAGAACACTTGAGTCTGTTCCATACAGAAAGGTGGTGAGACCCATACACCAACACTCTGAAACACTGTGGTTGCTCCACACTCATTTGTGGTCAGGCAAATGTGTTGTTTGTTTCAGAAAGCCTGTTTCCACTTCCTTTTCTGGCATCAAATGACATGATGCTTCCCTGAAAGGTAAATTATTATGCCAATGCTTGATGATCTATATTCTACTTGTGGTGCAGGATAATGGAATACTTCTGTTTTATTTAAACTGATTGTTAGTCTGAAGAGTTGGTACCATCTCAGGAAAAACATTTGGCAGACTAATTCTGGAGAGGATAATCCAGTGTTTAAATATCCCATTCAAACTCTGAAATGATCCACCCAGCTTCCATTGGCTAATGAACCAGATAACGGTAGGTTTATCCAATTCCATAGTGTACTTTGAGGATCTTCTCGAGCACAACAACACCTGGAAATATGCTAAGAGCAAGTGGAAGACCTTATCCAGAAAATATTGCACTGAGCCGGTGTGCAGTCTCTCAAAGAGCAAGCAATAGTGGCCTAACTGGGACATGTAGTGAGTACTGTCTAGTGATGCAAAGATACAAGCAATGATACTGCAACTCAATCCCACAAGAAATAGGAAAGCAATGTACGCATTCTATGTTCCTGAACTTCCTCACAGTAGCTGTGCTGCTGACAGACTTACCATAGAGAAAAAGCAAAGGTAGTGTGGACTGAGAAATGCCAAACTGTTTTTGAAAAGCTGAAGATTATTATCACAAGTGAGCATCTTTATGCCAAGCATTTAAAGTAGCCATCAATGAAGGTGACATTGGAAAGATGAATTCAGAAGTGAGACATTGATTAGATACTTTTACCAAAAGCAAGACCAGCAAGAGACACCAGCAAAAACATTGGTTTATCACTGACTCTCAAATATTTGAGATATATGTTTAAAATGGGTACTGAGAGACTACAGATTATACTAACAACAATCCATTAACTTCTGTGAGAGGTTTGAGACCCAGAACATTAGGTTAACTTGGGGAACCTTGCCTGGAGTCTTATAATATAAGGCACTTAAACCTCCAGTTCTAAATATCTGAAAAGTTAAAGAAAACTGATTTTGTTTTATTGCTCACTGTATGTTCACATTAGCAGCTCCATTATTGGACTGGTGTTGCATTACTTAATTCACAAGGAACCATGATCATGGGCGTGCCTTCCTTTTCATAATTTGATTGACAGCTGTAAATGGTTTTGATTCAACGTGGGGCTATGAATTCCAATGTTTGTTGGACTCAAATGAAATGTATGATTTTATTGAGTTAAATGAATTTGTATCATATGTGCTGTTATGATGCAAGTGATTTTTCTCAATATAAAAAAACCTGCAGTAGCCTTAATTTATATAATACTTTTTTTTATATTTGTGCATGATTTTAGAACTCTCTCTGAGAGCTGGACCAATGTTTTATGTGTCAATCTTTTTTTTAAATCTCAAGCACTCTGCTAAAGCCTCCAAATGGGCTCTTCTTTTACCATGATTCCACACTGGCAGCTCCCTTCTTTGGGATCACCCATTCAAATTGCCAAACCAACTCATTCCCCACACCAAAAATATTAATTTTGGGTGGAGTGTGCACCAGAAATTCTTCCCTCTCTACTTATGAACTGGGATCAAAAATCAGAGCTCATATCTGATGAAGCACATACTGTCAAGTACTTACCTTTACAACATAACACAAGATGTATTTAACTCAATGTTATTCGGAAGACTTTGCAAACATAAAATTGTTGATCATTTACCTATTTAACAACATCAAAAATAACTAATTAGTTGAAATGCTTTGACCTATCTCCGTGTGATGAGCATAATATGAATTTTAGCAATATTACCTTGCAAATTTATTAAAAGCTTTCACTACACATAGGTTGCTCACTAATGGAATGCCCATAGCATTGTAAGGAAAGCAATGATGAGTACTGTGATAATGGCTGAGAAAGGATTTCATTTTATAGAAGAATATTGATAATGGCCAATGTTAATGTCTTCTTGTGAACTTCATTTTAAATTTTGTGGACAGAATTATACTGAAGCAGAACAAAGGTTTTCCAGGTTTACACTGGGTGATGGGCAAATCTCAAGAGTTGGTGATTATTTAAATTTATAATCTCAGATCATCATTTCTAATAAGCTTCTTCACTTGTTGCAAAATTAGACGACAATGAAAAATTAAAGTTATAGAATGTTGATGTTTTCTCATGCTGGCAGTAATCTCTTTGCTTTGATTTTCAGTGAGAAATTACAGTAATACATCAGAGAAACAGACCCTTTGGTCCAACCAGTCCATGCCAACCATAATCCCAAACTAAACTAGTCCCACCTGCCTGCACTTGGCCAATATCCCTCCAAACATTCTTATTCATGTACTTATCTGAATGCCTTTTAAACATTGTAACTGTACCCGCATTCATCACTTCCTCTGAAAGTTCAGTCCATACAGGAACCATTCTCTGTGTAAATATATTGCCTCTCCCCTCATTTTTTTAAAATCTTTCTCCTTTCACCTTAAAAATATGACCCCTAATTTTGAAATGCCCACCCCCCCGGGAATAGACACTATGTAGTTTATTCACACTAAAACTGAATTAAAACCTCATTTTTAACACAATGTTTATGAAGAATGCCCAATATGTTCTATGAATCCTAAAAGGTTTGAAAAGTATGTACTGTTTGATGAAACAGACTCAATCCTGAGTAATGTGGAAATTTATTTTTACGAAGTACAATCTCTTTGCTTTGTGCTTCTAACAGTCTGCTGAAACTTCTTTTACTCAGTCTTTGACTATGAAACAAATTCTTTCAAACTCGAGATTATATTTAGTGTAATTTCAAAGTAAAAGCTGGATTCAGTAAATGGATTACTATTCAGCAAATGTATTATGAAGTCAATATCTTTGTACTTGCCAAGATACTTAACTCAAAGCCTAGCAGAAAGCTGATGATAACTGACTTACATGAAGGGAATTAGTGATTTCTATTGATTTCAGTAGAGGCTGAACTAGATAACTTTCAACTTATTTTGCCATGGGTAACAGATAAGTAACTTAAAATTCGTAGAAAACATCGAAATTGTTTAATAAATAGGATACTCCACCCCAAATTTCTGTTTTTCTCTACATTTCAGAGTCTCTATGAGAAAATGGTACAAACTTCCAGAAAATAAGGTCATGGGAGTTGATGAGGTAGTGCGATGTTATAGTGTATAATCCTGCAATCCTGGCAATGTTCAGTTGAACAAGGTTTGAATCTATTATGGCAGATGGTGGGATTTAAATTTTTTATAAGTTTGGAATGAAAAGTCTCATGATAAACGTAAAACCATTATTGATTGTTATAAAAACCCATCTGATTCACAAATACCCTTTGGGGCTGCAAAACTGCTATCTTTCCCAAATCTGGCCGGCATCTGACTCCAAACCCACAACAAGATTGACTTGGAACTGTGCTCTGAGGTGACTGAGCAAGTCACTCAGTTTTATCAAGTCTCAATAAAGTAATAAAACTGGACTGATCATAAACACTAGAAACAATAAGAGCAAACTCACCCCTGTTAGCCTTGGAAAACACACCTTACAAACAAGTGTGGTTTAGTGCCAAAATTGGGAGAGTTATCTGAAAAGCAAGCAACAGTCATACCTAGCATGCAACATCTCAGCTCTGTCAGCATCCCCAGGTTTGCCCTGTCCCACTGGCAGGACAGACCCAGCAGAGGCAGCAATATCTTGGCACACAGTTGGGAGAGAATTCCTCTGGGAGTCCTCAGTATTGACTCCAGACTACATGATATCTCATGTCATCTGGACAAACATGGACAAGGAAAATTTCTGCTAATTACCATAACTGACCACATTGTTCTCCCACCCTAACCCCACCCATCTGATGTCAGTATTTTTCCATACAGAACAGCACTGGGAGGAAGCACTGAAGGTGACAAGAGCACAGAATCTGCACTGTCAGGGATTGGGGAGCAACTTCATGAAGGTCATCACAAAGATTGGCTCAACTGCTGGTCAACTCTAACAGAACAAAGTGACTGGACTGGATCTTCAGCAGGTGATGAAGAGGCCAACAAGAGGGAAAACACACTTGTTTTAATTCTCACCTCGGTGCATCTATCTATGTCAGTATTAGTAGAAGTGACAACTGCAGAGTCTCATCTTCATCTTAAGGGCACTACCACTGTGCTAAATGAGGTAGACTTCAAATAGACCTGGCAACTCAAAGCTGGGCATCCATGAACTGCAGAGGGCCATTAGCAGCAGCACGTTTGTATTCAAATACAATCTGCTACCTCATGAACAAACAGATTCCCCACTCTAACATATCATCAAGGCCCAGGATCAATTCTGGTCCACTGAAGTGTGTAGGAGAACATGCCAGGAACAGCATCAGCCAAACTTAAAAATGAGATAACAGCTTAGTGAAGCTGCTTCACAGCTCCATGTACATGCCAACAGCATAAGTAGCAAATGATTGACAGAGCAAAGCAATTCCAAAACCAAGGGATCAGATCCAAGCACTGTAGTCCTTCAACATCCAGTTGGCAATGATGGTGGATAATTAAACAACTCACTGGAGAAGGAGGCTCCACAAATATCCCCATCCTCAATAATGGGGAAAACAGAATATCAATGCAAAGGATCAAATTTTTTCAAAAGTCAGGAGTGACAAATGGATAATTTAATTTGAGTTAGTCCAGATATCCCCGATCACATTCAGATCAGATGGAGCTAACTTGATTTTCAGTTCCAATAATGGCTCCTCAGATACTGAAGCAGGCATGTTGCTTGTTGCCATTCATAATATCTACTGCTGGCAAAGCTATTCACCCAGAATCTTTTCATGCATCAGGGCAAACTGCCTGTGGAGGTACAACTACTGCTAACAATATCCATATTTTATAGTTAAAGTCCAAATTCCAATTTTGCACTAACTTTGGAATTCTTAGTTTAGGTGATTGTCTGACCACTGATGAGTTTTTTTCCTCATCAAGTTAAAAATGGGAGTATTGTTTGAGATGGTTAAGCAAGAGTTAACTTTGTAAGTGTGTTCTGCTTTTAATATGTCCCTATATGTGCCAATCACAGAAAACCTCATCCAACTATAGGAATATATTTTTTAATCTTTGATATTTTAATAATAATCTAATTTGAAGACCTTCCCATTTTAGAATCTATGAGATTTTCTTTCCAATGATTTTGGAAGTAATATTGGACAAGTTCAAAAACTTATAGGCAATTCACTGTAACAATGGAGCAAGTCAAAAAGAAATGTACCATTACATTTACACCAAAATGTAAATACATTAATTGACTTGACTGATAAAAAAACCACAAATATTCTGTTCAAGAGCAAAGAACACATAACTGTGAGTTTTGTTGCAGCTATCTTTCCTTTAACATGGTAAATTTTCCAGACGTGCGGCAGAAACTCAGTTAACATATGTAAGCAAATTTTCCTCAGAGATTTCACCTAATATTTGGCAACAGAACAAGGGCATCTTTGAGGAAGTCCTGGACCAGTATTTTCAGCTTAATTTTTAAGAAAGGTAATGATATGAATTTGTGTTAGTAGGGGGTTGCAAAACAAGGTGCCAGTACGTCATTGTTAATTTCATGCGCAATATTTACCACCAGTCCAGGGTATACAGACTTTGCTGAGGAAACACCGATAAAAAAGAGAATTATTCAGAATCAGACATGCTTCAGATTGAGCTTTCCAGTATTTGCATAAAATCAGAAAGCAATATTCTGTTTCAATCAGAACAGCATCCTTGACACTGGAGTTCAATGTGATAACAGCAGATTAATAATATCTTCTTTGTGCACAATAGATCATTATAATCATTAATCATACTGTATTTATGGCATGAAAATAAATTTTAATTAACCAAACGACAGGGAAAAGAGAAAGATGTGTTGCTGAAGGTAATATCAAGGCTGCTCGGTCATATGGAAACTGTTCAAGTGAACAATGATTTTTATATGCACTCAGGGCCAGGGGATGGCAGGCAGTTTACATTACCCTTTGCACATCCACACACGAAATTGTAGACTGTAAGACGTTATTACCATTTGGACATTTCCTAAATTAAATTCGACAGTATTTATCAATTTTGTGCACTCTTCACTTTTAAACTGGATACGTCAGACTTACAACAAGCAAGACACAGTTCCAAAATATTGAGGTAACTAGATTAAAGAAAGGGACGTTCACCTCTCTGATTGTTTTAGATTTTTTTCTTTAATTTTATTTTCATCTTAAACAGAACTTATGATTAATTAAAACCACATAGGATGATATGAAAATATACAATGAGAAAAGATCATTTGATCCATCAAATCTGTTCTTTGCACAGGTACAATAAACACTCCTATTACAGACTCTACTGAGACCAATTAATCTCCTGTGGAAAGGTTCTGCTATTTTTCCAACTCTCGTCTCCCTTCCAAATCTGGAATATCTGCTCAATAGTTACCATATACCCATGACCACTGGCCTCTTTTTCCCTTGGATGCAGGAATTTATAATCCATCACGGTCTGCTTGGCATTTCATCATTCCCACTTGGCTTAACCTCATAACATGCAGTTGCAAAGCCAACCAGAGATTTGTTCAGTGTGAACTGTGTTATCTCAGAATCCATTTTATGTATTCATAACACTTTGCTTTAGATTGCAACTTCTGTGCCTCACTGCTATTCACTTGCCATGAATCCTGTTGGAATAAAGCTACAATATAATTTTGATGTGCAACCTGGGCAGCCTCTTCATGAGATTTTCCTTCCCCTAGATAGTAGTTTGAAAAGAAAGATGATTTTTGATGGGTTTTAAAAGGCACAGGGTGAGATGACTTAGACACATTGTTTAATAGTTAATGGTCCAGGTATTGAATATTAGTTTTAATTTATGGAATACTGAAGCTCACCATCTATTTCAAACTCAGACAATTCCAGATCAATTAGCAGGATATATCTCCTTTAAATCTGCACTCCAAATAGGAAGGATGGTTTCAAGTTCATTGATGGGATTATAGGTAAATAGACAGACAAGTACAGGCAACCAGCCAGCAGGAAACACAGGCATCTCAATCCCATTTCCCATTAGGTTCTAAGACATAAGTGAATCTACGACTTGGGATAAAATGACTCATTTAGTTTTTATTTCTTCGATTTGGACGTAGTTTCGGAGGATAGTTATTTGAAGCAGAGATGTGTTTGCATCTCCTACTGAATATGTTAACTTTCTGTCTATAAAATATTGCAACTTGATCATTTGTATCTGGTCAAACTCTTCCAATCTACCTTCAGAAAGTCTCTAGCTTGTAAACAAATGGGTTTCGATGTTAAATTAAGTTGGGTAGGAGATATAATGTAAAGAAAGGAACTCAACAGGTCAGGCAGCTTTTGTGGAGAGAGAAACAGAGCTAACGTTTCACGTCCAATGACTCTTCTTCAAGAGCAGACAGTTGGGCTTGGTACAAAGAATAAAATGTGTGGAATGTAACCTCAACTCTCTTATTTTAACAGTGAAGATGATGGAGAATCCAAGTGTCCCTTCAGTGAGAGGAAGGGGATAGTTAATATATTTAGATTGGGCTTCAACAGTTCAGTTGGGAGACTTTTTTAAAGCCACAGCTGCCACATAGATTTCTTAGGCAGCAAAGCTGTGGCAGTATATTCCAAAATTCCTTTTGATTGAGTATTCTCAGACACTTAAGGAAGTCTTGAGGGCTCCCCTAATTCTAATCACTAATCCCAATCCCAATGCCCAGTCCCAATCACAGGTGTTCCCATACCCAGCCCCATTTGCTGACTGCATCGGCCTCCCAGTATTGAAAGACCATTCCAGAGGCCAGACCTTATCCACTGTGAAAACTGCACATTTGGATAGCTGCCAAATAGGAGAGAGAGTTACAAATGTTAATGATGTCCTGTCAATAGGTTTGATAGGACTTCAGTGTCCCAGCTGTGAAAGAGGGTAGAGGACAAGAAAAACTAAAAGGAATCTCTGTGGATAAGAGGGAAGCTTAAGTATCCAGAGATTTCCTAATGTACAAGCCATACAGAGTGGTACTGGATATAATAAAGAAACAACCTTCATGCTCAAATGAGGCATGAATGCCTGTATAAAAACCATCTGAATGCAACATGAAGAGATAAAGAAAGAAACAAGAAGATGAACAAACCAGCAAAGGAAAGAATACATAGAACAAGATGGAGACAGAGGCTATGTTCTGAATTAGTTGAACATAATGTCCAGAAGGCTGTACAGAGTCAAGATGAAAAGATAAGATGCTGTTCCTCGAGCTCATGCTGAGTTTCACAGAAACACGAGAGCAGGTCATAGACAGAAAGGTTAGCTTGGGAGCAAGATAGAGAATTATGATGACAAGCAAGTGAAAGTCTAGGTCATGCTTGTAGACAGAATGGAGATGTTCTGCAAAATGGTTTCTCAACAGGTGTTTAGTCTCTAATGTAGGGCAGAGCACATTGTGAGCAGCAAATTACTCCATTGAAAGAAGTACAGATTGCTGTTTCATATGAAAGAACTGTTCTGGGCAATGGGCAATAAGGGGGAGGTGAAAGAGGGGGAGGTGTATCTCCTCTGGTAAAGGAAGGAGCCTTAGGGAATCAATAGAGGGTTAAAGGTGACTGAAGACTAGACGAGGGTGTCACAGAGGGAACAGTCTTTTCAGAATGCTGAAGGGGGAGGGCAGTGAGAGGTGTATTTGGTGATGGCATCACATGAGAGTTGGTGAAATGTGGTGTTAAATTGAGAGACTGGTGGGGTGAAAAGTGAGGACAACGGAATCCTGTCATGGTACTAGTGGGGAAGGGGAAGAGATAAGGACATAAGTATATGAAATGGATTGAAGAAGGTGGAGGATTCTGTCAACCACACTGGGAAGCAATCCCTGCTTGAGGACAAAGGAAAAAATGTCAAAGACATTGATGTAGAATGCTTCACCATTAAAACAATTCTGATTGAGACAGAGAAACCCGGAGATTGAAGTGACGCTCTTAACAGAAGCAGGTTATGAGGAAGAACAAGTGAAACAATCTGACCTGAAACTCTTGTCTCTAAATGTACATTAATTCTTTCGTAGGGTTTTTGAAGCATTTTAAGTAAATAACATACAGTAAAATGCTATCAAGGTACCTTTGCCTTTACTAATAAAGAATAATTGATCTGTCATTTCCAAATCTATTTGCACTCCCTTATGAATAACGTGCTATTCTGTGGTGCTCAGCTGCAACATCTACATTTCAAGAGTTCCTGAAAATGCTTCCAGGAGATTTAAGAGTAGTATTGATGACTGGTCCAAGTGGTTTCTGCAGAATTAGAAGCAAATAGTGCAATAATTGGCACAAACACAATAGGGGTTGATTTCTGAAGTGACAAACATGAATCCAGGATGGCTTGTTACCTCCCTGGTACCAGAGACAAGGATATCACTGCAGTGCACTCTGAATGGGGAGGGTGAACAGTCAGAGGTCACAGTTCATACTGGTACCAACAACAGGTAGATAAAAGCATGAAATCATGCAACCAGATTTAAGAGAGCTAGATCATAGTCTCAGAATATGGAATAGGCCATTTATGAGATTATGTGAAACTTATTCACTCAGTAGGTGAACCTATTGAATTCTTTACCACATAAGGACATGAAGCCTAGTCACTGAATATATCTAAGAAAGAAATAGATTTCTAGATACTAAAGGCATCAAGGAACATGGGAGAGCACAGAAGTGTAGTGTCAAGGTAGATTAACAGCAATGACCAGGTGAAATGGTGGACAGAGCTTAATGGACTGAATGATCAACAGCTGCTCTACTTTTCTATATTTCTATGTTCCTAGAAAGGAGACTAAGAAGCAAGACCTCAATGTTAATCATCTCTGGATCATTCCCAATGCCGTCGTAATGAGTACAGAAATAACGCTTGCAAGCAGATGAATATGTGGCTGGATAGCTAATGTCATAGGGAGTGCCTTTGATTGCTGGGATTTTGGGATTAGTTTTGGGAAAGATGGGACCTTAATAGGCAGGACAGGATGCACCTGAACAGTGTCAGGTATTGGCAGAAGGCTTAAAATTAACTTGGCCAGAATATAGGAATCAAGATATTGTGATCTTTCTCTTCTTCATGTCGAGTCCTCAGTAGATAAACAAACCCCAGTGATTTCATGATAGCACGTTAGAGCCAACCAAAAAGACAGATTCCAAAAATTAAACCATCTGAGCTCACCAGCCTCAACAAAATAATATCAGGAAGGACAATAAAAACAGAAAGTGCTGGAGAATTCATCAAATCTGGCCATATATTGTTCAGAGAGAAACAGAGTTAACGTTTCAATGAAACTTCACCCAACAGCTCTTCTTCACACAGTAAAATCGAAAATGAACTCTTATTCTTCTGCCATTTCATCTGCCAAGCGATTTCCCTTTAAGGAAGAGCAGTAAATACTAGCATGTCATTACTTTTTATTAATTTATGGGATGTGGGCATCACTATCTAGGCCAGCATTTATTGCCCAGAGGGCAGCTAAGACTCAACCACATTGCAGCCACATATAGACCAGACCAGATAAGGGCAGAGATTTCCTTCCCTCATTAATTAACTAGGTAGGTTTTTCCTGACTATCAGCAATGGTTTAGTGGTCATCATTAAACTCTTATTTCCAGATTATTATTAAACTTAAGCTCCACTATGGCAGGATTTGAACCCAAGCCCCTAGAACATTACCTGGATCTCTAAATTAACAGTTTAGCAATAATGCCACTAGGCCATCACCTACCCACTTTATAGGCTAGTTGTTATTTCATGTGCTACACACTCCTGCAAAGCACCAACAATGAATACATAATCTAACCTCACCGTTTCTGCCAAGGTCAACTCAGCAAACTGCAACCAGATGCAGTATTCAAACAACAGGTATGACAAGACTCAAGCACATTAAAGCTATTGTTCCTTAAATTTATAATGTAAGCTCTTTATATGTTGCAGATTCTTGAACATTGGTGGCAGGATCTGACATTTAACAACATTATTCATTTCAGAAGAATGCTGTGAACAATATGTTTAATACAGTTTGCTGTTTACTAATTAAGGGTAAGGTTTACAAGCACATGAGACAAAAGGAATAAGAATAAAGAACAGCACAGGAACAGGTCATTTAGCCCACCAAGACTGCATCATTACATGATGCCATCCTAAACTAAAAAACCCTTTGCCTCCACAGAGTCTATGACTCTCTATTACCTGCCTATTCATATATCTGTTTAGATGCTTCTTAAACATTTGTATTGTATCTGCTCGGTAAAAACAATGACTGCAGATGCTGGAAACCAGATTCTGGATTAGTGGTGCTGGAAGAGCACGGCAGTTCAGGCAGCATCCAAGTAGCTTCGAAATCGACACTTCGGAAGGGCTTTTGCCCAAAACGTCGATTTCGAAGCTACTTGGATGCTGCCTGAACTGCTGTGCTCTTCCAGCACCACTAATCCAGAATGTATTGTATCTGCCCCCAGCACCTTTTCTGGCAGCACATTCCAGACACTTACCACCCTCTGTGTAAATATATTGCCTCTCACAGCTCTTTTAATCTTACCCCTCTTTTACCTTAGACTTATGTCCCCTAGTAATTGACATTTCTACCCTGGGAAAAAAATTCTGACTGTCCATTCAATCTATGCCTCTCATTATTTTGTAAACTTCTATCAGGTTGCCCCTCATCCTTTGCCATTCAAATGAAAACAAACCAAGTTTGTCCAATTTCCCCTCATCGCAAATACCCTTTAAACCAGTCAACATCCTGGTATACCGTTTCTGCACCCTATCCAAAGCCTTCACATCTTTCTGGCAGTGTGGTGACCAGAGCTACACACAATATTCCAAATGTGGCTAAATTAAAGTTATACAGTTACAACTTCACTTGCCAATTTTATACTCTATGCCCTGACCAATGAAGACAAGCATGCTGTATGCTTTCTTGACCACCATTATCCATTTGTGTTGCCAATGTCAGGGAACTGTGGACCACTATGCTGAGATCCTTCTGTATGATGATGCTTCAAAGGATTTTGCAATTTACAGTATTCTTCCCTCCTGCATTAGACTTCCCAAAATGCATCACCTTGCATTTGTCCAGGTTAAACTCTCCCTGCCATTTCTCTGCCTAAGTCTCCAACCTATCTATATCTTGCTGTATCCTCTGACAATTCTCACTATCCACAACTCCTGAAATATTTGCATCATCCATAAACCTATCAATGAGACAACCTACATCATCTTCCAAATCATTTATGTATATTACGAAAACCAGGGATCCCAGCACTGATCTCAATGCAACACCATTAGTCAAAATCTCCAGTCTAAAAAACACCCTTCTACCACTACTCTCTATCTTCTATGACCAAGCTAGTTGTTTATCTATCTTAGCAGCTCACTGTAGATCCCATGTGACTTCACTTTTTGCATCAGCCTGCCATGAAGAGCCTTGCCAGAAGCCATGCTAAATGGACAACATGCGCTGCCCTCATCAATCATCACTTCCTCAAAAACCCAATCAAGATTGAGAAACAAAACCTCCCCTGCACAAAGCCAGGCTGTCTATCACTAATAAGTCCATATTTTTCCAAATAAAGCTTGTAGTTTCCCGGATTATCCCTGGTGTTTTTTTAAACAAAAGAATATCTTGGCTATACTCCAGTTCTCTGGGACTTCTTTTATACAAGGCCCCAGCAAATTCCTCACCTGCCTCCTTCAGTATCCTGTGATAGATTCCTTCAGGTCCTAGGGCTCTCTCAATACTTTTCAAAACATCCAACACTTTCTCTTTCTTTAATATCAATATGCCCTGGAATATTAGCATACACCTCTCTAGAATCACCAATAACCATTCCTTCTCCATTGTGAACACCGATGCAAATTATTTATGTAAAGTCTTAAGTTTCTCGAGAAGGTGACTTAAAAGAAGTTCTGGGATTTAATGTTAATGAACCGAAACCTGTAACCTATTCTAAAAGATGAAGGCCTTAACAAACTAGGTTTGTTCAATATATTATTTCAGTTGCATGACACTGTAACCTTTTGCTATAAATTATGTGTCTTGTGATCCTGCTCCACAGCTACCTGCTGAAGGAGCAGTGCTCCAAAAGTTAGTGTTTCCAAATAAGCCTGTTGAACTATAACTTGGTGTCATGTGATTTTTATCTTTGTCCACCCCAGTCCAACACCAGCTCCTCCACATCACAGATAGGTGGAGACAGAAATTAGAGAAAGAAAACTAAAGGTAGACAGAAAAGTAGTTTTGACAGTAAGCCAAGGAGAAAGAGCATCTAGATAAATGTTGATGGGGACAATGAGTAGGTGAAAATAAGTTGGCTGTGCTGAAAGCAACCCAGGTCATGATGGGATCTGGGTTGTGGGATGGGTGTAAGACATGGAAGGAGATATTCATGCTGTTACACTGTTAAACTTGATATTGAGCTCTGAAGACTAATCTACCTAAGCAGAAGATGAGGTGTTGTTCGTCCACTTTACATTAAGTCTTGCTCGAGCACTACAGCTTTGTTTTATGATGTAAGAATCTTTGGCTAGCAGTAAAAAGTGGCAATTTGGAACAGAAACAAATTAGCTATGGTCTTATTGGATGGCACAGCAGGCTGTAAGGCCTACTTGCCCTAATTCTGTTCCTAATTTGTGTGTTTGCATTGTCATATGACAGTATGCAAAGCTGTTGGCCTTTGTCTAACCAGCAGTTCTATGAGGTGGGACTACTTCCTATAGATGGACAGTTGGCCTGCCTCATTAGAAAATGAAAACAGGCAAATGAAGGATAGGTGTTCTCACCTTTTAAAATTTACAATAGGGTGTGACAAGCCACTCAGTTTATAATCTAGTCTTTTCCAGATACAATTGCTCTTCCAGAAATCACTAGAGATTTCCTCTCTATACTTTGTAGTTTCAGACAATTTAGAAATCCCTCCTTATTTGAAAGTTATTTGGCCAATCTGATTTACCTTGAAGAGGACTGAAGAGTTTCTCACATTTTTTTTAATTTATCAGTTGAATCACCATATGTCCATTCTTCTATTATATGTAGTTAGGTTTCTGTTTTGTAAGGGGATGGGAATGTTTTATTCATCTAAATAATCAAACACTGGGAAAAAAATCAAAGTAATAATTTTTGTTTCTGCCAAAACCTACACCTTGTTTTCTCTGACACACTGCCTACAATTCAGCTGTTCATGAAGTCTGAACCACGCAAAGCTTCAATTCAGTTACCAGCATCAAAGTACCAAAATGTGCCAAAGCCTTTGTGCATTTGCAAAAATGTAAGGGTCAGATTGCTTACCCTGTTGTGCCTGCACAGGCAATGCAATGATGTCAACTTGCAGAACAGTAACAGCACATTAATTCCCAGACCTCATAAAAAGGACTGAATTTGGAGGCATGAATCATATGTGACAGTCCTCTGTGACAGACAAACATGGGAAACCAGAAATACCACCAGTTTAGTGAACTTTGAGTTAAACATGATCAAATCATAGACTTACCCTGGAGCAAAAATAAGACAATATTGCCACTTGGCGATTTCATTAGCGTGTGTTCAAGATAGGCTTGCAATAGCACAACCATTTGATGAGCCCTTGGAAATTAGATGCCTTTTTTCTGACCCTACACATTCTGACATGGTCAACCCTGGAGCACATCAGCAGATACACTGCTAAAGTAACCATGAGACTGACACTCTGAACTAAATAGGTTCACATTATTTGTCTCTGATCTCTACAGTTCAAACACCTGTTGAGCAAATTTCTTAATTCAGCAACAGAAACTGTCATGTTTCTGCATTTTTCTAAGTAAAAGGGCAAGGCCAACGACTTGAATCCACAAAAATCGAGCAGGTTAAGGGCAGGTAGCTACAGAAGGAACAATAAAGTCAACATTAACATTTTTACAATACTGTTGGATACTGGATTCTTTGCCTTTAAATAATATGGAACATCAAAAAGCATTTTTTTCATTGCATTGTCTTCTAGAATCACAAATGTAATAATCACAGAATAGTTGTAGCACAGAAAGAGCCATTCTGCTTGTTACATTTACATTTAATCTCCAAATCAGAAATTTACCCAGTTCCACTCACTGTAAGCTTTGCATTTTCTTCTGTTTCAGATAATGATTCGATCCACTTTTAAATGCCTCAACTGAATCTGCACACGTAGGCAGTGTATTCCAGATCTCAATCACTCCATGGGTAGAAAAGAATTTCCTCTTGTCTTCATTCCTTGCTTTTGCCAGTTGGACTCTTGAATCTGCATCCCATTGTTTTGGATCTTTTCAACAATAGGAAGTCTCTTCATATCTACTCTGACCAGTTTACTCTTTTGAATTCATCAATCAAATTTCCTCACAACTGCCTCTTCTCCAGGGAAAACATTTTCAACCTCTCCAAACTATCCACTTAACTGCAATTCCTTATTCCTAGAACTATTCTGTGAATCTTTTCCATACTACCTCTAATTACTTCTTAAAGTGTGGCACCCAGAACTGGACAATACTTCAATTGAGATCAAAACATAATCTATACAAGTTAAACACAATGCTTGCTTTTGTACTCTAGATCACTATTAATAAAGCCCGAGATGTTAAATTCTTGCCCAACTGCTCTGTCAACCTATCCTGCCACCTTCACTGATTTATGCACATATACAGCCAGGCCCCTCTGCTCCAGTATTTAGTGAAGAATTATACCTTTTATGTTATATTGTGTCTCAAAGTTTGTCCCATCAAAATGAATCAAAACATTGATTCCCTGAAGTTGAATTACATCAAAACCAAGGAAATTAGTTTTTTAAATTCCAATTTTTTTTTGTGTTTGGCCTAAATTCTGATGACCTTTTCAAGTCTAATTGAATGCCCAAGATGTTTATATTAAAGTTGGGAAATGCAAATGCATTATGAACTGCAACTTCTCAGCTGCCATAGTAATATAGGCAAAATGATAAGTCCCAAAATTGTCAAGAACTCTTCCACTACAGTTGCCTCCAGACATCAACCAATCATCTGCAAGTTACTCATATGATACAAATGAGGTCTACCTCAGGTCTATATATTCAAAAGTAAGGTCTGTTTCCTTGCGCTCCCACTTATCTATGTTCAAAGGCTTTCCAAGCTGACTTTCAAGGTCAGTAACTCAAGTTGTAAAGTAACAAGGATTAAAACATAAATAAACGATCATAACTCTATGTTCATGAATGGAGACAGGAGAAAGTGAGGACTGCAAATGCTGGAGATCAGAGCTGAAAATGTGTTGCTGGAAAAGCGCAACAGGTCAGGCAGCATCCAAGGAACAGGAGAATCGACATTTCGGGCATGAGCCCTTCTTCTGGAACCTGAAGCATGAATGGAGACAGTATGCTTCAATATATATATACCTTATGGGGGAACAAAGAACAAACCCAACCTGGTTAATTACTGCCCTATCAGTCTACTAATAGATCATCATTAAAGTTATCGAAGGGGTCAATGACAGTGCTACCCCAAGAAGCATTTGCAATGGAGTAACCTGCTCATTGACACTTTGTGTGAATTTTGCTGTGGGCCACTCAATTACCTCCTTACCATCATAAGGTTAGAGTGAAAATGTTTTTTGATGATTACACAATGTTCAGCAACTCCTCAGATGCTGAAATATTGTGTATCTATGCGTATCAAGATCTGGTCGATACCCAGACTTAGGCAGTTAAGTAGCAAGTAAAATTTGTGTCAAACAAGTGCCAAGCAATGACAAATGCCAACAAGGAAGAATCTGACTATTTCCCTTTAGAGCTTTTGACATTGTTATTGCCCAATCCCCCACTATTCCCAACATCATGGGAGTTATTATTGACCAGAAACTGAACTGGACTAACCATATCACAAAATAACAGTATTGTTATGGTGCAGAAGGAGGCCTTTAGGCCCATAGTTTGAATTTTGTACTGACATGCTGCAAGAAAATACTTATATGCGAATGTAAAGGAAGAAGTTACTTTTCTTCTATTTCTTTATGTTTAGCGGGTGTCATTGACCAGATTAGCATTTATTACCCATCCCGAATTTCAGAATAAATACATTGGCTACATGTCAGCGGCAAGGGATACTGCAGTGAGTAACCCATTTCCTGTTTCCCCAAAGTCTATCCACCATCTACAAGGCAGAAGTCAACAGTGTGATGGAATACTCCCCACTTGTCTGGATGAGTGCAGCTCCAACAACACTCAAGAAGCTTGATACTATCTGGGACAAAGCAGCCCACCTGATTGGCACCACATCAACTAGCTACTCATCAAGGACTGCAACAGTTCAAGAAGATGCCTCACTTCCCCCTTCTCTGGGGCATATAGGGATGGGTAAAATTTACTGGCCTACATCTCATGAACAAATGTTTTTTAAAAAGACAACTCTTTCACTCACATTCACATGCAAGACAAGCAGCGCTTGTAGCAAGTCGGTACAAAATTCAAACGCTGAGTCAACCATCTCTTGCTAACCTCGGGCTGTAGGAAAATGCAATAATATAAAAGAACAGTGTGATTTGCTCACTGATAGCTCAGTGCAATCGTTCCATGTCTGGACAAGCAACCGAGGTCAAATTGGTGACAATGCTGTTCTTCACTTTTTTTTGTTGTTTCTTGTTTTTATAATGTAAACCTATCTCACAATTGAACTGTAACTACAAACTTTAAAAATTAGCAGATGATAATCTAGCAGAGCTTCCTGTGGAAGTACACAAGGTGATCTGCCATGGACTCTATAGAGAATTCATTTGTTATTGTCAGTTGCTTTCAAGATTAAAATGGTTTTCAGTTGTTGTATCCATTGTACGTAAAGTCAAAATTTAACTCCATAATCTTGAATGAACTTAATTTTTACATATCAAGCAGAAAAGTATATTTTTTAAACTAAAACATTAAATAAAACAAAAGGAAATGGTCACCTGTGTAATATTGGAAAGAGAAAAGTCCTGATATTCCCAGCTCAGCCAAGTATATTTTAAGATTTTACTATTTTGGTAACAGCTAATAGTAATCCCTTTAAGATGCCTAGTTAGGACCAATATAGTTTATTGGAATACAGTCAGTCTGCAGGCAATGTTCAGCCCATGCCAAACTTTGTAAGGGAGCCTCAATCAGGATGTAGCATTTAGTTGTAAATGCAAATGTCTTAAAGCCTATTTCATGCAAAGATTCAAGACGGTGCACTTTGTGTTTTCAGCCACAGAGTGGGCAACACAGCACAGGGTCTAGTCATAGACTCTGCCAATCATACTCAATGCTATTTTGTATCTGGAAAATTGTCATGGTACTAACACATTTAAAATGTGCTACTTGCTTGTCTTCTATATTTTTGCAATGAGGCGATAGATCATACTGAAATGATATGGTCTACTTATAGGAGCAGAATTTCTCCTACTCCCATCCTGACATCATAAACCCCATCATGAACTCCAGAAAATCATGAGCCTTCCCTGCTAACAGATTCCACCAGCACTATCAGGAGCTACAAAATAGTGCTTAGTGAAGTTTGTATAGAAAGGCAATTTGGGATCAAGATGAGCTGGTCAGACTCGGGGTACGAAAAGCACAAGCTAGCAAAGAATAACTGATAAAATGAAAATGAGTTATAAAGTCTTCCTTGTTATAGCTATTTGGCTGATTCTTATCTATCACCAAAATAATAGGGGTTCACTAAACCATTCATGAATTCATATCATAAATCTGAATGCATGCTGCACCTCATCAAAAATTAAGAGTATGCTTAGTTTTATCTGAGCTACATTTACCACAAAAATTGTGCTTCTTATTTGGGTTGTGGGTGTCCAAGGTTAATGATACCTTTACTCTAGGAATGGCTACTGAGCATGCTTGAAAGTAATGATGTAATGCCATCATCAGATCATATGAAACTGAAACCTCTGTCCATTGGGTTTCAGAAATGTACTTTCTTACCACGCCTTGTATCTACTTAAAAGGCTGGAAATATTTGTATACAAGAACCTTATTTTACTGCATAGTGGCAATAGTTACCAGACGAACAGAGGCATATGGAAGGAGTGTCATAGTGAAGCCCTGAGGCAGCATAATAACATGGTTGAAAGCCTAGGTTAGCCTAACACCTAACAAACACCTAACAAAAAGAACAACAATGGCAGAGGGCCCACATAGGCACCAAACTATAGAAAGGGAAAGCATGCACAAAAGCTGAAAAAGCACTAAAGAAAGCCAACAGATGTAGCAAGCAACAGAGAAAAGAAATGGCTAAACTGAGTAAATTAATACCAGAAATATTGTTTATATGCCCTTTTGAGAAAGAAATCTGCCATGCTTACCTGGTCTGATCTGTTTTTGAACGTCTAAAAAGTCATTTGAATCTTTACTGCCCTCACTATGACAGCAATTAGGACAGGCACAAATACTGAGTAGAAGTGGGTACTGCAGATGCCGGAGGTTAGAGTCGAGATTAGAGTGGTGTTGGAAAAGCACAGCAGGTCAGACACCATCCGAGGAGCAGGAGAATCAACATTTTGGGCAAAAGCCCTTCATCAGGTATGGGCTTTTGATGAAGAGCTGTTGCCCGAAATGTCGATTTTCCTACTCCTCAGATGCTGCCTGACCTGTGTGCTTTTCTAGCACTGCTCTAACCTAGGCACAAATGCTGGCCTTGCCAGCTATGCCTGTAAGTTATCAAAAGAATACAGAGAAAATGATCAAACGACCTATAAGGATGGATAAGAAATGAGCATTTAGAAACTTCACCAGTGATAAAGCACAAACAACTGGTATTGTTTTAAATAGAGAGCTCCTTTGCCAAAAGTTCATCTGGATACTTTTATATTAGCTCATGAATGCCTAGAGTGACCATGTCAGATCTAGAAACAGCAGCAAAGAAATTTAAATCCAGACCAAAGCAGTGTACAGGCATCCCAAAATGGAAGACAGTGAGGATAAAAATGAATTCTTCATGATGTCAGCTTCCCAGATTGCACTTGGGGATTGGTTCTGATCACGATAGGGAAGTCTTGCTAAAAGTATATGAGGCACAAATCAGACCACAGCTAGAACACTGTGAATGGCTTTGGGCCCCTTCTCGAGGCAAACAAAACTGGAATTAGAAGCAGTCCAGAAAACGTTCACTCGGCTAATCCAAAGTATGGAGGAATTTTTTCATGATTAGGCGTTAAGTAGGTGGGGTCAGTAAAGTTTAGAAGAATGAAAGGTGACCTTACTGAATCAAGCAAGCTTCTTAGGGTACTTGACAGAGTAGATATGGGGAGATCGTTTCCCCTTGTGGGAGCGTCTAGGACAAGAACATTGCATAATCTGAAAGTATGGGCTCTCTGTATAAAAAGGAGATGAAGAATTTCTTCTCTCAGAGGCTAGGCAATCTGTAAAATTCCACAGACAGGTGGAGAGGTGGAAGGGTGGAAGGGTGGAGGGGTGGTTTGGTGGTGAGGGGGCTCATTAAGTATATTCAAGGCAGGGATAGTCAGATTTTAAGGGTTATGGGGAAAAGACAAAAAAGTGGAATGAAGAATTATCAGGCAGCCATAACCTCACTGAATGGCAGAGCAGACTCGATGGGCTGAATGGTCCATTTCTGCTCCGACAACTAATGTTCTTCTGGTTAGAGTACACATTCTTACACTTCCATTAGCAAATTCTAAAAAAAACTAAGCTCAAAGTAGAAATTCCTCCTGGGATTTTGGGGGATAAAGGAAAATATTCCCTATATATAAATTATCTTGCACTAGCATGTTTTTGTTCATATCCTGTAGTTCTTGTATATCACATACATATCTAAAGTTTCAACTTCTGCAATTATACTTTAATACTCTTATTCACCAACTGCTTTCTGATTATAATTTGTCAGTTCAGGAGCCACCTTAGATAACTGAATATTATAATTTTCTTAATGAAGTAACATGCAATATATCAAAGTTGTATATTGACAACATCAATTAAATATCACTGGATATTTACTGTGCATTACTGAACACACCCAGATATTCAAGATTGCACTTTCCAAAGAAATGTACCTGTTTCAGCAATTCTGCATCGAAACTTAAAGTACATCTTAACAATGAAAAATTACAGGAAATGAAATACAGATAAATACCTTTAGTTTTGACATTTTCCAGAAAGATATCAAAGTGAGTTGGGTCAGAGTGCAGCTTTAAGTCAACAAAGTTTCTCAAACAGGGTTATGTTAGGTTGAGAAAGCAGAGCTGAGGAATAACAAATATTTTGCTTTAAAACTTCATGATACTTTTCTTAAACATAAATCGATACAAGATAAGGCACGTTTGACAAATATTACCAAAATGTAGCTTCTAAGGCTATTGGGAGAGTGGGGAGAGGTTCCTTTACCAACACCAGGTAAGATTTCCACTTCATTCACATTTCTGACTGGGTGCTGGAAAGACTTGCCTTCTCTCAGCAGCTTACCCCCTAAACCACAAAATCACAGCTAGTCACTGTTAAAATTGGAAAGCAAGATAAACCAGAGGTTGAAAGCTTTATTAATTTCCAAACCCTCCTCCTGTGAGTGGATTAATTATCTATACCATGTCCCATCTCCATTAAACTCAAACATGGCAGGTTGATTTTCATTTAGTCAGTTTTGAGATACGTAAAATATTAATATTTCATCCAACCCACTGACTTTAGGTGATTAGATGGATCTGAGGGAAACTATCTATCAACCTTTTTTGTATCGCACCTGACCAAATGCCTTCTGAAATCCACTGCATTTACTGGCTGTCTTTCATACGCCTAAGGCCTAAGCCTAACTTCAAAACAAATTCTAATACATTTGCCAAAAACAATTTGTTTATGGGTTAGTACATTAGTATGGATGGAGATGAATCAGAAAACAACAATTAATGGGGTGTTTTGAAGTTGCTTGTAAAGTGTCAAAAGGGTCAATGCTGGGGCCTCAGCAATACACAATTTATGATGGGCAATTCAAGATCTGGAAAGGATGGAAACAAAGATTTAATTGTGTCATTTAAAAGAGATTGGACTTACATTTGAAGCAATAAAAAATACAGGGCTATGGGGAAAAGGCAGGATAATGGAAAAATTGAGTAGTTCTATCAACAATCTGGCACATACATAATTAGATGTATAGTATCAGTCTGTGATTACATGATAAAATAATTCACACAGTCTTTGTTATGTGAAATGAAACTTTAAAAAACTTCAAACAACTATCTGATGAAATCAATGCTGTAGAGCTCACAACTCAGACTTTGTTATCCCATATGTTCTCCATGAAAGATCATTCGGAATCCTATAAAGAATTTGTCAGAGCAAAAGCTACTGAATTTTAGACTTGATTTGATTTGACAGTCACATTTGTTCAGAAACACATAGCAAGATCTTGAGGATACAAATCAAGTCAATGACATTAATTGTCATAAATCAAAATGGATTTAAATTAGTAGACATAATAGGATACATTTTAAAATCAGGAATAATATTTTTAGTTGAGACTTGAGCATTCCTGAATCATAAATTGGGTAGGGATTTTCATTTATTTTCCTTCCATTGAGCTACTCTAATCAAGTACTAATTTGATGCAAGGAACACACATCACTTGGTTGAAAGTTCCCAATGATTTGATGAATCCCTTCCCTTCCTTGACTTCTCTGTCTCCATTTCTGAGTACAGGCTTCCATCAATATAAATCATGTACACATTGGATCTCAGATACTTGAACTATACTTCTGCCCCACTTCCTGGATTCTACTAAATCATCCCAGTTTCTCTGCAACCAGCATATAATTTCCAATGATTCCACCTTTTTAAAAAATTAATTCATGTAAGAAAGGGCCCCTAGCTGGACCAGCATTTATTGCTCATCCCTCATTGCTCTTGCAAAGGTGGTGCTGAGTTGGCTACTTGAACCACTGCTGTATATTTGTTGTAAGTAAACCCACAATGCTGTTAGTGAAGGTGATCCAGCATTTTGACTCTGTATCAACAAAATTCTTTGGAAACGTATTAACATTTCTTGAGTGGGCCCACCTGACTCCTCAAGTTTTACAAAACTATGCACATTATAGAGTAGTTGGATTAACATCAGAAGAACATTGAATGATAATTTATAAAGGCATAATACTGAGGCCAGAGTCAACTGATTAATTGGAGATAGTTGGAAGGTTACCAGTGCAAATATCAAGAGAATAGTGTGCATAGAGTAAGGTGTAAAGAAAGTTTTTGCAAGAAAACACTCCAGCAGTATAGTTTGGGAAACTAAATGGAATTAGACTCCAAACATCCAAGAACTGTTTTTCTCTACAAAACATTCTGTTGATTATTCTGTTGATTAGTTGATTCTGTTGATTGAACTTGTTGATTATTTCCAGCATTTTCTGTTTTGCTTCGCTGTATATTTTCTCAATCTGTATTGTACAATTATCTTCTGCTATATTAGTGTACATGTGCAATATAATCCCACAAATCTGCCACTCATGCCACTTGATAAGACTTGCTCCTGCACCTTACCAAGAATGTTCTCTGTATAAACAACTTCAGAGCGATCAGATTTTTAATCTTCAAACATTGGAATGGAATTTCCTGTGTGGTTTAATTGGGAAGTTACTTTCTAAATGCTACCCATTCATGTACCCATTTTACTGGTGTCTACTTACAAATAATTGCCAGAATGTGAAAATAAGCATGAACAGGCACAAGTTTGCATAAACATTAGACTTCGAAAGCTTTGAGTACATATCATGAAATCTGTTATAAATATTACATTTAAAATTCCTCAACACCATTTATCTAATAATATAGATTTCAAGCCATAATCTAATAAATAGCATTTAATAGTGGAGGTTTTTCAAATTACCAGCTTTTGCTGTAAAAATGCAAGCAAGGTAACAGAAAAAGAAAGTCTAGGTATAAAAATTTAGTGTGCGAGTAAGCTTGTGGGTGTAGTGATAGTAATAAGGTCAGCCAGGTGGACTTCATGATTGGGGTTGTTAATCTGGTCTGATTGGAGAGCCCTGGCTGACAGATTAAAAACAAGAGTGTCAGAGGTTCTGAGAGCTGGCTCTGAAAGAGCTGAATCAGTGACAAGGACTCTCCACATGTAAATAAAGGGTAATTTGGTGATGGGATACCAGCCTCTGTGGTGTTATTTCAGTGAAGAACATAAAAACTGACTGTAAAGGTTTCTATGGTTACGTGAAGAGAAAAAGATTGGTGAAGACAAATATAGGTCCCTTCCAGTCATAACCAGGTGAATTTATAATGGGGAACAAAAATAAATGGTTGACCCATTATGTATATAGTATGCCGCTATGTTCATAAAGGGAGAGACAAATAACATATCAGGAATGTTGGGGAACACAGGGTTTAGTGAGAGGGAGGAACTAAGCTAAAATTAAATAAATGGTGTTGAGAAATATACGGGATTGAAGGCCAATAAATCTCCAAGTCCTGATTAATTTAAATCTCAGAGTACATAAGGGCATAGCCCTAGAAATAGTGAATGCATTGCTGGTCATCTTCCAAGATTCTATAGACTCTGAAACAGTTCCTACTGATTGGAGGAGAGGTAATGTAACTCTCTATTAAGAAAGGAGGCAGGGAGAAAACCAAAGATTGTAGGGCAGTCAGTCTGAAGCTGGTAGTGGCAAATGTGTTAGAGATCATTGTAAAAGGATTAATAGCTGGGCATGTGGAAAATGTGACAGGATCAGACAAGTCAGTACAGATTTAAAAAAGGAAAATCATGTTTGACAAATCTACTTTAATGATTTTATTAGTATACTTGATGAGAAGAAGTGGATGCAGTTCATTTGGACTTTCAACAAAGTCCTACATAAGAGTTTAGTATATAAAAGTAAAGCATTTGGGATTGGGGACACTGTATTCAGATGGATAGAAAACTGGTTGGCAGACAGGAAACAAACTGTAGGAATTTCCTGGAGGCAGTGACTAGTGGAGTAACACGAGGACTCCAGCTATTCACAATGTATGTTAATGATATGGATGAAGGAATTAAATGTAATTTGCGGATGACACTAAACTGAGTGGGAAGGTGAGTTGTGAGGAGGATGCAGAGTTGCTTCAGTATGATTTGAACAAGTGGAGAGAGTGGACAAATGCATGGCATATGCAGCGTGGTGTAGATAAGTGTGAGGTTATCCACTTTGAAACTAAAAACATGAAGGAGAATTATTATCTGAATGTCTGTAAACTAAGAGAGGGGAATATGTAACACGATCTGGGGATCTTTATATACCAGCCACTGAAGGTAAACATGCAAGTGCAGCAGGCAATAAAGAAGGCAATTGGTTATGTTAGCTTTCATATGAGAATAGGAGCAGGGATGATTCACTCCAATTACACAAGGCATTCTTGAGACCATACCTGGAATACTGTGTGAAGTCTTGGTCTCTTTCAGAAAAAGGATTTTCTTGCTACAGAGGGAGTGCAGTGGGGGTTTACCAGACTGATTCCTGGGGTGACAGGACTGACATGTGAGGGGAGGTTGAGTCAGTTAGGATTATATTCACTGGACTTCAGAGAAGAATGAGGTGTGATCTCACAGAAATCTATAGATTTCTAACAGGACTAGTCAAGGTAGATGCAGAAAGGGTGTTCCTGATGACCAGGAAGTCCAGCACCAGGGGTTCCAGTCTAAAGATATGGGGTAAACCATTTAGGACTGAGATAAAGATAAATTTCGTCAGCCAGAGATTAGTGAGTTTGTGAAATTCGCTACCGCCGAAAGCAGCCGAGGCCAAAACATTAAAAAAAAACCGAAAAAACCATGGATGCTGTAAATCAGAAATGAAAACAGAAGTTGCTGGAAAAGCTCAGTAGGTCTGGCAGCATCTGTGCAGAGAAATCAAAGTTAAAGTTTTGATTCTGGTGACCCTTCCTCAGAACTGATTGCAGCTAGGAAAATGTTGGTTTATATGCGGCAGATACAGTGGGGGAGGAGGTAAGGAGTAAACGATAGGTCGGGATAGAGCCCAAAGAATGAGAAGAACAGTTGGACAGACAAAGGAGTCAACAACAATCTGGCAGGGAGGGTGAATAGCTGTTAATGGAGACTGTTAGTGGCTATAGTCCTGATGGGAAGTGCTCCTGCCCAAAACATTAATTTTCATGCTCCTCGGATACTGCCTGACCTGCTGTGCTTTTCCAGCACCACTCTAATCTTGACTGTGATCTCCAGCATCTGCAGTCTTCACTTTTGCCTAGTGTGTCATGGCAGACAATGCGATAACAAGGCCTGGTGTGTGTGGTAGGGGCTAGGAGATGAGGGAGTTCAGGCCCTAAAGTTATTGATCTCGATACTGAGTCCAGAGAGCGATTGGGTCCCCAAGCAGAAAATGAAGTGTTGTTCTTCCATCTTGTGCTGAGCTTTTCTGGAGCCCTGCAGCAAGCCTGAGACAGGGAAGTTGGCCAGGGAACAGGTTGGTGTGTTAAAGTGCCAGGTAACTGGAAGCTTATGATCTTTTTTGAGGCAGAACATAGATATTCTGCAAAGCAGTAACCCAGTCTATGCTTTGTTTCTTCAGGGTAGAGACCCTGTTCCCTGGCCAACATCCCTGTCTCAAGCTTGCTGCAATCTTCAATGAAGCTCAGTGCAAGCTGGAAGAACAACACTTCATTTCCCACTTGGGGACTCAACAGCTCTCCAAGCTCAATATCGAATTCAATCATTTTAAAGCCTGAACTTCCCCATGTCCAAGACCCCTATCCCACACACCAGGCCTTGTTATCACATAGTCTGCCATTGCACTTCACCTATTGTGAGCCACTAATAGTCTCCATTAACAGCTAATCACACTCCCAGCCAGATCATTGCATCATTTCAGCACTTGGAGCTAAGGGGAATCAAAGGACTCTAGGGAAAAACAGAACACGACTATTGAGTTAGATAAGCAGCTTATCAATGCCTCTAAGTGTCCTTGGATTTTCTGAATGGTATCCTAGTAGAGGCCTAAGGACAGCATCACCAGTGGCATTAATAATAGGTATGAGGGTAAACCTGTCCTTCGATGTTTTGTGTCCCTTTGCCTGCTTTTCTTCTATCGAAATAAATGTCTTGGTCAGCAATATTTTCCAATAAATTCCAGTTTCATCACATTTAAACACTTGCTTATACGAATAACCACCTTCAGTAATTATTTTCTTCAGCTCTTCAGGGAACTTTTCGGTAGCTTCAGTATCAGCCAAGGCACTCTCTCCAGTAACCTTTAACCTAGGACACTGTCCTCACCGCAAAAACCAATCAAACCATCCATGACTACCTTTAAATTCCACTTTTGCAAAACTTTCATCACCAACATCAACTTCTTTCTGTTTCAGCTTATGAAAAAGACTTACTGATTTCTCCTTAACTATAAGAAAACTTAACGGAACACGACGCTTTGTACACTCATCAATCTAGTCAAGCAATAGACTTTCCATTTTATCCATTACTGGATGCAGACTAAAAGAGACCACTTTGCTACTAGCAGAACCAATAGTAACTTCAGCAGCTTCTACGATTCTTTCTCTCTGCCTGTAAATAGTATGAATGGTGGACGCAGGCAAATTTAATGAAAGCACAATGTCTTTATTTCATTCACCATGATTGAAACACTTAACTACATCCAGCTTTACACTAAGTGTAACATCCTTACGAGCTCTCTTAGGCTTTTCTGATACTTTAGGACACATCTTGCTAACGGATGTGCAATATAAATCAAGATAAAGCACCGATGGTCACACAGTTCCAAGCTATGGTGGTTAATGCTGAGATGCTGGGTGTTGTTCCCAGGGAAGGTGCTTGGCGGCTCCATTCTTGCTGCACTCGCTTTTTCATAAAAGTTCTGAAATTCCTCTTTCAATTAGCAAAAATGGGTACTCAAGTTTTTTATCAAAGCGAATTTGCATAAAGCCAATTCCATATTTCTCTCCTGAGTCGGTAGAATTTACTCTCCCAGAGTGCAGTGGACACCAGGACACTGAATAAATTTAAGGAGGAGATGGACAGATTTTTAATTTGTCATGGGTGAAAGGGTTATGAAGAATAGGAGGGAAAGTGGGGTTGAGCCAAGATGAGATCAGCTATGATCGGATTAAAGAGCGGATCAGGCTCGAGGGACTAAATTGCCTACTCCTGTTCCAAGTTCTTGTGTTCTTCACAGACGTTTGCAAGGTTCCAGCTGCAATGTGCCAATTCTAGTTGTTTGGGAAGGCTCAGAAAGGCTTCCATTTTCAAATCCCTGAACAAGAGAAAGACAGATTGCAATGCTGATCTGTATCACATACAGCTTCCAGAAGAAATGTGGTTTGGCTAATGGCTTATTTTAGCACTTAACAATAAGTAGTTGTGAGAATAGAAAGGCAAGTGACATTTAAATTGGTATGTTCTAATCTTTAGGACCATCTTACCAATAAAGTGGAAGGTTCTTTCATTAATTATCAGAAGGAAAAAGGCCCCTTTATATTAGTAGGGACTTTGACAGCATAGACTGGGAGAAACTATTTCCATTTACAAATGGATTGTTAACCACTGACTCATTTTTAACTTAATTGGTAAAACAAAAGCCAGAGGGGGGTAGGTGGGGGGACGTTTAAGAGAGTAGTTTTTATGCAGTGAATTGTTATGGTTTGAACTGCGCTCCCTAAAACAGTGGCAGGAACAAATTCAATATCAACTTTCAAAAGGCAATGGAACATATATGTAATTAAATAGGAAAGATTTGCTGGCTATGGGAAAATTGTGGAAAAGTGGAAGTAAGTGGTGAATCTTTCTTTAAGCTGGAACAAGCACAATGGATCAAATAGCCTCCTTTTATGCTGTGTTTTCAATGAACCTATGGTTGCATGAAGTAAACTCTCACTGCAAGAGAGTTAAAGACATCTCCTGCAAGAGAAGTAAAAAAATTGAAATGTTCCAGTTGTCAATATGATGCAGCAAGACTACACTGATGGCATGTAACTCACAGTAGGAGTGTGACCACATTTGCCACAGTATTAGCTAGACAGACTCTTTTAGGCTGGGAATATTTAAGCATGGGAGTGTTGAAATGTCAAGTGTTCAGTGTTTCCAAGGGAAAGCTAAGCTTGTAGGGGGCACTTGTTTCATAATAAAAATCGCAAATAATTTGAGTGCAAGACAATTGGCAGTTCAAAGAGCACATTAAATCAAGGAAGGGGACACGTTGTAGTGTCCCTATCTCTGAGCCAGAAGGCTGAGGTTCAAGTCCAACCTGCTCCAGAGATATGTCATAATAAAGTTGAACAGGGTGAGTAAAAATATCTACATTAATACAAGGAAATGATTAATTTTCATGTTTTGACTGACTATTAAAATTATTACTCACATATAGTTGCCAAGTTATTCTATGTTCTATTACAATGAAGGGTATGTAGATTAGTTTGATCTTAGTGTAGGATAAAAGGTCAGCACAACAGCGAGTGCTGTACTGTTCTATGTTCTATGTTCTATGAGTCTGAGTCGTGCGCAACCTCTTCTCATTTCCTTCAGTTAATATTCTTGTGGGATGTGTGGCACGTACGCTTTAATCACCCTGAGGAAGATAGAAGGACTAGGGATTGAAGACCCATGATTAAACCAAACTGCACGTGTCACCAACATTCAAAACTGTTAAATTCATACCTCCCAAGAATCAAACAAACTGGAATCTTGGCTCTCTAAGCTATTGTATAACTTGAAATCCTTTGGCAGCATGCACGTTCCTAACTTCATGTGAGTCAGCTTCTAATCAGAGACACTCTCATGTCAGACACCCACCCACACTATGACAATTAGCCACAAACTTAGCCAAAAGAAGCCCGTTGCAAAACAGCTTGTAGCATATAGCTTTGGAACTGCGTTAGTCTTGGTATGGCAATCTATGTGAATATGTTTCAAATACAGATTCTGAGATTTCATTGTGAAGTAGTTTATCATTGATCAATGACTCATGAAATGTAAGTAGCCTTGTGTTTTAACCAGCAACCAGTCCTTAATAGAACCCAGGGGAAGCTGTGACTAATCTGATGGAGTCCTTGGCACAGACCTTTCAGTCTCTTTTTACATGAAACAGGATGAAAATCAAACTCAGACTTGTCCATTGAGATGATACAGTAATCAGTCATGAAGAACAAATATGTTTTATGTCTGCTTCTGTCAGTGAGAGCATAATTCAAGCTACAAGTATCTCTGCAATCCTCCAGGCAAGCTTCCAGCCTATGTATAACTGTACATTTTAAGGCCATCTGTTCATTATTACTATTCTTGCTTTCATTCTCTTATTTATTTCCCTAGTGAAATTTTACCAGGCATGAACAAGATCAACTGCTTTTTTTTATCATAGCCTGTAACATTTTTAAAGCATTTGGCTCTTACAGCTCACATTAAATCCTTTTCATAAAATATATTTTCCCAACCCGTATTGATTCTTGAAGGGATGTTACCTCTGTGTGACCCCATTGATCTAGGAGTGCAGAATAACGTCTCCAAGATTTGACTTTGATTCAATGGTCACTTGACAGGAGGTAGTACGGGTGTTACACAGTTTCAAGGAACATCTCACTTTCCTATACTGTATTACAAGTGAGTAATATTTTTGTCATTTACCATTCCAGTGATTATGTGAGGATAAGAATGGTTACTATAAGTGTTAATAATGTAAATAAATTTAAGAATTAAAAGTACTCCACATCTCCTTTCTTTAAAATCAAGTAATAACTTAAATTCCCTACATTTGCTTTTCTCTCAACTCAAAAGGATACAGACACATTTGAGACACATTTAGTGTAGCCATCTATGGCTAGACCTAACTCAGTTCTTCTCTGCCAAAACCACACTCTGTTCCACAATCTTCCCAGAAAGCAAAGCTAGCCTTCAGCTGACGGTAAATCCCAGCTTCCTTTTCTGCAAAACAAATTCCTAAATTCCCATTTTCTTTTTGCTCATCAAACTAAACCTTCCTCCAAAATAAACTCCATCTATTATGCCACCTCATCCTAGGCCCACATCTGACACCAGCATCTCTCTTCATGACCTCTCTAAACTGTGTCCATGAAACCCACTTTCTGCTCTTTTCCCCTCATTATACTGACACAATGGAGTGACCCACAAATTGATGAAAATTAGTTAAAACAGGAGGAGATTAATCATGTGTCACACATCACCACATTCATAATGTAAGTTGTGAATGAAGGATGAAATTATGTTAGTATAGATTTGTAAAAGATAACTAAATAAGAAACAAAATCACAAAAAAAGAAGGTAGATGTAAATTGATGCAAGTTACTTTAATAGTACTTGCAATTCGTGGGATTGTATGAAATTGCTTTGCCAGAATCATGGTGGGATCTTGTTGAGGCCTGTGGGTCCCATTAACCAGATGAAGAGCCAGAGAACGACACATAATGCTTTTTAGGGAAGATCCAGTGTAGCATACGCCAGTCAGGCACTGGTGAGGTCACCAGTGATCCTTCACATGGAATCAAGACCCTGGGGGAGGGGGAGAAGTCAGGCCCAGCAAGGCTTGTGGCCAACCAGAAGTTGACTGCTCTTGTGCTTAGCAGCATTAAAGGGGAGGAGGACATGGCTGGGGTCCCAAGATCATGGAATGCTAGAATAAGGATAAGTGATGTAATATAAACTTCAGTTTCTGAATTTGGGCATCATAGGGAGCGGAGCTAAGGGTTAGAGGCAATGGCTGGGTCTGGTTCCTCGCAGGTACCTACCCCACACCCTCTCAGTTGACTTCCAGTCAGACACTAATTATCTTTGATCAGTGGACAAACCACCACAACCCACACTCAGTAAATTAAGGTTGACAAGCTGCCCACAGTAGAGCAGTAATCATCATGAACTCTGTGTGGAGGCAGGCCTGGGTTAATCACAGCAACAATGAGTTAAGGATCTTGATTGTCCTTAACCAGCCACTTAAGGGCCTCAACTGGTGACAGGGCAGGAAAGCCTAAAATGGGCAATCCCCACCATAACCTGTCTAGTGAAAGTGAGAAATTGGCAAGTTTGGGGACCCCACCAACCAGCCCAATTAAGTGCACTTTCCATCTCCAAGCTCTGCATCTCAAGGAGAAGTAGACTCTGCCCTATTTTTAAGGCAGGAAATCAATGTAGGCATGATTAGGTACCTGTAATGCAGTAATAGTTTAAATTTTCCAATTAAGGTCAGAAACCCTACTTAGGCAGAGGCAACAAAATAGAGGTTAGAGTACAAGGTCTGAAGTTATCGAACTAAATGTTGAGTCCTGAGGCTACAAAGTGCCTAAACAGAAAATATGGGGCTGTTCCTCCAGTTTACATTGGGCTATACTGGAACCCAGTAGCAGCTAGGTCAGAAATATGAGCAGGAGAGCAAGATATGTATTCAAAGAGCAAATAAACAGAAATCATGGGCTCGCTGACTGAATGGAATGCATTGTGAAGTAGTCACCCAGACACCACTTAGTTACACCATTGTATGGGAGACCACATTGCAAGCGAGTGAATACAGTTCACTGGGGCTGCACAGTGGCTCAGTGGTTAGCACTGTTGCCTCACAGTGCCAGAGACCCGGGTTCAACTCCCCCCTCGGGCAACTGTCTGTGTGGAGTTTGCACATTCTCCCCGTGTCTGAGTGGGTTTCCTCTGGGTGCTCTGGTTTCCTCCCACAATCCAAAGATGTGCAGGCCAGGCCAGGTGAATTGGCCATGCTAAATTGGGGTGAATGTAGGGGAATGGGTCTGGATGGATTGCTCTTAGGAGGGTCGGTGTGGACTTGTTGGGCTGAAGGGCCTGTTTCCACACTGTAGGGAATCTACTCGAATCAATAGACGAGATTGAAACAAGGACAAGTAAATTGCTCATTCATCTGGGAGGAGTGTTGAACCATTGGACAGTGAGAAGGGATAAGGGAAATCATACTTCATGTGTTTTTTTTAATTTATTCGTGGGACATGGGTGTTGCTGAGTGGCTAGCATTAATAGCCCATCTCTACTTTCCCTTGAGAAGGTGATGGTGAGCTGCCTTCTTGAACTACTCCAGTCTACCTGCTGTGGGTTAGCCCACAATGCCATTAGGGAGGGAATTCCAATATTTGGACGCAGCAACAATGAATCAATGGCGATATATTTCCAAATCAGGATGGCGAGTGGCTTGGAGAGGAACTTGCAGGTGGGCTTTCTCATGCATCTTCTACCCTTGTCCTTCTAAATGGAAATGGTCATGGGTTTGGAAGGTGCTGTCTCAGGATCTTTGGTGAATTTCTGCATTGCATCTTGTAGATAGTACACACTGCTGCTACTGAGTATTGATGGTGGAGAGAATGGATGTTTGTGTATGTGGTGCAAATCATGGGCTGCTTTGTCCTGGTTGGTGTCAAGCTTCTTCAGTGACGTTGGAGCTGCACACATGCAGTCATGTGAGGAGTATTCCATCACACTCCTGACTCGTGCCTTGTAGATGATGGATATGCTTTGGGAAGTCAGGATATAAGTTATTTGCCACGGTATTCCTAGCCTCTGACCTGCTCTTGTAGCCATTGTATTTATATGGCAAGTCCAGTTGAGTTTCTGGTCAATGGTAACCCCAAGGATTTTGATAGTGGGGTATTGAGCGGTAGTAACACCATTGAATATCAAGAGGTGGTGGTGCAAATGTTCTTGACACTTATTACCCTAGCCTGAATATTGTCCAGATCTCGTTGTATTCGAACATGAACTGCTTCAGTATCTGAGGAGTCACGAATGGTGCTGAACATTGTGTAATCATCAGTGAACATCCCTACTTCTGAACTAATGATGGAGGGAAAGTCATTGATGAAGCAGCTGAAGATAGTTGGGCCTAGGACACCTTCCTTTGTCCCAGAGGGATAAATGGCCAACTCTGGTCCTACATATTAATCTCTATCCTGCTTGCCTTACCTTAAAGCAAAAATTAGGTCAAACAGGACAGTCTAAACTAAATTTCCCAATTTCAGCTACCCATCTCAGTTGTTAAAATCCAATTCTATGCCCCAGTTACAGTCAAAGCAGTCAAAGCATACCCAGCACTTTTATAATCTTGCATGCTTTCATAAGAACATCAACATTCTTTGGAAGTTCAGAGTTTGGCCCATTTTATTCAATTTTGCCTCATAGGATGAATGACTCAAATAATCCTTCAATGCACCCACTTTACCAACCTGAAGCAGATAATAAAAGATGCAGAAACCAAAACCGTGCAGAGTATTCCAGGTGTGTTCTCACAAAATCTTGTCTAATTGCAGCAGCATATTATTTCTCTTCAATTTCAAACCCACTGAGTTAACCCAAAATGTAATATTCTCCATGAATAACATTACTCAAAGACCATTTTCACAGCAACCAAATACTGGGTGAGTCAAAAGTTATCCATCCTGTGAGATGAGATTTCATCCAGTAGTATTTGTCCATCAATCTATAGAAATAATAAAATATACATGAAGTGCAGCAGATCAATCACCAAGCCGATCTTATTTTATGGTTATATTTAAATCATTTAATGTCCAAAACATTTCAAAATCAGAACATATGGGCAATAGTAAGAAGACTAAAGAACAAATACTTAGTTAAAATAATTTTGCTACCTTTTCTCCCCAGAAACTTAAATTAGGCTTGCTGCCTTATTTTTTCATGGAAATAGTAGCCCCTTGTCATTTTCAGGATCACAAGATCTGAAGCTGCTTATCAATACAATGTACACAGTGGCTTCTAATGACGATCAATCGCACTCACAGAAACAATCTTGCTTTATTTACAAAGGCTTGGCCACTTTATACTACAGAAAGTTATATTTTCCCCTTCTTTTGCCAGAAGAATCTAACACAGAATGAATACAGTTTATATTAAATACATTTTCTCTTACTGCTGACCAGTCAATAAATCATTGATGTCAATTTTCTGACATTTCTGGGTCTTCGCACATTATTAAATTCTTCCTTTAAAGTTCCTACAGCTACTTCAGTGTGTCTGCTGCATGTTACAACAGGAAAGAGGGAACAAAAGGATTACAGATACACACTGCTTGTCAGTGTCCATTTCTGGATCACATTTGCCGCAGTTGTGTTATTTAAAGTGCAGAACTGGACTTAACTGGTCTAGACACATTGGCATGTCTTCTTACCAAAAAAAATTGAGAGTTAAGCCTTCAAAAGAACAGATTGGCTTTTGATCAAAGAAACCGTTTGACTGAAGTACTCTCTCAACCCACCTGTAAAATTCAACAGAGATTGGATTTCAAGTTTGGGTTTATCTTCACCCCAGAGGGATAGTAGAAAATCATTTTTAAAAAAAGGCTTTTTCACACTCTTGACTTCATCACACAGGACAGACAGCTGTCAGTCTCTCCTGCTTTACCCCTACAGCCATTCCTTGCATGTATAGTAATTTCATAGACATGAGTAAACACAAGAAGCACATGTACGTGCAAACTCACAACCGCTACTAACAAAACCATCAATTCATCTCACTGCTGACTGTGGTTTCACCCAACAACAAAAGTTATTCAATTTGTCCACAGTTTTTAAAAGCATTGAAACTGATTCACAGCACATTGACAGAAAAAAATCAAATGCAGATGCCTTTCTTTGCAATAAAGTATGGCTACCTTTGCTGTAACTGATATAGATTATGAGTCTGTATTATAAAATCCTACTAAATCGCTTAAGGAAGATAAATCAAGTATGAATGCAATTTTTCCATGGACTCTGCATGATCTTACATATAACTAAAGATGACTTTGAAGTGTACAGCACCTTCCACTATCTTAGGATAACTCAATATGTTCCACAGTCAATAAATACTGTGGATGTATACATGATTTGGAGATGCCAGTGTTGGACTGGGTGTACAAAGTTAAAAATTACACAACACCAGATAATACTCCAACAGGTTTAATTGAGCCCTCCACTACCACCTGATGAAAGAGTGTCTCTCCGAAAGCTAGTGTGTTTCCAATTAAACCTGTTGGACTATAACCTGGTGTTGTGGATGTATAACTTTGTGGATGTATAATCACTGTTATGGATTGAGCAAACTCAGCAGCTAATTCGTGTATGTTAGTTGAGGAATATACATGGCTAGATCTCTCCCTTGTTCAATCAAGTACTACATGGGATCTTTTAGGTAGGAAAGATATAGAACCAGTTCAATATATTGCAGTTGCAACAACTCCTTCAGTACGGCATTGAATTTTAAGCCAATTTCTGTTCTGAAGCATTTGACTTTGCGGTTTACTCCATGAGGCTGAGATTCAAATTGGATATTTGAAGGATGTATCCTCACTACACTTGGTTAGTTATCAGTCAGCCATTAGAACAAGCTGAAAGAGATTGCATCAGAGAGCATAAAACATTTTCCCGATTTTCATTTAAACAGATAAGACACCTTGTTCCCTTACCATCCTTTTTCTACCAGCCAATCCATGGACCTCTAAAAAAATCACAATTACCTCTCCATGTTTGAATTTTATGGTAATGTGAATAAGGCCAGTGTTCAAAATGAGTAAGAGAATTGTTGGTGTCATTAAACACCAAGAGGTAGTTAACATACTTGTAGACTGTTTCTAGCTGTAATTGGATTAGAGGAGAAAAGATGATTTGCTGATATTTTTAAGTTGCAGTAAAGTAGGTTATATCATGATACACTGTTCCAAAGTAAGTTTGAATAGGATCCTCAGAGGAATAATGAAAATGATAAATGAAATTTACGGAATAGTTTGTTATTGCTTCTTAGCATCATCATTTATAACAGATGGGAAGTCATTGGAACTGTTATAAATCACTGAGAAATAAATGAATGACATCTTCACAGTAAAACATTCTTTATTTGTTTTGCTGCCTCTGCAGTACAAAATATGTTTAAATTAAGACTTGGCAGGTTTGCAGTATTGATCTTTATGGCCAGAGAAATAAACACTGCTGTAGATGCAGAGGCAGCATAAATAATCACATTCCAAACCCTGCCAGGAAAGAGATTTTTTTTAATCACAACCGAACATCCATTAGATTGCTCAAAAAAGTTAAGACTTGAAATTTCTGTATTTCTACATTACGACAAGGTAATAGAGGATTAAATTGTGGAGAGGTCTGTGGGTTAAGGATCAGTGGCATAAATTTGAGGTGCCACATTTTGCAGTAGAATTATTATGAGAAGAAAGGATGAGAATCCTCACCCTGGCTCACATCAATGAGCATATCAGGAGGCAATCAAAACTCAGGCAATCAGTATTAGTAGGGAGATAATGTTGAGGAAATTAGTGGGATTAAAAGCCAATAAATCCCCAGGGCCCAATAATCTACATTCCATAGCTTAAGAAAGTGGTCCTAGCAATGGTGATCATCTTTCAAATTCTATAGGTTTTGATTAAAGAGTAGTTAATGTAACTCTTCTATTTAAAACAAAGGTAGGAGAGAAAACAGGGAATTATAGACCAGTTAGTTGGACATAGGTAGTAGGGAAAATGCTAGAAATCATTATAAAAGATTCAGAAGTTTTGAAAAATAATGACAGGATCAGACAGAGTCAGCATAAGTATACAGAAAGTAAATTATGCTTGACAAATCTACTGGAGTTTTTGAAGGATGTAACTGTTAGAGTTGCTAAGGGAGAACCACTGAATGTGGTTTACTTGGACTTTCAAAAGGCTCTTAATGTGATCCTGCATAAGAGATTAGCACGTAGAATTATAGCACATGGGATTGGGGTACTGTACCAACATGGATAGAGAACTGGATGACAGACAGGAAATAAAGATAAGAATAAATGAGTCTTTTTTCTGAATGGCAGCCATTGAATAAGGGGGTACCGCAGGAATCAGTCTTTGGACTATATCTATTCACAACATATTTCAATGGTTTAGCTGAAGGAACTCAATGTAATGTCTCCAAGCTTTTACGAACACAAAACTAGGTGGAAGGGTTAGTTGTGAGGAGGATACAGAGATGCTTCAGTGTGATTTAGACAATTTGTGAAGTATAATGTGGATAAATGAGACATTATCCACTTTGGTAACAAAAACAGGAAAGCAGATTACTACTTGAAAGGTAATAGATTGGAAAGGGGGAGGTGAAATGGAATGTGGGTGTCCTTGTACACCATTCAGTTACTGAAAGTAAGCACGCAGGTGCAACATCAGGACTGAAACATTGATTCTTCTGCTCCTCGGATGCTGCCTGACTGGCTGTGCTTTTCCAGTACCATACTCTCGACTCTGATCTCCAGCATCTGCAGTCCTCGCTTTCTCCTGCAAAGTTGAATGATCAGCCATGATCATGTTGAATGGCAGAGCAGGCTTGAAGTGTTGTAGAGCCTACTGTGCTCCTATTTTCTCTATTTCCATCCAACTAGTAATCCATTCAAAGGCCTTATGGGGAGCTCATGCAAACTGAGAGATGTTGAGTCCAATGACACCCATTCACTCCTCTATAAAAAATAGATAACAGATTCTGGAGAGCACCTATAACTTTGATCAAAAGCCTCAATTGCCTCAATGAGAGCCAGAAGGAAAAAATGCACTTTGTTAAGCTACACATAGGTGTCTCTTCCATATTCAGAGCAGGTTTAACTTTTGTTAAGATTGATTCCCCCAATTCAGCTTTACAGATGCCAGGAACCTGCCCAACCTTGTGATTCCAGCATCATGGATTGTGACTTGGTATGCATCAACGTTGAGTGAGTCATAGAGTCGCAGAGATTAGATTAGATTAGATTAGATTACTTACAGTGTGGAAATGGCCCTTCAGCCCAACAAGTCCACACCAACCCTCCGAAGAGCAACCCACCCAGACCCATTCCCCTACATTTACCCCTTCACCCAACACTATGGGCAATTTAGCATGGCCAATTCACCTAACTTGCACATCTTTGGACTTTGGGAGCAAAGTGGAGCACCCGGAGAAAACCCACGCAGACACGTGGAGAATGTACAAATTCCACACATCCAGTTGCCCAAGGTGGGAATTGAACCCAGGTGTCTGGCACTGTGAGGTAACAGTGCTAACATGGAAACAGAGTGAGAGTTATAAGATGTTGCACTTGCTGAACAGGACTCCTTTATTGATTATGCTTTGATTAGATTACATCCTTTCCTCTAATCTGACAGCAACTGGGATTTTGTCATATTCCTTTTTCTTCAACATTTAGATGAATGACCTAACCATACTTCCAACAAAATACTAAGGAATACTTTCTTATCATATAGTAGTTGGGAGTTTTATGCAGAGGGTCATTAAAAGATGGAATAGTAGAATTTAAAAAGAACCAAATGAATAATTCATTCCAAGAATCAGTGCAAAATTAATAGAACAAATAGGCACCTTATTTGCTCTAATGTTCTATGGTTCCATCACATTCACTAGGCATTCCTATTAAATATAAATTTTGTTTAATTACCATGATTTGGAGATGCCGGTGTTGGACTGGGGTGTACAAAGTTAAAAATCACACAATATCAGGTTATAGTCCAATAGGTTTAATTGGAAGCACACTAGCTTTCGGAGTGTCGCTATCACCTGATGAAGGAGCAGCGCTCCAGAAGCTAGTGCTTCCAATTAAACCTGTTGGACAATAACCTGGTGTTGTGTGATGTTTAATTACCAGTTAGTGTTCTTCTCAAAACATCAAAATGAGGCATTGTGAGATAAATTATATCTGCCAATTAATGCTTCTGATCATAGCATAATATATTCGTATGTCTGTTGCATTAGTTTCACACTTGTGAAACAGAGTGCCTCAGCATCCTCAGATGCTGAGCTGATGTTTCGTTGTGATTTAATCAGAAGTGTGGCGGAAATCCTGTTTACGTGCTGGGTCTCAGGGGCATGATCCGATTTTTCCAGAAATTGATTTGAGGATCGAAGCTTTAACCAACTTCCTCCAAAATGTGGGGTGACTTTTTTTTTTGCAGTTCAATTGCTTCCAGACTTTATGGGTGTAAGTGCAAAATAATTGGTTATTGTTAAGGAGAGCTGTTTGTGACCAAAGGCACATCATAACTTTTTATGGACTTTGAAACTGCCAAAGGTATTTTGCAATTTTCCTGCAGTCACGTAACACCATTCTACATTTTACTTGCCACCAGCATTAATCTAATTGAAAACAAGAGGATCAAATTCACTTGTGGGAAATGCAGTGCTCAAGGCAAAGTTGAGTCTTGCACCATCACTGTTTTAATGGGCAAATGTGAACTAAGGCGCCTGTAATACATCACCATTCTGCTGTACTGATTAAGCACATGAGGCCTTCATTAGAAAGATTCAATAACCATTGCCTGCAACAGCTGTACTCATTTCTTTATACTAATAATTTAGAAGCTGCATTTCTCACTGAGACTAACCACAGAAAGAGGAAAACTCTCTGCGGTACTGTTAAAAACGATTGGTTTTCTCCCATAGCTTCCCCAGTGAGTGTGTTTTGCAGCAACATCGGCTGGCAGCCAATGGAGCCACGGAGCATGCTCACACTGCTGTGAAAGGGGGGGAAAGAACCCAGCATAACAATTACGCTTCTTGATCATTCGGATCACGCCACCGTAGATTTTCAGCAGCTAATTGAACTGACTGAATCCGTTGACATGAATTTTGTGCTTTCTGACTGTTAAAATAATGGAGTTCAAGTGCATATCTCAAGTACACAGAGACAAAGTGACTCCAGTGAAAGTAAAGGTGCAGAAGATTTATGATCAAAGTTTGCCAGATGTTAACATAGATAATGGAATCACCATATGAAACCTGAAACTAGCCCGATAATGCATCAGAAATGTCAGGTACTAATAGGTTTAATGGAGTTGTTAAGTTCAGTGAAGTGTGCACAAGAAAAATCCAGGCTCTGATAAGTCATTAATGCTAACTGAAATAAGGGATGTTAAAGAACTCTGAATCAGACTGTTAAAAATAATCACAAAAGGTGCAGTTATTCCCAATGTTACACCGGTCAAATCCAGATAAAACTTTTGTAAACATCAAAAAGTTTTTAATCACACATTTCACAAGCCCAGTTTTATCCATCTCCACCATTGTGAAATACCAGAGGAAGCAAAACTCAAAAACACATGTTACTTCAGATTATAATTTTATCCCAGTCATTCTTCATGTTCTAATGCTATACCACCTGATTTCAGTTCAATAGAGAAAACCTCAGTGTTGCAACTTAATAAATTCAAACACCATGTGTCCAGGCCTTCAGCTACTATAGAAATGTGATGAGGTGATATAGAGATAGTGTGAATTTACAACAGCTTTGTGGTGGCAGGTGGAAGACTAACTCTAATCCTTTGGTAGTTATCCCAATCCAGAGGAACATTCATCTCATTGAGCAAAATTGGAATGTGAATGTTACATCCAAATGGCTTATAAGGGAAATTAAAAATAGTATTAGAACCAAGGAAAAGGCATACTAATTGGCTTGAAAAGAAAAGCAGACCTGAGAATTAGAGACAGTTTCGAATTCAGCAAAGGAGGACAAAAGGGGTTGATTAAAAAAAGGAAAATAGAGTAGATGAGCTTGCAGGGAACTCACAAACTAATTATACTAATTATAAAAGTTTCTGTAGATACTTGAAGAGAAAAAGACTGGTGAAGACAAATGTAGGCTTACAGACAGAAACAAGGGAATTTTCATTGGGAAAATAGTCAGAAATGTCTGACTATCTAAATACAGTGCAAATGAAGAAAGTGAGAACTGCAGAGGCTGGAGATCAGAGTCAAGAGTGTAGTGCTGGAAAAGCACAGCAGGTCAGGCAGCACCCAAGGAGCAGGATTCCTGATGAAGGACTTTTGCCCGAAACGTCGATTCTCCTGCTCCTTGAATGCTGCCTGACCTGCTGTGCTTTTCTAGCAACACACTCGCAACTCTGAGCTCCAGCATCTGCAGTCCTCACTTTCTTCTAGTTGATTTCAACCTGACTGCAAAGCCTCTTCCAAGGATGCCTACCTTGAGATGTTCTCCTCCTCTCTCTACAAAGATCTCAGTGAGTCCCTCTCTCACTGTATTCCCCAAGTCCTCTCCTCTGCCCTGAAGCTCTTCAGCCATGTTCTCAACCAGACTCGCTACCACAGCCATGTCTCCTTCCTCAGATTCCTGAGGAAGGGCTTATGCCTGAAACATTGATTTTCCTGCTCCTCGGATGCTGCCTGACCTGTTGTGCTTTTCCAGCAAAGCACTGTAATTAAATACATGATTTGGTTCTGTGGACAGAAATAACCCCTAACAGAAATATTGGGGAACACAAAGTTTAGTGACAGCGAGGAAATGAAAGAAATCAGTATTATTAAGGAAATGGTGTTGAACAAATTGATAGGATTAAAGATCTATAAATCCCTAGAGCCTGATAATCTACATCCCAAAGTACTGGAGGAAGTGGACATAGAAATAGTGGGCACATTGGTGGTCATCTTCCAAGATGCTATAGACTCTAGAACTTTTCCTACAAATTGAAGGGTAGTTGATATACCCTGAAGCAGAGCGTTCTGGAAGAACTATATATCATTTTCTGCTTGAATACTGCAACCTTTACAACTCAAGATGAAGTTCAATAATTCTGGGTCTTAAGTACCTTCTCTCATGTCCTTACCTCAACCCCCATTCACCAGGCCTTGTCATCACATGGGCTGCTACCATAAACAACCCATTGTCAGCCGCTAACAATCCCCATTAGCAGCTATTGATTCCCCCAGGCTGACCTTTATCTATTCCTTTGTCTGCCCAACTGTGTTTCTCGCTCTCTGGGCTCCTTCTCCACCTATAGTTTACTCTTTCCCGCCCTCCACCTCCCCACCCCACCACCTCTTCTCTCGCATTTATACCCAGCTTTTCCCAGCTATCAGTTCTAAAGAAAGGTCAGAAGTGGACCTGAAATGTTCACTCTGCTTTCCCTCTACAGACGTTGCTAGACTTGCTGAGTTTTTCCAGCAATTTCTGATTTTGTTTCTGATTTCCAACTTGTGCAGTTCTTTGGTTTTTAGTCATTGTAATGCCTCTACTTAAAAATGTGAAATAGAGAGAAAACTAGAAATTATAGACCAGTCAAACTGACTTGTCAAGCTTCTCAGTCATGTAGAAAATGCTAGACTCAAGAAGATTTAATAGCAGACCACCTGGAAACAGTGGCAGGATCAAACAGAATCAACATTTACAAAATGTGAATTTACAAAAGGAAAATCACACTTAACAAATCTACCGGAATTCTTCAAAGACGTAATGAGCAGACTTGATGTGTGGGAGGTGGTGGATGTGGTTTATCTGGATTTTTAGAAGGCTTTTGACAAAGTCCCACAAAAGAGATCAGCATATAATATTAAAGTGTATGGGATTTAGGATAGTGTATCGAGATAGAAAACTAATTGGCTGGCTGGAAACCAAGAGTATAAATAACTTTTTTCAAATGGCAATACCAATGGCATACTGCAGGGACGCCAGGACCTGCTAGGACTCCAGCTATTGAGAATATATTACTTATATTCATAATGTATTACTAATATTCGTAATATATTACCTAATGATTCAGATGAGAAAATTAAATGTAGATGAGACAAAGCTGGGTCAGACGGTGAGCTGGGAGGAGGATGCAGAGGTGCTCCAGTGTCATTTGAGTGAGTGGACAAAGATATGGTAGTTGCAGTGTAATGTGAAGTCATCCACTTTGATAGCAAAACCAAGAAATAGATTATTACCTGAATGGCTATAAATTGAGAGAGGGGCATGTTCAACAAGATCATGGGCGGCATGGTGGGCGGCATGGTGGCACAGTGGTTAGCACTGCTGCCTCACAACGCCAGAGACCCGGGTTCAATTCCCGCCTCAGGCGACTGACTGTGTGGAGTTTGCACGTTCTCCCCGTGTCTGCGTGGGTTTCCTCCGGGTGCTCCGGTTTCCTCCCACAGTCCAAAGATGTGCAGGTCAGGTGAATTCGCCATGCTAAATTGCCCGTAGTGTTAGGTAAGGGGTAGATGTAGGGGTATGGGTGGGTTGCGCTTCGGCAGGACGGTGTGGACTTGTTGGGCCGAAGGGCCTGTTTCCACACTGTAAGTAATCTAATCTATCTGAGTATCCTCCTATGCTAGTGGCTGAAGGTAAGCATGTAAATGCAGCAGGTAGTCAAGAAGGCAAACAGTACATTTGCCTTCACAGCAAGAGAATTCAAGTACAGGATCAGGGATGTCTTCCTTCAGTTATATAGGACCTTTTTGAGACCACACTGTTTGCAGTTTTGGGCTCTTTTTCTGAGTAAGGGTATTCTTGCTATAGAGTGAAGCAAGGGTTTACCAGACTGATTCCTGGGATGACATATAAGGAGAGGTTAAGAATATAGAACATATAATGGAAGGAAAACACAGCACAGGAACAGGCCCTTTGGCCCACCATGTCTGCGAAGACCATAATGCCAATCTAAACTAATCCCATTTGCTTGCATATGATCCATATGCCTCTATTCCCTGCCTGATCATGTGCCTGCTTTAAATGTGGTTATCATATCTGTTTCCATCACTTACCATGTTGGCATGTTCCAGGCACCTAACACCTTCTGTGTAAAAAAAGCTAGCTTCGCACATCTCCTTTAAACTTGCCCCCCTCACCTTAAATATACGGCACCTGGTATTTCTACCCTGAGAAAAAGACTCTGACTATGCACCCTAGCTATGCCTCTTTTAATTTTATATACTTCTATCAGATTATCCCATGACCTCCAATGCTCTGGCAAAACCAATCCAAGTTTATCCAACCTCTCCTTATAGCTAATACACTTCAATCAAGGCAGCATCCCAGTAAACTGCTCTTGCACCTACATCAAAGCCTCCACATCCTTCCCATAGTGTGGTGACCAGAACTACATACAATACTCTGAATGAGGTCTAAATAAAGTTTTATACAGCTGCAACGTGTCTTGCCAATTTTAATATTTGATACCTCAACTGATGAAGGCAAATGTGTCATATGCCTTCTTTACCACCTTATCCACCTTACCACTTTCAGGGAGCAATGGACTTGTACTCCAAGATTCCTCTGTATATCAATGCTCCTAAGGGTCTTACCATTTATCATAAATTTTCCTCTTGCACTTGACCTCCTAAAATGTATCACCTCACACTTGTCTGGATTAAACTCCTTCTGCCATTTCTCCATCTGAACCATGGTCTATCCTTTGACAATTTTCAGACTATCTATAATTCCACCAACTTTTGTGTTGTGTTATCTACAAACTTACTGACATTTGCATCAAAGTTATTTATCTATATTATAACCAACAAAGGTCCCAACACGAATCCTGTGAGACACCACTGGCCACAGACCTCCAGTCAGAAAAACACCCCTCTAAAACCACCCTCTGTTTTCTAACCAACTTGCCAATTCGCCATGGATCCCATCTTCTGGGCCTTCCCTGTAGTGGAACAGAGACAATCTTAGTGCCGCTGATCTGGCTGATGCTGTTGCCTTCTCCTGAAAAGGCAATCCTCCAACATTACCCAATATGGTAAACTTGTTTGAGAGGGAATTGCCTCAGAGGATCATTGCACGACCTGTCTGCCTGCCCACCAAGTGCTCACCCATCAATCTGGTTGAATCAATTAGGATTACTTTCTCTTGAGTTCAGAAGAATGAGGAGTGATCTCATAGAAACCCACAAAATTCTAACAGGTAGATGCAGGAAACATGTTCCCAATAATTGTTGGGGGTGGGGTGGCTCCAGAACCAGGGATGACAGTCGAAGGATAAAGGTTAAACAATTTAGGATTGAGATGTGGAGAAATTTCTTCAACCAGAGAGGGGTACATTTGTAAGACATAATTGTCAGAAGGAATTGCAGGCACTGGTTAGTCATGGTTTGACACCTGTTTAATGTTACCATTGCAGTGGGATATCAACTCTTACTCAGGACTGGGGCATGAATGTTTCTGCATCCCCAAAGGAGCTGGTCCCTGTCTTACCCTGCCAAAGAAATAATCCTTTCCTCAAAGTGGGTGAGGGCACCCACGCATCCCCCCACACACATGTAGTGTCACTCAGTCCTGTTATGGGATGTCTTCTCCTGTAATAACATAAAGGGCATGAATGAGTAAATCGCAAATGGGTGGCATGGCTATTGGACTTGCACACGAAGATGAAAGATGTTGAGATGTTTGAAGGAAGTGCAGAGGCAGTGTGGAGATCATGCAATATTAGTGTTGTGGGAGATTGGGGGTGTGGGTTTAGGTGGGGGAGGGGGTAAGAAAAAAGCAAGGAAAGGTGTTGTATGAAACAAAATAGGTCTCCAAGAATAAACCGTAGTGCTAGTTGGGTGCAGTGATACAGGTAAGTGTGCTGCAAGTGATCACAATGTATTGTCAGCCTTGTAAGCCCCAAGGATTACTGCCAGAATAAGGATGTGTCAGCAAATCTACCTGATAGTAAGCAATAGCACAGAGATTTCATATTCCATGATTGATGTTACATGATCAGTATTACAGTAGATATTACATGATCAGTATTATGTAGACTAGGTTGCTTACATAATAGCAATTAGTGATTGTTTCATTTGTTGGTCTTTGTGAGAAAATGAGTGGCATTTTTAGCAAGCATAATGTTATAAGCGTAATTAATTATCTTACATTGTTATTATTGCAGCCATTAGCATATACAGACAGGATTGTTGAACAAATGCTGCCCAAACACAAAATCGCAACTACAATAGATGTTTTGTTTTGGATTCTGCAGAAGTTGAGAAGTGGGAGCTGAGTACGCTTTGTATTCAAGGTAAAAACAATGACTGCAGATGCTGAAAACCAAATACTGGATTAGTGGTGCTGGAAGAGCACAGCAGTTCAGGAAACATCCAACGAGCAGCGAAATCGACGTTTCGGGCAAAAGCCCTTCATCAGGAATAAAGGCAGTGAGCCTGAAGCATGGAGAGATAAGCTAGAGGAGGGTGGGGGTGGGGAGAGAGTAGCATAGAGTACAATGGGTGAGTGGGGGAGGAGATGAAGGTGATAGGTCAAGGAGGAGAGGGTGGAGTGGATAGGTGGAAAAGAAGATAGGCAGGTCGGACAAGTCAAGGAGACAGTAACTGAGCTGGAAATTTGAAACTAGGATGAGGTGGGGGAAGGGGAAATGAGGAAGCTGTTGAAGTCCACATTGATGCCCTGGGGTTGAAGTGTTCCGAGGCGGAAGATGAGGCGTTCTTCCTCCAGGTGTCTGGTGGTGAGGGAGCGGCGGTGAAGGAGGCCCAAGACCTCCATGTCCTCGGCAGAGTGGGAGGGGGAGTTGAAATGTTGGGCCACGGGGCGGTTTGGTTGATTGGTGCGGGTGTCTCGGAGATATTCCCTAAAGCGCTCTGCTAGGAGGCACCCAGTCTCCCCAATATAGAGGAGACCACATCGGGAGCAACGGATACAATAAATGATATTGGTGGATGTGCAGGTGAAACTTTGATGGATGTGGAAGGCTCCTTTAGGGCCTTGGATAGAGGTGAGGGAGGAGGTGTGGGCACAGGTTTTACAGTTCCTGCGGTGGCAGGGGAAAGTGCCAGAATGGGAGGGTGGGTCGTAGGGGAGTGTGGACCTGACCAGGTAGTCACAGAGGGAACGGTCTTTGCTGAAGGCGGAAAGGGGTGGGGAGGGAAATATATCCCTGGTGGTGGGGTCTTTTTGGAGGTGGCGGAAATGTCGTTGGATGATTTGGTTGATGCGAAGGTTTGTAGAGTGGAAGGTGAGCACCAGGGGCGTTCTGTCCTTGTTACGGTTGGAGGGGTGGGGTCTGAGGGCGGAGGTGCGGGATGTGGACGAGATGCGTTGGAGGGCATCTTTAACCACATGGGAAGGGAAATTGCGGTCTATAAAGAAGGAGGCCATCTGGTGTGTCCTATGGTGGAACTGGTCTTCCTGGGAGCAGATACGGCATAGGCGGAGAAATTGGGAATACGGGATGGCATTTTTGCAAGAGATAGGGTGGGAAGAGGTGTAATCCAGGTAGCTATGGGAGTCGTTGGGTTTGTAAAAAATGTCAGTGTCAAGTCGGTCGTCACTAATGGAGATGGAGAGGTCCAGGAAGGGGAGCGAGGTGTCAGAGATAGTCCAGGTAAATTTAAGGTCAGGGTGGAATGTGTTGGTGAAGTTGATGAATTGCTCAACCTCCTCGCGGGAGCACGAGGTGGCGCCAATGCAGTCATCAATGTAGCGGAGGAAGAGGTGGGGAGTGGTGCCGGTGTAATTACAGAAGATCAATTGTTCTACATAGCCAACAAAGAGATAGGCATAGCTGGGGCCCATACGTGTGCCCATGGCTACGCCTTTGGTCTGGAGGAAGTGGGAGGATTCAAAGGAGAAATTGTTAAGGGGGAGGACCAGTTCGGCCAAACGAATGAGAGTGTCAGTGGAAGGGTACTGTTGGGGACGTCTGGAGAGGAAAAAACGGAGGGCTTGGAGGCCCTGGTCATGGCGAATGGAGGTGTAGAGGGATTGGACATCCATGGTGAAGATAAGGCGTTGGGGGCCGGGGAAACGGAAGTCTTGGAGGAGGTGGAGGGCATGGGTGGTGTCTCGAACGTATGTGGGGAGTTCCTGGACTAGGGGGGATAGGACAGTGTCAAGGTAGGTAGAGATGAGTTCAGTGGGGCAGGAGCACGCTGAGACAATGGGTCGGCCAGGGTGGTCAGGCTTGTGGATCTTGGGAAGGAGGTAGAACCGGGCAGTGCGGGGTTCCCGGACTATGAGGTTAGAAGCTGTGGGTGGGAGATCTCCTGAGGTGATGAGGTTCTGTATGGTCTGGGAGATGATGGTTTGGTGATGGGGGGTGGGGTCATGGTCGAGGGAGCAGTAGGAAGAGGTGTCCTCAAATTGGCGTTTGGCTTCAGCGGTGTAGAGGTCAGTGCGCCAGACTACCACTGCGCCCCCTTTATCCGCTGGCTTGATGGTGAGGTTGGGATTGGAGCAGAGGGATTGGAGGGCTGCGCATTGTGAGGGTGAGAGGTTGGAGTGGGGGAGGGGGGACGACAGGTTGAGGCGGTTAATGTCCCGGCGGCAGTTGGAAATGAAGAGGTCGAGGGCAGGTAATAGGCCAGCGCGGGGTGTCCAGGTGGATCCAGTGTGTTGGAGGTGGGCGAAGGGGTCCTCAGAAGGTGGGCGGGAATCCTGATTGTGAAAGTAAGCTCGGAGGCGGAGGCGACGGAAGAATTGTTCGATGTCACGTCGTGTATTAAATTCATTGATGCGTGGACGGAGGGGGATGAAGGTGAGTCCTTTGCTGAGGACTGATCGTTCGTCCTCAGTGAGTGGGAGGTCTGGAGGGATGGTGAAAACTCGGCAGGGCCGGGAGCTGGAATCTGGTGCGGGTGTGGAGCTGGGAGTGGGGTCGGAGCCAGTACCTGGAGTGGTGTGATGGTGGGGGGATTCTTGTAGAGAGAGGAGGAAAACTTCTTCAAGGCAGGCATCCTTGCAAGAGGATTCGCAGCTTATCTCTCCATGCTTCAGGTTCACTGCCTTTATTCCTGATGAAGGGCTTTTGCCCGAAACGTCGATTTCAAAGCTCCTTGGATGCTACCTGAACTGCCGTGCTCCTCCAGCACCACTAATCCAGAATCTGGTTTCCAGCATCTGCACTCACTGTTTTTACCTCATTGATTTTAACCCGACTGCGAATCCTCTTGCAAGGATGCCTGCCTTGAAGAAGTTTTCCTCCTCTCTCTACAAGAATCTCAGGGAGTCCCTCTCCCACTGCAACTCCCAGGTACTCTATGCTACTTTCTCCCCACCCCCACCCTCCTCTAGCTTATCTCTCCACGCTTCAGGCTCACTGCCTTTATTCCTGATGAAGGGCTTTTGCCCGAAATGTCGATTTTGAAGCTCCTTGGATGCTGCCTGAACTGCTGTGCTCTTCCAGCACCACTAATCCTAGACAGGAAACCACACCATCCATATATTTCTGCCTATTCTGTTTTTAGCAACATGGTTCCATCACCAACACATCTAAAGTTTAGTAGTTCTACTATATCTTCCAATAGTCCACACATAAGCTCTAATTTCTTGATCCTTCCTTTACGCTTGTATTTCATCATATGTTCCAAGTGAATCCATGTGGTCCCTTTCTAAAGCTTCGATATCCTTTCATAGAAGTATTGAGATTATTGTAACAAAAGTACACACAAGAGCACATGATGAATCTTTAACTTTTTCATCTTAATTCCTCCTTAAGGATCCATTTGGGTTTCCATTTACCTTTGACATAAAGAAGGACTAAATGTGAATTATTCAACGTCTCTTGGCAACGTTTGGATTATTTTAACGTTTATATTACCTGACGTCCAATCAAAGACCACACAAAATCATTGAATTAGTAAGTGAAGAGAGAAAGAGCTAACATGTAGTGTGCCTCCTGAGATTGTAAAATGCTTTACAGCCAAGGAAGTGCAGTTTAAAGTTTCGTTATTGTAATATAGAACAGACTGGAGCCATTTTGTGCTAGTGATAGGCCACAATAACTAGTAAATGACTATTTCATCTGTTTTAAGTGCTCTTTGAGGAATAAATGCAGGCTAGAATTCAGGACAATCTTACAGCTGTCCTACATCCAATTGAAAGGGAAGAGGCTTCAACAGGGCAAGTTCATTCATGAAGTTTTAGAGATTGTGATAATTTCCCAGATGATTATTCCTGGTACCTTTCGCCATGCCTACCAGTAAGTAACATTAGATCAAAATGAGCTAGTTTGTTGCCCTTTTGAACTTGGCCTATAAGTTCAATTAAATTTAGAAAGGCTAGGATCATAGGAAGCTGGTATAGATACATCTGGTCCCTTGAAAAGTGAGAATCGACCTCCTCATCTCCATTCATACATTGTGTGCCAGTAGAATGGGTCAATCAAGTGCAAAATGAAAAAGAATTCCTTCAGAATTATTACAATGTAGAAAAAAAAGGATAATTTAGCTCCCTAGTATTTCCTGTCTGAGTATTTTACATGGTATATTTGTGTTGAGAGACAGCTGGGTTTTTTTTGCCATAGATTGTCAAAAGCCAACTGGTTTTATTGTGATGGGGTTATCTTCTGGTTTATTGTCTCTTCTTTCCACTTTTATCAGCTTTTTCATAATTATTTTAATCAGTTACTTATTTTCTCAAGCATCCATGAAATATCCTTATCTGATCACAATGACAAATTGGTTAGTTACAGCAGTTCAAAATTTGACACCCATGAAGTGCTACAACAAATTGGCAGCATGACTTTGACCTTTCTCAGCTTTCATTTCCATCGCAGTTCACCAGAGGTATAGTAGATCGGATTTTTTAAATCACTCTAGGGAATGTTGGAATGACTGGCTGGGCCAGCATTTATTGCCCATTTATTGAAGTAGCCTTGATGAGTTGCTGCTGTGTACCTTATCGAAAGTACATATAGCTTCCACTGTGCAGTGATGGTGACCATAAGGGTAAGTGCTTACTGTGTAGGAGTTGGGAGGTCATGCTGCAGCTGTACAGAACATTGGTTAGGCCACTATTGGTATAGAATGAGCTTCCAGAGGAAGTGGTGGAGGCTGGTACAATTACAACATTAAAAAGGCATCTGGATGGCTTTCTATCTGAATAGAAAGGGTAAGAGGGATTTGGGCCAAATGCTGGCAAATGGGACTACATTTATTGAGGATATCTGGTCACCATGGATGAGTTTGACCAAAGGGTCTGTTTCTATGCTGTATATCTCTGCGACTCCATGACATGGGAGCAGAGCATTCAGCCCATTTGATCATGGCTCATATGTTTCTCAAACCCGATATTAATGTTGATGGATGAGGACTGTTTTGTCCTGGATGGTGTCCAGCTTCTTGAGTATTTTTGGAGCTGAATCCATACCAGAAAGTGGGAAGTAATCCATGACACTCCTTACTTGTGTCTTGCACATGATGGAGAGGTATTGGGGATTCAGGAGGTGAATCGCACCCTGCAAAATTCCAAGCTTCTGCCACCTCATGTAGTCAAAGTTTGTATTCGCTTGGTTCAGTTCATCATTTGGTCAATGGTAACTCCTGGGATGTTGATCGTGAGAGATTGAGCAACAGCAGTGCCATTTGACATCAAAGGGGAATGGTAAGATTGTCTTTGTTGGAGATGGTCATTGTCTGGCACATGAGTGGGACAAAAATAGCTTGTCACCAATCAGCCCAAGTCTAGATGTTGTCCAAGTCTTGCTGCCTTCAGTATCTGAAGAGTCAAGGACGCTGCTAAACATTGTTAAATTAGTGAATATCACCACTTTTGAACTTATGATGGAGGGAAGGTCATTGATGAAGCAACTGAAAGTGGCTAGGCCCAGGACACTACCTTGAGGAACTCTTCCAGTGATTTGCAGGAGCTGAGATGCCTGGCCTCCAGCAACCACAACCATCTTCCTTTGTGCTAGGGATGGCTCTAACTAGTGGAAGGATTTCCATGATTTCTATTGAGTCTAGTTTTGCTCGGACACCTTAACACCTGAGTTAGACGCGGCTTCAGATAGGTGAACAGCTAGTTAGTGTGCTGAATACTTTAACATTATTGCTGGAATGTTGTCAGGGCTGTAGCCTTTGGATTATCCAATCTTTTCACCTGTTTCTTGATTTCATGTCGACTGAATAAAATGAGTGAAAGACAGGCATCTGTGGTGCTGGGATCTTCAAGAAGAGGTCAAAACCTATCATCCTTTTGGCCCTTCTGACTGAAGATGAATAAGGACTTCAGCTTTGTATTTTGCACTGAAGTGCTGATCTCCTCCACCATTGAGGTTGGGGATAATGTGGAGCCCCACCTTGTTTTATTTGATTAATTGTCCCCCATAAGTCACGACTGGATGTGGCAGGACTGCAGATCTTAGATCTGATCCATTGTTTGTGGGTTTACTGAGCCATATTTATGACTTGTTTGTTCTGCTGTTGGCACACAGGTCTTCCTGTGTTGTAGCTTCACCATAGGTTTGCCTGGTGGTGCTCCTAGTATGTCCTCCTGCACGCATCATTGAATCAGGGTTGATCCCCTGACTTGATGGTAATGGTAGAGTGAGGGATATGCCGGGTTATGATGTTATAGTTTGTGGTTGAATACAATTCTGCTGCTGCTGGTGGTCCACTGTACATCATGGAATAGAATATCGAATATCCTTTTATTGTCACTTGTATTCCATTGTTGGAATACAGCGAAATGCTTTTACAATGTCCAACTTCTTATGGTGACATTTTAAGTACAATTCTTAGATACAGCAGAGAAATAAAAGTAGTTGCATTACTTACAGAGTTGAAACATACGTTAAAAATAGGACTCCGCTAAAGTGATAAGGCAGGAAATTTCAAATAGGCATTACAGTGTAGCAGATCAGTGTAGCGCCTCCACCCCAGTCTGACTGCTTGCGCAAGAGCCCAGTCCAACAGCCATCCCTGCTCCACTCCAAACCCCAGCCCGCTCCATACCAGGACTCAAGCTGCTCCAGGGTAAGTGCCAGAATTGCCTCTCCTGTGCCAATCACTGCCAGAGACTCACTGCTTGCATGCTGCTCCGGGGTTGCTTCTCCACACTGTTCCAGGGCTGGCTGACCACACAATGCTCCCAGGCCTGCCACTGCACCAGTATTCACCACTGGTGCTGAGACAAGTGAAGAAGAAGAGGGAAAGAAAAAGATAGAAGAAAGAAATAGATTACAGGGACCAGAGGAGCTCCTGCAGGGGTGTCCTACTCTGCCGCAATGGATACCCAGTTTAGAGTTTGAATTCTGTCCCATTTAGAATGGTGGTAATGCCACACAACACATGGAGGGTGTCCTCAGTTTGAAGATAGGACTTCATCGCAAAAAGAATTGTGAGATGGTAACTCTTACCAAAACACTTCTGGACAGATGTATCTGTCATAGATTGGTGATGATGAGGTCAAGTAGATTTTGACTTGTTGTTGGTGCTTTTGCCACCTCTTGCAGACACAATCTAGCAGCTATCAACTTCAGGACTGGACCTGCTCAGTTAGTAGTGGTTCTCCTGAGCTGCTGTTAGTGTTGGACATTGAAGTCCTCCACTGTAATAACTGCACAGAGGCTGGTATCCCGTCACCAAGTCACCCTTTATTCACTTGTGCACAGTACACTGCCTGTGGCCAGCCAGCTCTGAGTCAGGCCCTGAACTGAGGTGATTCTAAATTTCCTGGTTATATTTTTTTCTGTTTTTTTTCATCTTTGCAAATCATTACCTAACCTTTCATATTCCCAAGAATATACGGCCAGTTTATGTAATCTTTCTTCATATTCTAACCCTTGTATCCCTTGTCACATTCTGAGGAATCCATGCCCTATTTGCTTCAAGATAAATGTTATCTTTCTGAAATAACTCCACAGAGGATCACCTGGCTTTACTTTTCTTCTGTCTTTCTTATTTCACACTACCGCCGAACAGCAGTGGTGTTTATTTATTTCCCATGTCATATGTGTGCAGGTATAGGATACAGTGAAGGGCAATGAGTGCAGAAACCTTTATTCATATTCCACCACCAGGAAGAAAGGAAACACCCGAGTGGCCAGTGACAAGCAATGCCCTTCTCAGCACAGGGCAATGCCTACGTTATCAAAAAAGTGAAGGGGAGGACAGGGATTAAATCAAAATAGAGTCGGAGGGGAAAATAAAACACTCCACACCCCACAGTGCCCACCTCTCCCTGAAAATCTCGAGGGTGTTGGTAGACACCGCGTGCTCCCCATCCAGGGACACCCGGGCCTGGACGATCTCCTGGTTATATTTTATTTTCTTTTTTTTCCCTAATCCCCACACTACTGCCTAACTGGTACAGCTTATTTTTTTCCCCAGCACTCATGTTATGTGTGTGTGCAGGTGTGATGCACAGTGAAAGACACAAGGTGCACGAATCTTTATTCAGTTTCCACCAACAGGAAGATATGAAAAACACCCGAGTGGCCAGTGACAAGCAGTGCCCCTCACATCAAAGGACAATGCTGTGTGATCAAACAGCGAGGTAGAGTGCAGGGATTAAATCAAAACAGAGTTGGAGGGAGAAATAATACACTCCACTCCCTGCGGCGCCCACCTCTCCCTGAAAATCTGAAGGGTGTTTGTGGACGCTGCATGCTCCTTCTCCAAGGACATCCAGGCTCTGACATAATCTCCTGGTTATATTTTTTTTCCAACAAAAAGCAGAAACTGACAGCAGCAGTAACTCACTGACTGTGGCCCAGCCAGGACAGAGTCAGTCCCCTAAATTGAGAAGATTCTTAATTTCCTAGTTATATTATTTTTTTTTCCCTTTGTGTGTGCAGGTGTAAGACACAGTGAAAGGCAACAGGGGTACAAATCTTTATTCAATTTCCACCAAGTGGCCAGTGACAAGCAGTGCCCTTCTCAGAGGGCAATGCCGCATGATCAAACAGTGAAGGGGAGGGCAGGGATCAGAGTTGGAGGGGAAATAATACACTCCACTCCCTGCAGTGCCCACCTTTCCCTGAAAATCTCGAGGGTGTTGGTAGACACCGCGTGCTCCTTGTTCAAGGACACCAGGGCTCTGACATTATCTCCTGGTTAAAATTTTTTTTCTTTTCTGAACACTTAGGAAATTCCAAGGTAATTAGGAAATATCAATGTGACATTTTGCAAGAGAAAACATGTTTAACCAGTTTACTCCTTTGAACTGTGGTCGCACTTTACTAGAATTCTAGAACGCACCTGCCACGGTGTTACATAAAAGGTTCTGTACAATGTAGGAGTTCATGATGGATGTGGTAACATACTTACATATGAAATAACTCCACAGAGGCTGGTTTCCCATCACAAAGTCACCCTATATTTACAAGCGGAGAGTCGTTGACATTGATCCAGCTTTCTCAGAGCCAGCTCTCAACATCTGACACTCCTGTTTATTCTTTTTTTATTTTTTTTTACAGAGTCAGTCCCCTAAACTGAGGTAATCCTGTTTGTTTTTTTTTGGCACAGGATGTCTGACAGTCCTGTTCTTTCTTTTTACACCCACACTACCGCCTAACTGTGGTGGTGCTTTTGTTTTCCCCAGCACTCATGTTATGTGTGTGTGCAGGTGTGAGACACAGTGAGAGACACAAGGTGCACCAATCTTTATTCAGTTTCCACCATCAGAAAGAAAGGAAACACCTAAGTGGCCAGTGACAAGCAGAGCCCCTCACATCAAAGGGCAATGCTGTGTGATCAAACAGTGAAGGGGAGGGCAGGGATCAAATCAAAATAGAGTTGGAGGGGAAATAATACACTCCACTCCCTGCAGTGCCCACCTTTCCCTGAAAATCTCGAGGGTGTTGGTAGACTACCAATTGACTATTCATTGACTATCAATAGGAAAGCTCAATTTTTACACAGTCCCTCAGATGCTGGTAAGGAGAGCTTTGCAGGACTGACAGGACTCTGTTTACTATCATCGCTGTCAGAAACGACATCAGTGCTGGGTGGTTCGTCTGGTTCAGGCCTTTGTTTGAACTTAGCAATAACTTGCTACAACTGAGTGACTTGCTAGGCAATTTAGTTGGTCAGCTAAGCATCAACCATGTTGTTGTGGTCTGGACTCACATGTAGGTCAGACTAAGTGAGGATGGCAGTATAGTCCAGCTTTTAACTCCTGATAATTCTTTTGAATTCAAATTGCACTATCTGCTATCTGTGGGTTTTCAATGCACATCTCTCATTTGACACAATTTCCCAAAGTCAAAATTAAGGTTTCTATTTAAATGTTATATCACAAAATACCAAAACATCTTGAATTAATTTACCCCAGAATTCCTGTCTGTAACACCCTCTGTTGATTTACGGAATAGATTTCCTGTGTAACAACAGCATAATTAAACACAAGGAAGTCAACACCTAAGGGTAGGATGTAGTTTGAACCAACACAAGCTTTCACACTCTGAACCAAGATTACTACTACCCCCAAACCATGGCTGACACTTTGTGAAAAGCTGATATGCTATAATGCGTTAGTATGAATTATTTACTGCAGGTATTAATCCAATCAAAATAAACAAATTAAAGCCTTGGTTAAATAAAGATATTTCATAAGTACGTGCTAAAATGACTATTGAGTAATCTGAAAGTCTCACCCTGCTTTATCTCCAGTAATTTAGGAGAACAATTAGCATTTTGATGTCCATAATAAAATTTAAAAGGGAAGTGGATTAGTAATCGAGTAAACAGCATCTGTAATATCAACTATCTCGTTTCCTCCTACACCATAAATTCTCTGTGCAATGAAATGCATGTGCTTCATTTGGTATGTTCTACAGTTGTACAGTGTTGATCACATATTTGTTTTTGTCAGTTGCAAGCAAAATTGGTTTTATATTTTATGTTTTTATTGGATTTTTTCTGGATATGCTAGCCAAACTGTAAAGACAAATAAACATCTAAATTGACAAACATACTTCTTGTAGTTAAATCTCCAAAGCACAAACCCTTTCCTTTCCCTCACAGATGCTCAGGTTAAAATAATATACTAGCCTCTGTGATATAAACTGTGTGAGTTTTATATAGATAGTATTGTTAACTGTTTTGTCTTCACAGGTGCTGCCAGACCCTGCTGAGTTTCTCCAGCAATTTCTGTTTTTGCTTATTTCAGATCCCCAACATTCACAGTTCTTCCTTTTATTTTAAGGATATAGTAAAACTAGATTACCTTAGTGTAAAGATGATATGGAGGTGCTGGTGTTGGAATGGGGTGGGCAAAGTTAAAAATCACACAACACCAGGTTTATTTTCAGAGTGCTTTCAGAGCACTCCAAAAGCTGTACTTCCAAATAAGTTTGTTGGACTATAACCAGGTGTTGTGCGATTTTTAACTTAGTGTAAAGATTTAGAGTTAATCTCAGACCAGCCATTTTTGGGATGAAACCGAACAGAGGTGACTTGGAGCTGAGCACTTTTAAGCTCAGGTGCATAAAATGTTCAGGAGAAGTGTTTGGACAAAAAGTGATAGGTGTTTGGAACTTCCTTTCACAAACAGCTGTTGATGCTAGATCACTTGTTAATTTTAAATCTGAGAATGACAAACAACCACCTGATGAAAAAGCAGCACTCCAAAAGCTAGTCTTCAAAATAAACCTGTTGGACTATAACCTGGTGTTCATAGAACATAGAACATTACAGCACAGTACAGGCCATTTGGCCCTCGATGTTGCGCCGACCTGTGTTGTGTGATTTTTAACTTTATGAACCAAAGACATCATGAGAGGTGGACCAACACAGGTATATGGTGTTAGGGCGCAGATTAGCCATAATCTCATAGAGTGGTGGAACAGATTGGAGGAACAGGCTCAAGCAGCTGAGTGGCCTACTGCTGTTTTTATGGTACTACGTCTCTTCTTTAAATAAGGCAACTAAAACTGTATTTCAGACAATGGTCTCACCAGTGCTCTGTGTTACTGAAGCATAACCTCCCTAGTTCAACCTTGTTCACAATAAACGATAACAATCCTAATTATTTTCTATTCTTGCATATTAGACTTCTGTAGTGTATGACAACATCTTGATCTGCATTTCAAAGTTCGGAAACTTTCACCATTGAATAATGTGCTCAATTTTTGTTCCTCCTGACAAAAGGAACAATTTCACTTTTTAACCACATTAGCCAGATATTTGTCCACTCGCATAATTTTTTTTTTGCTATCTAATGTTCTCTTATAGCTGAAAATGTGTTGCTGGAAAAGCGCAGCAGGTCAGGCAGCATCCAAGGAGCAGGATAATCAACGTTTCGGGCATGAGTCCTTCTTCAGGAATCTCATGCCCGAAACGTCGATTCTCCTGTTCCTTGGATGCTGCCTGATCTGCTGCGCTTTTCCAGCAACACATTTTCAGCTCTGATCTCCAGCATCTGCAGTCCTCACTTTCTCCTCGAATGTTCTCTTATACCCTACATGCTTACCTATTTTTGTGTCTTCAGCAAATTTGGTAAGCATACTCTTCATCCAAACCATTTATATAAGATGTAAATAATTAAGGTCCTACGGCTGAGTCCTATGGCACACTACTTGTTATATTTTGCCAATCTAACCAAGGTCCATTTATGCCTATTTGCTACTTGCTGACAACCAGCTGAACCTCTATCCATGCAGATGAGCCATGCAATACATCCAAAGATTGCCCTCCATGTTACTTTATCATAGAACTCCAAGAAATTGGTTAACTATGATTTCCTTTCATCCGATTACCTTGAACTTATTTAAGTGGTCTGCTGTAACTTATAAAAAAACTAACATTTTCCCAGTGACTGACGTTAAATTAACTGGTCTGCTTTCCGTAACAATACCATTTTGAATAGAGACATTAGTTTCCAGTCTAATGGGACCTTCCCAGACCTAAGTGAGTTTTGGAAATTTAAAGCCAATACATCAACAATCTCACTGGCCACTTCATTAAACCCCCAACATGAAGTCTATCAGGACTCAGATACTCCAACCCACAGTTCCAACAATTAATTCAATATCGCTTGTCTGGTGATTGTAATTTTCCTACGATTTCCCTTTCTTCCATTTCCTGATTTATTGCTGTTTCTGGAGTGTTACTTCTAGACTTCATGGTGACGACAGATGTAAAATACTTATTCAATTCATCTGCCATTTCATTATTTTCCATTTGCCAGACTCACTTGCTCTTGGAACAATGCTCACTTTGTTAATCATATAGGACCTTATACACTTCAGACAAGTCATCCCTCACCCTTCTGAACTCTTGTGGAAACAAGTTCAGACTGTCCTCAGCAGACAATCCCCTCATTCCAGATAACAACTTAGTAAAGATCCACTGAACCACTTCCACTTAAATCCTTCCTTAAAGAGACCAGAGCTCAACACAATATTCAAGTTGTGGTCTTACCAATGCATTGTATAACTGAAAAAAAAATTACTTACCTTTAGATTCAATTCCACTTGTAATAAAATATAGCATCACATTTGTTCTTCTTGATTACATTTTATATCTGCATACTAACATGTTTTAACTTATGTTTCAGAATACCTACATACCTCTACACTTCAGAGTTCTGCAGTCACTCTGTTTAAGCAACAGTCTGTGTTTTTTTATTCTTCCTGCCAATGTGAACAATTCCAACATTATACCCATCTATAAGATTTTGCTAACTCAATTGTCCTTTCCAAACATTAGTGCAACTTCCTTTCATCTCCTACACAACATGCTTTTCTATCCACTTTGGTGTCATCTGCAAATTTAGCTACCATGCCTTCTCTCCCCACTGGCGTCATTGATATAAATTGTAAAATGTTGAGGTTCCAACATAGATGCTTCCAGAACTCCACATATCACTTCCTCAATCAGACAGAGACCCATTTTTGCTTATGCTGTACTTTCTATTAGCTAGCCAATCTTCTATCCATGTTAATATATTACCCTTTACACCATGAACTTTTAACTTCCCCAACAATCTTGGACGTGGCACATTATCAAGTGCTTTTTGGAAATGGTGGAATGGTGTCTTAATAGTTAGCACTATAGCATGACAATGTCAGGGACCTGGATTCAATTCCAGTCCTGGGTGACTGTCTTTGTGGAGTGTGCATGTTCTCCCCATGTATGTGTGGGTTTCAACCGGTTCTCCAGTTTCCTCCACAAGTCCAAAGATCTGCAGGTTAAATGGATTACTCATTGTAAATTTCTCAAAGTGTCCAGGGAAATGCAGGCTAAGTGGGTTAGCCATAGTAAATGCAGCGATAGGGTAGATTTGGACCTGGGTGGAATACTCTCCAGAGAGTCAGTCCAGAATTGATGGGCCAAATGGCCTCTTTTCACATTGTAAGGATTCTATGATCCAAGTAGAGAATGCTACAGAATCCCCTTTATTTACAGTGCATGTTATTCCCTCAAAGAACTCCAATAAATTGATTAAACATGATTCCCTTTAACAAAACCATGCTGACTCTTCAGGATTACCTTGGACTTTTCTAAGTATGCAGCTGTGGTCCTATTAATGACTGATTCCATTACCTTCCCCATGACAGGCATCAAACTGACTGAGCTATAGTCTCTTGTTTATGTCTTCTTTCCGTTATTGAATAGAAAGGTTTTATTTGCTATTCTCCAGTTTAAAGGAACCTTTCCTGAACCTGAACAATTTTGGAAAATAATACCAACACATCTACTACCTCAACAGTATCCTCTTTTAAGAATCTAAAATGAAATCGATCTGGACCCAAAGACTTGTCAGTTCACAACTTCATCCATTCCCCACGATTGTAATTTCTACAATGTCATTACTGTAGCAATCACTGAAGCCCTATTAAAGTGTCCAATCTAATTAACAAATTAAAGATTATAGCACTTTGACACCAATTTGTAGGCAGATTGAGCATAAAAACCTGCTAATACAGATGGAAGATGTAATGCGTACAACCACACTGAAGTCACCACTGAGGATATATGATCAATGTCCAAAGACAATAGACAATAGACAATAGACAATAGATGCAGGAGTAGGCCATTCTGCCCTTCGAGCCTGCACCGCCATTCAATATGATCATGGCTGATCATTCCTAATTAGTATCCTGTTCCAGCCTTATCTCCATACCCCTTGACTCCACTATCTTTAAGAGCTCTATCCAATTCTTTCTTAAAAGAATCCAGAGACTGGGCCTCCACTGCCCTCTGGGGCAGAGCATTCCACACAGCCACCACTCTCTGTGTGAAGTAGTTTCTCCTCATCTCTGTCCTAAATGGTCTACCCCGTATTTTTAAGTTTTAAGACCTAAGATACGATCAAGAAAAAAAATTTACTTAGTTTGAAGATCTAGGATATGATAAGAAAGAAATACCTGGTTCAGTGATCCAGGAGAGTGTGTGAAAAATAACTGATTTTCTCAGCAGGACAATTGTCCTCCACAAAGGAATTGAATTGAATTGAATTTATTGTCACGTGTACCGAGTCATGGTGGAAAGCTTTGTCTCGCGAGCAATACAGGCAGATCACAGAGTTAAGTAGCATAGATAAGTAAATAATAGGTAAACAGTAGCAAAAACAGTCATGGGTATAGAGTGAGTACAATAGGGGGCAGAGTGCACACCTCTGGGGGTCTCCAGTGTTGAGTGTTCGTGAGGATGAAATACTGTACCCAACCTTCACTGATTGTGGCCTGTGGGTCAGGAAACTGAGGATCCAGTTGCAGAGAGTAGAGCTTAGTCCGAGATCACTAAGTTTAGTAACCAGTCTCGAGGAGATACTAGTGTTGAAGGCTGAACTGTAGTCAATGAGTAGGATTCTTACGTAGCTGTTCTTGGTGTTGAGGTGTCCTCGGGAGGAGAGAAGGGCAAGTGATATGGTATCTGACATGGATCTGTTGGTCTGATATGCAAATTGGAGTGGGTCAAGAGTAGTGGGGAGGCCAGAGTTGATTATTACCATGACCAGCCTTTCAAAGCACTTCATGGCCGCCATCTAAATCCGAGTGATCACATGTTATCCTGTCTAAAGGAACTTACAACACTCACACTGTTAGCAACAGAATCAAGGTCATGGTTTTCAACCCAGAGATCTACCAATTTTCCAGATCTGAAGAGAACATTTTCTGGGATAAGAGTGACATTTTCAGATTGTCTTAATTTGAGAAACTGGAGACAAGGCAGAGATGCAGTAGTGATAAATATAATTATATTCAGCAATGTATATTTATCATAATGGAAAATGCTTAGCGGGGGTTGATGTTGCATGAGAGCAGATACTGAGGAATATCATAACTATAATGATGTCACACAGACCTTGTTGGAGAACAGTTTAATATCTTGAAGGAATATGACTTACCATTCAGGAACTCCTCTCAGTCTCTGGAACAACAGCTAACAAATTAGTAATTTGTACTTAGCTGCTAACATGCAATAAGTTTGGTTTTAAGGCAGGAGCCTCTTTTAATGTATCTGGAAAGTAGCTTTCAGCTACCACACTGGACCAAGCAGGCCCTGTAGATCCCTACAATAGAAATGCAGCAAACCTATTGCACAATGAACAATAATGCAGGCAGCTTCATTCAGTACAATGGTTGACGGTGAGGATTGCTCACACAGCATGCTCCATTAAGCTTTTTCATCCATATTACTTCTTCTGTCTAATGAGTTCAATATTTTAAAAATAAATGTTTCATTTATGTGTGTTAAAAAGATTGCAGTTTTTCCTGTCTTATAGAGTCATAGAGTCATAAAGATGTACAGCATGGAAACAGCCCCTTCGGTCCAATCTGTCCATACCGACCAGATATCCTAACCCAAACTAGTCCCACCTGCTAGCACCCGGCCCATATCCCTCCAAACCCTTCCTATTCATATACCCATCCAAATGCCTCTTAAATGTTGCAATTGTACAAGCCTCCACCACATCCTTTGGCAGCTCATTCCATACACGTACCACCCTCTGTATGAAAATGTTGCCCCTCAGGTCTCTTTAATATCTTTCACCTCTCACCCTAAACCTATGCCCTCTAGTTCTGGACTCCCTGACCCCAGGGAAAAGACTTTGTCTATTTATCATATCCATGCCCCTCATAATTTTGGAAACCTCTATAAGGTCACCCCTCAGCCTCTGACACTCCAGGGAAAACAGCCCCAGCCTGTTCAGCCTCTCCCTGTAGCTCAGATCCTCCAACCCTGGCAACATCCTTGTAAATCTTTTCTGAACCCTTTCAAGTTTCACAACATCCTTCTGATAGAAAGGAGACCAGAATCGCACGCAATATTCCAACAGTGGCCTAACCAATGTCCTGTACAGCCGCAACATGACCTCCCAATTCCTGTACTCAATACTCTGACCAATAAAGGAAAGCATACCAAATGCCTTCTTCACTATCCTATCTACCTGCGACTCCACTTTCAAGGAGCAATGAACCTGCACTCCAAGGTCTCTTTGTTCAGCAACACTCCCTAGGACCTTACCATTAAGTGTAGAAGTCCTGCTAAGATTTGCTTTCCCAAAATGCAGCACCTCGCATTTATCTGAATTAATCTTCATCTGCCACTTCTCAGTCCATTGGCCCATCTGGTCCAGATCTTGTTATAACCTGAGGTAACCCTCTTCGCTGTCTACTGCACCTCAAATTTTGGTGTCATCTGCAAACTTACTAACTGTACCTCTTATGCTCGCATCCAAATCATTTATGTAAATGACAACAAGTAGAGGACCCAGCACCAATCCTTGTAGCACTTCACTGGTCACAGGACTCCAGTCTGAAAAACAACCCTCCACCACCACCCTCTGTCTTCTCCCTTTGAGCCAGTTATGCCAAGACCCTGAATATTGTTATGACCCGGGGAGATTCTGCAAGTTATTAAGCCTCCAGTCAGAATGACCCATGTGGTCAAGGTGAGGAGGAATGAACCAGCGTGCCTCTTTATTCACCTGCCCCACAATTACAGTCATAGAGTCATAGAGATGTACAGCATGGAAACAGCCCCTTCAGTCCAACCCATCCATGCCAACCGGATATCCCAACCCAATCTAGTCCCACCTGCCAGCACCCAGCCCATATCCCTCCAAACCCTTCCTATTCATATACCCATCCAAATGCCTCTTAAATGTTGCAACTGTACCAGCCTCCACCACTTCCTCTGGCAGCTCATTCCATACACGTATCACCCTCTGTGTGAAAACGTTGCCCCTTAGGTCTCTTTAGTATCTTTCCCCTCTCACCCTAAATCTATGCCCTCTAGTTCTGGACTCCCCCATCCCAGGGAAAAGACTTTGTCTATTTATCATATCCATGCCCCCCTATTAGAATACCGCTCAGCCTCCGACACTCCAGGGAAAACAGCCCCAGCCTATTCAACCTCTCCATATGGCTCAAATCCTCCAACCCTGGCAACATCCTTATAAATCTTTTCTGAACCCTTTCAAGTTTCACAACATCTTTCCGATAGGAAGGAGATCAGAATTGCATGCAATATTTCAACAGTGGCCGAACCAATGTCCTGTACAGCCGCAACATGACCTCCCAACTCCTGTACTCAATACTCTGACCAATAAAGGAAAGCATACCAAACGCCTTCTTCACTATCCTATCTACCTGCGACTCCACTGTCAAGGAGCTACGAACCTGCACTCCAAGGTCTCTTTGTTCGGCAACACTCTCTAGGATCTTACCATTAAGAATATAAGTCCTGCTAAGATTTGCTTTCCCAAAATACAGCACCTCGCATTTAACCGAATTAAGCTCCATCTGCCACTTCTCAGCCCATTGGCCCATCTGGTCCAGATCCTGCTGTAATCTGAGGTAACCCTCTTCACTGTCCACTACACCTCCAATTTTGGTGTCATCTGTAAACTTGCTAACTATACCTCTTCTGCTCATATCCAAATAATTTATATAAATGATGAAAAGCAGGCTGAAAAACAACCCTCCACCACCACCCTCTGTCTTCTACCTTTGAGCCAGTTCTGTATCCAAATGGCTAGTTCTCTCTGTATTCCGTGAGATCTAACCTTGCTAACCAATCTCCCATGGGGAACCTTGTCGAATGCCTTACTGAAGTCCATATAGATCACATCTACTGCTCTGCCCTCATCAATCCTCTTTGTTACTACTTCTACAAACTCAACCAAGTTTGTGAGACATGATTTCCCACGCACAAAATCATGTTGACAATCCCTAAGCAGTCCTTGCCTTTCTAAATACATGTACATCCTGTCCCTCAGGATTCCCTCCAACAACTTGCCCACCACCGACGTCAGGCTCACTGGTCTATAGTTCCCTGGCTTGTCCTTACCACCCTTCTGAAACAGTGGCACCATGTTAGCCAACCTCCAGTCTTCCAGCACCTCATCTATGGCTATCGATGATACAAATATCTCAGCAAGAGGCCCATAGTCACAACCAGTTTAATCTACAATCTACAAATGATCCCTTCCTGTGTGGATACCTTTCTCCCAGACCAAATAAACTTATACTTTAAAAGGGACCAATTATCTAAGTTTCCTTGAGTTAACGAAACAGTGAATTTTCCAGTTACAAAATGTGAAATGAATTCATAGCACATCATTATGGATTTGTGCAGTGCACAGAGAGAAGCTAGCCCTCTAGGCTGCTGTAACTAGGGAGAGAATAGGGCCCCTTAAAGATCAACGAGGCCATCTACATGTGGAACCACAGAAAACATGTGAGATCCGAAATGAATTTAAGTGGAAGCTAGCAACCTGAGAAAATAAATACTTATTTCTTGAAAACAGTCCACATGACAGAAGAGGAGATGCTGGAAGTCGTAAAACACATATTGGTAGATAAATCCATTGGACCTGATCAGGTGCATCCCAAGACATTTTGGGAAGCTAAGGAAGAAATTGGGGGGCCACTAGCAGAGATACTTATACAGCCATAGGTAAGCTGCCAGAAGACAAAGGGTGGCTAATGTTGTGCCTTTATTTAAGAAAAGGAAAAGCCTGAGAACTGTAGACCAATGAGTCTGACATCAGTGGTGGAAAAGTTGTTGGCGAGGATTCTGAAAAACAGATTCACCTGCGTTTTGAGAGCCAAGGATTGATTATGAATGGTCATTATAGTTTGTGCATGGAAAATTGTGTTCTCACAGACTTGACTGAGTGTTCTGAGGATGTAACCAAGCAGATAGATTAGGGCAGAGCAGTAGATGTTGTAAACATGGACTTCAGCAAAATCTTCGACAAGGTTCAGCATAAGACCATAAGACATAGCAGCAGAAATTAGGCCATTCTGCCCATCGAGTCTGCTCCACCATTCAGTCAGGGCTGATAAGTTTCTCAACCCCATTCTCCCACTTTGTCCCTGTACCCTTGATCCTCTTTATACTCAAGAACCTTTATCTCAATCTTAAATATACTCAATAACATGCCCTCGACAGCCTTCTGTGGCAATGAATTCCATAGATTCATCACTCTCTGGCTGAAGAAACTTTTCCTTATCACCGTTCTAAAAGGTCTTCCCTTTACTCTGAGGTTATGCCCTCGGGTCCTAATCTCTCCTACCAATGGAAACATTTTCCCAACATCTACCCTGTCCAGGCCATTCAGTATTCTGAATGTTTCAATTAGATCCATCCTCATCCTTCGAAACTCCATCAAATATAAACCCAGCATTGTCAAAGGTTCTGCATATGGTAAGCTTTTCATTCCTGGGATCATTCTCGTGAACCTCCTCTGAACATGCTCCAGAGCCAGTACATCCTTCCTGAGATATGGGGCCAAAATCTGCACACAATACTCCAAATGTGGTCTGACCAGAACATTATAGAGCCTCAGAAATACATCCCTGCTTTTATATTCAAGTCCTCTCAAAATAAATGCCATCATTGCACTTGCCTACCAAATGACTGACTCAACATGCAAGTTTACCTTCTGCAGCCTCCCCACCTCCTCAATCTTACCTGTCCATCTACCTATCTTTGTATCTGAAAATGTAGCTATAATGCCCTCAGTTCCTTCATCTTGATCGTTAACATATAAAATGAAAAGTTGTGGTCCCAACACTGAGCCTTGTGGAACACCACAAGTCACCAGCTGCCATCATGAGAAAGATCCTTTTAGCCCCTCTCTCCCAGACAGCCAAGTTTCTATCCATGCTAGCACCTTCCCTCTGACACCATGGACCCTTATCTTACTCAGTAGCTTACAGTGCAGCACCTTGTCAAAGGCCTTCTTGAAGTCCAGGTAGATAACATCCATTACTCCCAGACCGCTTCAGAGGACATCTCTGGGACACCTGCACCAACCAACCCCACTGCTCTGTGGCTGAACACTTCAACTGCCTCTCCCACTCTGCCAAGGACATGCATGCCTTAGGCCTTCTCCATTGCCACTCCCTAACTGCCTGACGCCTAGAGGAAGAACACCTCATCTTCTGCCTTGGGATCCTCCACCACATGGTATCAATGTGGATTTCACCAGTTTTCACATTTCTCCTCCCCCCACCTTACCCCAGTTCCAACCTTCCAACTCAGCTCCATACTCCTGACCTACTCTACCTGTCCATCTTCCTTCCCACCTACCTGCTCCACCCTCTCCTCCACACTATCACCATTACCCTGACCTCCATTGACCTATCACACTCTCAGCTACCTTCCCTCCAGCTCCACCCCCACCCCCACCCCCTCCCCCTCCCATATATCTCTCCGCTCCCTCAGCTCTCAGCTTCATTCCTAATGAATGGCTTTTGCCCGAAACGTTAATTCTCCCGCTCCTCAGATGCTGCCTGACCTGCTGTTCTTTTTCCAGCATCACACTCTCAACTCTAATCTCCAGCATCTGCAGTCCTCACTTTTGCCTAGATGACATCTATTGGCTGTCCTTGCTCTAACCTGCTCAATACTTGCTTCAAGAATTCTACCAGATTTGTCAGGCATGACCTCCCCTTGATGAGACCACACTGACTTTTCCCTATTTGACCATACACTTCCAACTGTTCAGAAATCTCATCCTTCACAATGGATTCCAGGATCTTACCCACCACTGAGTTTAGGCTAATTTTCTGTCTTTTGCCTTACTCCCTTTCTAAATAGGGGTGTCACGTTAGCAATTTTCCAGTCCTCGGGGATTCTCATGGTAGACTGATTAGTAAAATTAGATCACATGGGATTCAGGAGAGCTAGCCAGTTAGAGACAAAATTGGTTTGAGGGTAGGAAACAGAGGGTGGTAGTAGAGGGTTGTTTTTTGGACTGGAAGCATGTGACCAGCAATGTTCTGCAGTGATCGGTTTTGGGTCCACTGTTGTTTGTCATTTATACAAACAATTTGGATGAGAATATAGGAAGAATAGTTGGTGGTATAGTGGACAGTGAAGAAGGTTATCTAAGAGTATAACAGAATCTTGATCAGCCGGGCCAATAGGCCGAGGAGTGGCAGATGGAGTTTAATTTATTTAAGTTTGAGGTGTTGTATTTTGGTCAGACAAACCAGAGCAGGTCTTATACAGTTTTTAGTAGGCCACTGGGGAGCATTGTTGAACAGAGAGATGTAGGGGTTCAGGTACATATTTTCTTGGAAGTGGTGTCACAGGTTGAGAGAGTGGCGAAGAAGGCATTCGGCACGCTTGCCTTCATTCATCAGAGCTATGAGTCTAGGAGGTGGGACATCACATTGTGGCTGTACAGGACATTGGTGAAGCCACTTTTGGAGTACTGTGTACAGTTCTGGTAGCCCTGCTATTGGAAGGACATTATTAAATTGGAAAGAGTTCCGAAAAGATTTACAAGGATGTTACCTGGACTGGGAGGTTTGAGTTATTAAGAGAGACTGGCTAGCCTGGGTCTTTTTTAACCTGGTGCATAAGAGAGTAAGCTTTATAAAATCATGAGGGGCCATAGATAAGGTGAATAATATTGACAATATTAACTTAAGTGACAAGCACAGAAACATGCTGCATTATAAGTTGGAACCTTGGTGGTTTACAGATGACCCAGAAAATAGTCAAGTAATATTGCCCTCAGTTAGATTTTCTAACAGGGTTATGGCATTTTGATCCATAAAAATGAGTGACTGCAGAGATTTTGGAATTCTGAAGTAAAAACAGAAAATAGTGGAAAGGTATAGCAGGCGTAGGCATGGCAGACTGAATGGCCTCCTTCTACACTGAGCCAGTTCTGTGATTCTGGGAGAGGTCTGCCTGCGTACGTGGATGCAGAGACAATTTGTTTTCCACCTGTGACCTTTCATTCGGACATGATTTGCTATCTGATGGATGATGGATGTTTATAAATGTTTTCTTTCACGTGTCATTAGTAAATCTCTAATTCTAGTTCATTAGTCCAATTTCAGTTACACTCAAAACCAGATTGAGAATAATGTTTCATGATCATTGTTGTGTCACTACTAAACAATTTATATTTTACAGTCAGGCAAAAATGATTGAGACCCCAAATTGTGGCACTGTGAGCTGCTCTTGAGAGTCAACAATAGATCTTGGGATTTCACACTGTACAGAGAATAATTGCAATACGTTGACAGACAAGATTTTAAACATGGGCACTGAATCACCAAAGCACTCTATAACCTTTTAAAAGTGATCCTTTTAAAGTTTCAAGAAAACTAGCATATTTTACACACTCTCAAAATAATCAGAATTTGCTGGTTAAAACATATTGCTCCCCTGATTCTCTGCTTGTGACTTGCACTTGAGTGTTCCTAATGTGAGCCATGATCTAGGGCATTAGTCTCTAACTGATAGCTCAGTATGATTCCATACCACTGACAGTATACAAATCAATACTTCTCTCAATGACTAGTGATTTAATAACATAAACCTTAACAAACTTGATTGTTGTATTTACAAAGATTGCTTAAATTTGTTTATTTATGAACAGTGTAGACAACTAGATAGGGGATGTCTAACTGCACAATCTATCCAAAACATTTGTTTAAATAGTAGTACAACACAGTTCATTGTTCCTGTATATCAAGCTGTTGTTTATTATGATGGGAAGTCTTAAGAGCCAAGAGTAAATCAATGAAAGCAATATGGACTTTGAATTCTGTGGAGAGTATGTTCAAATAAGAATGTTATTAAAAATACTTTTATAATTCATAGCATGAACAGAAATATTTAATGGTGCATTACTAACAAAGTAAGGTATGGTTAAATAATCAGGTTGGCGATAGGATTTAAAGATATTGTTATGATCTCAGGTGAATATTATGAGACAAGTCAGATCCCATAGATCATAATTTGTTTAATTTGTTTTTAAAATGTGCTCTTTCACTGATACAAAAGTACGCAATGCTGCAGATTAGTTGCAACAACAAAACAAGTATTTATTATACAAGGGAAATGAAGATCAAATAAAACAAACCAAGTTATTTACATATAACAGTTTTAAAGATTTCAAAACACAGTCAAATACAATATTCCATCAATCCCAACAGCATCCCTTTAAAAAACTAAAGCATCAGAGAAAGTTTGCTTTTCCATCACATCTATTGACTAACTTAACTGTTTCATCTAATTTCCAGTCCTGACAGTTTGAAGTCCTTTTTCTTGAATATTTGCCCAATGAGCTTAAATCTTCTTAGCCTTGACTAATTTCTTCATGGTTCTAATGAAACACCTCCAGTCCAGAACTTTCAAACCAACTATTTACATGGAGGGAACCTATTTCTTAGCAGTTCCTAATTCTGTTTTATAAATCTAACTGTGACCAAGACTTCTGCAAAATAAACCCAAAAGGAAGAAATTCCTGCATGCATGCACATCATTCATGAGTGGTTGCCATGATGCAATCTTTCTGCAGGATTTGTGCCTGTTTCAATTTTCCACCACTTTCCCCAGGTACATGGCTAGCTATTCAGTGACATGGCAGCCTGAGAATGACACAAAATGACTTTAATGGAGTTATAATAGAAAACAAATTCAGATACAGACCATCACTGAACAGACAATTGAGGTGTTGAAGATAAGCTTTTGGTGTGAATGAGATCCATGGCAATAATTGCAGTGTGTGAGCAGAGTAGGCATACATCTAGGAATAGGCTCGATTGTGGTTGTCAAACATTTATAGGCATTTTATTTTGTCAAATGTGTGCACCATGAACCCAACCCAAAATAATCCTCCTTCTCATTCATATGTGATACTAGCAACCAAACATGCATCTTCAATGAGTCACAGAAATAACTCATTTGACTTTGAAACTTGTGTTTTCTAATTTCCCCCCAATCATCCTCACACTAACTCCCATCACCTTCACCCATCCAACATGACCTTTCCTCACCATCCTCTGTTATACTTGACCGTTCCTTCATTACGCTGAACCCTAACACCATTTCTCTACATATGCCATTCCACACCCCTTGATGATGTAATGACCATCCCAATGCCCATTCCGACCCTGCACCCTCCCATTATTCACCTGCATGCTTTTATTTGCTCCCCTGAACCACCAATGAGACATTCCAATAAGCAACCCTGACTCTTGATGGGGTGAATGATAAAAATATTGCATTGTTAGAAGCAGTGAAAATGAGGTTTATATCTGGAGCAGAATGCCAAAATATCATTACAATGTTTTCTAACTGCAGAAACTGCTACTGAAACTGTTCATAACTCAAGCTCACAATGTCTTCACTTCCATCTAACATCCACTGCACTTTGGATTTTTCAGTCTAATTTACTAAGTTCATGACAAAAATAAAAGTAGGATTATCAGAACTGCAGTGCTACCAGCTTTGTCAAATCTTATTTAATATATTATTGCTGAGAAGGGCATGTTTAGCAAATCTTTTCATTTTGTATTCATCACAACAACTCACAAGAAGGCCAAAACAAAAGGAAAACAAAATTGATGGTGTATGAGACAGTATATTCCTATTAGGGTGAAAGGAAAGGCTGGTAGGTGTAGGGAATGCTGGATGACTGGAGAAATTGAGGTCTTGGTTAAGAAAAAAAAGGAAGCACATGTCAGATATAGATGGGAGAGATCGAGTGAATCCTTTGAAGAGTATAAAGGCAGTAGGAATATACTTAAGAGGGAATTCAGGAGGGCAAAAAGAGACATGGGATAGCTTTGGCAAAAGGGTCAAGGAGAATCCAAAGGAATTCCTGATGAAGGGCTTTTGCCCAAAACGTCAACTATCCTGCTCCTCGGATGCCACCTGAACTGCTGTGCTTTTCCAGCACCACACTCTCGACTCTGATATCCAGCATCTGCAGTCCTCACTTTCACCTAGAGAGAGAATCAGGTCCCTCAAAGATCAGCAAGGCAGCCTATGTGTGGAGATGCAGGAAATGGGACAGATACTAAACAAGTAGTTTGCATCAGTGTTTACTGTGGAGAAGGACATGGAATATATAGAATGTGGGAAAGTAGATGGTGACATCTTGAAAAATGTCCTTATTACAGAGGAGGTGTGCTGGATGTCTCGAAATGCATAAAAGTGGATAAGTCCGCAGGACCTGATCAGGTGTACCCTGGAACTCTATGGAAAGCTAGAGAAGTGATTGCTGGGCCCCTTGCTGAGATATTTGTATCATTGATAGTCACAGGGAGGTGCTGGAAAACTGGAGGTTGGCTAACATGGTGCCATTCTTTAACAAGGGTATCAAGGACAAGAACTATTGACCAGTGAGCCTGACATCAGTGGGGGGCAGGTAATTGGAAGGAATCCTGAGGGACAGGATTTACCTGTATTTGGAAAAGCAAGGTCTGATTAGGGATGCTTTGTGCATGGGAAAATCATGCTTCATGAATTTGATTGTGCTTTCTGAAGAAATAACAAAGAGGATTGATGAGGGCAGAGCAGTGGACATGATCTATATGGACTTCAATAAGGCATTCGACAAGCTTCCTAATGGGAGACTGGTTAGCAAGGTTAGATCTCATGAAGAACTAGCCATTTGGATACAGAACTGGCTCGGAAGTAGAGTTGGAGGTGGTGGAGGGTTGTTTTTCAGACTGGAGGCCTGTGACCAGTGGAGTGCCACAAGGATTGGTGATGGGTCCTCTACTTTTCATCATTTATATAAATGATTTGGATGTGAACACAAAGTATAGTTAGTAAGTTTGCAGATGACGCCAAAATTGGAGGTGTAGTGGACAGCAAAGAAGGCTTCCTCAGATTACAACGGGATCTTGATCAGATGGGCCAATGGGCTGAGGAGTGGCAGATGGAGTTTAATTCAGATAAATGCAAGGTGCTGCATTTTGGGAAAGCAAATCAGAGCAGGACTTATACACTTAATGGTAAGGTCCTAGGGAGTGTTGCTGAACAAAGGGACCTTGGAGTGCAGGCTCATGGTTCATTGAAAGTAGAGTCACAGGTAGATATGATAGTGAAGAAGGCATTTGGTATGCTTTCCTTTATTGGTCAGAGTATTGAGTACAGGAGTTGGGAGGTCATGTTGCGACTGTTCAGGACATTGGTTAGGCCATGTTTGGAGAATTGCATGCAATTCTGGTCTCCTTCCTATGTTGTGAAATTTGAAAGGGTTCAGAAAAGATTTACAAGGATGTTGTCAGAATTAGAGAATTTGAGCTATAGGGAGAGGCTGAACGGGCTGGGGCTGTTTTCCCTGGAGCATCGGAAGCTGAAGGGCGATCTTATAGAGGTTTATAAAATCACGAGGGGCATGGATTGGATAAACAGACAAGGTCTTTTCCCTGGAGTGAGTAGTCCAGAACGAGAGGGCATTGATTTGGGCTGAGAGGGGAAGGGTAGACAATAGACAATAGACAATTGATGCAGGAGTAGGCCATTCTGCCCTTCGAGCCTGCACCGCCATTCAATATGATCATGGCTGATCATTCCTAATCAGTATCCTGTTCCAGCCTTATCTCCATACCCCTTGACTCCACTATCTTTAAGAGCTCTATCCAATTCTTTCTTAAATGAATCCAGAGACTGGGCCTCCACTGCCCTCTGGGGCAGAGCATTCCACACAGCCACCACTCTCTGGGTGAAGTAGTTTCTCCTCATCTCTGTCCTAAATGGTCTACCCTGTATTTTTAAGTTGTGTCCTCTGGTTCGGCACTCCCCCATCAACGGAAATATGTTCCCTCCTGCCAGAGTGTCCAGTCCTTTCATAATCCTATACGTTTCAATCAGATCCCCTCTCAGTCTTCTAAACTCAAGGGTATACAAGCCCAATCGCTTCAGTCTTTCCGTGTAAGGCAATCCTGCCATTCCAGGAATTGACCTCGTGAACCTACGCTGCACTCCCTCAATAGCCAGAATGTCTTTCCTCAAATTTGGAGACCAGAACTGTACACAGTACTCCAGGTGTGGTCTCACCAGGGCCCTGTACAGCTGCAGAAGCACCTCTTTGCTTCTATACTCAATCCCTCTTGTTATGAAGGCCAGCATGCTATTAGCCTTCTTCACGACCTGCTGTACCTGCATGCTTGCCTTCATTGACTGGTGGACAAGAACACCCAGATCTCTCTGAACAGCCCCTTTACCTAATTTGATACCATTGAGGTAGTAATCTGCCTTCCTGTTCTTGCCACCAAAGTGGATAACCAGACATTTATCCACATTAAACTGCATCTGCCATGCATCTGCCCACTCACCTAACTTGTCCAGGTCACCCTGTAATCCCCTAACATCCTCATCACATTTCACCCTACCACCTAGCTTTGTGTCATCAGCAAATTTGCTAATGTTATTGCTGATACCATCTTCTATATCATTTACATATATTGTAAAAAGCTGCGGTCCCAGCACGGATCCCTGCGGTACCCCACTGGTCACTGCCTATAAAAGGGACTATTTGTCCCTCCCCTTTTTCGACCTCTCCATCTTTGTCTACGGCGACCAACTCAACATGGACATCTATTTCCAACCCACCGACTCCTACAACCACTTTCACTACACCGCACACCCCCATCCCCCATAAAAACACAATCCATTACTCCCAATTCCTCTGCCTCTGCCATATCTGCTCCCAGGAGGAGCAATTCCACTCTAGGATATCCCAGATGTCCTCCAATTTCAAGGATAACAATTTCACCCCTCATGTTATCAACAATGCCCTTTATCACATCTTCTCCACTTCCCGCACCACCGGTCTTGAACCCCTTGGCGCCCAACTTCAACAAGGAAAGAATCCCCCTGGTCTTTACATTTCATCCCATGAATCTCCAGATATAGCACATTACCCTCCACCATTTTCACCACTTATAGTCAGAACCCACCATCAAAAATGTATTTCCCTCCCCACCATATCTGCGTTCCACAGAGACCATTCTCTCCATGATTCCTCGTTAGGTCCACGCTCCCGATCCTCCCGTCCTGACACCTTCCCCTGCTGCTGCACAAGGTGTAAGACTGGTGCCCCCACCTCTCCCAAATTTGCTCACCTCTGACCAAGGCCCCAAAAGATCATTTTAAATCTGGCAGAGATCCTCCTGCCTCATTTACTGTGTCCGTTGCTTTCGATGTGGTCTCCTTTCCATCAGGGAAACCTAATGCCAACTCGCAGAGTGGTTTGGCGGACATTTCTGGGAAGCACACATCAACCAATCCAACCACCCTGCAGACAACCACTTCAACTCTCCTTCCCACTCCCCAAGAACATGCAAGTCCTGGGCCTCTTCCACCACCAAATCAAATCCAAAATCACTTCATCTTCCTCCTTGGAACCCTACAACCACATGGCATCAACATCCACTTCATCAGTTTCCAAATCTTCCCACCTCATCCCAGATCCCACCCTCCAACTCAACATTGCCTTATTGATCTAACCTATCCATCCATCTTCTTTCCCACTTATCCACTCCACCCTCCCCACCAACCTATCACAATCACCTCCTAACTGCATCCACTTTTCGCTATTCCATCCACTTTACTCTCCAGTGCCACACCCACCTCACACTCCTAATGAAGGGCTTCTGCCTGAAACATCAACTCTCCTGCTCCTCGGATGCTGCCTGACCTGTTCTGCTTTTCCAGCGCCACATTTTCTGACACTGACTCTCCAGCATCTGCAGCCCTCACTTTCTCTTATTTGTCCTGTAGCTCTTCTCCCACCAGCTGGAAGGAGCAGCTCCCTCCTAAGGAGTCTCTCCTTCATGAACACCCCTAGAACAAGTTAATATTAGGTACTCTTATAAATTTGACATGGCTGCCATCTTCACTTTACAGAATGATTCAACGTAATGATTTGGACTCTTTGACCTGCATTTGTTGATTGATTCCCACCCTCTCTTTGCTTTGCCCCTCCCCAAACAGCAAACTGCCAATAAGCAACACCTTTACCATTGGCAATTCACTCGTCACAATCAAATGAGTCACAAGTGATATTTTGACTTTTGTTTCTCACTGACATCATTGAATACAGAGGAATCTCGATTATCCAAAGGCCACAGGTGGGGAGTATTTCGTTCGGTTAATTGAATGCTGGATAATCAAGGTTCTTTTGTAGACATGATAGCCAACACCAATATGGCGCTCAGTACAGTGGACGTCTATTTCTCTCACCAGCCTAATATGACAAAGTCTTAAGTGAATTATGGTCAACTTCTACTACAGACAGGAAATGTCTATAGTATCACATAGCTGGCCATGTCACCTTCGGTTTGTACAAGACTGACATTTCATTAAAACCAGTGAAACCTCAGAGAATGCTAATACACTCAGTTAATATTAGCATCAAGTGCTAAATTCAATAGATTCAATAGCGATCAGCACTCATCAAGGCTATAGATCTCACAGTGTCAATGGGAATTTTAAAATTTAGTACAGTTCTGCACTCACACAGTGCAGAATTTTATAAACGTTGACAGCTCAGAAAATAACCAGGACCGAAGAGGATGAACATCCATCGATTCTACACAGCATTGCTGACTCAGCTAAGCAGATCTTTACTTATTACATGCCTGATATATGGAGGTAATTTAAAATTTTGATGACAGTGTACAATGGACAATATTGGAGCAACTGCACATGATAACTCTTTGTTGTTAATGGCATCCATATGGCTATTAAGGCCCTCTCTGGAAGCGCCATCGGCTGAATGAACAGGAAGGGATTTTATTTCCCCAATGTCCAGATGGTGTCTAATGCTAACCACCTCATTATGCATGTCAATGCACGTTATCATGTTTATTTTCAGACAATCCAATAGGTTTATAATGCTCATCCATATCAACAGTGACAAAGGGAAGTGTTGAATTCAGAGTGCAGTACCTGCTTCAGCCTTACTTGACAAGATTCATCAGAATCTGATCTTAGATGACCATGACAAGTTCAGCAAGACTGTGGGAACTGCAAAAGCCATCAGAATTTTCAAGTCCAATATCTAGTGCTAGAATAGGTCAATGGAAAATGTGCAGTATGATCAGATTTTTCAGCATTTCAGTGCATAATGTAATTGTGCCATTGTAATTGGTTTATTGCAAGGACAGTCATCATTCCAAGCACTAAAGGTGAACAGAGGGGCATTCAGGACAGTATTGGATGATTATTCAGACAGAATTAGTGTGCAAGGGTAAGTGCAATTGGCAGGGTGGAATTTGGCAAGAGGGAATGATGCTTGTTTGAAGGGCCAGTGCAGGCACGATGGGCCAAATGGTCTTTCTCCACTGTAACAATTACTCAAGAAAGAAGGAGGTCAGGATGAAAAAAGACCCGAGAAAACATTGAACCACAATCATTGCCAGAAATGTATATAAACTTTGCTATCTTGTCTTTACATCAGCCCTGATTACTGTTGTGCCTCTAACGTTAAGGAGTTCAATTCTGTCAAAAGTCACCAAGCTGAAATTATCAACTGTTTTTCTATCTCCATAGAGACTGCATGACCTATTGATTGCCTCTGATACTTCCCTTTTAATTTCAGACATCCATTATCTGCAATATTTTGTTTTACAAATGAAATTTGTTGTTGCTCCTGGCGAATTGTGCTTGTTAGCGATACATTGACACGTGACAAAGCCTCATTGTTTGAACCATTCATCAGTCCATGCTTTGTAAAGCAAATCTGTTTAATGGTGTTCAAACTGTAATCAACAATTAGCCCCAATTTCCCAGCAATTCTCTATTCTAGTTTGTCAAACTATACAGCAATAATAATACTGATCATAACAGCATAACTTTACTGCGAGCTGCACTACACAAGTTGTCAAAAGAGCAAATGAGTGTTTCATATGCCATATGGGTGATAAAATCTGCACCATGAAGAACATAAACACTTCAAAAAGGAACAAATGTGGCTGGACTAGAGGACGAGAATAAAAATAGAACCAGTCTTCTATGTAATTAACAATGCACATTTGTAATAGTAGATTGGTTTAATGCAATATACTGATTATTTACAACTATTCAAATATTATTTACGTATTTAAGAAGATAGCTGGCAGCAATACATAAGAATGCTAGCTTGACAGCCAGCCATCTGGGTATATTTAGAAAATAAAACTGTTACATTGTTAAGTTCCTGAGAAGAAATTGGAGTAGGGGTTACCTTTCTAAGGGAAAGGATTCAAGCAGTTTTACATGACATTTTCAGTTTTCACCTTTTTCCCTTTGGTATCCCTCGCGTTTCGACTAAAAATTAAAATTTGATTGAAGACTTTAGGAATGCCATCTACAGTTGGAGTTTCGTTACTCAGGAGATTTGTCGACCATATACATGAGTAACAGAAGTGTCAGAAGTCTATGGCCTCCAAGGGCACTTTGAACATAACAAATGTCTGTCTGTCAGATTTTGAAGTTGCACAATTATGAAGGAAGTGTGGCTTTGACTCAGGAGAAATCAACGAAGGTTAGCAATAGCATTAGATCTGCAAGCCCACACAGAACAGATGACCTCAGAGAATTTAAATGTCAGTGAAGGCAGATAGACACAGTACATTGTAACATTTTAGTTGGGGAGCTGTTGACAAAAATGACCAAAATTAGTGGTGTCCCAGAGATGCCATTTTTAATGCAATCTTTGATTGAAAGAAATTGTATCCATTTGTTTCACAACCATCTCTTCAAGGGTGTAGGAGTCAGGTCTTTTGGGGATATTGTAGCAGCACTATTTTAGCTAGAAATGTCTACACTACTAAATTTAATGTAACTCACTGACAAGTTTACATAGCTCAGTGACTTAACTATATGCTTTTACAACCAGGGAAGGAGGGGTGAGGAAGGTTTCCTTTCTTTTTTAACCTACCACACTTCAATTAATCAGAGCCACAGCACGGTGGTTCAATGGTTAGCACTGCTGCCTCACAGCGCCAGGCACCTGCCTTGGGTGACTGTCTGTGCAGAGTTCACAGGTTCTCCCTATGACTGCGTGAGTTTCCTCTGCGTGGTCTGGTTTCCTCCCACAGTCCAAAGATGTGCAGGTTAAGTAGATTGACCATACTGAAATTGTTTAGGCCAGGTGGTTTAACCATGGTAAAGGATAGGGTAGAAGTCTAAGTTAGTTGCTCTTCGGAGGGTTAGTGGGCTGAAAGGCCTTCTTCTGCACTTGTAAAGGTTCTATGATTCCATGAAAATGAAGGAGATCATTAATTGTGAGGTTTAATTTGAGTGAAGGAAAGGAATTTTTGAATCAACAAGAAGATAATAAATACATGACATCAAACACGTAATCAAATACAAGTAATAAGCTTAAAAAGAAGAGGTGGTGAGGGGAGAATGCCAGTGCAACGAGGCAAGATGAAAGTAATTTAAATTTCTTAAATTCCTTGAGTGATGAGAATGACCTGAGTCCAAGCTGTTTAGTCATTTACAAGTATCCTTGAATTCTTGGTGAATGGTTATTGCTTCAAATTAGCTTGATGAGAAAAAGACAGGCAAAGAGAGTGACTTCCAATTCATGCTGACCAATCAATTTTTTCTTGTTGCCCTTTGGCTAGAAACAACTATTGATGAAGGTTCACTTACATATAGGAATATATGAACTGCTCATTATTTGTTTCCAAGCTGAATACTCTGTAGACAACATTGCATCCCAATTTGTAATTTCCAGAAAGGTGTGAATCAACTAGGAGATACTGATCTGAGTTTTAGTACTGCTTTAGAACACTTTCCATTCAGACTGATCTTTATTTACTGGCAGTTCAATAAGCTTGTCTCAATCTAGTCAGGTGTTCATAGCAGCCATTATAGGTCAGCATTTCTCTTTTTGAAATCAATTTTAGCACATGAAAAGTCTTAGGCATTAGAATCAGATAACAGGTAATGAAAATCAATAGTCCATATTAACAGTGATCACAATATTGACAAAGTCAAAAGCAAAGACATCAGCCTACTTTGGACATTGGCTGATCAAACAGAAAAAAGACACAACCTACAAAATAATATTTCAATTCTATAAAGAATAATATGCATGAATAATCATTTCAGCTTGCAATTATTACATTTAAGTGATAGATTATGGAGAAAGTGTGGGAGCTTGGGAAAATAAACAGTTACATCTGGAAAACAGTCCACATGACAGAAGAGGAGGTGCTAGAAGTCTTAAAATTCAAGGTATTTTAAGGTAGATAAATCCCCAGAACCTGATCAGGTGTATCCCAGGACATTGTGGGAAACTAAGGAAGAAATTGTGGGGCCAAGAGCAGAGATATTTGTATCATCTCCAGCCACTGGTTAGGTGCCAGAAGACTAGGGGTGGCTAATGTTGTGCAAGGAACGGCTGCAATGAAAAGCCTAGGAACTATAGACCCTGTGAGTCTGACACCAATGGTGGGTAAGTTGTTGGAGAAATTTTGAAGGAACAGGATTTACATGCATTTGCAGAGGCAAGGACTGATTACAGATAGTCACTGTGGCTTGTGTGTGAGAAATTATGTCTCACCAACTTGATTGAGGTGTTTGAGGGTGTGACCAAGCAGATAGATGAGGGCAGATGTTGCCTACATGGACTTTAGCAAGGCCTTCAACAAGATTCTGCATGGTACACTCATTAGTAAAATTAGACCACATGGGATTCAGGGAGAGCTAGCCAATTGGAGATGATATTGGCTTCATGGTAGGAAACAAAGGGTGGTGATAGAGGGGTGCTTTTCTGCCTGTGTTGTGGAGAAAATATGGAGTTCTTCAAGAAGTAGGTCTTTTAGTTGCAAACAAAAAAAAAACGTGACATTGAGAAAGTGGATTATCAAATGCCCCCGAACCTCAGGGTCCGTGAATTTTTATATCTTTTTCTTCATGTTTCTGTCAGCTTATCAGCATGTCCAACTATATTAATCAAAGTACCTCATTCTAGCTACACAATAAACCAGTAATGTTAGTTCCCATTATCTCTTTAGTTGTACATTCTACTTAATGTTATTCTAATGTCATGGTTAGATATTTATTGCTAACTCTCTTCCAGTGATCTTCCATTCCAGACTAACCTGTCATGATAGATATTTAGCTATTCCATCTATTACAATAGTCTCCTGTCTCAAGTTGACTCTACTAACTATTAATTAGATATTTTAATGTCATGTCCCAAATGTTTATGGTCCCAATCCTGTCATAATAACACTTAACAGAGAAACTTGCTTCATTACTTGTGTTATCTCATTCACCATAGTGACCTTTCAGTCTTAACCTTACTCTGCTAATTGGTGTAAGAGCATTCCACTATTCTTATCCCATTCTGCATTCCACAGACCAAAGGTTGCCAGTGGTCTTCATGCTTTAACCATTCCAATGCTTTCATGTTCTTTATTTTCCATATTCCCCCCCTTTGAGACCTACTGGTCTCACCTAGAGAAAGAAGGCTATAAGCTAAGCCTCTCTTGTGCCCAATATAAACAATATAGGTCCCAACACAGACTAAATAATTTTCGGAGTCTGAGACTTAAAGGGTGCTTCCTCCATTCCTGGGGTCCCTTGGGCCAAAAACCAGTCCTCCAATAACCAGAACAGGAAAAACGACCCAATATACCTCACAATCTAGGATCCACATGTTCTTCAGAAGTATCTTCGATGTCCCCACGTGGACATATTCCATGCACCGTGGCGGTTATTAGATCATAATAGTAGAGCGGTGGAATTCCATCAGAGGAGTAAGTACTTCTTGGGGTAGTTGAAATGACTACAAGTTGCCATGCAGTGACACGAACTAAAAGGACCTGAATAAAAGATAAAGCACAACAAAAGACAAAGGCGACAACAAGCAAAACTGCACCTATAATAAGACCAAGCTTGACAAACCATGCTCACCAAGACCCTTATATATTATTTGGCCAATCAAAAGCCTGATGACCAAACCCTGCATTGTCTTTTAGCTCCCGTCTTACATTCTTTAGTTTTTCCATTGACAAGAGACAATAGACAATAGGTGCAGGAATAGGCCATTCTGCCCTTTGAGCCTTCACCACCATTCAATATGATCATGGCTGATCATCCCTAATCAATATCCTGTTCCTGCCTTATCTCCATAACCCTTGATTCCACTATCCTTGAGAGCTCTATCCAACTCTTTCTTAAATGAATCCAAAGACTGGTTCTCCACTGCCCTCTGGGGCAGAGCATTCCACACAGCCACCACTTTCTGGGTGAAGAAGTTTCTCCTCATCTCTGTCCTAAATGGTCTACACCGTATTTTTAAACTGTGTCCTCTGGTTCGGCACTCACCCATCAGCGGAAACATGTTTCCTGCCTCCAGAGTGTCCAATCCTTTAATATTCTTATATGTCTCAATCAGATCCCCTCTCAGTCTTCTAAACTCAAGGGTATACAAGCCCAGTCACTCCAGTCTTTTAGCGTAAGGTAATCCCGCCATTCCAGGAATTGACCTTGTGAACCTATGCTGCACTCCCTCAATAGCCAGAATGTCTTTCCTCAAATTTGGAGACCAGAACTGCACACAGTACTCCAGGTGTGGTCTCACCAGGGCCCTGTACAGCTGCAGAAGAACCTGTTTGCTTCTATACTCAATCTCTCTTGTTATGAAGGCCAGCATGCTATTAGCCTTCTTCACTACCTGCTGTACCTGCATGCTTACCTTCATTGACTGGTGTACAAGAACACCCAGATCTCTTTGTACTGCCCCTTTACCAAAATTGATTCCATTTAGGTAGTAATCTGCCTTCCTGTTCTTGCCACCAAAGTGGATAACCATTTATTTACCCACATTAAACTACTTCTGCCATGCATCTGACCACTCACCTAACCTGTCCAAGTCACCCTGTAATCTCCTAACATCCTCCTCATATTTCACCCTGCCACCCAACTTTGTATCATCAGCAAATTTGCTAATGTTATTACTAATAACATTTTCTATATCATTAATATATATTGTAAAAAGCTGCGGTCCCAACACTGATCCCGGCGGTACCCCACTTGTCACTGCCTGCCATTCCAAAATGGAGCCGTTTATCACTACTCTTTGTTTCCTGTCAGCCAACCAACTTTCAATCCAAGTTAGTACTTTGCCCCCAGTACCATGCACCCTAATTTTGCTCACTAACCTCCTATGTGACACTTTATCAAAAGCTTTCTGAAAGCCCAGGTACATGACATCTACTGGATCTCCCTCGTCCATCTTCAGAGTTACATCCTCAAAGAATTCCAGAAGATTAGTCAAGCATGATTTCCCCTTCATAAATCCATGCTGACTCTGACCTATCCTGTTACTACTATCCAGATGTGTCGTAATTTCATCCTTTATAATAGACTCCAGCATCTTTCCCACCACTGAAGTCAGACTAACTGGTCTATAATTTCCTGCTCTCTCTCGCCCAACTTTCTTAAAAAGTGGTACAACATTAGCCACCCTCCAATCCGCAGGAACTGTTCCCGAACTCTGGAAAATAATCACCAATGCATCCACAATCTCTCGAACCACCTCCTTCAGTACCCTGGGATGTAGACCATCAGGCCCCGGGGACTTATTAACCTTCAGACCTAACAGTGTCTCCAACACCAATTCCTGGCAAATATAAATTCCTGGCAAATATAAATTCCCTTAAGTGCAGGTCCTTCAGCCACTGTTACCTCAGGGAGATTGCTTGTGTCTTCCCCAGTAAACACAGATCTGAAGTACCAATTCAATTCTTCTGCCATTTCTTTCTGCCATTTCCCGTAATATATTCCCCTGTTTCTGTCTTCAAGGGCCCAATTTTAGTCTTAAACATTTTTTTGCTTTGGACATACCTAAAAAAGCTTTTACTATCCTCCTTTATATTTTTGGTCAGTTTACCTTCGTACCTCATTTTTCTCTGTGTATTTCCTTCTTAGTAATCCTCTGTTGTTCTTTAAAAGTTTCCCAGTCCAACATTTTCCCACTTATCTGTGCTACGTTATACTTTTTCTCTTTTAACTTTATATGTTTCTTAACTTCCCTCATCAGCCACGGCCTCCTCCTAGGATCTTTCTTCCTTTTTGGAATGAACTGATCCTGTATCTTCTGCATTATACACAGAAATATCTGCCATTGTTCCTCCACAGGCATCCCTGGGAAGGTATTGAACCATTGAACTTTGGCCAGCTCCTCCCTCATAGCTCCATAGTTCCCTTTATTCAACAGAAATATTGTCGCTTGCTTTAGTAAAAGATCCCCCAGGGCTAGTGTTGTTATGTATAAAGGTACAGCAATGCTCCCCAAATATCACAGAAACCCCGCCTTTTTCAGCCAGTATACAATCTAACGCCTGTCTGTTTTGCCATGTCATTTTGGTAGTAGCATCCAATTGTTCTCCCAAGGCCACAAAGGCATCATCAGTATAATTGATAAATCTCTGTTGGTTGTAATAAATGTAATTAATCCATTCAGCATCCCAGCTATCACTGGGATGAGAGCCTCCCAACCCGCAGCAATCTCATTAGATTACATTAGATTTCCTACAGTGTGGAAACAGGCCCTTCAGCCCAACCAGTCCACACCGACCCTCTGAAGAGTAACCCACCCAGACCCACTTCCCTCTGACAAATGTACCTATCACTATAGGTAATTTAGCATGCCCAATTCACCTGGCCTGCACATCTTTGGACTGTTGGAGGAAACCGGAGCACCCGAAGGAAACCCACACAGACACGGAGCAAATGTACAAGCTCCACACAGACAGTCGCCCAAGGCTGGAATTGAACTAGGACCCTGGTGCTGTGATGCAGCAATGCTAACCACAGAGCCACTGGGCCTTAAACTCATGAGGAATACCTCTTAGCTGTCCTATGCTATTAATCCAAATCATCGGATCAGGGCCATACTGTCGCTTAGTTCGGCACAAAGCTGACTGTGACATAGCGTCAAGCTGCATGTGTGGTGATATAACTACCTTGTATAGGAGCATTACACAGGCACAGCTAGCACACCAGTCAGCGGGCAGCGTTGGGCGCAACCCTCCTTTCTTACAGCCACCAAGTATCTACCAGCGGGATGCATTGAGAATTTAGTGTCCACCACTAGTTCAATCGTATTCCCACAAAGACCCATAAAATAGCCTGCTGGTGTGGAGCCATTTCGCTTAAAGCATTCAAAACTCAACCCTTCCCGTATCCTGAGAGCAGACACGGGGAATGTATAAGTAGACTTACTGATGGACCACACTACCGCTGGTGTTGCTGCCTGCCCACGTCATCCTGCTGATAGACATGGAGGCCTGAAGGAGGAGGCACCAAAACGAGCAATGGGATTGCATGTAAGTTGATGGATCATCTGGGTTAAGAGGTCAACTAGAGTGCTGCAAATGCCATTGAGTACAAGTGGTCGAGTTATAAAGCATAGGGACAACATAGTATGAGGGGGTTGCCTTAATACATAAGAAACAGTCCTGTCTAGCCATCATCACAGCCATATAGTTTGCCCATTGATACCAGTAATTGTCACGGGCATTACCAGTCCAGGTCTACCAAGCTAATGATCTCCAAGTCTGAGTATGTGGGCCTGGCATTGGGGGGGGTGGGTATCAGGGGCATCGCTCATGTCTTCCCCATCCCTGCTGCCAGGAGAACTATGATCCACATCTCCATCACAATCATTTCTGGAATGATCAGTATTCCCAAGAACTTCACCTGTACCTTGTTCAGAACCCTGCCGAGTGGTACTAGCCTCCTGTGTACCTGCCCGTGTCCAAGTCCAAGGCAGAGATTGATAGATTCTTGTTGTCTCGGGGAATTAAGGGCTACGGGGAGAATGCGGGTAAGTGGAGTTGAAGTGCCCAGCAGCCATGATTGAATGGCGGAGTGGACTCGATGGGTCGAATGGCCTTACTTCCACTCCTATGTCTTATGGTCTTATGGCCTCAGCTCCACTTACCTCAGTGTTAGAGTTAGGTTGTGCTGGTGGGAGAGTACAATGATTAAGGTGGTACCATATGTGTCATTCTTCCACTTGGATGGCGGTAGGTGACGCCTTAGTCACTATAAAAGGTCCCTCTCTCCTTGGTCCATTCCAGCGTCTTCGAAAAACCCGCACGTACACCCAATCCCTGGGTGTAATAGGTCCTTCCTCGTTGACAGGTGTCGGTTCCCTTTGTTTTTTCCTGCATGTGTATAGTCTAATGTGTCATAGTTAGCTGCTGCATATATTGCTTAAGTTCTCAGCTTAACTGCTCCAAGCTAGGCCCTTTGTATGGGCCTCTCCACCTTGGCACTGGCATAGGTCTACCTGTGAGCATCTCATGCTGTGTTAGATTGGTCATCTGATTAATCTGCATGTGATAACTCATTAGTGCCAGCGTCAGCGCATCAACCCAATTAAGGTTGGTGCTTGCACAGATCTTGTTTAATTTGGCTTTCAATGTCCCATTAATCCTTTCCACCATACCCTGTGACTAGGGGTGATACACGCACCCAAACCTCTGTTTGATTCTCAAAGATTGCAGCACCAACTTAACTACTTTCTGAATGAAGGCAGATCCATTGTCTGAACTAATTTCCAATGGTATACCAAACCCTAGGATAACTTCATTCGTCAGAAATTTCACTAATGCCCCAGCTCTTGGCTTCAACCTTATTTCCACTGGGCAAGCTGATTTCACTCTCCCCAGATCTGTATCATGCTGTGACCACAAAGTGACTGGTGATGCATCCAATTGCTCATTACCATATTGATCATCTTCCTTCACTGTCATTGGCATGCTCCGCTAGGGTGTTACCATGACTTCCTTCAGATTCCCTGTCAAGTTGCAGCAAGCTAGGATTTTAATATAGCTGCCATCCCTGGATTTCCAAACCCCTGTCGTGAGGATACGCCATTCCCTAACTGTTTTTACATGCCTGGCCATAGGTCCTAAGTCTTTAGATTGATATCCCTTATTTACCAGTAACATGTAGTGCGGCGCCTGATACACTATACCACATTTTCAGGAATGCATTTCTTCCTCTTTGCAGGATCACTCCCTGCTCCCCTAATACTATTGCTTCACTTCTCAAATGTTGTGGAGCAGTGACTTCCTGCTGCCACTGCCTCTCTAACACCTCATCCTGAGACTCAGACTTAGGTGGTCTTGCTTTCGTCAACATCAACACTTCTGCTTCCCACATCCCCCAAATGTCTTGAATATCATTTGCTATCTCCCATATCCAATGAACATTCACATCTTTAACTTCTTGCATCACTAATTGTGTATTGGCCTTTTCTATGACCAAGCCCTGCTATGTGCACTCCAATCTTACCTCTAACTGTAGTAAAGCATCCCGACCTAACAAGTTAATTGGCGTCTCTTGAGACACTAATATTGGCAGAACTATCTCCCGACCTTCCATTTCTAATCTTACTGGAGCTGTAAATTGAGCTAACTGTGATTTCCCTAAGAACCTTACAGTTTTAACAAATTTACTTGACATGGGAAGGTGAGAGGCATACGGCAGCTGTATACAAGTGTATGTAGCTCCAGTATCTATCATCACCGGTGTCTGCCGCCCTTCTATATTAACTTGTATTACTGGTTCTTGATCAGCCTCCCATGCTACTACAGGGTAGTTCCCCTTCCCACCCAGGTTCTCAGGGCACCCCTGACACATCCCATATGGGTTAACAGGTCCTGCTGGGCCTGTAGGTGTCTGGGAAGTGGCCAATGGGGATTCCCGCTGAGGGCAGAGAGGGCCCGGTCTAATAAGGACGATTCCTCCTAAAGTGGCCTGGTTGATGGCATCCCCATCACATCATTTCTGGCTCCCCCTTCAGCCTGATTATTTATCATGTGCCTTAATCCCGCATTCCTACGTCCCTGTCCTTGGGGACTCCAGTTCTGTTTAGGCTCTTGTTTAAATCTGCCCTGCCCCCGATATGTCACCTGCGGGAAAGCTTCTCTAAAAACCTCCATTGCTGGCATGGGACTTTCTGACCCCTGTCTGGCTTCCTGATATGACCCACCTTGCGCCGGCACTTGGTTCATGCCAGTGTTGATTACTATGTCAGTTCTTACTGGCAATACCTTTTTTTTTCTTTTTTTATAATATTTTTCATTAAGAACAAATAGATTTTTAAATATTACAACAAATAGAAAACAATGCAATTCAAAACCCAAATAATAAAAACAAATTCCCCGACCCACCCTCCTATACGAATGTATAAACATATATAGAGAAGTATAAAATTTTAAAAAAACCTAAACTAGCTATTTAATTAAATAAATAAATACCTAACAACAAACAAATAAATAGTAATAACTCAGCCCAACCAAACAAAACACACTCACGTTCACAGTTCCTCCTCCCTGGATATTGGGCTCATGAAACACAATCGTTACGGCTATGTAAAAGCCCTTGTTAGTGTGGCAGATAAATCTGTGTCCAGGTATTTCAAAAAGGGTTGCCATATCTTTTAAAAATTCTCAGTTTTGTGGTGTACCATATTTGTGAGAAAATCCAGGGGAATATGCTCCATAACCATCTTCCGCCAACCCGACAGGCCTGGGGGGGGTTTCTAGCAAGATATTCTTCCTTGCACAGAATGTAAGAATATTGAAAAGTTTTGCCTTATGCAAGTCTGCAGGAAATACAATGGGTAGGCCCAAAAGAAGTGAAATAGGGTCCTTCTCCACCCCTACACCTAAAATCCTCTCCATTGCACCCACCACAGCGCTTCAATATGTTTGAAGCCTGTCACAAGACCAAAGACAATGGGTAAGAGTACCCGTACAGACCTTGCACTTGGGACATGCTGAAGATACCCCTGGTTTAAATTTTGACAAACAGTCTGGGGCTAAGTGACCCTGTGGAGAATCTTCAACTGTAAAGCATGGGTCCTATTGCAAATTGATAGCTTCCTTGCATTCTCCCAAATATCCTCCATGCCTCTGAAGAAACTTCAACACCCAGCTCTCTTTCCCACATCTTGCAGACTCAGCTGAGGTGGCACCTCCCAATTGGTGATATAGAGTACTGACAGACAGTGTACTCTTAGCCTTTAGTACCCCTCTTTCTATGTCAGATTTGTAGGGATCAGTCAAAAGTGTGGTCCTTTTTTGAATAAAATCCCTAACTTGAAAAAAACGGAAGAGGTCTCTAATAGGTAACTTGTACTTCCGTACTAACTGATTGAAGGACATCATTACATCTCCCTCAAATAAATCACCCATGCAAGATATATACCCCTAGCTGCCCAACATTTAAATCCTGAATCTATCATATCCACTAAAGGTGTAAACAAAGATGTTTTGCCAATAGTACCTTTCCCCTGCCAAATTGCCCTCCATGCTTTAACAGTATTGATGTCTATTGGGTTATGGCAATATTCCCTAACTGTCCTCACCTTGTCCAAAAACAGCAAACTGGTAAGGGGGCACCTTGCCTGGGAGGCTTCGATATCTAGCCATATTGAAAGAGGGTCCCCACAAACCCAATCACTTACGTAGGTCAAGAGCGATCTTAATTGGTAACTTTTAATGTCCGGAAGGTCTACTCCCCCCAATCTGTGAGGCAACTGCAGTTTGGCTAATTTAATGAGGGGCCGTTTACGGTGCCAAATAAAGGAGCTAAACCAACTGTTCAGGCTCCTGAGTGTTTGTTTATTGAAAATCAGGTGGAGCATCCGTATAGTGTATAGCAAACGAGGGAGAATATTCATCTTAAGCGCTATCCGACCCAACCATGAGACTGGAAGTGCCTCCCATCTTTGGAGACCTTGTTTAATTTTTTTCAAATAATTGAGTAAAATTGGCTTTGAACAGCCAATCCAGAACTGGAGTAATGAATATGCCCAAATACACAAAACCCCCCTGTGACCACCTAAATGGGAATCTATAGTCACAAGAGCCAACTCTTTCGTAAGACCACCAATAGGCATAGCCTCTGATTTAGCAAAATTAATCTTATACCCTGAAAAAGCGCCAAACGCATGAATACATTGTATCAGGCAAGGCACTGAAGCTGCTGGATTTGTCAAGAAAATTAGAACATTGTCTGCATACAGCGAGATCTTGTGTAGTTTTGACCCCACTTCTGGAGCTGATATATTGAGATCCCCACGAATGGCCTCTGCCAACGGTTCAATCACCAATATAAAAGGTAATAGTGAAAGGGGACAGCCCTGCCGGCTGCCCCTAGAAATATTAAAATTGCTTGATCGTACCCCGTTGGTAATGACAGCCATGAGAGGTACACTGTAGAGAACCTTTATCCATCTTATGAAAACTTTGCCCAGACCAAACCAGTCTAGAGTATAGAAAAGGCACGGCCACTCAACTCGGTCAAAAAGTCCTATTATCCTACAGGCCTTATCTAAAACATTTAACAGGTAAAAGCAAGGACTGCAGATGCTGGAAACCAGAGTGTAGATTAGAGTGGTGCTGGAAAAGCACAGCAGTTCAGGCAGCATCCGAGGAGCAGAAAAATCGACGTTTCAGGCAAAAGCCCTTCATCAGGAATAGAGGCAGGGTGCCTGCAGAATGGAGAGATAAATGAGATGGGCGTTGGGTTGGGGAGAAAGTAGCATAGAGTACAATAGGTGAATGTGGGTAGGGATGGAGATGATAGGTCAGAGAGGAGGGTGGGGCAAGGTAGCAAAGAGTACAATGGGTGAATGGAGATGGGGATGAAGGTGATAGGTTAGAGAGGAGGGTGAAGTGGATAGGTGGAAAGGAAGATAGGCAGGTAGGACAGGTCATGAGGGCAGTGCTGAGCTGGAAGACTGGAGCTGGGGTGAGGTGGGAGAAGAGGAAATGAGGAAACTGGTGAAATCCACATTGATGCCATGGGGTTGAAGTGTTCCAAGGTGGAAGATGAGGCGTTCTTCCTCTAGGCGTCAGGTGGTGAGGGAGCGGCGATGTCCTTGGCAGAATGGGAGGGGGAGTTGAAATGTTGGGCCACGGACTGGTGGGGTTGATTGGTGCGGGTGTCCCAGAGATGTTCTCTAAAGCACTCTGCTAGGAAGCGTCCAGTCTAGGCGAGGAAACCGCATCGGGAGCAATGGATGCAATAAATGATATTGGTGGATGTGCAGGTAAAACTTTGATTGATGTGGAAGGCTCCTTTGGGGCCTTGGATGGAGGTGAGGGAGGAGGTGTGGGCGCAGGTTTTGCAATTCTTGCAGTGGCAGGGGAGGGTGCCAGGAAGGGAGGGTGGGTTGTTGGGGGATGTGAACCTGACCAGGTAGTCACGGAGGGAACAGTCTTTGCGGAAAGCGGCAATGGGTGGGGAAGGAAATATATCCCTGGTGGTGGGGTCTGTTTGGCGGTGGCGGAAATGTCGTTGGATGATGTGGTTTATGCGAAGGTTGGTAGGGTGGAAGATGAACACGCAGGGGATTCTGTTCTTGTTACCATTGGAGGGGTGGGGTTTGAGGGCAGAGGTGCAGGATGTGGATGAGATGCATTGGAGGGTGTCTTTAACCACGTGGGAAGGGAAATTGCGGTCTCTAAAGAAGGAGGCCATCACCCCATCCCCATCTCATTTATCTCTCCACTCTGCAGGCACCCTGCCTCTATTCCTGATGAAGGGCTTTTGCCCGAAATGTTGATTTTCCTGCTCCTTGATTGCTGCCTGACCTGCTGTGCTTTTCCAGCATCACTCTAATCTAAAACATTTAACAGTCTAGTAACACTATACCGCTTTGACTATACTCTGCTATTTTACTTTTAATCATCCACTACCAATCTGCCGACTTTCTAAACAGGTCTATCAGCGCTTCCAGTAAAACAATTTCCCCTTATATATTCTGCCATATCTATCTATAGGGTCTTATATTTCTGCCCTATCTATCTATCGGGTCTTATATACACCACATGGAATTTTTACTCAGACAATTGCTACGTTCTATTCTTACTCACCCCTTACCCCACTGCACAGTTTTCTTGAGCAATCTTCCACATCTCCTTCAGCCGCAATTTTCCCCTCACCTTTGAATTTTTGATCGGAGAGACCCTCCGGCAGGTTCCCGCACCTCCGAGTCCCCAAGGAGCACTCCAAGCCAACAGAATATAGTCCGAATTCACAGCAAAAATGCTAACCTTTCTTTTGTTGGGTACCCTTATTCTGACAGTCTCGGGAGTGCCCCCGGTGGACCAAGAAGTGCCCTGTTACTGCCGCCCTCTGTCCAGGTGGGTCTCTGCACGACCCTGTTCGCAGCACCAAATTTGTTGTGGAGAAAATGTAGAGAATCACCAGGAGACACAGAGAGTTCTTCAAGAAGTAGGTCTTTTAGTTGCAAACAAAAAAACGTGATATTGAGAAATGATTCGAGAAACGTGATTCTCGAATGCCCCGAAACCATGGATTTTTATATTTTTTTGATCATGTTTCTGTTAGCTTATCAGCATGTCCAACTATATTAATCAAAGTACCTTACTCTAGCTACACAATAAAACAGTGATGTTAGTTCCCATTATCTCTTTAATTGTACATTCTACTTAACGTTATTCTAATGTCATAGTTAGATATTTATTGCTAACTCTCTTCCAGTGATCTTCCATTCCAGACTAACCTGTCATGATAGATATTTAGCTATTCCATCTATTACAATAGTCGCCTGTCTCAAGCTGATTCTACTAACTATTAATTAGATATTTTAATGTCATGTCCCAAATATTTATGGTCCCAATCCTGTCTTAATAACATTTAACAGAGAAACTGGCTTTATTACTTGTGTTATCTCATCTCGCCATAGTGAATTTTCAGCCTTAACCTTACTCTGCTAATTGGTGTAAGAGCATTCCACTATTCTGATCCCATTCTGCATTCCACAGACCACAGATTGCCGGTGGTCTTCATGCTTTAACCCTTCCCATGCTTTCATGTTCTTTATTTTCCATACCTGGAGGCCTGCAATCTGTGGTGTCCCACAGGGATTGGTGCTGGGTCCACTTTTGTTTGTAATTTGTATAAAACATTTGGATGAGAATATTGTAGGCATGGATAGTAAGTTTGCAGATGACACCAAATTTGGTGGTACAGTGGACAGTGAAGAAGGTTATCTATGAGTGCAATGGGATAGAAAAGGATACAATAAGTGATCAACACAGTGTAGATTTCCAGCCCCAAAACTATGGTATATTAGCAAGTGCTCGGAATTAGAGGGTAGTCCTCATTAGGAAGTATTGCTCATCAGGGAACTGTTTTATTCAAATGGAATATGGACTGGAAGATCCAGGGAAGAGTTTCCTCACTCTTCAGCTGGAGAACACAATGCTACCTTCCCAATTTTAATGAGATTAACACATCTGTAGCAATTGTCTGTTCATCCTCTTGTATCAGTGATACAATGGGCTCACGTTGTTTAACTCTTTTAACTAGTGTATCTCCTTCCTAACATACTTATCAATCTTTACAAATGGTCAATTGTCTATATTAGGTCATTGTGGTCTGAAAGTCCCAAAATCTCAGAGTAGTAGGGGTATGGAATACTTTGCCTGCAATGGTAGTAGATTCACCAAGTTTAAGTGCACTTAAGTCATCATTGGACAGGCATATGGACGTACATGGAATAGTGTAGGTGGGATGGCTTCAGATTAGTATGACAGGGCAGCGCAACAGTGAGGGCTGAAGGGTCTGGACTGCGCTGTAATGTTCTATGTTCTATGTTCTAATCTAACATTTGAATGCAACTTTTTTATAGCATAAGCATTAGCTCAAAATGAGTCTACACAGGGTTGGTCAGAAGTAGTCAGCACAGAGTTGTTAGAAAGAGATTCTGTCTGACTAAATTAATTGATTTTTCTGAAAAGGGGACTTAATATATTGATGGGAGTAGTGTAGTTGATGTGGTTTACATGGATTTCAGTAAGGCCTTTCAAAAGGTCCCACACAGCAGGTTGACTCAAAAGGTAAGAAATGATGGAATCCAAGGCAAGTTGATAAAACTGGATCCAAAGTTGACTTACAAATTGGAGCCAAAGAGTAATGGTGGAGGGTTGTTTTTGCAATTGGAAATCGGAGACCAACGGTGCTGGGACCCTTGCTGTTTGTTATGTACAATAATGACTTGAATGTGAATGTAGAAAGTAAAATTAGTTAAATTGCAGATGACACAAAAAATGGGGGTGTGGTTGATAGTGAAGGGAATGGTCTTGGGCTACAATCTTACAGTGATCAACTGGTAAATTGGGCAGATGGAATTCAATCCACCCAAAGTGATGCATTTTTAGTGGTCTATAAGGAAAATATATATTCAATGAATGGTAGAGAAGACTGAGGAACAAGGGACTTTGGTATACAAGTCCATAGGTCCCTGATGGTATCAGCGCAAATATACAGGGTGGTGAAGAAGGCATACGGGATGTTTACCTTCATTAGGCACTGTGTAGAATAGAGGAGCAAGGAAATCTTGTTACAGCTTTATGAAACATTGGTTAGGCCACATATGGAATACCGTTTGCAGTTCTGACCACCACACTATGAGAAGGACATGATTGCATTGAGAGTGTGCAGACGAGATGCACCAGGATGTTGTCTGGAATGAAAAGACACAGCTATGAAGAGAGACCGAATAGGCTGCGTTTGATTTCCTGGAGCAGAGGAGCCTGACAGAGGGATCTGATTGAGATTAAATGGCTGATGAAATTCAATATGAGCAAATGCGAGGTCTTGCACTTTGGAAAAAAGAACACAAGCAAGGACTATTTTATAAACGGAGAGAAAATTCAGAATGCCAAAGTACAAAGAGATCTGGGAGTGCTGGAACATGGTTAAGAAAGCAAATGTAATGTTGTCATTTATTTCAAGAGGGTTGGAATGTAAAAGCAGTGATGTGCTACTGAGACTTTATAAAGTTCTGGTTAGACCCCATTTACAATACTGTATCCAGTTTTGGGCCCCACACCTCAGGAAGGAAATAAAGGCACTGGAGTGTATCCAGCGGAGATTCACACAGATGATCCCTGGAATGGTAGGGCTAACTTACGATGAACGGCTGAGGATCCTAGGATTGTATTCATTAGAGTTCAGAAGGTTGATGGGAGATTTAATAAAAACTTACAAGATAATGCATGGCTTAGAAAGGGTGGACAGTGGGAAATTGTATCCGTCAGGCGGGGATACCAGGACTTGTGGACACAGCCTTAGAATTAGAGGGGGTAAATTTAGAATGGAAATGAGGAGACGTTTCATCAGCTAGAGAGTGGTGGGCCTGTGGAATTCACTGCCACGGTGTGCAGTGGAGGCAGGGACGCTAAATGTCTGCAAGACAGAAATTGATAAATTCTTAATCTTGCATGGAATTAAGAGATACAGAGAGAATGCAGGTAAGTGGCGTTGAATAGCAGAGTGACTCGATGGGCCGAACTGCCTTATTTCCACTCCTATTTCTTATGGCATTATTGTCTTAGGTATACAAAATTATGAGTGACAGAGCCAGAGTGGATTGTGAAAATCAATTGCTTATTGCAGACATATCTAAACCCAGAGGACATGAGTTAAAGGTGAGGAACAAGTCGCTTAGAGGAGAAGTAAGAATAAAGGGTGGTACAAATATGTAATTTCACCCTGATAGGATGGTGGAGGCAGCACTTAACAGAATCTGGATGAGTACTTTAAACGTCAGGCCAAAGTATGATCGGACCAAATGTAGGCAAATGGGATCAGTATAGTTTAGTGTTTTCTAGTCAGCATAGACTTCATGACTCTTGACAATGTACAATGTAAAGTAACCGCAAATTCGTTAAGTCTCTAAAAGGGCACATATACAGGAAGTCTTAATTTTGCACAGACATGGATTTCCATTAATGTCCCTTCCAAAGAACAAAGAAAATTTACAGCCCAGGAGCAGGCCCTTCAGCCCTCCAAGCCTGAGCCGATCCAAATGTACTGACTAAACCTGTCGGTCAATTCCTAAGCATCTGTATCCCTCTGCTCCCCACCTACTCATGCATCTGTCCATATGCATCTTAAATGAATCTACCTCTGCTGGTAACATGTTCCAAAAGCCCACCACCCTCTGTGTGAAGTACTTACCATGTGTATCCCCCTTAAACTTTCCACCTCTCACCTTGAAAGCATGACCTCTCATTATTGAATCCTTCACCCTGGGAAAAAGCTTGTCTCTATCCACCCTGTCCATACCCTTCATGATTTTTTAAACCTCAATCAGGTTCCCCCTCAATCTCCGTTTTTCTAGTGAAAATAAACCTAACCAACTCAATCTCTCTTCATAGCTAGCACCTTCCATACCAGGCAACATCCTCGTAAACCTTCTCTGCACCCTCTCCAAAGCGTCCACATCCTTTTGGTAATGTGGCGACCAGAACTGTACACAATATTCTAAATGCGGCTGAACCAATGTTTTGTACAATTTTAACATGACTTGCCAGCTCTTATGCTCAATACCCCGTCTGATGAACACAAGCGTACTATATGCCTTCTTGACCACTCTATCCACCTGTGCAGCAACCTTCAGGGTACAATGGACCTGCACTCATAGATATCTCTGCCCATCAACTTTTCCCAAGACTCTTCCATTTATTGTATAATTCGCTCTAGAATTAGCCTTGCCTAAATGCATTTGTCTGGATTGAAAGCCATCTGCCACTTTTCCGCCCAACTCTCCAGTCTATGTATATCCTCCTAACCTTTCCTTCTATAGTCTTCTGTCAAAACAGTCAGGATAATTCCTCTTTTTAAACAAAAAAAAACTTGTGTGTAAATATCTAGGGGGGAAACAGTAGCCAGTTAAAGCACAGCTGGGTTATAATATTGTTTGGAAAAGGGCCAAAATCTATGGCTTGAAAACGCTGCTACCAAATGCATAATTAATTTTGTCTTAATAAAAGCACAATCACTTTTGGGATTAAATCAAAGTTTACAAAATAAGAATTCAGTTCCAGTTTACTGATAGTTCAGAAACAAAGCAGAAATGTGACACAATAAAAAAACAAAAAAATTGGTGATTTGTGGTTGCAAACCTAGACTTGACATAAGATGGGATACAAAAGGCAGAACCTAGCTAGCTTTTCTCTATTTTGGGAACTACTGGAGCTAACTGCAGCATTCATACCCTGCCCTGCTTAACATCAACGAACAGTGACAGCAGAACCTCTGATGTGCCATGGTTTTTGCAAATTATGTATTGCAATAACTCACTCAAAAAGACAATGCCACAATTTGACGCAAAAAGTTATTAGCTGTAATTACGTCATAAATTCTACATCTTAAGCAAAGGATGAGTAAAAACACCAGTGAAATGGTGAAAATGACAATTTACCCCATTTTCCTAAGACATCCTTATGTCTTTTTTGAAGGAAATCAGAAGATCTTTAGTGAATATTCTGACCCATAGAAATATTAGCAATTCTATTACTAGGAAAGAAATTGTAAATCTAAAAAGTCTGGACTGCACGAATCTCTCAGATATGAACAGACGATAAGTATCAGATTTTTTTCCATATTGAACTACAGCATGGAAATAACAGCTAATTTAGTCAAATTGACAGATAAATGTATTAGCTCCTCAACAATTTCAAGCAGCAACACTAGGAAACACAGGTTGATTATTAAGTGGCTGAATTCCAAGAGCCCAAATCATAAAGTCACAATGAAGGTTCTTCAAAGACATCTTCAAATGAGCAGCTCAGAAATAATAGCATGAATAATGGTGTGGATTTGCCTCCAACAGCGTCTTTTACTTAATGTGACATATTTGTGTTACCTCCCATTAACATAACAAACAGGGCATGGATATCATGGTATTCTAGAAGACACCAAACAACTATTTTATTTAAAAATATATTCCCTCTTTGACTTTACAGTCAAGAACATCAATGTATAGATCATGAGAAACTGCCTCTGCGCAGTTAGGCACTCCAAATAAGACTGAGGATCACGACTTTGACCAGAAGGGAGGTTCCAGACAATATGAAACAGCAATGCACCATTGATCCTGAGAAGCCTGAAGGGAGCTAATTGAAACCCACTTTCACAATGAATGAGCCAGGTTTGGACTACATTTAATTGTTTAACATTCTGCTTTTAGTACGGCAGAAACTCACTGCTTTATGCAAAGACCACCGAGATTTTGTGACTTTTGCAGTCCTTGATGTTTTATATTGCTGACTAAGTGTCTCATTATCCATCATCCCCTCAAACTCTTGATATCTTCAAATGATGCCACTTTCAAGTATCTTCCCACATTACATTCTTTCTAACCGTAAGGGAAAATGTGTCAGTGGTACAGTGCACTAAGTTAGAAGCACAGGAACAAGCTTGTCCTATCATTTAATAAACTCATGGCTGATTGAACACTTCAATTCCTTTTATCACCCTATCCCAATAAAACTGCATAGTACTGGATATCAGAAATCTATCAGTCTCTTACCTTATTTATACTCAAAGTCTTCGCTTCCTTCTGAGGTAGAGAATTCCAAAGATTCACAATCATTTAAATAAAAAACATTTCTTCTCATCTTGGACCAAAATGATTTCCTCTTATTTTTAAATTCTGTCCCCAAATCTAAACTCACTCACGGGAAGGATCTTAAGTATTTTGTAAGTTTCAGTGAGATCACCTCTCATTCCTCAAAGCTCTAGAGGATATAGAGGTAAAAACAATGACTGCAGATGCTGGAAAGCAAATACTGGATTAGTGGTGCTGGAAGAGCACAGCAGTTCAGGCAGCATCCAACGAGCAGCGAAATCGACGTTTCGGGCAAAAGCCCTTCCTGATGAAGCCCGAAACGTCGATTTCGCTGCTCGTTGGATGCTGCCTGAACTGCTGTGCTCTTCCAGCACCACTAATCCAGAGGATCTAGGCCCAGTTTGTCCAACATTACATGGGTCTAAAGTTAGGTAGCTTTTAAGCTTTAAGTCAGCATATCACGTAGAAGTGAGGTATAGTAAAGTCTCTCATTGTAGACAGCAGGTTGAGAGGAATCCTAAGGAATCTCACATTGATCCCTCTATCTTTGGTAACCCTTCAATGTTTCCAAGTGCATGTAGCCAACTAAGTTGCACTAAAATGCTTGACCTTCTCCAATACATTATTGAACATGTGAGAAGCAGCACTTTGTGCAGCCTTTCACAGGAGACTACTGCACAGTGAAGAAGATGGACATGTCAGCTGCTCACTTTTCATCTCCCAGCCTTGAGTGTCAATGTGATACACACTGATTGATAGAATGAATCTTTTCCTGCAGAAATGGATGCAATGAACAGTGTTCAGTGTTCAAACAACAGTGTTCTGAAGAAATGGGTGCAATGAACAGTGTTCAGTGTTCAAACATCAGTGTTCTGAAGAAATGGGTGCAATGAACAGTGTTCAGTGTTCAAACGTCAGTGTTCTGAAGAAATGGGTGCAATGAACAGTGTTCAGTGTTCAAACGTCAGTGTTCTGAAGAAATGGGTGCAATGAACAGTGTTCAGTGTTCAAACGTCAGTGTTCTGCAGAAATGGGTGCAATGAACAGTGTTCAGTGTTCAAACGTCAGTGTTCTGAAGAAATGGGTGCAATGAACAGTGTTCAGTGTTCAAACGTCAGTGTTCTGCAGAAATGGGTGCAATGAACAGTGTTCAGTGTTCAAACGTCAGTGTTCTGAAGAAATGGGTGCAATGAACAGTGTTCAGTGTTCAAACGTCAGTGTTCTGAAGAAATGGGTGCAATGAACAGTGTTCAGTGTTCAAACGTCAGTGTTCTGCAGAAATGGGTGCAATGAACAGTGTTCAGTGTTCAAACGTCAGTGTTCTGAAGAAATGGGTGCAATGAACAGTGTTCAGTGTTCAAACGTCAGTGTTCTGCAGAAATGGGTGCAATGAACAGTGTTCAGTGTTCAAACGTCAGTGTTCTGAAGAAATGGGTGCAATGAACAGTGTTCAGTGTTCAAACGTCAGTGTTCTGCAGAAATGGGTGCAATGAACAGTGTTCAGTGTTCAAACGTCAGTGTTCTGCAGAAATGGGTGCAATGAACAGTGTTCAGTGTTCAAACGTCAGTGTTCTGAAGAAATGGGTGCAATGAACAGTGTTCAGTGTTCAAACATCAGTGTTCTGAAGAAATGGGTGCAATGAACAGTGTTCAGTGTTCAAACATCAGTGTTCTGAAGAAATGGGTGCAATGAACAGTGTTCAGTGTTCAAACATCAGTGTTCTGCAGAAATGGGTGCAATGAACAGTGTTCAGTGTTCAAACATCAGTGTTCTGAAGAAATGGGTGCAATGAACAGTGTTCAGTGTTCAAACATCAGTGTTCTGAAGAAATGGGTGCAATGAACAGTGTTCAGTGTTCAAACATCAGTGTTCTGAAGAAATGGGTGCAATGAACAGTGTTCAGTGTTCAAACATCAGTGTTCTGCAGAAATGGGTGCAATGAACAGTGTTCAGTGTTCAAACATCAGTGTTCTGAAGAAATGGGTGCAATGAACAGTGTTCAGTGTTCAAACATCAGTGTTCTGAAGAAATGGGTGCAATGAACAGTGTTCAGTGTTCAAACATCAGTGTTCTGAAGAAATGGGTGCAATGAACAGTGTTCAGTGTTCAAACATCAGTGTTCTGCAGAAATGGGTGCAATGAACAGTGTTCAGTGTTCAAACATCAGTGTTCTGAAGAAATGGGTGCAATGAACAGTGTTCAGTGTTCAAACATCAGTGTTCTGAAGAAATGGGTGCAATGAACAGTGTTCAGTGTTCAAACATCAGTGTTCTGAAGAAATGGGTGCAATGAACAGTGTTCAGTGTTCAAACATCAGTGTTCTGAAGAAATGGGTGCAATGAACAGTGTTCAGTGTTCAAACATCAGTGTTCTGAAGAAATGGGTCACTGGAACTGAAATGTTAAATTGGATTTCTATGCACAGATGCTGTCAGACATGCTGAGATTTTCCAGCAATATCTATTTTTGTTTCTGATTGCCAGCAGCTCTTTGGGTATTTTTTTAAAGCTCAATGCTTTGATTGTAACCATTAATCAGACATTTTAAGGATCCTTGCCGTCTGAGGCTATTTTTGGACAGGGAGTCAGCTTGATGGCAGAGATGAACAATGTTTAGCCTTTACAACTTCCTTCATCCTTAGAATGTCTCAAGAAACTGTTCATTCCTCAAATAGGTCTGAGTTAATCAGGTCCAACAACAAAATTTAGACTTCAGCGCAGATTTGATGAATGCAAGTGAATATTTATTTACAAAAGGGAAAGGTTATTTATAATTCCTGCTTTCTGTCTTCCTCCCTTCTTGAACAGGGGTGTCACATTAGCATTTTCAATCTGCACCAACCCTCCTTGAATCCAGTGAATTCTGAGATATTTCGACCAATGCCCCAACAATCTCTGGAGCCAGTTCTTTTAAAACTCAGGACCTCATGATGTCTCTGCCTTGTTCCATTAGTTTGTCAAATACTTTGTGCCCAGTGATAGAGACTCATACAAGACCTTACCGCCCATTAATTAATTACTTTACTGGACATCAGCATGGATAACCCATATTAATAATAATAAACCTGCTCCTGTTCCTATTTCTTGTGGTCTTATGGTCTCATGTTTTGTTTATCATCCGCTCATGATGGATCCCTTGGTGGATCCCTTGGTGGATCCTGGGTGAGTAGCCATGGAGATGGGATGAACAGAATGAGGGACCAATGGGAGTGATTTGGCATTGAATGGGTGTTGGGTACATACATATAAGAGGTGAGGATCAAGGGGCCTAACAGCTTCTGTTACAATTGATATGTAGTCCCAGAAACCAAGGTGAGCAGTTCACCTAAGGCCACCTACGAATTGCTTCCAGAATTGAGAGGCCCATCTCCATGTATGGGTCCTCCTGGAGTTAAAACCACGGAGTAAAGTGTTAACTGTATTAATTCTCTATTAACAGCTACTGAGCACGCCTGAAAGCAGCTGCATTGACCTGATTTCAGATCACATGGGACTAAGACCCGATGGAAGGGGTCTATTAAAGGCCTGCTCTACTATCTGAACGTACATAGTCATTAGGCAATAAATGTTAACTGTTTGCCCTCACTTTGTGTTCTGCCCTTACATATCTTGACCTCCTTGAAGTTCCTGACAATACTTACTCAAATTGATCCGGCAAGTTGAGAAAAATCCAAACACATCCTACCAAGTTCAGTCATGAAAAATCCAGCCCTTAATTTGTGAGCAGCTGAGCATACTCGTGCCCAAGTTCCACCAGAACAATCCACAAAATGGTTTTCTACTTCAACAGCCTTACAGATTCCAGACATTCTGGTGCCATCAATATAATCCTTTAACTGGTTTATTAGCTCCTTTGTGGATTTCGGGAGTTCTGTTTTGACTGAGTAACATGCACTTCCACAAAACCTAGTCTTTGACATTTCTTTTAGTAAATGGTTTAATAAGCTTCCATATTTGAAGGTTTAAAACATGCCAGAAGCCAACTGACTGTGGGTAATGTACCACAAATTAAAGTACCACAACTAAATTGGTCAATTTTTCACCTCTCTATTAGCCAGCAGGAGTCAGGAGATGGAGATAAGATTGGTATTGTTAAACTGTGTAATAGGGTTGCAACAGAACAGAATGACATCTCTCCCAGTTAGTGTTGGGAATTGTTATTCCACTGCACACCCTCCAGCATTGTTTAATATGTCTTATTTCATATTGGTGGACCAACAGATTACAGCAATTGATAGTGACAGCTAATAGGAACACATTCCACCTCTCCAGTAGTTATATTTAAATTGCTAGTTTACGGCAGGAGTCTGGACTAAGACTGGCAGACAGGAAGGCAAAGTGACATTTAACCATTACAGCGCCACAGAGAGGAGCACGACTCTATATCTCTAATGCGATATCTCCAAAGTACAGAAAATGCTGCTCATCTAAAATGAAAACTGATTAACCTGAAATTATTTAGTAGGCCAAATAGCATCTGCAAGGAGAGAAAGAGAGTTTGTGAGCAGCATCTTGCAGAAACCTCAAGAGTCTTCTCTTGGAAAGCCAGTGAAAAACCTGCACTCTGTCATCACGTGGGTGCTTCTCCAGCTGGGGGTTACGGGAAGATGGGGGCAGAGCAGCCGGTAGCAAAAGCAGGAGGTTTAGCTTCATGTGAGTCTTTTCTGCTGATGTCCAGTCAGGCAGTAATTGCCTTTGATTGAGAGAACTCCAACCTAAGTGGTTGGGTTGGATTTGTCCTGCTTTCTATGTACAGGACATACCTGGGCACTTTTCCACATCATTGGGTAGATGTCAGTATTGTAACTATACAGAAAGAGCTTAGCTTGGGGAACGACACATTTGGAGTACATATCTTCAGTACTATTGCCAGAACGTTGTCAGGACACATAGTCTTTGCAGTTTCCAGTACCTCCATCCATTTCTTGATACCATGTGGAGTGAATCGAATTGGTTGAAGACTGGTATCTGTAATGCTGGGGACCACTGGAGGAGGCTGAGATGGATCATCCATTCAGCACTTGTGGCTGAAAATTGTTGTGAATGCTTCAGCCTTATCTTTTGCACTGATGTGCTGGGCTCTTCCATCACTGAGGATGGGGATATTTGTGGAGCCTCTTCCTCCAGTGAGTTGTTTAATTGTCCATCATCATTCATGACTGAATGTGGCAGGACTGCAGAGCTTAGATCTGATCTGTTGGTTGTAGAAATGCTTAGCTCTGTCTGTCACTTGTTTCTTATGCTGTTTGGCATATGAGTAGTTCTGCTAGGTAGCTTTGGTAGGTTGACACCTCATTCTTAGGTGCTGCTCCTGGCATGCCCTCCTGCACTCTCTATTGAACCAGAGTTGATCTCCTGACTTGATGGTAATGGTTGAGTGGGGGATATGCCATGCCATTAGGTTACAGATTGTGCTGGAGTACAGTTCTGCTGCTGTTAATGGCCCAGAGTGTCTTATGGGTGCCAGTCTTGAGCTGCTAGATTCATTCGAAGTCTGGCCCTATCACCACTGTCCACTACATGATGGTGGTTATTCTCAGTGTGAAGGTGAGACTTGGTCTCCACAAGAACTGTGCAATGGTCACTCTTACCAATATTCTGGATTAGTGGTGCTGGAAGAGCACAGCAGTTCAGGCAGCATCCGAAAAGCTGTAAAATCGATGTTTTGGGCACAAGCCCTTCATTGCAGCTGCCAGATTGGGAAGGTCAAGTATGTTTTCCTCCTTTTTGGTTCTGTTACTACCTATCCTTTAGGACCCAACCAGCTCAATCAGTAGTACTGCTGCTGAGCCAGTCTTGGGGTAGACATTGAAGCCCCCCACTCAGAGTACATTTAGCAACTTTGCCATCCTCAGTGCTTGCTCCAATTGTTCAACATGGAGGAGCACTGATTCACCAGCCCAGGGAGGACAGTACGTGGTAATCAGCAGGAGGTTTCCTTGCCGATGTTTAACCCAAAGTTGCGAGATTTCATGGGGTCCGGAGTCAATGTTGAGGACACCCAAGTCAACTCCTTACCAACTGTATCCCACTGTACCACCACCTCTGTTGGGTCTGGTGGGACAGGACATATCCAGGGATAGTAATTGTCTGTAAGGTATGATTCCATGAGGATGACTATATCAGGCGGTTGATTGACTGGTCTGTGAGATGGCTCTCCCAATTTTGGCACTAGCCCCTAGATGTTGCTAAGGAGGATCCTGCAGGATTGACAGGGCTGTCTGTCAATGTATTTTCTGCTGCCTAAGTCAATGCCAGCTGATCCATTCATTTTCATTCATTTTTTGAGATTTCACAGCGATTGATACAACTGCATGGCTTGCTTAGTCATTTCAGAGGGCAGTTGAGAATCAACCACATTACTATGAGTCTGGAGTCACATGTACGCCATAGAGTCATAGAGATGTACAGCATGGAAACAGACCCTTTGGTCCAACCCATCCATGCTGACCAGACATCCCAACCCAATCTAGTCCCACTTGCCAGCACCCGGCCCATATCCCTCCAAACCCTTCCTATTCATATACCCATCAAAATTCCTCTTAAATGTTGCAATTGTACCAGCCACCACCACTTCTTCTGGCAGTGCATTCCATACACGTACCACCCTCTGGGTGAAAACGTTTCCAGGTGAGGATGGTGAATTTCTTTCTGTGAATGGAAAGTGATGGGACTTTTCCCCTAACAATTGGCAATGCTTTCACAGATGTCAGTAGATTCCAGATACTTTGTATTGAATTCAAATTCCACTATTATCCATAATGAGATTTAAACCCTCATCCCAGAATTAGCTAAGTTTCTTGATCAATAGACTGGCTAGAAGGCCACTAGCCCATCCCCACCCCAGAAATCTAATATACAACAAAATCAGTCCAAATATTTCATGCTGAAAAATTAGAAAATTTAATGCTTGTTAAAATTATGTCACCCAAATTGCAAATAAATACTATAAAACTTCATTTGTTTCTAAAAGAGCCTCCTGCACTTGCTTTTATTCAATTCATATGCAAGGTTGGAAGAGGTCCAGCATTAAAAATTACCCAAGTGATTCAACAAGTTTCCTGATTTATGCTCATTCCTCATTCTGTGTATTACCTGAAGTACCCTTTGTTTGTATCGCATGCCAAAAGCACTGTAAAGGGAGTGAGCTGCTTTTATCTAGATGTATTGTTTAACAATTATGATTTAGCAAATTCACAGTGGTGTTATAAAGACACATGATTGATAATTTGGTTTCAAAAATGGACTACAGTTAATCAGTTTCTGGATTAGTGGTGCTGGAAGAGCACAGCAGTTCAGGCAGCATCCAAGGAGCTTCGAAATCGACGTTTCGGGCAAAAGCCCTTCATCAGGAATAAAGGCAGTGAGCCTGAAGCGTGGAGAGATAAGCTAGAGGAGGGTGGGGGTGGGGAGAACGTAGCATAGAGTACAATGGGTGAGTGGGGGAGGGGATGAAGGTGATAGGTGAGGGAGGAGAGGGTGGAGTGGATAGGTGGAAAAGGAAATAGGCAGGTAGGACAAGTCCGGACAAGTCATGGGGACAGTTACTGAGCTGGAAGTTTAGAGCTAGGGTGAGGTGGGGGAAGGGGAAATGAGGAAACTGTTGAAGTCCACATTGATGCCCTGGGGTTGAAGTGTTCCAAGACGGAAGATGAGGCATTCTTCCTCCAGGCGTCTGGTGGTGAGGAAGCGGCGGTGAAGGAGGCCCAGGACCTCCATGTCCTCGTCAGAGTGGGAGGGGGAGTTGAAATGTTGGGCCACGGGGCGGTGTGGTTGATTGGTGCGGGTGTCCCGGAGATGTTCCCTAAAGCGCTCTGCTAGGACGCGCCCAGTTTCCCCAAAGTAAAGGAGACCGCATCGGGAGCAACAGATACAATAAATGATATTAGTGGATGTGCAAGTAAAACTTTGATGGATGTGGAAGGCTCCTTTAGGGCCTTGGATAGAGGTGAGGGAGGAGGTGTGGGCACAGGTTTTACAGTTCCTGCGGTGGCAGGGGAAAGTGCCAGAATGGGAGGGTGGGTTATAGGGGGGCATGGACCTGACCAGGTAATCACGGAGGGAACGGTCTTTGCAGAAGGTGGAAAGGAGTGGGGAGGGAAATATATCACTGGTGGTGGGATCTGTTTGGAGGTGGCAGAAATGTCGGCGGATGATTTGGTTTATGCGAAGGTTGGTAGGGTAGAAGGTGAGCACCAGGGGCGTTCTGTCCTTGTTATGGTTGGAGGGGTGGGGTCTGAGGGCGGAGTTGCGGGATGTGGACGAGATGCGTTGGAGGGTATCTTTAACCACGTGGGAAGGGAAATTGCGGTCTCTAAAGAAGGAGGCCCTCTGGTGTGTTCTGTGGTGGAACTGGTCCTCCTGGGAACAGATCCGGTGGAGGCGGAGGAATTTGGAATACGGGATGGCACTTTTGCAAGAGGTAGGGTGGGAAGAGGTGTAATCCAGGTAGCTATGGGAGTCAGTGGGTTTGTAAAAAATGTCAGTGTCAAGTCGGTCATCATTGTGGGCGGCACAGTGGCACAGTGGTTAGCACTGCAGCCTCATAGCGTCAGAGATCCGGGTTCAATACCCCCCTCAGGCAACTGACTGTATGGAGTTTGCACATTGTCCCCGTGTCTGCGTGGGTTTCCTCCGGGTGCTCCGGTTTCCTCCCACAATCACAAAGATGTGCAGGTCAAGTGAATTGGCCATGCTAAATTGCCCCTAGTGTTGGGAAGGGGTAAATGTAGGGGTATGGGTGGGTTGCACTTCGGTGGATCGGTGTGGACTTGTTGGGCCGTAATCTAATCTAATCTAATTAATGGAGATGGAGAGGTCCAGGAAGGGGAGGGAGGTTTCAGAGATGGTCCAGGTAAATTTAAGGTCAGGATGGAATGTGTTGGTGAAGTTGATGAATTTCTCAACCTCCTCGCGGGAGCACGAGGTGGCGCCAATGCAGTCATCAATGTAGCGGAGGAAGAGGTGGGGAGTGGTGCCGGTGTAATTACGGAAGATCAACTGCTCTACGTAGCCAACAAAGAGACAGGCATAGCTGGGGCCCATACGTGTGCCAATGGCTACCCCTTTGGTCTGGAGGAAGTGGGAGGATTCAAAGGAGAAATTGTTAAGGGGGAGGACCAGTTCGGCCAAACGAATGAGAGTGTCGGTGGAAGGGTACTGTTGGGGACGTCTGGAGAGGCAAAAACGGAGGGCTTGGAGGCCCTGGTCATGGTGGATGGAGGTGTAGAGGGATTGGATATCCATGGTGAAGATGAGGCGTTGGGGACCGGGGAAACGGAAGTCTTGGAGGAGGTGGAGGGCGTGGGTGGTGTCTCGAACGTATGTGGGGAGTTCCTGGACTGGGGGGATAGGACAGTGTCGAGGTAGGTAGAGATGAGTTCAGTGGGGCAGGAGCATGCTGAGACAATGGGTCAGCCAGGGTGGTCAGGCTTGTGAAACCAGAATCTGGTTTCCAGCATCTGCAGTCATTGTTTTTACAGTTAATCAGTTGGCAGTGGAGGAGGAAGCTCAGCTTACTTATTGTAGCTTTGCTTCCCTTTATTGTTTTTCCTGATATAACGATCAGACTTTGCTGTAGTACTGTTCTGAAATGGATAGTAACTTCATGCATGTACAGTTAAATGCAGAAATCCAGCAGTTCCTGTCAGTGATTCTCAGCACACTGCATTGTTGAAACACTAAACTAATCAGAACATTGCCTTATTATGCAAAAAACTCTTTTAAAAGCTAAATTTTGTTGAATGAGGTGGGACAGAATTCTAAAACCACACCAAGTTCATAATTATGACTGAAATTCCATTCTGGCCAAGAAATGTTGACTTCACCTCACTGTTGTAGACTGCCCCATATTCAAATTTGTCTTATGGAAGATGCCATCCATGCCATGCACAGCACTAGATCAATGTGGTAGATTTCTTCAAGGGTGAGAACCAGCACTTTGCCACTGTCATAGAGTCATAGAGATGTACAGCATGGAAACAGACCCTTCGGTCCAACTCGTTCATGCAGACCAGATATCCCAACCCAATCTAGTCCCACCTGCCAGCACCCAGCCCTTATCCCTCCAAACCCTTCCTATTCATATACCCATCCAGATGCCTTTCCAATGTTTCAATTGTACCAACCTCCACCACTTTCTTTGGCAGTTCATTCCATACAGGTACCATCTTCTGCGTGAAAAAGTTGCCCCTTAGGTCTCTTTTATATCTTTCCCCTCTCACCCTAAACCTATGTCCTTTAGTTCTGGACTCCCCATCCCAGGGAAAAACCTTGTCTCTTTATCCTATCCATGCCACACCTGATTTTATAAACCTCGATAAGTTGACCCCTTAGCCACAGCCTATTCAACCTCTCCCTATAGCTCAAATCCTCCAACCCTGGCAACATCCTTGTAAATCTTTTCTCAACCCTTTCAAGTTTCACAATATCCTTCTGACAGGAAGGAGACCAGAATTGCACGCAATATTCCAAAAGTGGCCTAACCAGTGTCCTGTACAGCTGCAACATGACCACCCAGCTCCTGTACTCAATACTCTGACCAATAAAGGAAAGCTTCCAAATGCTTTCTTCACTATCCTATCTACCTGCAACTCTACTTTCAAGGAGCTATGAACCTGCACTCCAAGGTCTCTTTGTTCAGCAACATTCCCTCAGACCTTACCATTAAGTCCTGCTAAAATTTGCTTTTCAAAGACGCAGCACCTCGCATTTATCTGAATTAAACTCCATCTGCCACTTCTCAGTCCATTGACCCATCTGGTCCAGATCCTGTTGTAATCTGAGGTAACCTTCTTTGCTATCCACTACACCCCCAATTTTGGTGTCATCTGCAAACTTACTAACAATACCTCTAATGCTCGCATCCAAATCATTTATATAAATAACAAAAAGTAGTGGACCCAGCACCTACCCTTATAGCACTCCACTGGTCACAGGCCTCCAGTCTGAAAAAAAACCCTCCACCACCACCCCCTGTCTTCTACCTTTGAGTCGGTTCTGTATCCAAATGGCTATTTCTCCCTGTATTCTATGAGATCTAACCTTGCTAACCAATCTCCAATGGGGAACCTTGTAGAACGCCTTACTGAAGTCCATATAGATCATGTCCACTGTTCTGTCTTCATCAATTCTCTTTGTTATTTCTTCAAAAAACTCAACAAGTTTGTGAGACATGATTTCCCACACACAATGCCATGTTGACTCTCCTAATCAGTCCTTGCCTTTCCAAATACATGTACATCCTGTCCCTTAGGATTCCCTCCAACAACTTGCCCACCACCAACATCAGGCTCACTGGTCTATAGTTCCCTGGCTTGACCTTACCACCCATCTTAAACAGTGGCACCATGTTAGCCAGCCTCCAGTCTTCCGACATTTCACCTGTGACTATTGATGATCCAAATATGTCAGCAAGAGGCCCAGCAATCACTTCCCTAGCTTCCCACAGAGTTCCGGGGTACACCTGAACAGGTCCTGCGGAGCTATCCACTTTTATTTGTTTCAAGACTTAACACTTCCTCCTCTGTAATCTGGACATTTTTTTCAAAATGTCACTGACCTGAAAATTAAGTACAGCTATTCACATTTAATTGTTACACTGATACCTTCACACCAATGATGACAATTATATTTGATAGTGAAAAAAATTCCTTGTTTCTTCCATTTTTCTAATTTGGTTTGTAAAGTTAAGAAGGAATATATTTGAGATCTTCTGTATAGGCAGAACTTAAATGCTTGCTTCTCCATGAAATTGATCTCTTGAAGCTAATCGAAAGAGTCTGAATTTTATCAGAAATTGTCTGTGTCATTTTTCACATGGTAAGGCAGGAGGGGTTTCTCTCCACGAGGCCTATCATCTTTTCTTGCATTCGTCATGCAAGAATCCTCATGTAGGAATGCAAGATCCTTGCATTGTCTTGCAAGGTCAGGCATGGTTGTTGCAGGTTCCAGGGTTTAGATCTTTCGTTAAGATCAGGAAAGGCGGTAAAAGAGGGGGAAGTGTGGCTTTTTTAGTCAAGGACAGTATAACGGTGGCTGAAAGAACTTTTGACAAGGACTTGTCTACTGAAGTGGTATGGGCTGAGGTTAGAAACAGGAGAGGAGAGGTCACACAGCTGGGAGTTTTTTCTAGGCCTCCGCAAAGTTATAAGGATATGGAGGAGAGGATTGGCAAATCGATTCTGGGCAGGAGTGAAAGGAACAGGGTGGTCCATTATGGGGGAGTTTAACTTCCCCAACATTGACTGGAAATGCTATAACTCTAGTACGTTGGATGGATCAGTTTTTGTCCAATGTGTACAGGAGGGTTTCCTGACATAGTATGTCAAAGGGCAAACAGGACAGGAGGCAACCTTGGATCTAGTATTTGATAATGAACCAGGCCAGGTGTTTAATTTAGTGATAGGTGAGCACTTTGGAGAGGGTAACCATAATTCAGTTATGTTTAGTTTAATGATGGAAACAGATAGGTACATGCCACAGGGCAAGAGTTATAGATGGGGGAAGGGCAATTATAATGTGATTAGGCAAGACTTAAGAGGCATAGAATGGGCAGCAAAATGCAGGAGATGAGGACAAGCAAAATGTGGAGCTGGTTTAAGGAACAGACATTGCGTGTCTTTGATAGGTATGTCCCTGTCAGGGAGGGGGAAGTGATAAAGTAAGGGAACCATGGTTTACTAAAGAAATTGTATCTCTTGATAAGCGGAAGAAGGAGGCTTATGTGATGTTGACTCGAGATGGTTCAGATGAGGCAATGAAGAGTTAAAGAGCAGCTAGAAAGGATGTAAAGAGAGAGTTAAGAGCAAGGAGGGGTCATTAGCAGGTAGAATAAAGAATAACCCTAAAGCTTTCTATAGATATGTGAGGAACAAAAGGATGACTAGAGTAGGAATAGGGTCTGTCAAAGACAGAAGTGGGAAGTTGTGTGTAGACACTATGGAGATTGGAGAGGTGCTAAAACGAATATTTCTCATATGAATTCATTCAGGAAAAGGAGGATATTGTAGAGGAGACTGAGATACAGACTATTAGACTTGAAAGGATTGAGGTTAGTAAGGAGGATGTGTTACCATTTCGAGAAGATCTGAAAATAGATAAGTCCCAGGCCAGATGGGATTTTTCTGAGAATTTTCTGGGAGGCTAGGAAGGAGATGGTGGAGACTTTGACCTTGATCTTTGAGTCGTCATTGTCTACAGGTTTACTACCAGAGGACTGGAGGATTGCAAACGTTGTGCCCTTGTTCAAGAAGGGCAGTAGAGATGACCCAGGTAATTACAGACCACTGAACCTTACGTCTGTTGTCAGAAAAGTTTTGGAAAAAATTATAAGAGATAGGATTTATAATCACCTTGCAAGCAATAATTTGATTGGAAATAGTCAACATGGTTTCGTCAAGGGCAGACCATGTCTCACAAACCTCATTGAGTTTTTTGAGAAGGTGACCAAGCATGTAGATGAGGGTAAGGCAGTTGATATGGTGTACACGGACTTCAGTAAAGCCTTTGATAAGGTTCCACATGGTAGGCTATTGGAGAAAATGCAGAAGCATGGGATTGAAGGTGATTTAACAATGTGGATTAGAAACTGGTTTTCTGTAAGAAGGCAACAAGTCATCGTTGGTGGAAGATATTTAGCCTGAAGTCTGGTTACTAGTGGTGTGCCATATGGATCTGTCGTGGGACCACTGCTGTTTGTCATTTTTATAAATGACTTGGACGCAGGCATAGGTGGATGGGTTAGTAAGTTTGCAGATGATACTAAAGTCAGTGGAGTGGTGGTCAGTGTGGAAGAATGTTGCATGTAGAGGGAGACTTGGATAAACTGCAGAATTAGGCTGAAAGGTGGCAAATGGAATACAATGCAGATAAATGTGAGGTGATTCACTTTGGAAAGAATAACAGGAAGACAAAATACTGGGTCAATGGAAAGATTTTTGGTAATGTGGATATGCAGGGGGATCTTGTATACATGTACATAGATCCTTGAAAGTTGCCACCAAGTTTGATAGTGCTGTTAAGAAGACATACAGTGTGTTAGATTTTATTGGTAGAGGGACTGAGTTCTGCAGCTGTGATGTCATGCTGCAACTATACAAAAAGCTAGTGCGGCCTCACTGGGAGTATTGTGTGCAGTTCTGGTCGTCCCATTACCAGAAGGATGTGAAGCACTGGAAAAGGTGCAGAGGAGATTTACCAGGATGTTGCCTAGTCTGGATGGAAGGTCTTATGAGGAAAGTTTGAGGGACTTGGGTCTGTTCTCATTGGAGAGAAGAAGGCTAAGAGGGGATTTAATAGTGACATAAAAGATGATCCGAGAATTAGGTAGGGTGGATAGTGAGAGTCTTTTTCCTCGGATGATGACATCTGGTTGTACGTGGGGTCATAGCTGCAAATTGAGAGGTGATGGATTTAAGACATATGTCAGAGGCAGGTTCTTTTCTCAGACAATGGTAAGGGCGTGGAATGCCCTGCCTGCCAATGAAGTTAACTCAGCACATTAATAGCAATTAAACAGTCCTTGGATAAGCATATGGATGATGATGGGACAGGTCGGCGCAACATCAAGGGCCAAAGGACCTGTTCTGCGCTGTATTGTTCTATGTTCTATGTTCTATGTTCTGTGTCATCCCAAACTTGCCTCATTAACTAGACACCATGCCCCTGTGGCACCCCTCATTTCTGATGCTAGCCCACTCAATGTAAGCAGAATTACTCACAACCACCAAGATATCCTAGGATGCCTGGCACTGGTGCCATCTTTAAAAAGGCTGCCCAGTCAAGTGCTATCATTCTGGAGCTGGCCTGTACAATCAGTGATATTTGCCCTGGACACAGCAGATAAGAGCAAATTGATTTGCGGGCAGGCACCAGGTGGATGAGGTAGTGTAGGAGAGCTGGCATTTTCCCTCAGGACTAGCTGAGGAGGCCGTGCCACTTGACCCCACCGACCTGATCCGAGATTGCCACCTGGGTCAATGTGGTATAAGCTGTCTGGAGAAATGTACATCAATGCCACAGAAAAGTCAATAGCATTGTCCACTCTCTCAGAGTAAGCACCTTTATTTTCTCTCCGCTTCCTCACAATCAATCTGTCTCAGCTACTGCATACACCTCCCACCAAGGCTCATGCTCCACCATTTTTGTGATCATATTCAAGAGCTTCCTACACTCACTCTCACCCATCCCCCCTACCCCAGACTCCCAAACCCGCATGGCCTCCACACCTCCTATCATTCACTCAGGAGAACTCACCACCTCTTCCCCAGCAGTGTCAGCACTAACAACGATGCCAGACAGTTTCATCTCTGTGAATTCCACCTCACCCCACAATCCCCTGACTTCCTTTTGTTCCAAGAGAAAACATCCCATATCAAAACAGAAAGAGCCAAGCCAGGTGGTAGGGTGGCTGACATTCACCTCTCCTCACACCCTAAGAGGAGAGGATGCTAACCATGCCCACACTGTGGACTGACATTGCACAAAACCCTTGGCTGACTGCCAGCACCCCAGAACCCATTGTCAGCCATGGTCAAATGGCAGACCAGACTCAATCACTGAATGGCCTAATTCTGCTTCTGTATCTCATGTCATCTTATGATCTTATGGTCAGATATCTGGATCTGAGTGATGACCGCTATCCTTCTGTTTTGAGATATAGCCATTTGGTTGTTGCATCAGTGTGCTTGCAACTTAGGCTGCTGATACATGGTATAAATGTGACACTGAGATAAGACTATTCCATGCAGCAAACTGTCCACCCCTTTAGCCAATGACTGCTGACAACCATGACAGGCTGCTTGGCTTGCTGTCTATGCTGAACAGTAGGGCAAGATTGGAATACAGTCACCCTGTAAGCTCTGACTGAGAGCGAAAACTGCAAAAGAAAGGCAAGGCAGCTGTGCTATGTACATCCAGATAGGCACAAAGTGAGTGGATACTAAGAGAACGAATGAGCAGCCCTGAGATGCAATCTGGTCCATTGATTGGGTGCCTCTGTTTGCATGCAATGTGTCTTTGCAGCAACATTGCAAAGGAAGATGCTATGCACTTCAAAGTGCAATTCCTTGGTCTCAATGTTGAGATTGGCCTTACTCAATATCTCATGCGATTCTCCCAAACCTCTCTCCATTGTCCCCCACCCCGTATCATTCAACACCCCGGTAAGATACTACCAAAAGTGTTCACTTCTACATTTTTCTTACTGATGCACAAACTAAGTTACAAAAATAAAGTTTCAATAGGGTTATCATCTGTGAAATTATGCATTTCATTATAAAAGTGCAGGTGAGTAATCAAGTGTTTTTATCATAAACCATTAAAGTTTTCTCGATTTGTCCTTGTTCTTGTTAAATGCTGCATCTTTATGAAGTCTGATTGGAGTTTTTGTTATTTATCAGAGATATTTGTTCACTAGCTGGTAAGACCATGACAGTGCAAGGTGTCTCTTACTATTTCTAGCAAAATATTAATAAGGTAAGAATTACTTTCTCAGCCATTTTCTACCTCAGACCATGCTTCAATTCATAGATAAAGAGCAAAGTCTGAGGGCTAGTGGGCAAAGAATTTGTCTACAACTACATCAGAAAAGAAACTAGACGGGCAGGAACATAATTTTTTTAAGATGCTATACAAGCAATTTGTTTGGCAATGCACATTGCCAAACTCTGTTAGGGGCTTTGGATTGGGTCAATGATGAATGGTTCAACATTGTAGCACCCTTTCTGCTTTACCAGGGAACTCCCTGATAGTTCAGCTTGTAAGTGCACCATGCACCTGTTGTGTGTTTTTAACATTTTGATTAGTTAAGGCCAGACAAAAGTTGGCCTTGGTTACTTTATCATTGAAAGCATAATGAAACCATAATTACAGTCTAGCATCTGGCGCCCATTTCATTAAGTTCTGATTAAAATGCAATTGGCAGCAGTTGGAGAAAGGTCTGCAAATTGACAAGTTGGCAGTAATACCAATCTGCTGAACGATTTTGCTTTCTCCCTCTCCAGTTGTGCAGCCCTTTGATTGTGTGAATAACAACAGAGATTAGATTAGTGGAGCCAGTCTGATCACCATTAGGTCATTCTGGCTCCCAATTAAAGCACCTCTTGCATTTGATATAATACCCATGTTGGAGCAAAACAGTCACCTTATCTTTCCGTAACAGCCTGTGCCACAAAAATGAAAAAAAGAGCAAGAAAAATAGTCAATGTTTTCATTTTTTTCTCCAGTGACCTCTGCTGGATTTGTGAAGAGTTTATGAGAGGAGTGGAGAGGAAATTATTGATGTAGAAAATTGCAATATTGTTGTGTATTTGTCTAATAATGTTGGACTGTGACTTTAAGAGTCCAATCACAGGACATCATTGGCAATTTTGGAGGGAAGTGGATTAGTCTACCTTGCAAAGTGAACATCTATAATAAAAACAACAAATGCTGGAAATCCCAGCGGGTCAGGCAGCATTCGTGGAGAGACAGCAAGCTAACGTTTCGAGTCTAGATGACTCTTTATCAGGGTTGAGTCTTTTACACTTGTATCATTACCTTGCTCTCTCTCCGTGGATGCTGCTCGACCTGCTGTGACCCCAGCATTTTTTGTTTTCAGTCCAGATTCCAGCATCTGCAGTAACTTGCTCCTACCCACTATAATAAACCTTTTGTTGTTTTAAATGCTGTGGCCTCCGAGTACTTCTTCAAATGTAACACAAGAAGAAAATTGACGACGAGGAGAAAATCTACCTTAAAGTTCACTGTTGCAATTCATTGATTCATCGGAAAAAGTATCACTGTCCTCACTACAGACCTTGGAGGCACTTTGATTAAAAAAAATCAAAAATATGCCATTGCTGCACTGAAGCAGGTACAGTCAGTGAAAAAAAAACAACTTACTGCAGGGAAGAGGCTCACCATTTACCCCACCCTGAAGGCATAGTATATTCCCTACACAGAAGAAATTGTCTTGACCTAGGAGTATGTCTCAGGAAAAAAGACAGACAGCCTCAGGAATACCTTGTTTCAAATACAAAAAAGCGAGGTGGTGTTCGAATTGTCAAAGTACATCATGCTATGCAGGCTCTTTCCATTTTAAAATGTAATAAGAACAGGGAGAGGATATTTTTGCTCTGTGGGAACTTATGATGAAAATACAGAGAACTGGAGGGAAAGCTTTCATTGAATGTTTAGGCCGCGTCATTGATGCTAAGGCACTGAGGCATCAGCAGTCAACTGCTAGAAAACATCAACATAGCAAAACATGACCCTAAGAAGCCAAGAGGCAACATGTCCTCTTATTTTGTTCAGACCTGCTGTGAAGAACATAAGAAGATGAAAACCTCAACCATTCATGCTGACATCTCTAAAAGCTGCTCTGAAAGATTAAAGACAACGTCTAGGAAAGAGCAGGCCAAATTTGAAGCGGCTAAAGTAGGTAAGACAAGTTATGATTGAGAAATGAAAAATGATGTGTTAGATAAGGGTAGCAAGAAGAATTGGGACCCCAATGCACCAAAAAGCCCTCGCTCTGGGTTCTTCTTATTTTTCCTGGAACATCAACCAAAAATCAAAGCTGTGAGTCATGACTTATCTATTGACGATGTAGCAAACAAGTTTGATGGGCTGTGGAATGCATACAGTGAAGAAGGGAAGAAACTTATAAAGTAAAGAAAAAAATGTCAGGATATTGCTGGTGAGGCAAGGTGGATAGTGCATAGAAGCCCCCACCCAAGAAGGAGGCATATTGTGAGAGTATGGTATGGTTTATAGAAGCAGAGTACCAAAATGGCAGCCACCTCTGAGTAGTGGTCTGGGATAATTTAAACATGTTGGATCAAAAAGAAGGTAAGTATCATTCAATGCTGACCTCCTATGTCTATGTACATCATGCTATTACACTCCAAGAAATACAGGTAAACAGAAGCCAAATGCAAAAGATTGTGAAATGGTAAACAATTCTTTCCCTTTCTGTGAACTGTTGCATATATGAGTGCAAATCCTTTCATTTCAGGAATCTCTAATGTAAAGGACTGTATTTGTGTGAGTATGTTGGACTGTCACTTGAAGAGTCTGCTCACATGACATCATTTTGGAGGAAATGGCTCAGTCAAATGTGCTGCAAAAGACAAAAGAATTTCAGATGCTCAAATTCTGTAACAAAAACAGAACTTAGTGGAAAATTTCAACAGGTCTTGCCAGACATACTGAGATTTTGCAGCAACTTCTGTTTTTGCCTCTTTTTGATTTAAGTGCTGTGGTCTCAGTCCTTCTCGAAATGTACAAATGTAACTATTTTCCACAAATGGTGTAAATTCTTCATGTGATTCAAGGGAAAACACAAGAGGGTGGAAATGGGAAGTCATATGTGTGAGATGAACCATTTAGGTAAAATCAGATTTATTAGGTTTCTGCCTTATCTGCTCTATGATAGTATCCAAAGCCGCCATTCTTTCATTCATCCCTCCCCCAACAATTCAGCAGTGCTTTCTGAGAAGATGCTTTGTCACATTCCCCTCACAGCAAGTGGGTGCCATTCCAAAGATTCCATCAGCACTAGGGAGTTGGTACAAATGTTCCACCACTGCTGACATACGCACCCACTGCGAATCCTCTTGCAAGGATGCCTGCCTTGAAGAGGTTTTCCTCCTCTCTCTACAAGAATCTCAGGGAGTCCCTCTCCCACTGCAACTCCCAGGTCATTTACTCTATGCCACTTTCTCCCCACCCCCACCCTCCTCTAGCTTATCTCTTCACGCTTCAGGCTCACTGCCTTTATTCCTGATGAAGGGCTTTTGCCCGAAACGTCGATTTCGAAGCTACTTGGATGCTGCCTGAACTGCTGTGCTCTTCCAGCATCACTAATCCAGAATCTGGTTTCCAGCATCTGCAGTCATTGTTTTTACCTGTATAAATATAAACCCTACTTGTCAGGGTGTGGGTGATCTCCTTTCCTATAGGGAGGGCCAATCAACAGGAAAATCAATACCAAGTAGCCATCAAGTACCACATTTCTTGCTTCCCACTTCCTACCCTCTTCCACCCCCATCCCCTTCCCAACACACAAAATGAAATTCTAGTTTTATCCGTACTATCATAGGCAGCATCTAAATGAAAATAATTGTCTGATCATGAGCTGATCTTGAAAATTCTAAACTTAAGATTGAGTATTTAAAAATGGCAACCTGATTTATGTCCTCTTCTGGATTTTAGGGAGGCAAACTTAGAAGCAGTAAATTAACTTGTTCTCCAGAAGCAGTTTCACCCTTAAAATATTTTAATGAGGTCATTTGACTTCAATATTTTACGTTTAACTTGAAGAGCACTGATAACATCTGGAGGTAGCAAGTTAAGTTGTTTTCAAGCACTGCTCGAGGGCCAGGAGATGCAGGAATATTTACCTCCCTAGTCACAAGGTACCACACCATGAAATGACCCTATCACCTTGGCAACCCTCTTTCCATCATCACATGATCTGACCCCATTTGTCTGATTTAATTGCTATCAATGTTCAACCCTCCAGTCTGCACCTGCATTTCCAACCTCCAATGTCCTATTCCCCTTTCTCCCCCATACTGAGTGTTTTTCCTGCTCCTGACTGCCTTAATGCTCAATAGCCAGATAATTTGTTAATCCAAAACAAAAGGAAATTGCTGGAGAAACACAGCAGGTGTGGCAGCTTGTGTTGAAAGGAAGCAGAGTGAATGTTTTGAGTCTGGTGACTGTTAATCAGAACAGTTAGCAGCTTCAAGGTATTTATACTGAACATGAAGTTGGAGGAGGTGGGGGAGCGGTGAGGGAATAGGTGAAGATGGAGACCTGACAGAGAGAGACAGAGAGAGACAGAGATATCTGAAATAGGTAGGTCAAAGTAATAGTGCTAAGAGTAGGAGAAAATGGGTGTGCTGTACTGAATACAACCCATATAATGTCATAATGGCCTAGAAGTACAGGACAAGGTGTGGTGGGTAACAAAAGTGGAAGGACAGAATCAGGTTCTAAAGTTATTGAACTCAGTGTTGAGTCCTGGATGTTGCAGTGTCCTCCAGTGGAAAATGAGATATTGTTCTTCAAGCTTGTTGACATGGGAACATGGTGGTGCATTGAAAGGGCAGGCAACTGAAAGCTTTGGACAGGAAAATACCTGCAAAGTGGTCACCCTGGCTGTGTTTCATCTCCCCAGTGTACAGAAGTGAATACAATAAGCTAGATTGAATGAAGAACAGCTAAAGTGCCACTCCACCTGGAAGGTGTGTCTGGGGCCTTGGTTAGTGAGGACAGAGTAAGTAAACAGTTAGATATTACAGCTTCTGATTGGGAAGATGCTGATTGATTTGGTTCAACCAAGGTGAAGCTCTTAGCACACATGCAAAACACACTGTGCAACACACACACACACACACACAGACACACACACACTTTCTGCTTGCATAGATGCTCATAGCATCCCAGCCTTGCTTTGCTTAGCCTTTTTGCATGTTGCCTTCTCAGCCAGAGCTCTCCGTATTTCTCTTGCCCTGTTGTTTAGGTAAACACAAAGCCTGGCAGCTTGTCAGCAGTGATCACTCAGAGAGGTGGACTTGTTACTGTGCAGCACCATGTTATGTCAATCTCATGACCACAGTGTCTGTCAGCAGCCTATGCAGCAAACACACTGCATGTGTCATCTGAAGCATTGCTTTGTGATTGTTGTGACACTGCTTTGATGGTGAAGATTAATTCAGGACTGTCAGTGCTTAACAAGGTGTATTGCTGGAAGTCAAAGATGGCAACTGGCACCATGGATGCCAGGAAATTGTGGGATATCATGGCAGGACAAGCAGTTCCACCTGCAGAGTGTGAGAAATCCAGGTAGCATCACCAACTTAACCAATTTCTGGTAAAATTCACTTATGGGACATGGGCATCTCTAGTTGGGCCAGCATTATTGTCCATCCCATGCCTTCCTGCTCCTCAGATGCTGCCTGACCTGCTGTGCTTTTCCAGCACCATTCTAATCTAGACTCTTGAGAAGATGGTGTTGAGCTGCCTTCTTGAACCACTACTATCCACTTACAATGCCCTTATGAAAGGAATTCCAGAAATTTGACTTAGTCCCTCTCTCATCGCTAACCTCCATATGCTCATCATCACCCAGCATCTCAAATTTCATTCCCTCATTCCTCTGTTTAAATCTTTCCATGGTACCATCCTTCCTCAGCTCCATAACAGCCTTACTTTCTCACAATCTATCTCCTTTGAATACACTTAGGCGAAGGATTTGTGTTCATTGGGGCATCTCTTCAGTGATTAGTGTACTACCGAGCAAAGTTGTCAGTTTAATGAAGCACTTCAAAAACTCAGCTCAGCTCCATGTATGAAATATGTTACTTGCTATAAGTGTAATACAGCAATATAATCATATTGGTCCACAAGATTAATTACATTATTATAATATCAACAATCATATATAGCTCTGGCAGTGAGGGTAACTACGCCCCTTTTATCAAGTAAACAGTTTGTAGGAAGTACATCTGCACACAGTTAGTGAGTCAGTTGAACAGACATCTAACAATCCAGCAAAAGCATCCATTTAACTTTACCAATATGGCTGCTCCAAAGATTTGTGAGTTCTTTTACCTGCTTAAAAGAGATCGAGCAGGGCCAGGCATACAAAGGGGTCTTGTGTGACAAAACTTTTCTGGGAGCTCAAGTCATCCAAATGCAAGAAGGAATAAAAACAACCATATAAATCTTTTGCCTTCCTGCTATTTTCTGCCAAAACATGATTATTAATAAGACAGCTTGCTGTCGGTGCATCACTGAATGAGTTGCTCCTTAACTGAAAATCAGGTGGAAGAAACACAATGTCACTCCTGCCTCATTCACATGGGTTTCCCTGCACGTGGATGCTGTTGGCCCAAGCCCTTATCCTCACCATTGGACCAGCAGACAATACAACAGGAGTGAAGAAATTATTGTCCCCTGGGCACACAGAAGAGAAAAATCAGCCTCCTTTTCTCCTTGGCAGCTTCATTCAGTATTTTTTGATAATAAACTGGAGTGTTCAGCTCCATTCATAACACCTCGGATAATGAAGCAGTTTGTGTTAGGTCCAGCCTTTATTCCTTTAATTACCTACCAAGGGAGAAACTTTTATCTTCGTGCACAGAAAGTCATAGGGGGGATTGTGCTCAGGTTTAATGTGTGAACGGCTGGCATATGGATTTCTGTGCCAAAGTGCTGGCAGTGAACTCCAGCTCCTGCTGAGTAGTACAAACAAGACACATGATGATGTGCTATGGAATAAAATCCATAATCAACACTTGTTCTCTAGTATTCCAGTTGTTATTTGTGAAAACCAAAGAGCATTTTCGCCTCCATAGGAATTCTCAAAGAAGTTTACTCATGGAAATGTATGTCTGGCATCATGTTATCCTTCTGTTTTTTTTACCCATTCTCCATAATTACATTCCCTACAGTGTGGAAACAGGCCATTTGGCCCAACAACTCCACACTGACTCGCCAAAGAGCAACCCACCCAGACCCTTTTCCCTCTGACTAATGCACTTAACAGATGGACAAATTAGCATGACCAACTCACCTGACTTACACATTTTTGGACTGCGGGAGGGAACCCATGCAGACACAGGGAGAATGTGCAAACTCCACACAGTCACCCGAGGTTGGATTCGGACCCGGGTTTCTGGTACTCTGAGGCAGCAGTGCTAGCCACTGAGCCACCCCAAATTGCTTTAAATTGCAGACACATCACCTATAAAAGTGAAGTCTAAACAAGAGGTGTGTGATTTGTTCTGAGGAAGGGTGACTGTCCTGATTTAACTCTGGTTTCTTTCCACAGATGCTGCCAGACTCGCTGAACATTTTCAGCAATTTCTGTTTTTGTTTCTGATTTTTCACCACAATACCTTTCTCTGTTTAAGTGCACGAAAGGACAATATGAGGACTGTTGGAGAAATTTGCCCAATAGGTTAGAGATCACAAAACACAGCTCAAAATGAAATTGACAAACAGTTAATTGCAAGCAATATCACTGGAGGAAAAAACAGACCAGCTGACACAGAACTGACAGTCTGCACAGGTAGATCCAATTTCCCCTCTCAGAGCTGGGGATGAGACCAGTTTTATAGTAATGCTGCACAATGACACTGATTAAGAAATGGGAAACTACAACGTTTCTGGAAATGGAGTAATTTAGTTGCAAGGATGCTAATTGGAAAACAGTTTATCGGATGAATGTCCTATTCCTTCACACAATGCAACACCCTGACAGTATCATGGTTCCAGTCATCTTCACAGGTAGGTGATAGTCTTTCTGAAGTGGTGTGGTGCTTCCATTGTCCTATGGTGCCTCTGTCTGTCCTGCTCTTTGTGTGGCTTTGATATTGCTGGGTTGTGAAACTGCCCTTAGGGCTTTGAGATCTCTGTCATGTCCATGGAAGCTTATAGCATATTCCATTGTCTGCGTGCTGCCTGACCCAGTTCGTGAACTGCTCGGGAGTTCTGGGTGTCCTGGTACAATTTGGCCAATGTACTTTTGTGGGCCTATCGTGGGTTAGCAAATCTTTTCCCACAAGAAGTTTTATGAAGTTTGGTTACTCATATTCTTTAATCTCAATGGTTCAATGACAGCACAACAAACAATAAAGTCACATGGGGACCACACCTGGGATAATATGCATATGTTGAATAATTCAAGTAATAGTGTTTTCTTTGTATAATGACATAGATCACATGGTTCAATATTAAAAAGGTTAATCTTCAAACTTATACTACCCTTCCCACATTGGAGAAATAGGAATTCAGTGGTCTCTTTTATAAGCTGATTTATCCTTTACTTGCAAACATGCACTGAATTAACATTCAAACGATGCACAAATGCCTCAATGCTCTCTACCATTTCCATTATTAAGAATTTTCAAAATGTATGTCACAGTCTACTGACCAAAAAACCCGTCATGACGCAGACATGCTCAGTGAACACCTGAAATGAAGAAATAAAAAAATCTTAATTCTGTCTAAATTATTTTTAAAAGCTTGTCTCTAAGTTTGTAAATGACTGCCTGAAACTGAGCGTGAAATAAATGTAGAGAAGAAAGGCTGCAAAGATAGTACTGCTTTCAGCAATTTTAAAGGCCAAACATTGTCTCAGTCATTACCTGCAGAAAATAAACATGCTCTAAAAAATGTTCAGGACGTCTGTTATTCTCCAACCCCATTCCCTCCTTCCACTCCACTGACCCCACACAACTATCCCAACTCAATGAATTCTACTGAGGAAAAACTATTGTAAGAAATCATTTGCAAGAGGGAGAACATCATTGGAACAGCAATGAAAACAGAAATTTCTGGAAAAACTCAGCAGGTCTGACAGCATCTGTGAAGAAAAAACAGAGATAATGTTCAGGGTTCAATGACCCCTGTTCAGAACTGATTTTAGCTTGGCAAAGGATGCTATATAACACTCAGGACTTGTTATCTGCTGAACAATTCTGAGCACTTTTTTCCATGCCCTTACCCTGACCTCCACACACCAGGCCTTACCACCACATGGGTTACCATCACAAACAACCTATTGTCAACCATTCATAATCCCCATTAACAGCTATTGATTCTCCCAGGCTGACATTAATCCTTTCTTTTGTCTGCCCAACTGTCCAACTACTGTTCTCTCTCTCTGGGCTCTATCTCTGCCTATCGTTCACTTGTATGCCACGCACCCCCTACACACCTACACCCCCCCGCCCACCAACCCCCACCCCCACCCCCCAATTCTTCAGTATATACACCAAACCTTTCCTAATTACAAACAGATCAGAAGAAGATTCTCTGGACCCAAAATATTTGCTTGGCATTTTCTCCACAGATGCTGACAGACCTGCTTAGTGTTTCCAGTAATTTCTGTTTTTGCTGCTGTTCCAATGATGCTATCCCTCTCGCAACTAATTAGAATTTATAAAACAACTTCTTATAGATTGAATTTTTGAAAGATAATTGAAATATAATATTTTTAAAATCCTAATTATATGAAGAAATATCTGAATGATTTTATAAGGACAAAGTGACATTTATATAAAAGACAGTTTAATAAAGATAAATCTTTAACTGAATGTGGATGTATGAAAGAAACTGTTGGTTCAACAACCAAGAACATGGTTGAGAGGCTCCTCGTTAATATTCTTACCAAAGAGTTGAAGTCAACACCATCACAAATTTAATCAATCATGCTCACTGATTCCTTATATTTTGTCAGGAAAGGATTTCCTATGATTACATTGATATTTGTCCAAGTGACTGGATTGTACATTTGAAAAATGTTTTAATATTTTTTTGATGTGTCCCCTCAGTTCTTTTCTCAATTGGAAGTGGAACTGTTTGCCAACAACCTCTGATGAATTTATTCTACATCATAATAATAGTGAACTAATGTTGAATCATTTTGATGTCTGTGCCAGCTTTCTAGTTTCACAAAGCCTTTAAGTAGCCTAGGGGCTAAAGTGTTCCCAGCTGAGCTTATACTCACTGGTTTTGTTAGTTTACATGAGTGCTTTATGTCTGTTTCACAGATATTTTATTAGAAACCTAAAGCTAATTTCTCTGCTGGGCTTTATTGCCATTGTTGGCCAACCACTGCTGGTGACAGAAATTGAGATGATAATACCAGTTGTTGGTGCAGATGAAAACTGGTTCTTCATCAGCAATAAACAGGGATGAGGGGTTATTGCCCATGTCCGAAAAGTTTTACCGAAACTGGAAGAAGATTTTTCTTTCTGCAAGTTAAGGCAAACTTTGTAGCTGTTCTATTGACAGCACAGGTTGACACTCTGCACAGACCGACGGGCCACCTCACACAAACTGTGAGTAGGAGGATGGAAGTGATTGATTTTCTTTCCATTTGAGTCGACAGGATTTGCAGTAGCATCATTAACCACAGCTTGCAAGGAAGTCACCCAGGAAGCATCCGTCATGTTCGCTTCATCGTTAAAATAATGATGAAGATCATAGAAAAATGAAAATATAATGTCTGCTTCCTGGCATCACCTGCATGATTCTGTGCCAATGGCAACAAACTACTCGTAAGTTGTTCATTAAGACCACACAATTGCTCGTAAGTATCGAAAAAGCCTCATAGGATTGACTGATGCAGCCAACTATTCTTTGGAAGCATAACTCCCCTGAAGAAGTGCAATGAAATCTCCTGCTGTTGATGATTTTATATAAGGGATCGTACTATTTGTCCTGATGTATGCTGTGGAGCACTGCAGACTGGCATGATTTGACTCTTTACCTGAGGCATGTTGAAATAAGTCCATTAAAGAGTTCACTGCTGTAGCCAATTTTATCACCACAACTTAACTTGACAGGTAGAATTGGGAAGAAGGATTTTTCAAATATTCTGTTCTGAATGAAACACCAGCAGAAATAGCAAAGCTTCTGTAGCATTTCCATTTAGTTTTGACAATGTCTATAAAACCATACATTTGTTTAACAGTGGTCCACTCAATCCATCTTGTAATTTGTTCTGCTTACCACATTAAGGTGTTTCTTCATTCCCAAACTCACCAATATTGAGGAATTTTCTATGCATCCAAAGAATTGCAGACGTCCTCAGTCAAGCCAGAGAATCTATTTAGATATTTACAAACAACTCTGTGTTCTTCATGAACAACATTCAGATGGTTTAGTCTAATGATGAAACAGAACCTCACAAATTTAAGAAGGATTGCCCATTTCACACTTTGGTGCCCTTAAAGACAATTTTAAGTTGATAACAACAAATGCTGGAGATCACAGCAGGTCAGACAGCGTCCATGGGGAGAGAGCAAGCTAACGTTTTAAGTCTAGATGACTCTTCATCAGAGCTAAGGTAAAGTGTGGAGGGGCCAGCGTTTATGCTTCAGTGTTTATTTGGGGAGGGTTATGAACGTAGGATGCTGGTGAAGAAAAGGTGTTGATAGTTCAGATTTAGTGATTGGAATATAAGAATGGCAGAACAATGGCATGTCTCCTGCCAGACTTTAAAGGACAGTAAATGGGATGGGGTTTGGGGGAGTGGTGGGGTGGGGGGAGGACATGATCACAAGCCAGAAGAAAAGGAAAAATATTCACTATTAACGGTGTTGAACTCAATATTAAATCCAGAAGGCTGTAAAGTGCCTTGGCCTATTTTCCATCAGTTCCAATGATGCCACCTTCCAAAACAGCGCTGCTGACATGATTTGCTTCTTCTATAACCGTGGTTTCCTGCCCACTGTGGTTGACAGGGTCGTCAACCATATCCACCCTATCACCCATGCTTCTGTTCCTAACCCTTCCCATCACTCACAACAGTGTAATTGGGTTCCACTTCTCATCACTTTTCATTCCACCTGCCTCCGCATTCAAAGGATCGTTCTCTGCCATTTCAGACAATGCCACCACCAAACACATCTTCTCCTCACTCCCCCTGTCTGCATTTCGCAGTGCTCGTGTCCTCTGAGACACTCTAGTTCATTCCACAGCCACCAACACCACGCCCTGCTCTCTACGACACCTTCCCATGTAACCACAGAAGATGCAAAACCTATCCCATCACCTCCTCCCTGCTCACTATCCAAGGGCTGAAACAGTCTTTCCAGGTGAAGCAGCATTTCACCTTTAACTCCTCCAATCTTGTGCATTATATTCGTGGCCTACTCTACATTGGAGAAATCAAACACAGACTGGATGACTGCTTTGCAGAACACCTTCCGTCTGTGCACAAGCTTGACCCCGACCTTCCAGTAGCTGGTCATTCTAACACAGCATCCTGCTCACATGCCCACCTGTCTGTCCTCAACATGGTGCAGTGCTCCAGTGAATCACAGTGCAAACTGAAGGAACAACATCTCACCTTCAGACTAGGCACTTCACAGCCTTCTGGACTTAATATTGAGTTCAACACCTTTACAATGTGAACATTTCTTCCCTTTCTTTAGTTTGTGATCATGTCCTCCCCTTCCCCATCCCATTTACTGTCCTTTCAAGTCTGGCAGGAGACACACCATTGTTCTGCCACTCTCACATTCTGATCACTTAATATGGAACTATCAACATCTTATTTTCACTGGCACCCTACATCCAATACCCCCAGTGCCCCACCCCCAGCCCCCAAACTAGAGCATAAATGCTGTCTCCCCCACACGTTTCTTCAGTTCTGATGAAGAGTCACCTAGACTCAAACCCGTTAGCTTGCTTTCTCTCTCTATGAATACTGTCTCATCCGCTATGATCTCCAGCATTTGTTGTCTTCGGTAAATTCCAGCATCTGCAGTATTTTGTTTGTACCAAGAATTTTAAGTTACATGACATAATGTGGTGAGCCAAGAAATAAACTAAAAAGTTTTGTTTTTAAATTTTAGAACTTGAGCAAATGCAGCAATAAAAACAAAATAAACTCCAAAGTATCAATCACTACCAGAGATTAATTCTTCAGGGTTTCCCTGCACAGGTCACTGTAAGAAAGAATTTCAAGTGGGTCATTCAGACCTCTGTGCTACAATTCCGAACTTGTGCCTACATTGTGTGAAGTTCTGCCCAGGATTACAAATTCATCAACCATACAATAACTGCTGAAGTTCGGGAAATGAGGTCTTCAAAGAATTCATTTTGCAGAGGGTAAAAGGTAATACCTGTACACTTCAAACATAATCCTCAGGCAATCTGTATTTTTTATTCTCTGAACTTTCATTAAGCACCCAGGATTTGTTAAGTTTTTGACTGCAAATTGTCAGCATTCTCCTTAGTTGAAGGATCAGAAATGAGGGGACATAGGGTGAAAGGCAGGAGGTTTAAAGAGAACTTGAAGAAAACATTTTAGATCCAGACGGTAGTGGGACTTTGGAATGCACTGTCTAGGAGGATAGTCAAGGCAGTTCAAGAAGGCAGCTCACTATGACCTTCTCAAGGGCAACTAGGGGCAGCAAATAAATGCTGGTCAGGCAGCAAATCCCACTTCCCACAAATGAAGTTTTAAAAAACTCACAACTTTTAAAAAGAACTTGGATGAACACTTAAAATATCATAACGGTCAGGGCTATGGAACAAGTGCTGACAGGTCAGACCACTGTCGATATACAGTAGCTTTGTCAGCCCAGACTCAATAGACTGAAGGGCCATTTCTGTACTGTATTCATACAATTCTATAATTCTGTGATCATACAATTCCATAATTCTGTGATCATACAATTCTATAATTGTGTGATTCACCATCAACATCCTTCTGATTTTGATCATAAATTCAGGATTTAGCACAAGAGGAGATTCACATGTCTAATCCTGATGTTGCTGTCTGCCATTCATTGTTTAACCACACGTTATGTTAAGTGTCATCCCTTTCTCACCCTGGGGACCATCAGCAAAATTAATTTATCTTAGAACATAGAACATAGAACAGTACAGCACAGAACAGGCCCTTCAGCCCACGATGTTGTGCCAACCACTGATCCTCATGTATGCACCCTCAAATTTCTGTGACCATATGCATGTCCAGCAGTCTCTTAAATGTCCCCAATGACCTTGTTTTCACAACTGCTGCTGGCAACGCATTCCATGCTCTCACAACTGTCTGTGTAAAGAACCCGCCTCTGACATCCCCTCTATACTTTCCTCCAACCAGCTTAAAACTATGACCCCTCGTGTTAGTCATTTCTGCCCTGGGAAATAGTCTCTGGCTATCGACTCTATCTATGCCTCTCATTATCTTGTATACGTCAATTAGGTCCCCTCTCCTCCTCCTTTTCTCCAATGAAAAAAGTCTGAGCTCAGTCAACCTCTCTTCATAAGATAAGCCCTCCAGTCCAGGCAGCATCCTGGTAAACCTCCTCTGAACCCTCTCCAAAGCATCCACATCTTTCCTATAATAGGGCGACCAGAACTGGACGCAGTATTCCAAGTGCGGTCTAACCAAAGTTTTATAGAGTTGCAACAAGATCTCACGACTCTTAAACTCAATCCCCCTGTTAATGAAAGCCAAAATACCATATGCTTTCTTAACAACCCTGTCCACTTGGGTGGCCATTTTAAGGGATCTATGTACCTGCACACCAAGATCCCTCTGTTCCTCCACACTGCCAAGAAACCTATCCTTAATCCTGTACTCAGCTTTCAAATTCGACCTCCCAAAATGTATCACCTCGCATTTATCCAGGTTGAACTCCATCTGCCACCTCTCAGCCCATCTCTGCATCCTGTCAATGTCCCGCTGCAGCCTACAACAGCCCTCTATACTGTCAACGACACCTCCAACCTTTGTGTCATCTGCAAACTTGCTGACACATCCTACAATCCCCTCATCCAAGCCATTAATAAAAATTACAAACAGTAGAGGCCCAAGGACAGAGCCCTGTGGAACACCACTCACCACAGACTTCCAGGCAGAATATTTTCCTTCTACTACCACTCGCTGTCTTCTGTTGGCCAGCCAATTCTGTATCCGGACAGCTCAGTTCCCCTGTATCCCATTCCTCCTGACCTTCTGAATGAGCCTACCATGGGGAACTTTATCAACTGCCTTGCTGAAGTAAGGCAACATTGGTGAGCAACATTTCCGCTAAAAAATTTAAAGCTTGTTCAATAGGATCTGAATGAGTTTTTAACATTGATCTGAATAATACCAATGGTTTTAAACTGATCTCACCCTGAAATGCAATTTATATTGGCAGAGTGTTGTTAGATTTCTCAAATATGATTTCTGACTAGCTATATTTCTGAAATGCAAAAATAACATTGCGCCAAATTTTCTAATCTCTGGATCACTGGATTCTAGAATTACAACCAGAGATGTATGGCGGTGCCCTGAGGAGATACTGGCATGCAGATCTACATGGACATCACCCAGGAAGTTTACATTTTCAGTGGGCAATTGGTCTATGTCACAGGACTCAAAATGAATGTCTCCAACTGCAACTGGAGATTTTGGAAAATTCCATGGTACTTAGCTAGATTGTTACACAGGAAATAATACTAGACAGAATTAAATCTTGTTTAATACCTACTACATAACTGGCCACCCAGTTACCCTCAAGACTACCGCACTACCCAACCACTTGACTACCTCCAAAAACTGACGACCTAACCAACTCAGTCAAACTTAAATAGAAACACCAATCTAATATTTGCATATACGACTGTGTGAAGATGCAATGAAAAATAAATAATTTAACTAAAACATATATTTTGCAAAATGATTGAATGCATTACTAAACACTTTCAAATGAAAATACTATGTGATTTCTTAATTAGCATATATGGCATAATTAGCATTTTTCTTAATTAGCATAAACTTCTCATCAGCGGGAAGAGAAGAGCAATGACACTAACCAGCACTTACTAAATAGAAGCAGCCTGAATGAATACAAGCTGCATCAAATTGAAAACACTTTTTTCATGATGTTTGGACAAAACAGTCACTGATGACATCAGCAATGGATTGACTCATTTCAGAAATTGTAACAGTCATTCAAAACCCAAATAAAATTTTGCTGGAGTCTATTTCATTCAAAGTTAGTGGTAAAATTTACAATTGGAGATGGCTAATAAAGTCCCAGTAAACAGTATTTACTGCTTTGTCTCCAAGCAATTCTCAACATCATTGGCTCATGGCAGACTTAATGACTGATGCTCTGCTCATATTCAAAAATTATGAGAACTCTTGCCTATCACAGAGATGTTTTGTTCATGTGTTTGACAAGGCAAAATGGATTATCCTTGGATTCACAGTTGGAAAGACATACAAAAAAGGAGCAAGAGGTAGGTGTTTGAATGTGTTACTGTAGTTGTGTGCACAAAGCAGAAAGTGGGCCAACTTTTATAGGAGAAAATACCAAATTGGTTTGCCACATAACAGGAACGATTTTAGCTTAATAGAACTCATTTCCTGCCAATCATATAAAATATATACAGTATTATATTGCTAAACAGTATTGAAGTCACAATCACACACTATATTTATGACTTGGATGTGGAAAGTGAATACTTAGCTAACTTCGCAAATGACAAAAAATAGGTGGGAAGGCAAGTAGTGAGGATGACACAAAGTGTGTGCAATGGGAGCAGAAGTTCACCAGACTGAATGCTGCGATGATGGGATTGTCCTATGGGATGTCATTAAAGAGACTGGGACTACATTCTCCAGAGTTCAGAAGAATGAAAGCCAACCTCACAGATACCTATGAAATTCATTAGAGGGATGGACAGAGTAGATACAGGAGGAATATATCTGTTGGCTGCGGAGTCCAAAACCAGGAGATATAGTCTTAGATTAAAAGGCAAGCAATTTAGGACCAAGATAAAGAGGAACTTCTCCAGTCAGAAGATGGTGAAACTTCCAAATTCTACACTGTGATATAAAGTGAATGATATATATATATATATATATATATATATAAATATCACTTATTTTAGAGTCTGGAATTTGAACAATAGCCATGTGGATTTTGATCTGCGCATATGAACAAGTTTAATATCTATCTTGTTCGTTTTTCTGGAACCAGCACAAGAGAGACGGCTCCTGGAGTAACAATGGGAGTTTGACTGCATTAAGAATGTTTACTGTTGGACAGTGTAAACATTGAAAAGCATTAACTTTTTTCAGTTTAGAGAAATGAGGAATTTTTTGTTTGTCTAGGAGAAGAACCCATAGATTGGCTTTGCAGTTGATTTCAGAAGTCCAAGCTGAAGTTGTCTAAGAACATTTTCTCCTATAAATAGGAGGCAGTTGAGAACAGTTAGGGTTTTAATTTGAAAGTTATAGACCAAAGTACCTGATTAGAATCTCAAAGGGTGAATTTGAAGGATGTTGTGAAATTATTATATTCGGACAGATGGAAATATATTTTTACCATCTCTTTCAGCATCTTTCAAGTCATGTTATATGTAAATACATTGATTTATTCTATTTTACCATTTCTTCTGCATAACAAATCTTTTATTGTTAAAATGAAATCTGCAGCATTTCATGCTTGAGTTTCAGCAAAAGAACTTCTTGTTAAATAAAAAAGCAAGATATGATCTATCAAGCTGGATTTCAGTCTGGAATCTGACTTGTCCAGGTATAACATCAGCTAGGATCATAACAGTATGTCAAAGGGCTGTGGGAGTTAAGCCATTGAGTAAGTTACGGTGACCTTGCACAATAGGAAGGTTCTCATTTGCCCACTGATGGGATACATGCAGAATGTTTCAAAGAAAATTGAATGTATCATTGAAAAATACAAAAAAAAACCTGAGAATCCTCAGTCATAAATTAATGAATAATTATTTGTTAAAATACCAACAAAATGTATTGAGGATCGGGAGAATAGGAGTAGGAATAATTAAGAAGGTTTGGCTTTCCATAGAACTGAAGGCATTAAGAATACAACATGTAAGCGTGATAATTTACTCACTATTTACAGTGTTGAGATTTGAAATTGGTACCTTATTTTATGACTGAAACTCAACCTTGATAAGTTTACACAAACAAGCATTACCAAATGTTTGTGATTCCCATGTGCTAACCTGATTATGATGGAACACTCTTCTTTCAGAATCCCGTTGTGCAGCTTCAGATAGGAAACTGAATTAAGAGGGATATAAAAGTATTATCTACATTGTGAGAGACTGCAGAGTTGGAAAGCTTTGCGATGCAGAATGATCTGAATGTCCTTGTTATTTTTTGCGACGGTTGGTATGCAGGTACTGCAAGCCATTAGGAAAGCTAATACAGTATTATTATTCCTCACAAGGAGAACTGCATATAAAAGTAAGAGGATATGCTTCAGTTATACAGTGTAGTAGTGAGATCACAACCAGAGTACTAGTCATAGCAATGATCACCTTATTTATGGAAAGATGCAAAAGCATGGAAGCCATTTATTAGTTTTATTAGATCACAACCTGGAATGGGCAGGTGAATTATGAAGAAAGATTGGATAGGCTTGTTCTTGCTGGATTCTTGGTAATTTTTGTGAGCTTTCTTATTCCTTCCTTTTGTCTTTATTTACCAGAAATTTGGAAAGCTGTAACAGGAAACAGTGGAAAAGTTCTGTTTTAAAGGGATCCCAATTTCCAACAATTGAGTCTAAAGTACTTTTAAAGAGAAATGACATAATCCAGTTTGAATTGTAAACTATGTTGGTTTGTAATATAATCAGAGAGCAGTCAGAGAGAATTTAACCGGGGGAGACGAGAAACAGTCTTTACTCTCTCTTTCCTTTACTGAAAGGAGACTTTCTTCCTTTGCTATTCTAGATGGTGTGGGCCGTCGGTTTAAAAGGTGCTGCCTGAGAAGCACAGACTGAAGGAGCATCACAAAACATTAATTGTATTGTCTGGTTACCACCCTCAATAACAATTATTGGCTCTGCACAAAGAGGAAAACAATCAAATCGGTATCAACTAACAATCAACTTTACTAGTTTAATTAAAATAGACATACACTTCACACTGTCTGGTTAAGAAAGGGTTAACAGCAGGCATGCAATTCATACAAAACTAAAATCTATGTGCACACCCACTAGATGTCTCTGATGTTCCTTGAACAGACGCAGAAAATAACATCTAATACCCGAGAACGGGAGCTAACACTGGCTAGGCAATTCCCCCAGGTTCTCAGTCTCATCTCCATGCTTACAAGCATGGGGTTCTCGACTTCAACGAAGGTTTATCTCCAGAGTTTTTGCAGCTTGAAATCCTCCATTGTTATCCTTTTCCTTATCTTCCCGAACTTCCCATTGGCTCTGGTTCATCTGGCGAGACTGTGTCTTTCCACTACAGGCTTGCTCCAAGTACACCGTCAGATTACCTCATTACTTTTCCAGATTTACACCTAATGGGATTCCTCTGAGCTGTCCTGGTTTGAGCTGGTTCCAGCCAGCACAAGGCAGCAGCTAGGACTTGGGTAACTTGAGTCCTCAAACTGCTATTTTTATGTCTGAGCAGCCCCTGAACAACATCTCTGTTTCTCTCTCCACAGATGTTGCTAGATGTGCTGAGTTTCTCCAGCACTTACTGTTTTTATTTCATTCAGTGCCTTCTACAAGTAAGTGCAAATTAATGGAGAAGGAAGATTGAAAAGCAGGATTCTGATCAGCAAAGGGATCCTCTTAGAAAATCCAATGGATAGACACCACTGAACTGCTTTCCCTGGTTTCTCTCCACCCATGTCCCCAATGTATTTTTTGTGTCTGTCTGTAGAAGGGACACTGGATTCAAAATGTTAACTCTGCTTTCTCCCCACAGATGCTGCCAGACCTGCTGAGTTTCCCCAGCAATTTGTGTTTCTGTTTCAGATCTCCAGCATCCTTTAGTTCTTTGGGACTCTTGTTGTGTCTATCTGAATGTGTGTGTAGGTGAATTCTATAAGTTACCAGAGCTTTGACTAATAGCATCATATGTCAATGGTACATAAATGTCTGCTGCTAGAATTTAATAAATAGCACCTGGCTTGTGTTTTTGAAAAAAAATCACACAAATTGGAGAACACTGAGTATTTTTAAAAACCTTGAACTTCTGTGATGACATGTTCCTTAACCTGACATGTAAAGAGCTAGTTTTATTTCTAAATGCATTCAGGCAATGATGCAGAAATTATTAAAAGTTTAAAATGTAAAAATCAAGTACAACTACCCATTAATGCAAAAAAAACCCAAGCATACAAAAAAAACTGATAATGAAACTCTGCAGACAATCAGATCTCAATATTCAATCAAGTTAAACAAGTCAGAAAGTAAAGCTTTCCTGGATTGACTGGAGGCTAGTTTACTGCGGAAAATCCATTTTTCACCTTAGTTTTTGTTGCTGAAGGCTTCTCACTAAAGCAGTCACTGTGCAACCACAATCTTTTGGTGATAATGGTGTTGATTCAGAGTTTTCCCTTGGGATGTCTGGGTTTTTACAGATTAAATCTTCAAGTAATCCTTAAAATCCCAAATAGTTTAGCTTTGATCAAAGGGGTTTCAAAGAAAAAGAGGGGAGTAAAGTTCTGGCTCCTTCTGTCGTGTAGCAGTCTACCTCTCTGTTAGTACAAATCCAGTGCATTCTACATTGAGGGAATGGGCCATCTGACCTGAGGACGGACAGACGGCAATTTGTGTCCTTTACAAATACAACATTTTAGCTGCTACAGTCCACCTTCCTTTGCTTTGAAAATTATTCTTCTCAAAAATTCCAAGATACATATTTACAATATATAAATATATCAAGCTGATTACTTTATAAATTAATACTTTTCAGCTAATGGGCATTACAAATTAATATTTTAGATAATACATCTTTATAACAAAATTTAAATTTTGCCTACTACTAGCCAACAGGTACTTAATCCAACTTCAACTACAACCTTAATTCCTTATATTCATCCATGGGACAATCATTTCCCAAGACAATAAAAAGTGCTGACTCACCTGATTTCCCACTGTTGTCAGGAGGACAAGATTCTGGGTAATATTTCAGGTTAATGCTCCTCCATCAGACTAAATGGCAAAAGTCTAAATAAAGTAGGGACTAAGGGAGTACATGTGCATAGATTTCTGAAGATACTAGGACAAATTGAATGAGTAGCAAATTTAATGAAAAGCCATTTAGTGTTTGGGCTTCATTATCAGAGTAATTGAATGCAAAAACAGGATGGTTAGACTGAATATTTGTGCAACTCAGTTTAAGCCACGACTAGGGTATTGCAACCAATTCTAGCCAGCACACTTTAGAAAGGATGTGAAAGCCCTTGAGAGCGTATAAAGGGAATTTTCCTGAATAATTCCAAGGACAAAGATTGATAACCATAAGGTTAGGTTGTTAGAGCTGGACTTGTTTTGGAAACAAAGAAAGTTGAGTGGAGATTTGATAGAGTCATAGGAGTCTAGGACAGGTATCAATAAGGTAGACAAAAAAAGGGACTGTTCGCAGTAGCTGAAGACTGGTGTAGCTTGAGGAACATGGTCAGCATTGACACTATGACTCTATGACTAAGGAATGCAGATTTACATGTTAGGCAAAAGACGCAAAGGGGAATGTGAGACGTTTATGGTGCTTATGAGGGTGGTGATAGCAAAGGCATTCAATGATTTCAAAAGGGAACTTAATGGGCACATTAAGGAAAACAAACCTTCAGGACTAAGGGATAAAGGTGTGGAATGAGACAGACTGGATATTCTGCACAGGGCCCATGTCAACTTGATGGGCAAAATGGCCTCCATTATGCCATTACGATTCTGATTCCTTTCTGATTGGTTATGGTAGAACTAGAAAAAAATTGCCTCTGGTCTACAGGAAGTTTAGTTCCATCTCTAGACTGCTGCTTTTCAATCCTCTTTCTAGAACCATGAATCACAGACAAGATTCAGTCGTAAATAAGTAGGATGGAAATTAGATTATTTTTTTTATTTTATCTGAATATCTTTGAGAATCAGGGAGAAATTTCACAGAACCTAATCTTTGTGAAGATTTACTTACAGGTATGACTTGCGTCTCTTGAGAGATTACACAGTTTGCCTAGGATCTATGAGAGTTTTATGAGAGAAATGGGGTGATAGTCCAACAACTGTTTCTCACTCCATATGTTTGTATATTCTTATTGAATGTGAATACCTACAATTTTAGCTCAGTGCACCTTTGAACTATTCATTTTATTATTATCACACAATTCAATCACAATCTTGGCAAACAGCAAGCCAAACATCAAAATTTCTGCAGATGTGCTGAATATGTCTCTCAGTATCATGCTAAAGGTTGTCTGGTGTTCAATTATTATGATCCTACTGATGGTCGGCTATCTCAAAGCTTTTTTTACACATCAACAGCTTTCATGAGAGTATCTTCCTCCTCATTCCGCAGGTGTGCTTCCACTGCAAGAGCTCTTGTGCTGAAGATATTCGGTTTTCCAAATTCATAGGATCCACCTCGATATATCAGTGTCATCACATATCTACCAAAAGTTTCTGCCTCCCCTTGAGCACTGATGTTGAATATATACCATTCTTAAGTAACAATAACATGGGCTTCAAAGCGTGTCTTCAAATTCTGGCTTTCCTGCTCCCTTCAACGAGATAAAGGCTGAAATACAGTTAATAGCACTCTTAGCTCAACTCTGATGGCAGGGTTGCAACTCCTTTATCTCACCATAAGGCTGAACATATGGAAAGTTATGGATGTGCTTAATCATGAGTTCATATCACATTATCAAGCAAGAGATCAGAACTGCAATGAGTTACAAATGTACTCTGAGCCCAGTTATTAAATTACAATTGCTTGCTTGCTCACTTTCCATGGTTAAGTATGACTATGAAATAACTTGTGGTCAGTTCTTGATACTAATTTCATTATGTAACTTCAGCCTGGAAATTAGTATGAGCTCTTTTATCATACAACTGCTGACAAATTTTGCTTCCAATTTTCTCTGGCCACTATTCAGACCCTTTATCAACGCCTGTTGAAAAGTAATGTTTTTTCTTCCTAAATTATTTCATTGCTTCATTCTCAAAGTGAAAATATCCAGCAGTAGGGACATTGGATGATCATTTTGGATGTATGTGAAACTTGAGGTTGGTTTAGCTCAGCTGGCTGGATGGTTGGCTTGCAAAACAATGTGATAGCAAAAGTGTGGGTTCAATTTCCTCACCAATTGAAGTTACCATGAAAGACTCTCCTTCCCAATGCCCTCAGGTTAACCAGATGGGTGTTTCCCTGACAATAAGCAATGGTTTCATGGTCATATTGGATTCTTATTGCAGATTATCATCCATTGGACTCTTCCTTCCAGATTATCAAATTCCACAGTATGTTATGCTAGGATTTGAACCCAGAATATTACCTGGATATCTGGATTAATTGTCTGATGATAATAATACCACTAAACCATTGCCTTCTTTTTCTTCTGCAGTTGAAGATAAATAAAAATCAAACAGATAAGGCGTACAACAAATAAAGTTAGGCAGACCCAGGCTAGACCAACTACCAATCATTTATCTCTAATGAGAGAGCAGCCCTCTGGTCTGGTAAGACTATGGCAACATACATATGAATCTTCCAGTCTAAATTTTACTAGCTGTTGGATGGAATACAAGATTTGGATGCATTACTTTTGGGTCAAGAGACATAAGTGGTAGAATCTCAGAAAGGCTTCAAAAGAGAAGATAATCCAAATTGCTTTAAAAAATAATAGCTGCTATGGAGTAATTTGGGTTCATTGAGCATTCCTGTTGCTTGGTTCTTGAAACCTAGTAAAGTACACATAACCCCCATTCCATAGGCATTGCATCTTGACATATTGTTATAGTCCCGATTAGTTTCTTTAAAAGTGATGGCCATCCTACAAGGATGACTTCCACAATCTCCTGGTTTATTTATTTAAAAAGCCAATCATTTCCTTGTTATGACAGATTCTCCCTCTTACGAATATCATAAATCTCTTCAAGCTAATGTGGCACCAGCAGAATAATGTTTGAGAGCATGTAGGTGTTTCCCCTGGGTGAATCAATATCATCACTGATATCTAACTGATTCATCTAAGTATCCTCCAAAATGTATCAATCTCTTTTAGTGAAAAGTACCTATAAAATCATAACCCCACGACCATTCTTTTGACCTGGTCTATATGGGTATTCTTCCCTAAAGGAAGTATTTTACAATAACCACAATTAAATGGAATATAATTTAATTTCTCACTTATAATAAAAAAAGCTGAAAAAACTCAGCAAGTCTTGCAGTACTTGTGGAGAGAGAAACAAGTTAGCCTTTCGAATCTGAGATGACTGTGAAGATGAGGATAAATAGAAATTAAACAGATAATGAGTATAACAAATAAAATTAGGCAGAACCAGGCTAGAGCAAGATTAAGTGGCTCATTGCTTGGCTGATGAAGATGCATACTTGGGACTGCAGAGATTGGTTTATTGCATGATTATATACTATAGGACTGAAATCTGAATTATAGAATGTGCATACATGAAAAGGTGTATAGAGAAGATTGACTTCAGGAAGGGTTCTAACCCTAACTAGTTAAGACTAATGCTCTCTGAATAAAGTTGAATAACGTATTACAAACCCATAATTGAGCCTCCTGTGGCCGATCATTAGGATTAGCCACAGCATATCTCACAACATAAATCCAGCATCAGGTCCACAAAAATGGTTATTGCACAAGATATTAGCTCATGGTATTGGGATTAATATTATAGCATGGATTTAGGATTGTTTAACATACAGAAGACACAGAGTCAGGATTAATGGGTCATAGAAAAATATAACTGAGGGAGTGCCACAAAGGTCAGTCCGACCTACATTAGGGACTCAGATGAGGGGCAGATGGAATGTATTTGCTGATGAAGCAAAAATAGGCAGGGCGGAATGCTGCCGTGAGAATACAAGTAATCTGCAAGGGAACATTGGTAGGTTGTGTGAGTCGACAAAAACTTGGCAATGGAGTTTATCACAGAAAAGTGTGAAGTGAGGCACTTTGGAAGAAAGAATCAAATCACAGACTCTTATTTAGATGGAAAGAGAGCCCAAAAAAGTGAAGTACCGAGGGGATCTGGATGTTCTTATGCAGAAAACACAAAAGGCTAATGTGCAGGTTCAGGAAGTAATTCAGAAGGCAAATGGAATTTTTGATCTTTTTTGCTAAGGATTGAGTTTAAAAATAGGGTAACCTTGTTCCAATGGTACATGATGTCAACATGTCCGTGAGAGAGCTGCTTTGCCTTCTATAGGAAGGTCTGCCAGTATTACATACCAATCAGACAGTTGGCAGGTCACCAGTGGGCCTTCTCCACATTCAGGACCCTAGGAGCAGAAGATCCACCATTCTGATCAGGAGCCACAAACTCTTTTATTGAGCAACACTACCAGTGCTGTATACCACAGAGGTTCAGTATCTCAGAATGAGCTGGGCTAGAAGTGAGTTATGTTGAGAGCAATTTTGCAGGCTGAGTGGAATCTGCACTAAGGTCAGGGGTGAGGTGGGTTTAGGGGAAGGGGAGGTGGGGGAATTGGTTTTAGCAAATTCCCCTGCCTGATCCTGCATACCTGGATCAGGCACTGAGAAGCTTTGAATGTAAATCCCCCACACCCACTCAGCAAGACAACAAGCAACCCACAAAGTTTATATGTTGTGATCTATGTGTGGCAACAGAACAACTATTGGAATAATAATGAGTTTTACATTCAAAGGGCAGAAAATTACAGGTTCCCTGTCCCAATTAAATGCCCTCCCTACCTTCAAATTCGCACTGGGGCAGGGGAGCAGAACATAAATAGTGTCCAATGTTTCCTGTTGTCAACAAGAAGAAATTAACATGAAGTACCCAAAGACTGGTGAGATTGGGAACTTGCTACCAAAAGGACTGAATAACATAGAGACATTAAAGAAAAAGAACTAAGCAAGCACAAAGAAGAAAGATACCTTCACCTTGATAACTTGTTATGAACTCTCTACCTTAATTAGTTTGTGCAATTTTAAATACTTGGTTAGACCCTCATCATGTGACTCTTATACCTATCATGTTATTCCAGCCATTTGATTTGTCTCTAGTACCACCTTATTTTGGATTTTTTGTAATTATCTCTCTGCCTCAATTAACCGGATTATAGGTCATTCCCTCACTTGTTATTCAACCTGTCGACACTTCACTCACACCATTTGTACTATCTTTTGACATTCTCAATTACCTAGAATTGTCTTGCAATGATCTCTCCGCATATAAATTCTGTGCCTGCGTGCTTCTCTCCACTTCACCTGACAAAGGGGCAGCACTCCGAGAGCTTGTGATTTCAAATAAACCTGTTGGACAATAACCTGGTGTCATGTGACTTTTGACTTTGTCCACCCCAGTCCAACATTGGCACCACCATATAATGAAGAAGAATAGAATAGAGGGTTAAGCTGGTAGATTTAGATTAGGAAATATATGGACATAAACACCAGCATAGAGTGTTTGGACTCAATGGCCTGTTGCATGGCATTTTTCCTGGGTAATTCTATGAACCCAACTTTTAATCTAGATTTATTGTTTAATATTGAAATAGTTTTGATACATGTTGCAACATCTCAAAGTCTTGTAATAATGGTAATGTTAAGTTAATTGCATAATTCTAGCAATGGGATGTTTCCATTCAGCCTTTAAATAAAATACCGTGTGAATTATTTAACTCTGACACACAACCACATTCATTGAAAACATTGGACAGTAAGAATTGCACTTTTGATTATAAAGCCACCATATGCAGTATCTCAGCCCCAGCAAACATTTAATTTTTTGCTACATTTCTCCTTTAAAACTCTCCTCAAAAGCATATTCTGTCTCCACCTCCACTGTTATAATAAAAGCACAGTACTCCAGAACCTGGAGATATGAAATAAAACCAGAAAGTGCCAGATCTGGCAGCATCTATGGAGAGAAATACCAAGATAACATTTTGAGTTCAATTTGACTTTTTCAGATTCAAAATGCTAATTCCATTTCTCTCTCCTCAGGTGATGCCAGTCTTGCTGAGTTTCTCCAGAATGTTCTGTTTTTCTATTCCTTCTCAGCTGTTGCTTGATTCCTAGTTATTTGGTCTCCTTGAGGCACTTTAGAGGTATTTTTCTCCATTAATGCTATCATATACATACAAATTGTTGGTTTTTACTTCAAGATACTATCACTGTGTTTTCCAGTCGCTAATTCTCACTAAAGTCAGTGACTGGTAACACCTGCGCTTCACTGACAGTCAGCAAATTTGAAATCAGTTCTTTGTTTCAATAGACACACTGGAGTTTAGAAGAATGAGAGGTGACCTTTGGGTAGGTGCAGAAAGGTTGGCTCTCCTTGTAGGAGAGTCTAGGACCAGAGGACCAGACTTGCTCCATAATCTCAGAATAAGGGGGTCACCCATTTAAGACAGCAATGAGGACAAATCTTTTCTCTGAGTGTAGTGCGTCTGTAAAGTTCTTTACCAGGGAGGGGTATAAAAGCTGGTTCATTAAGTACATTCAAGGTTGAGGTAGACAGAATCAAGGGGAAAGGCAGGAAAGTGAAATTGAGGAATTTCAGATCAGCCATGATGTCACTAAATGGAGGAGCAAACTCAATGGGCTGAATGGCCTACTTTTTTTATTTTTGTCTGAAGGTTACAGGAGGCAATAACTGTGTTTATATTTCTGTTAAATGGTATGGGTCTTTTTTTCTGGTCTCCCTGTTGCTGTGTTGCCATAGTCTTACCAGACCATAGGGGCTTCTCTGATTAGAGAGAAGCAACCGCTGGTGATTTAACCTGAGGACCATCAGACCTCTCCTCAGAAGGCAAGTCCTTCATGGTAACCTCAAACCAGTGATGGGAACTGAACCCACACTGTTAGCATCATACTCCTCTGTAAACCAACAATCCAGGCAACTGAGCTAAACCAATTCCCTGATCTCCCTCAGCTGAACTCTCTCTGGTAATTTAGTGAGAAACCAAGGGAAGATATAAAGAGAAGTAATGACGAGACATGTGAACAGTGAGTAAACGTGTGTGAATTTTTTTTGTAAACTTTTGAGGAGGCAATTTAACTTGCAACTATTTTGGACCTTAAAGATATCACAAAGAGTTTATACTGTGTGTTGCCTTTCAGACAGAAGTGGAAGGCAGCAGAATTTGTGGAATGAGAGACATAAAATGCCACACATTTACATCAGAAATCGCTGAAGATACTGTTATCTAATTTTTGTTAATTTACACAATATGCACATCAATTTAATTTCCTGTTCCAAAGTGCATTACTGTACATTTACCTGGGCTCATATCCATCCGCTTAATCAGTCTGAATACTTTTGAATGCTCTTTATCTGTCTTATATTCATTACATGACCACACATATTTGTGTCACATTTTATGTGATAGTGTTCCTATGAAGAGCCTTGGGACATTTAATTACATGATGGACAGTATATAAATGTGATCTTCTGTCATCATTTTCATCAAATTATTTGATATTATTACAAAACAATACTCCTCCAAATCATTTATGAATATTTTAAGCGATTAGGAACACACCTTTGTATATCTCCTTTTAATTGTGTGCTGATGGCTGGGGTTTATTTCCTATTTATCATTATCTTTTGATTTTTTTTATTGCCAGGACAGATTTCAATTTAATAAAATGTCAATTAAATTTTCAGTTTAAGTTTGCCATTAATTCCAAGCACCTTAGCTGCTTCTAGAAATCTAATAAGTGAAACTTTAACAAGTGCCTTCTGAACGTACAACCTATAATTGACTAGTTTAACCAACTGCAGTCCTCACTTTCTCCTAGTTTAAACAATCCTCAAATAATTCCATCATATTACTGCAGTGCAATATATCAGTGACCATATATTCTGGTCGCTTTGTTGATATTTTGTAAGAGGTTGCCATTCCCACCAGCAGCCTGTGTTTGGAGGAAGATTCCATACAGATCAAATGGCTGTGCTTTTGAAGGGATGGCAAGTAACTTGCACATGAACTTCAAAGTAAATGATGCACTCAGCAACGTGGAGGTTGGAGAATGTATTGACTCAGCCTCGTTTCTATGAAAACTTTCACTCAACTGTTTGAAACCAACCCGATCCACAACCTGACCAGCAGGTGAGAGCAGGAACTCAATGGCAGCTGATGAGGATGATCTCAAAATGATAAGTGCAGTTCGAAACTGGATAACACAGAGCAAGAAAGGTCTAGAATCACACTCCTACTAATCTCACTTATACTCGCGATAAGGGAGTTAATTGACCTCACCCATATTTCCATCACGATACCTCACAGACATGACAGTTCCTAAGCAGTTACTGAATAGTATGAGAAGCAGTGGCACAGCATAGCACTGCACAACCCACCATTCAGTGCCATGCAGTACTTCTGATCTTATAACTTCTATGGCCAGAAAATGTAACAACAAACAGAAAATGAGAAAGGTATGTGTTTCTGCACGGAAAGTGAGAAAGGTAGTTAGTTTTTATATAGAATCCCTACAGTGATGAAACAGGCCCTTTGGCCCAACAAGTCTACACCAACCCTCCGAAAAGTAACCCACTCAGACCCATTCCCCTACTATCCTATATTTACCCCTGACTAATGCACCTAATCTACACATCCCTGAACACTATAGGCAATTTAGCATGGCCAATTCACCTGATCTGCACATCATTTGGATTGTGGGAGGAAACCAGAGCACCCGGAGGAAGCCCACGCAGAAACAGGGAGGACATGCAAACTCCACACAGGCAGTCACCCGAGGCTGAAATACAACCTGGGTCCCAGTCACTGCAAGGCAATAGTGCTAATTACTGAGGCACCGTGCCACCACATAGATAGGTGTTTCTGTGCAGAAAGTGAGAAGGGCGGGTGTTCCTGCACTGAAAGTGAGAAAGGGGGGGTGTTTCCGCACAGAAAGTGAGAAAGGGGGGGGGGGGTGTTCCTGCACAGAAAGTGAGAAGGGGGGGGTGTTTCTGCACAGAAAGTGAAAAGGGGGGGGGGGGTGTTCCTGCACAGAAAGTGAGGGGGGGGGGTGTTCCTGTACAGAAAGTGAGGGGGGGGGGTGTTCCTGTACAGAAAGTGAGAAGGGGGGATGTTTCCACACAGAAAGTGAGGGGGGGGGGGGGGGGTTCCTGTACAGAAAGTGAGAAGGGGGGGTGTTTCTGCAAAGCTCACAGAGGGAATTTTTTTTAAATGAAATGTTACTGCTGCCCTCTTCTGGCCAATATGGAAATAAACAGTTGGTTCATTCATACAAAGTGGTAACTAAGATCTGCACTTTGGTTTCCTCTCGATCACTAACTAATAAAGCATAGAAGACGATGTGAATTGTTGACTGTATCTGCTCTCTGGTGTCATATTGGAAAGCAGCCTTCTTAATATTCAATGGAAATTGTGTTTCTGGAAAGCAACAGTAATAGCTTTTATTTCATTTTGATTTCAAATATCTTCTCTCCTTCCAAAGGATACCTTACAGTTCCCAGGATAACTGTCATCCTCCAGCTTCTTGTCAAGGCAGCCATCCTTCAGCTGGGAGATATACACGAAAGTGTCAAACCCTTCTTTCGCTGAGAAGTTGGTTAGGTTTGCCTCATCTTCCACATTGGGACCATCCAACCACATAGGACGAATGTGGATTTCACTAGTTTCTTAACTTTCCCCCCCCACACCTTATTCCAGATCCAACCTTCCAACTCAGCACCACCCTCTTGACCTGTCCTACCTGCCCATCTTCCTTCCCATCTATCCACTCCACCCTTCTCTCCGACCTCTCACTTTCACCCCCAGTTCCATCTACCTATCACATTGCCAGCTACCTTCCCCCCTTCCATTTATCTCTCAGCCCCCTTGGCCCACAAGCCTCATTCCTGATGTATGATTTATGCTTGAAACATCGATTCTCCTGTTTTTCAGTTGCTGCCTGACCTGCTGTGCTTTTCCAGCACCACATTCTCGACTTTGTTCACCATCTGATGTCAATAGATGAATGTTTTCCAGCTAAAGCCAATCAAAAGAGAGATGTTAGGTTGATTTTGTCTTCTTGATCTAATCATGTTCTCATCTGATCCTCTATGGCCAGTGGATGGTGAATCAGAAATCTGTGGGATAGTTTTCTCCTTCATCCCAAGACATTTGGGCCAATTGGAATAGTTTCACCATTCTGATAACTATGGCCAGAAAACCCCATCCAGATGATGGGTCAAACCAAGGACATTTGTTTCCCAACAGAGCTTCACAAGGTGAGTGCCATTACCAAGGCAGCCTTTAATAGTATTTTAATCCATTTGGACGATTTTACACCAGGGAAACACAGCTTTTGCTGGTTGTTAGAAGCCAACGCTAATCTCTATTCCAGCTGGAAATAAAAGCCAGCATCCATTCAATGCAGCCACTACTGCAGATGCTGTGCAATAATATGTCATGATGCAACCACACTAATACACATTGGATTTGGATTGATTTTTATCCTTACTTTGATCCACTGAGATAATGAATGTTTGTTGCTTTGGTCTCATCTAAAGTAAAAACATAAAGAAGGACAATAATTATTCTCACTTCAAATCACAAGTGTACAAGGCTCTCTAAGCAGCAAGCATAAATACAAAGTGGTTGGTACTAAGATTGAAAATAGGATCATTAGATTATTTCCTGAGGACAGGGTGCTGAGTACATTATTCTTAATCGATTGCAATGTGTTGACTCATTTGCTTGTGACTATCAATTTGATATCACTTACCAGTCAGCTTCTTAGAACTTCAATGAAAATCACTGAAGTGTGTTTGGGCCCTTGAAGACAGAAATGGATAAATATATTACAGGGAACAAAGAAATGGCAGAAGAGTTGAATTGGTACTTCAGATCTGTGTTCACTGGGGAAGACACAAGCAATCTCCCTGAGGTAATAGTGGCTGAAGGACCTGAACTGATGGGAATTTATATTTGCCAGGAAATTCTGTTGGAGAGACTGTTAGGTCTGAAGGTTGATAAGTCCCCAGGGCCTGATGGTCTACATCCCAGGGTACTGAAGGAGGTGGCTCTAGAAATCGTGGATGCGTTGGTGATCATTTTCCAATGTTCTATAGATTCAGGATCAGTTCCTGCGGATTGGAGGGTGGCTAATGTTGTCCCACTTTTTAAGAAAGAAGGGAGAAAAAAAGCAGGGAATTATAGACCAGTTAGTCTGACCTCAGTGGTGGGAAAGATGCTGGAGTCAATTATAAAGGATGAAATTACGACACATCTGGATAGCAGTAATAGGATAGGTCAGAGTCAGCATGGATTTATGAAGGGGAAATCATGCTTGACTAATCTTCCGGAATTTTTTGAGGATGTAACTCTGAAGATGGACAAAGGAGATCCAGTGGATGTAGTGGACTTTCAGCAAGCCTTTGATAAAGTCCCACATAGGAGGTTAGTGAGCAAAAATAGGGTGCATGGCATTGGGGGCAAAATACTGACTTGGATTGAAAATTGGTTGGCTGACAGGAAACAAAGAGTAGTGATAAACGGCTCCCTTTCGGAATGGCAGGCAGTGACCAGTGGGGTACCACAGGGCTGGGACTGCAGCTTTTTACAATATACATTAATGATATAGATGATGGTATTAAAAGTAATATTAGCAAATTTGCTGATGATACAAAGCTGGGTGGTAGGGTGAAATGCAAGGAGGATGTTAGGAGATTATAGGGTGACCTGGACAGGCTAGGTGAGTGGACAGATGCATGGCAGATGCAGTTTAATGTGGATAAATGTATGGTAATATTATGGAGCTCAGGGACATCTATGACTTTCACAAAATTGCCAAGTTGCTTTGCCCATAGGGACACATAAACATCATGTATCAATACAGAATGCATCCTAAGACTCTTAGTTTGCTTTCTTAGCACTCACTGAACGTGGCACTTATTTGAAAGCTGTCAGCCTCTGTCTATTTCACAAGACTTTCTTAGCACACACTTACTACTTTCAGCACTGACTTATAAGCTTCCAGCCTTTGTGTTTCTTACCATATGGACATTAGTGCTTGCTTACAGACTTGCCACTTTGGTGGCAAGAACAGGAAGGCAGATTACTACCTAAATGGAGTCAAGTTAGGTAAAGGGGCAGTACAACAAGATCTAGGTGTTCTTGTACATCAGTCAATGAAAGCAAGCATGCAGGTATAGCAGGTAGTGAAGAAAGCTAATGGCGTGCTGGCCTTCATAACAAGAGGGATTGAGTATAGAAGCAAAGAGGTTCTTCTGCAGCTGCACAGGGCCCTGGTGAGACTGCACCTAGAGTATTATGTGCAATTTTGGTCTCCAAATTTGAGGAAATACATTCTGGCTATTGAGGTAGTGCAGCGTAGGTTCACAAGGTCAATTCCTGGAATGGCGGGACTATCTTATGTTGAAAGATTGGAGCAACTGGGCTTGTATACCCTTGAGTTTAGAAGGCTGAGAGGGGATTTGATTGAGACGTATAAGATTATTAAAGGATTGGACACTCTGGAGGCAGGAAGCATGTTCCTGCTGATGTGTGAGTCCAGAACCAGAGGACACAGTTTAAAAATAAGGGGTAAGCCATTTAGAACAGAGATGAGGAGAAACGTCTTCACCCAGAGAGTGGTGAGTGTGTGGAATGCTCTGCCCCAGAGGCTGTGGAGGCCAAGTCTCTGGATACTTTCAAGAAAGAGTTGGATAGAGCTCTTAAGGATGGTGGAATCGAGGGATATGGGGATAAGGCAGGAACAGGATACTGATTGAGGAATGAGTAGCCATGATCATAATGAATGGTGGTGCTGGCTCGAAGGGCAGAATGGCCTACTCCTGCACCTATTGTCTATTGTCTATTGTCTGTTGATATCAAATAGGCAGGTGGAGATAGAAGGTGAAATTTGCAACATTTATAGCTTTTCCTGTCAATATGGTATCTTGAATTTGGAATGGGCTTTGGAACAGTCATTTCCTATTTGTTCAGTAATGTGATGTGGGTGTCACTGCCTGAGCTAAGTATTTATTATCCATCCGTGGATGACAATGAGGAGCAGCCTTCTTTAACCACAACAATCCATTTGCCCATTTTTAGGTAGAGGTACAATACTGTTAGGGAGGCATATAGTTCACCTTATCAGAAACAGGTTTATTTATCATATTCAATGTGGTCCAATGCTGCTTTTAACAGTGAAATTTGCCCTCCTGGTCTGATGTAAACAATGATGAGAAAGACAGAAAAATATGGAGAGAATGAAAAAGATTAAAATCTCAACATTGAGAAAAATGTTTGCAAACTTTCCTCAAGCTTTAAGTGGCAACTTCAGAATCTCGGCATTGAATGGCAACTACGTTATATCTATGTATTTGCATCTCATTAAAGCTCCAACTTGCTTTATTTTGTGCCATTTCCAATTTTTCTCTTCTTCCCCAACAAGTAAGATTTTCAGCATGTAAATCAGAGCAGGTATCTGATGGCTACAGCTCACTGTCCCAGTCACCATCCTCCTCTACAATGCAAGTCAGGATCAGCAGACGATCACATCATCATGCCTCTCTTGACACAACTCACACACCCTTCATTCCTTCAGCACTTTATTATGGAGCTCAGGGACATCTATGACTTTCACAAAATTGCCAAGTTGCTTTGCCCATAGGGACACATAAACATCATGTATCAATACAGAATGCATCCTAAGACTCTTAGTTTGCTTTCTTAGCACTCACTGAACGTGGCACTTATTTGAAAGCTGTCAGCCTCTGTCTATTTCACAAGACTTTCTTAGCACACACTTACTACTTTCAGCACTGACTTATAAGCTTCCAGCCTTTGTGTTTCTTACCATATGGACATTAGTGCTTGCTTACAGACTGCCAGCATCTTTAGCGTACAATGGTTTTTATTGCAGAGGGTGAGGCAGGTAGTTTGTCACTGAGTAACAGATGGAATTTAATTTAGATAAATGCGAGATTTGCAGTTTGGTCAAACAAACCAGAGCACGACTTATACAGTTAATGGTAGGGCCCTGAAAAAAGTTGTCAAACAAAGAGACCTTGGGATTCAGGTACATAGTTTGTGGAAAGTTGCATCACAGGTAGACAGGGTGTTTAAGAAGGCATTTAGCATGCTCGCTTTCATTGCTCAGACCACTGAGTATAAGAGTTGGGATGTCATGTGGTGGTTGTACAGGATATTGGTGAGGCCACTTTTGAAGTACTGGGTAGAATCTGGATGCTCTGCTATAGGAAGGATATTAGATGCAGAAAATATTTACAAGGATGTTACTAGGACTGTAGGGTTAGAGTTATAAAAATAAGCAGGACGGCAGTGACATTTTTCACTGGAGTGTAGTTGGTTGAGAGATGACCTTACAGAAGTTTGTAAAATCATGAGGGACATACGTAAAGTGAATAGCAAATGTCTTTTCCCTTGGGGAGGGGAGTTCAAAACTGGACAGCATAATTTTAAGATTAGATGAGAAAGTTTTAAAAGGGGCAACTTTTTCACACAAAGAGTCATTCGTATGTGGAATAAACTGGCAGAGGAAGTGGTGGGATGCAGGCACAGTTACAAAATTTAAAAGACATTTAGACAGGTGCATGAATAGGAAAGGTTTAGAGGGATATAGGCCAAACACAGGCAGGTGGGACAAGTTCAATTTGGGAAATTTGGTTGGCACGTACAAGTTGAACTGAAGGTAGACAAGCAGGAGGCAGGAAGCTATGCAGCATGAGGAGGTGGAGAAGTCAACATTTCAGGTGTAATGCTTCTTCAGGATCTGATGATACCTGGCTTGCTGTGTTCTTCCAGCCTCCTGCTTATCCACCTTGGATTCCAGCATCTGTAGTGTTTGTCTCTAATCAAGTTGAACTGAAGGGTTTGTTTCCATGCTGTATGACTGTATAGGTGGCTGGACATGTCACTGTGCAGCATCGTGCTATGTCAATGTCAAAGCTGTAGCAAATGCTCGTAAATTATACAGGGGACAGTCTCAAAATTATGGGGGAGCAGATTTAGACTCAATTGACAAAGAACTTCTTCACCCAGAATGTTGTGAATCTGTGGAATTTCCTGCTCAGTGAAGTGGCTGAGGCTTCCTCATTAAATGTTTTGAAACCTTTTGGAGCAGTAAAGGAGTTAAGGGCTATGGTGAGAAGGTGGGTAAGTGGAGTTGAGCTCATAATAAGATCAGTCAGGATCTTATTGAATGATGGAACAGGCTCGAAGGGCCAGATGGCTGACCCCTGCTCCTGGTTCTTATGTTCTTATGTTCAAACAGTCTGCTTCAAGCAAATGGCTATTTGTAAAAATGAAAGGGGAGTAACCCTTAGTTGGGTCAAACTAGACTATGGTCAGTCAAGAGACATCCTTTTCCAGTCCAAGTGGTTGGTCATGGTCACTCAAGCATTTAGTCTGACCAGAGTCTACGGATCCAGGTCCATGCAGTTAAGGTATTGGGTCAAGTACAACCACTCTAGGAATTACTGATCCTTGATTCAGATTTGTGTCATGGTAACTCCTGGGAGCTTTGACAATAAGGTTCAGGAGCTTATTGAGAGGCCCTCCATGGTGTCCTGGACGGACAATGCAAGTCTGGAGAAGTGTTTCATTTTATTGGGTTGCTGAAGTAAAGATGACAATGATATAGGGCAACTGGAGATAGTAAGATGAGATGTCACAACAAATAGGAGGAAACTAGGAGATCCAGAAAGTGGTGGTGGGGGGGGGGGGGGCGGGGAGAGGGGTCATGGTAATTCAGGCAACTGAGGAGGATTAAGGGCCAACAAGAGCATAGGAATTTCCAAGATCATAGTTCTGGGAGTGAAATGGCAGGGAAGCTAAATAATTGTTTTGTGTCTATTTTTACTGAGGAAGATACAAGAAAAATCCCAGATTTAGAGATGCAGGTGACTAAGAAGAATAAGGATTGAAGTAATTTAGTATTATTAAGAAGGTTGCTCTGGAGAAATTAATGGTACTGAACATTGTTCAATCCCCAGGAGCTGATAGTCTACATCCCAGAGTGTTGAAGGATGTGGCTACAGAGATAGTCAATGCATTGGTAAACATCTTCCAAAATTCAATAAACTCTGGAATGATCCCTTCAGATTGGAAATTTGCAAATGTCACTACACTATTTAAGAAAGGAAAAAGGGAAAAACTCTAGATATGCAAAGGGACCTTGTCAATATTTAGGAAGGCTAAATAGAACGTTAACCTGTATCAGTCGAAGTAGTGAAGTCATACTTCAATTGTATCGAAGTTTGGTTAGACTGGAATATCTGTAAGTAGTTTTGGTTTCCTTATCTCAGGAAAGATATCATTGCCCTAGACAGAGTACAAAGGTTCCCAGGCTTGTTCACAGGATGGTAGGACCGTCCTATGAAGAAAGATTGGTGAAACTGAGCCAGTATTCTCCAGAGTATCAAAGAATGGGAGGAGATCTCATTTAAAACTATAAAATACATATAGAAATAGACATGGTAAATGCAGTAAGACATTTGAATTGAATTGAATCGAATTGAATTTATTGTCACATGTACCGAGGCACAGTGAAAAACTTGGTCTTGTGAGCAATACAGACAGATCACAGAGTTAAGTAGTTTAGATAAGTAAATAATAGGTGAATGGCAGCAAACCAAAAATACAGGTACAGGCGAATATTAAGATTTTGTGAGTCCATTCCGTATTCTAACAACAGTAGGGTAGAAACTGTTATGAAACCAGGTGGTGCATGTGTTCAGGCTTCTGTACCTTCTCCATGATGGTAGAGGTTGTAGAATAGCATTGCTAGGGTGGGTTGGATCTTTGAGAATGCTGGTGGCATTTCCTTAACAGCAAACCTGGTAGATGGATTCTATAGTTGGGAGGTTGGCCTTTGTGATTGTCCGGGCCGAGTTCACACACTGACAAATTCACAAATTCACCTGCACCTCCACACACATCATTTACTGCATCCGCTGCACCCGATGTGGCCTCGTCTACATTGGGGAGACAGGCCGCCTACTTGCGGAACGTTTCAGAGAACACCTCTGGGACACCCGCACCAACCAACCCAACCGCCCTGTGGCTGAACACTTTAACTCCCCCTCCCACTCCGCCAAGAACATGCAGGTCCTTGGCCTCCTCCATTGCCAGACCATGGCAACGTGATGCCTGGAGGAAGAGTGCCTCATCTTCCGCCTAGGAACCCTCCAACCACAAGGGATGAATGCAGATTTCTCCAGCTTCCTCATCTCCCCTCCCCCCACCTTATCTCAGTCCCAACCCTCGGACTCCGCACCACCTTCTTGACCTGCAATCTTCTTCCCGACCTCTCCGACCCCACCCCCTCTCCGGCCTATCACCCTCACCTTAACCTCCTTCCACCTATCGCATTCCCAACGCCCCTCCCCCAAGTCCATCCTCCCTACCTTTTATCTTAGCCTGCTTGGCACACCCTCCTCATTCCTGAAGAAGGGCTTATGCCCGAGACATCGATTCTCCTGATCCTTGGATGCTGCCTGACCTGCTGCGCTTTTCCAGCAACACATTTTTCAGCTAAGACTTTCACCAGTCTTCATCAGGAAGGGCTTATCCCCAAAACGTCAATTCTCCTGCTCCTCGGATGCTGCCTGACCTGCTGTGCTTTTCCAGCACTACACTCTCGACTTTGTTTTCCAGCATCTGCAGTCTTCACTTTCTCCTACCAACTGTGTATGACCTAATCTAAGGTATGTGACCACCATCCGGAGCAAAGTGTTGAATTAATATTCCTGCCTGATGTGGTGTAATGTTTGCACCTCCCCAGCTTGGATCCCATGTTTCTCAGGTTACAAACACTTACTACAGACATGTTCACTTTGGATCACCTTGACATCCAACAGTTCCAATCCTTTTGGCATTTAATTTAACCAACTTGTTCCTTTAGAATTCCTGATCTTTACTTATTGTGATTAATTTTAAAACAAAACACTTGTATCAAATTATACTTAACAATATATTTTCAGAAGAGAAAAGAGAAAGACTGAAACACAAACTAAGACTTTGAAGATGAGGAATATTCACCAATCAGCTGCATTTCATGTCCTTGCATCCTGTTGTGTTTGTGATCTCTCACCGTAGATAGCACTGTCAATCTGTGCCTTTTATCATTTCCCACTCAGCATTCACACTGGAGATTTTATTTCTTGCTGTAAACCTTACTTAAAGCACCTCTACACCAAATTCCCAGACATACTCATCTGGCCTTTGCTCACTCAGGGAGCATCTCCACTCACACTAACCATGATCCTTACTGACTGTGGAAAAAGTCCCATTCTTATTTGGAGAAGTTCAGAGCTACTTCTTAACTAGTGATCAGCACCTCATTTAGACAAGGGATTTCAAAGGGCTTGTCTGATAACTGCTATTATCTTGAAGTTGCCACATTTAATCAAGCCACTTTAACGTTCTTAAAGGCTATTGTCTGAATTAGACTTCAACTTTCAAACTGAACTTGGAAAAAATATTCCAGTTCATTTCCCATTTTAAACCAAATTCCCAGATGTACCCATTTACACTTTATTATACTCAGGCTCCACACATTATGACTATCATCTTCACAGACTTACCTATTCATGTAAACTGGGGATTGGTTCACTTTGCGTTTGAGACGGAGGTTTAATTTCAGGAATCAGACCATTGAGAGATATTAAGACTACAGACAGGTACTGAGCTAAGCTTCCAGTTGTTTACTTTTCCATTGTTACAAGAACACTGAAATCCAAAATCAAAGCTCTTTATTTTAAGGTTGCTCGTAAAATGTTCCAGTGATGTGAGTCAGATTTTGCATTGAGACACACAGCGAATGAGTTGGTTTTGATGTCTGCTTCTCGGAAATCACTGTACTTTTTGCACTAGATAACTTGAGAGTAATTTTACAGTAAAATAAACCACAGTGGGATTTGATGGCCTGCCTTCTTCCAGAGTTAATGTTTCGAGTCCACTCTGGATTCTTCAGAATTGGTCTCAGCCTAGAACAAACCTCTAGCAGCCCTTTAGCTCCAACCCGGCCTGAGCATAAGACCCAGCCACAGACCCTAGCATAGCAACTCCCAAGTTCCGACCTGAGTGGAGGACAAGCAGCCTGTCCCCCGACTAGTGATCCCATACCTGACCCCATAAGGGTTCTCAAGTCATCTTGGTCTCAAATTATTAACAGTCTCTCTCTCTCCGCGGATGCTGATGAGTTTCTCCAGGATGTTGTCGTTATATTTCAAAATTTTAGCATCAGAAGTATTTTGTTTGAGACAGTAATTGACCTGTCTAAACTGTGAGAGATTATGCATACTGTTACTGTTGCTGTATCCTTCAGCATTATGCAGCATGTACTGCACGCAGTCACCCAGCCGATATATCTGAGTCTCAGTACAGCGCAGCTGAATCACATAGAATCCATGTGCCTTTCCGTCCACTGGGTGCCGCTATACTGAGTCCTCTCGGAGACGCTCGAACTGCAAGTCCTCCAGTCCGCTGCGTGCCGCTCTAACTCCGAGTCCTCCAGTCCGCTGCGTGCCGCTCTAACTGTGAGTCTCCAGTCCGCTGCGTGCCGCTCTGACTCCGAGTCCTCCAGTCCGCTGCGTGCCGCTCTAACTCCGAGTCCTCCAGTCCGCTGCGTGCCGCTTTAACTTCGAGTTCCTCCAGTCCACTGTGTGCGGCTCAAACTGCGAGTCCTCCAGGCCACTGGGTGCCGCTCTAACTGAGAGTCCTCCAATCCACTGTGTGCCGCTCAAACTGCGAGTCCTCCAGGCCACCAGAGGCGCTGTTTCCGGTGCCCATCTCCAAGATGGCGGAATACGCCTGTGTGAAGAGCACGAAGCTGGTGCTGAAAGGGATGAAAAGGTTCGAGTTTTACCTCCATAGCGGAATATTAACATGGCTTTGGGGTGGGCAAGAGTCGGGAGTTGATATGGGGAGTGAATGGTCGATATTATCAGAGAAACAGCTGGAGATTAACGAGAGGGAACTGAACTGAATCAGGTCTTGACTCGGAGTGAATACCTATTATTAGAGAGAGATAGATTCAGTAGTAACAAAGAGAATTGCATAAACACCTGAAGGCGGAATTTTGCAGATCTAGGGTCAAAAGAAGTGAGTAGGACTGACTAGATTATTGTTGCAGGAGCTGACATGGAAATGATGACAAGCAGGAGGCTGGAAGAACACCCAAAACATTGACTTCTCTACCTCCTGATGCTGCCAGGCTTGCTATGTTCTTCTAGCCGCCTGCCTATTTCCTTTTATATTCCAGCATCTGCAGTTTCTTTTCCTCTCTGGCATAGAAATGATGGGCCGAATGACCTTTATGAGGGAGGCTCATGTTTACGGTGGGATGTTGAGAGTGCAGCTGAACGTGGCAGTAACCTAGAGTCATAGAGACGTACAGCATGGAAACAGACCCTTCAGTCCAACCCAATCTAGTCCCACCTGCCAACATCTGGCCCATATCCCTCCAAACCCTTCCTATTCATATACCCATCCAAATGCCTCTTAAATGTTGCAATTGTACCAGCCTCTACCACATCCTCTGGCAGCTCATTCCATACACGTACCACCCTCTGCATGAAAAGGTTGCCCCGGAGGTCTCTTTTATATCTTTCCCCTCTCACCCTAAACCTATGCCCTCTAATTCTGGACTCACACGCCCCAAGGAAAAGACTTTGTCTCTTTATCCTATCCATGCCCCTCATAATTTTGTAAACCTCTATAAGGTCATCCCTCAGCCTCCGATGCTTCAGGGAAAACAGCCAGAGCCTGTTCAGCCTCTCCCTATAGCTCAAATCCTCAAACCTGGCAACATCCTTGTAAATCTTTTCTGAACCCTTTCAAGCTTCACAACATCTTTCCGATAGGAAGGAGACCAGAATTGTACACAATATTCCAACAGTGGCCTAACCAATGTCCTGTGCCGCTGCAACATGACCTCCCAACTCCTGTACTCAATACTCTGACCAATAAAGGAAAGCATACCAAACACCTCCTTCACTATCCTGACTCCACTTTCAAGGAGCTATGAACCCGCACTCCAGGGTCTGTTTGTTCAGCAACACTCCCTACCATTAAGTGTAGAAGTCCTGCTAAGATTTGCTTTCCCAAAATGCAGCACCTCGCATTTATCTGAATTAAACTCCATCTGCCATTTCCCAGCCCATTGGCCCATCTGGTCCAGATCCTGTTGTAATCTGAGGTAACCTTCTTCGCTGTCCACTACACCTCCAATTTTGGTTTCACCTGCAAACTTACTAACGGTAACTCTTATGCTGACATCCAAATCATTTGTGTAAATGATAAAAAGTAGAGGATCCAGCACCGATCCTTGTGGCACTCCACTGGTCACAGGCCTCCAGTCTGAAAAACAACCCTCCACCACCACCCTCTCAGAACATGAATTTTCTTCAGTGAATGCAGTTGTGTTTATTGGAAAAATTGAATAAGATGTCTCCCCAAATATCAACTCAGGGAGTGTTCTCATACATTGGCCTGGATATTTGGGAGGTGTTGCTGCAGCATAGATGGGAGTTGTTAATCTAGTCGACAATGAGAAACTTCTCTAGAGGAGTCACATTGGACTGAAAACATTAACTACGTTTCTCTCTCCACAAATGCTGCCAGACTTGCTGAGTTTCTGCAGCATTTTCTATTTTTATCTCAGATTTCAGTAACTGCTGCATTTTGCTTTTATCAGAGGGAACTACCTGGGACACCGAATCTTTTTCCTGGGCAATTTACCAAGCCTCGGACCCCCTAAAAGGATTCATTTGAGTAGGGGATTCAGAGTTCTGAAGTTAAATTGATCGATTGTTGTCACATGTACCAAGATACAGTGAAAGAGTTGTTTGTGTACAATACAGGCAGATTGTACTGTACAAAGTGTGTTAGGGTATCAGAACAGCGTACAGAATACAGTGTTACAGCCAAACAAGGTGCGGAGAGAGATCAGCATTAACATTTGAGAGCTCTATTTAAAAGTCTGATAACAGCCGGGAAGAATCTGTTCTTTGTATGCGTATTCAAACTTTTATATTGTCTGCACGATGTCAGAAGTTGGAAGAGAGTATAACTGGGGTGGGAGGGGTCTTTAATTATGTTGGTTGATTTTCCGTGGCAGTGGAAAGGTTAGATGGAATCAAAGGATGGGAGGCCAGTTTGTATGATGAACTGGGCTGTGTTCACAACTGTCCGTAGTTATTTACTGTTTTAGGAAGATCATTTGCCATACCACAGTGTAATGCATCCAGATACAATGCTCTCTGTGGTGCTTCTATAAAAATTGCTCAGAGTCTTGATGGGCATGCCAAATGTCCTTAGCCTGCTGAAGAAGTAGCCATTTTTGTAATAGTTACCAAGAAATCGAGTCATAGAGATATACAGCACAGAAACAGACACGTCTGTCCAACTTGTCCGTGCCAACCAGATAGCCTAAATAAATCTAGTCAACTTTGCAAGCATTTGGCCCCTATCTCTTTCAATCTTTCTTATTAATATACACATCCAGATGCCTTTTAAAATGTTGTATTTGTACCAGCCTCTACCACTTCCTCTGACAGCTCATTCTATTCACACACCAACGCCCCTTTTTAATCTTTTCCCTTTCACCTTCAACCTGTACTCTCTAGTTTTGGACTCCCCCATCCTGGGGAAAATACCTTGTCTATTTACCCTATCCATGCTTGTCATGATTTTATAAATCTTTATAAGGTGACCCCTCAGCCTCTAACACTGCAGGGAAAACAGCCCCAGCCTATTCAGCCTCTCCCTATAGCTCATACCCTCCAATCGTGGCAACATCCTTGTAAATCTTTCCTGAACCCTTTCAAGTTTCACAACATCCTTCTTATAATAAGAAGGCCAGAATTGCACACAGTATTCCAATAGTGGCCTAACCAATGTCCTGTACAGCCACAACATGACCTCTCAACTCCAATGCACAAGGCACTGATCAATAAAAGCAAGCATACCAAACACTACTTTCACTATCCTAGCTACCTGCAACTCCACTTTCAAGGAACTATGAACCTGTACCCCAAGGTCTCCTTGTTCAGCAACATTCTTTAGGACCTTACCCATAAGTGTATAAGTCCTGCCCTGATTTGCCTTTCCAAAATGCAGCATCTAACATTTATCTAAATTAAACTCCACCTGCCACTTTTTGGTCCATTGGCCCATCTGATCAAGATCCCATTGTATTCTGAGGTAACCTTCGCTGTCCATTACGCCTCTGATTTTGGTGTCATCTGCAAACTTACTAACAATATCTCCTAGGTTGGTGTCCCAATAATTTATATAAATGATGAAAAGCAGTGGACTCAGCACCGATCCTCATTACACACTGCTGGTCACAGATCTCCAGTCTGAAAAGCAACTCTCCAACACCACTCTCCAACACCACTCTCTTGTCTTCTACCTTTGAGCCAGTTCTGTTTCCAAATAGCTAGCTCTCCCTGTATTCCATGTGACAATAGCCTTGCTAGCCAGTCTACCTTGACTGTCGAACGCCTTACTGAAGTACATATAGATCACATTCACCACTCTGCCCTCATCAATTCTCTTTGTTACTTCTTCAAAAAACTCAATCAAGTTAGTGAGACACAATTTCCCACACACAAAGCCATGTTGACTATACCTAATCAGTCCTTGCCTTTCCAAATGTATGTAAATCCTCTCCCTCAGGTTTCCCTCCAACAACTTGTCCACCACCGATGGCAGGCTCACTGGTCTATAGTTCTCTGGCTTTTCCTTACCATATTTCTTCAATAGTGGCACCACATTAGCTAACCTCCAGTCTTCTGCCATCTCACCTGTGGCTACCGATGATACAAATATCTGAGCCAACGTGTGGGCCCAGCAATCACTTCCCTAGCTTCCCACAGAGTTCTAAGATACATCTGACCAGGTCCTAGGGATTTATCCACCTTTATGCATTTTAAAACATCCGGCACCACCACCTCTGTAATATCGACATTTTTCAAGATGTCGCTATTTATTTTCCCACATTCTCTATTTTCCATATCCTTCTCCACTGTAAACACTGATGTAAAAATACTCATTTGGTATCTCCCCAGTTACTTTTTGTCCTTAATATATTTGTCGAATCCTGTTGGATTCTCTTCAACCATATTTGGCAAAGCTATCTCGTGTCCCCTTTTTGCCCTCCTGATTTCCCTCTTCTGTACACTCCAACTGTTTTTATATTCTTTCTGTTGTCTATACCCAAAATATATTTTCTTCTTTTTCTTGACCAAAACCTCAAATTTTCTAGTCATCCATCATTTCCTAAACCTATCAGCCTTGCCCTTCGCCCTAACAGGAACATACTATCTCTGGATTCTCGTTATCTCACTTTGTCTAATTCCAGGGTATCTATTTAATTGAATCCCAACCTACTACACCACCACCTCCAGCTCGAATTGCCCTAATCCCTTACAACTGATGTAACTGACCAGATGTTTTCTCTTCCCCCACTTGACCCAATATTCCTCACTCACTCTAACCTACCCTAAACTCTTATCTGGAGATACCGTGTTGAACTGGGGTGTACAAAGTTAAAAATCACACAACACCAGGTTATAGTCCAACAGGTTTAATTGGAAGCACTAGCTTTCGGAGCGCTGCTTCTTCATCAGGTGGTTGTGGAGGACACAATTGTAAGACACAGAATTTATAGCAAAAGTTTACAGTGTGATATAACTGAAATTATACATTGAAAAATACCTTGATTGTTTGTGGAGTCTTTCATCTGTTAGGATACCATGGTAGTTTCACTTCTTTCATGTGTAAATCACAAAACTTTTTTTTTAAAGTTGCATTCTCAGGTTAACTGTAACAATTGCTGTTAGCTAGACAATAAGTTGAAGGTGTTAGCCCCCTGTGTTCTCTGTCTGTGCCATAATGTTTAGACTGATCCTAAATCTAAAAAGTGAAATAACAGAGTCTTACATAAATTCATGCAGTTTTTGAGCAAAGTGCATTGTAACTTTGCAAGTACAAATTCATCCCACAAACGTATATATGTATGTGTGTGCGTGTGGGTCTTTGTGTGTGTCTGTCTGTCTGGTTTGGGGGGTTGTGAGTATGAGAGATAGTGTATATGTGTGTGTATGTGAATGTAGAGTGTCTTAAATCTGTGAGGGGGTGCATGTGTGTGGGAGGGAGTGTATGTGTCTGTAGGAGTGTGTGTGTCTGGGGACTATTCTTGATTTATCCTTGCCATGCCACGTAAAGATTAATTCTGTCCCTCGGAATTTTGTTCCAGTAATATTCTACCATGCATTGTAAAACTCTCAGGCCTTTAGTTTTATCCCACTACCCTTTTTGAATAATGTTATGACTATTTTTCAGTCCTTTGATATCCCTACATTAAATGTCGGAGCCCTTACAATCTCCTCCCTTACCTCCAAGCAGCTTTGGATATTTCTCATCTGAGTTTGGGCTTTATCTGTTTTCCAGCCTGCTGAGACTACCACTACCACCACCTCCTGAATATCCTGTACCTATTTCCTGATTTCTAGACCTCATTATTGTTTTCTATTGTGAATACAAAGTATCCTAGCATTCTACACTGTTCCCACCTGACAGACACCCTGTTCTCTTCGCCCCCTAACCTCTCATTCACCTTACAGACATAACTCTTCACAAGCGATATCCCAAGATGCTGGACATTTAATTCACAGAATACAGCAACTACTCCTGTAAAGAATGTGGCATAGTTTGATCACGTCCTCACACCGCCAAACAATTCTCCATTATGAGTATCCTGTCAGATTTAGAGGACGCTCTGTATTTTTTGATGGAGCCCTGGGCAGAATCTCCTGTTAGAAATGCAGAGTTGTATCTCAACATAAAAAAGAAATGGTGTAGCAATCTGACTGATTACAACTTGGAAAATCCAGCCCATTGTTTTTAATTTTTTAACTGGGAGTAAGAGTCAATAGTATTTGTTGTCCAACCGTAATTGCACTTAATAAAGGGATGGTCACCTTCTTAAGCCACTGCTGACCATGTGGGAGAACCCCACTGACATTAGGAAGTAGAATCAGGAGGTATGTTACCTGTTGGACAATTTTCAATCTCTGCTAGCCATAGTATTTGTATAGCTGGTCCACTTCAATTCTGGTCAGTGATAACCCTCAGATTGCTGGTAGTGGGGAATTTAGCAATGATCACCATTGCTAAATGACACCATTTCAGTGTCAAAGAGTAATGATTAGTTTCTCTCTTGTTGGACATAGTCATTGCCTGACACTTGTGTGGCGTAACTGTCACAAGCCACTTCACTCAAACCTGAATGTTGTCCAGTTTATGCAATACTTTAAATCATCATAATGTTTTCACGTCAGATATTAATTTGTCACTGCATTTGCACGATTGAAATTTATGAGATCAAATGTCATTGCTCTTAGGTTCTGTATAAGGATTAAGCATTCCAGTCAATCATATGTTTTTCTTTAGTGAGAAGAAAAAGAAAAAGAAAGGGAAAAGAAAACTAGAGGAGGAGGAACAGGTGCTTGATATCGTTGGTAAGTGAGGCTGGTAACGAAGTGTCCTCATGCTCTTTTGGGTTTTCATGTATATTATCCACCAGCAAGGTTTAACTCTGAGAAAACTTCGCACTGCTCTGTGAATGGGTTCTTGGCTAGGGTTCAGTGCACTGTCTACCTCAACAGTGAAAATACCTGCTAATTTAGAAATTGTTCACAAAATTGCATATTACAGAAGGAGAAAGTGAGGACTGCAGATGCTGGGGATCAGAATCGAGAGTGTGGTACTGGACAAGCACAGCAGGTCGGTATGTTCTGATGAAGAGCTTATGCCCGAAACATCAATTCTCCTGCTTCTCAGATGCTGCCTGACCTGCTGTGCTTTTCCAGCACCACACTCTTGACTGCATATTACAGAAGTTTGATAAACAGAAGTTTGATAAAACATTGCTGATTTTCTGCTCATATTTTGTAATGCACTAGTTTACTCCAATTAAGTATTTCGAAAGGTAAATCAGAATTCATTTTTTTCTTGAAACAAATAAAGGGTAAGGCTAAGATCAACGTAAGTGAGAGAAAGCATGATACAAGGTCACAGCAGAGCCGAGAGTGATCTGAGGACAGGGCAGGTAAGAGACTATGGGGACGGTGGGAAGACTGAGAGTCCAGAAGTGACACAAAGCAAAATAGTAAAGTGACATTACAGCACAAGAAGGGGGTGACAGTTCTAAGTTGCAAATTAACATTTTATTTAACCTACCTATAATTTTAATTATGTCATGTCAATGGTTTTTTTAAAACAAAACTCTGCTAATGTGATTCTGTACACTAACCAACCAGTGGAGTGCCACAAGGATCGGTGCTGGGTCCACTACTTTTCATCATTTATATAAATGATTTGGATGTGAGCTTAAGAGGTGTAGTTGGTAGGTTTGCAGATGACACCAAAATTTGAGGTATAGTGGACAGCGAAGAAGGTTACCTCGGATTACAACAGGATCTTGATCAGATGGGTCAATGGACTGAGGAATGGCAGATGGAGTTTAATTTAGACAAATGCGAGGTGCAGCATTTTGGGAAAGCAAATCTTAGCAGGACTTATACACTTAATGGTAAGGTCCTAGAGAGTGTTGCTGAACAAAGAGACCTTGGAGTGCAGGTTCATAGCTCATTGAAAGTGGAGTCACAGGTAGATAGGATAGTGAAGAAGGCGTTTGGTATGCTTTCCTTTATTGGTCAGAGTATTGAATACAGGAGTTGGGAGGTCATATTGCAGCTGGTTAGGCCACTTTTGGAATATCGCATGCAATTCTGGCCTCCTTCCTGTCAGAAAGGTGTTTTGAAACTTGAAAGAGTTCATAAAAGATTTACAAGGATGTTGCCAGGGTTGAGGATTTGAGCTATAGGGAGAGGCTGAACAGGCTGGGGTTGTTTTCCCTGGAGCATCGGAGGCTGAGGGGTGACCTTATAGAGGTTTACAAAATTATGAGGGGCATGGATAGGATAAATAGATAAAGTCTTTTCCCTGGGGTCGGGGAGTCCAGAACTAGAGGGCATAGGTTTAGGGTGAGAGGAGAAAGATATAAAAGAGACCTAAGGGGAAACGTTTTCGCGCAGAGGGTGTTGTGTGTGCAGAATGTGCTGCCAGAGGAAGTGGTGGAGGCTAGTACAATTGCAACATCTAAAAGGCATCTGGATGGCTATATGAATAGGAAGGGTTTGGAGGGATATGGGCTGGGTGCTGGCAGGTGGGACTAGATTGGGTTGGGATATCTGGTCGGCATGGAGGAGTTGAACCAGAGGGTCTGTTTCTATGCTGTACATTTCTATGATTTTAATTAGTTATGACAAATTATACTTTTTTATTACATGTGACAACTAAATAGACAAGCCAATGCAATGTGTCAAACTGTCTTTGAAGAGTCTTTGAAGAGAATCACAGTCCTGGCAGCCATATCTCATAGAAATGCAGATCAGTGTTATATAACTGAAGCTTAAGACATTGTAGGCAACAGAGTGGGGAAAAGTTTCCTGGATATTTTGTATTAGAAATAATTTACACTCCTTAAGTTACCAAATATAACAGCTCTGATGAACTGTCCAAGAATGGAAGGTGTTTCGATTTGGCAGTTAAGAGGATCCCTCAAGATGCAATGCTAGAGAGTTTCAGCTTTTGCCTGTGTCCAACAGGTATGAGATTCTTGCTGTCTGTTGTTGAGGGTAAAGTCTGCAGCAAGATGAATAAAAATGACCATAGCAATGTTGTACCAGGGACCATTTAGTGTCAGAGTGGTGGTTGGGGTGTGAAAAGGAATGTGCTAGTGGATGGGTCAGTTTAGTTCGAGTAGATACTGTCCCCGTCAGTCGCAATTGAGGGTTCAGAAGATTTTTTTGCCTGCTCAGAGCCAGAGGTAAGGTCATCTTGGAGATGAGGAAAAGATCCCCTTGTGATTTGTTCCAATGTGAACCAAACTACATTGTTTAAATAAGGCATGCAGTTCTTTTTGAGCAGCTAGGGCCAACATTACATTTCAGAACCTGACTAATTAATCTGAGGTAGTAATCTCTGCTGATTGAGTCATGTGTAAATTAGCATAGAGGCATCAGATTAGAAGATGAAATGTGCGAATAAAAGAATGATGTTAGAGGCAGAGATTTTAATTCATGGGACAATACTGGGGAAATAGGGAGTTGTTTGTAGGTACCTTGTCTACTGGAACTGTGCTGGAACCACTGAAACCATCCTAGTGAATCAAATAACAGCAGCACTAGCACTGAAAACAAATGAAAAGATATCGAAAGGAGTTTATGAAGAGATAATTCAAAAACAGTATGGCTTAGGAAGGGTCAGGGAATTTAAAGACATTAAAGCAATAGTGACTAAGTTGACTAAGGTCACTGCCATAAGTGTTAGATTGGCCTTAGTGAACCCAGGGAAAGCGACTGGTCCAGATGGAGTCCCAGGCCATGCATTCAGATCCTGTGTGGACCAGCTGGCGGAAGTATTCACAAACATCTTTCACCTCTTCTTAATATGAGCTGAAGTCCCCACCTGCTTCAAGATGACCACCATCATTGCTATGCGAAAGACAAATCATGCACCGTGCTTTAATGACTCCCATCTAGTGGCTGTGACTTCCATAATTATGAAGTCCTTCAAGAGGTTAGTCATGACTCACATCAACTCCAGCTTACCAGATTGTCTTGATCCTTTGCAATTGGTCTACTTGTGCAAAAGATCCCCAGCAGACACCATCTCACTGGCCCAATACCCATCCCTGAAAGATCTGGATAACAGGGATACTTACATCAGGCTCCTAGTTGCTGACTACTGTTCTGCCTTAAACACCATAATTCTCAACAAACTCATCTCTAAATCCCAAGTCCTTGGTTCCCCCTGACCCATAGACTGCAATCAATAAGAATAGGTAACAAAAGCACCTCCACCACAGTCCTCAACACCGGTACTCCGCAAGGCTGCACACTCAGCCCCCTACTATACACTCACAACTGTGTGGCCAAATTCTGCTCCAACTCCATTTCCAAGTATGCTGACAGCACCACTGTTGTAGGTCAAATCTCAAACAATGACAAGACAGAATACAAGAAAGAGATTGAGTGCTTAGCGACTTATTGTAAAGACAGAAATCTCTCCATCAACATCAGCAAAATGAAGAAGCTGGTCATTGACTTCAGGAAGTGAATGGAGGGCACCCCCCTATCTGCATCAATGGTGTTGAGATGAAAATGGTTGAGAGCGTCAAGTTCCTAGGTGTGATTATCACCAACAGTCTGTCCTAATCCAATCACACCAATGAGATGGTCAAAAAAGCATAAAAATATCTGTTTCCTTAGGCTAAGGAAATTCAGAATGTCTACAAGGACCCTTAACAATTTTTATAGATGCACCATAGAAAGCATCCTATTTGGTTGAATTACAGCATGGTGAGGTAACTGCTCTTCCCAAGACCACAAGAACTAGAGAGAGTCATGAAAACAGCACAGTGCATCATGCAAACCAGCCTTCCATCCATTGACTCCATCTATACTTGCTGTTGCCTCAGAAAAACAAGCAACATAATCAGTGACCACTCCCACCCTAGTTATACCCGCTTCCACCCTCTTCCATCAGGCAGAGAATGTAAAAGCTTGAATACATGTATGACCGTATTCAGAAACAGCTTCTTCCCCGCTGTTATCTGACTTTTGAACGGACCTCTCTAATGTTAATGTTGACCTCTTTCTCTGCACCTTCTCTGTGGTGTAATATTATATTCTGCACTCTGGTCTGCTACCCTGATGCACTTTGTATGGAATGATTTAGGGTGGCGTGGTGTCTCAGTGGTTTGCACTGCTGCCTCACAGTGCCAGGGACTGGTTTCAGTTTCACCCTTGGGTGACTATGTCTGTGGGTTTTTCACATTCTTCCCATGTCTGTGTGGATTTCCTCCGGGTGTTCTGGTTTCCTCCCACAGTCCAAAGACATTTAGGTTAGGTGGGGTTGGCCATGCTAAATTACCCACTGTGTCCAGGGATGTGCAGGCTAGGTGAAATAACAATGGGGAATGCAGGGTTTGAGGGATATGGTAGGAGTGGATGTGGCTGGAATGCTCTTTGGAAGGTCATTGTGGACTAAATTCCCGCCTCAGGCGACTCTCTGTGTGGAGTTTGCACATTCTCCCCGTGACTGTGTGGGTTTCCTCTGGGTGCTCCGGTTTCCTCCCACAATCCAAAAATGTGCGGGTTAGGTGGATTGGCCACGCTAAATTGCCCATAGTGTTAGGTGAAGGTGTAAACATAGGGGTATGGGTCTGGGTGGGTTGTGCTTCAGCGGGTCAGTGTGTACTTGTTGGGCCGAAGGGCCTGTTTCCACACTGTAAGTAATCTAATCTAAATGGGCCAAATGGCCTGCTTCCACACGGTAGGGGTTCTACAATCTCCCTGCAGAGCACGTAAAACAACATTTTTCACTGTATCTTGGTACATGTGACCACAATAAATCAATCAGCAAAATAGAAAAAAGTTAAAACTAAAAGAAGTTCTGAATGTATCTCAAGAAATTATATGAATCAATAACACCAGTAAAGGGATAAGATCTAACAGCCATTCGGAACAAATGGTTACAGGATAACCAAAGTTTGGAAATAAACTTGCCTGGAAACTTAACTTTCAGTTAAAAAAGAAAAGGAGGAGTGCTATAGTTAACTGTAGGATAACAGATAACACTTATTCATTCCTGTGGGGCTCTGCCCAAAGGCAGATCCTTCATTCATTGCCTGTTGATCTCATGAAATTTTTTGCCAATGTTGATTTGTTATTGTCTTCCAATCCAGGGGCAGGACAAGAAGGCAGTTCCAAGTTTTTCCTGTTTGCTCTGCCCAAAGACAGATCCTTGGTCTGATGATTTCATGGCAGTTTTGTCAGTTGTGGTTTGTTATTGTCTAGGGCAGGACAACAAGGGTGTCCCAAGTCTACCTCAGTCAGAAAGAGAATCAAAGTCATGCTGTGCCCATAAATATGAATCACATGCTAGCCATCTCACCACAGAGCAATCCACCCATCAAAGGATAAAATATGAAGATAGTATAAAGAAAGAATCTTAGCTGTGAAAATCAAAATCTAGAATCAGTTGAGTAAAGGTAAGGAAAAACAAGGAATAAAAAACAATAGAGGTAGTAATTTATTGCCCCCTTTACTGTAATTGATTTAGGTAAAGAATGAATCAGGAAATTTGATAACGATAATATAATTATCACTTATAACATATCCTGTATTTTCTTTTAAAATTTCTCTAAGTGCTCAGCACCTTTTAGCACGGCCATATCCATGCAATATTGAACACAGCAAACTTTTGTACACTTTGTACAGGAGCTTTCAGTTTTAAGCTGCATAAAGGGAGCTTTGGTCACCAAGGACTTTAATATTCACGTAGAATGAGCAAACCAAGTTCTGCAGTGTGGATGAGATATTCATGGAACGCATTCAAGGGGAGTTTTCCAGATCAGTACATTGAATAACCAACTAGTGTACAGGTTATTTTGGATCCATTATTTTACAATGAGAGTGTTAGTTTAACAGATTTAGTTAACAAAATTAAACTAACCCTACTTGGAAACATCTCAAGGAAAAAGTGATCATGACAAAACTTTATAATTTACAAGAAGAGTTATCTAAAATCATGTAATTGGGTAATAAAAGTGCAAGTAGATGTAGGAAGGGAACTCCCACAATATTTGCCAGATTTTGGCTATTCAATAATGAGAATGTTATATTTGCACAGAACATAGAAACAGAAGTAGGCTACTCAACCCCTCAAGTCTACAAAACTATGCCTTTTCTAGGAAGTGGAAATGCCATTTATTTTTTGAATACTTTGTTTGAATCACAGTTTGGACTTGGACCTCTGTGATACTATTCAGGCTCATTTACCAAGTTGTAGTTGTTAGTACCTCTGCTCTCACTGATAAACAATACTAATTTCCCTACCTCCCCGACTCTTCCTTCCTTAGGCATTGTCTTTTTCTAGTGCTGACTTCTTCTCATTTTTACCAACTAATTTTTAATCTGTGCTTGCTCTTTCCCAGAATGGTGTGAAATGTACTTCACTGAGCCCTTTATTATCCTACAATGAGTCAGAATTGAGAGCATTTTTATAAAGCCACGAAGCTCAGCATTTTTAAAATTGAATTCATAGAACATAGAAAAATACAGCGCAGTACAGGCCCTTTGGCCCTCGATGTTGCGCCCATCCAAGCCCACCTAACCTACACTAGCCCACTATCCTCCATATGCCTATCCAATGCCCGTTTAAATGCCCATAAAGAGGGAGAGTCCACCACTGCTACTGGCATGAACTCACGACTCGCTGAGTAAAGAATCTACCCCTAACATCTGTCCTATACCTACCACCCCTTAATTTAAAGCTATGCCCCCTCGTAATAGCTGACTCCATATGTGGAAAGATAGCTGACTCCATACATCTTCAATTCAAATGGAGTAAGGAATAATGAAATAAATTCTGATTGCACATAAGTTATACAGCTAACACATTTAAGTTCAATTGAACTTTTTAATGCGAAATCTTTCACCCTCTTGTGGGTTGAACTTCAAGTTTGTCTCAACTTGCTTTTCCAAGATCCTATTCTGAATAGGTTATCAGTTTGATTCATCTGACAGCATACTTATCTCAGGGTCAAAATATTGTCGATTCAAGCTTGAGAGAAAGACTTGAGCATATTTTCCACACTGACACTTCAGTGAAAGACTGAGAGGATGTTGCACAGGTATATTATTTTTGGTGCATTATTAAATCAAGGTATTATCTGTTCATTCAAGTAGATCTAGCAGATCCCATGGTGCTTTTCAAAGAGAGCAATGTTCTCCCTCAACCCAACTTCACCATGACAGATAAACTGGCATTTAACCTCATTTGCTTTTTTGAGCAACCTTTCAATGTATGAATTGGCTGCTATATTTTCAATGAGAACAGAAGTGGCTACTGATCCAATTCATTATTGCCTGTGAAATACTTTGGTTGTCATGAAGTCATTCAAGGCACTAAGCAAATTCAAGTTCTTTCCATTTATTGCTGATTTTATTTTGAAACATGTCTGTTGTTATGATATGAGCTGATAATAATACCAGACAAGTCAAGTCCCAGAGTGATTTTTGGCTTGATAAATCATGTGTTATTTTCTCTTTTTGTTTACTGAATAATTTTATATCAGGCTGTTAGTCTAAGATCAGAATGAAAGATTTAACCTTTATCTCAACACTAAAGCTTCTAATTTGGCTGATGCAGCTATGATTGGTTTCCTTTTTGGCAAAGTTCTGTGCATTCACTCAATGTTTTGTTCAATTATTACTTCTTCCCTGAAACCTTTAATCAAGTTTCTAACTCAACTCAGTTCAGCTCACTTCACATGACAAAGAAGCAGCACTCTAAAAGCTTATGATTTCAAATAAACCTATTGGACTATAATCTGGTTTCATGTGACTTCTGACTTTGTCCACTCCAGTCCGACACTGGCATTTCCACAAAAGTACTGAACTTGGCTTCTTTAATGCTCTTGTCTTCAAAACTTTCTAGAGGGTGTCTTTCTATCTGACATTTCCACAATCTTCTGCTTCTGGAGTTTTCTTCTAAGATACTCAGAATTTCTCCCTTTCTGCCTTCTGAATTTGGAGACTAGGCAAAAGTGAGGGCTGCAGATGCTGGAGATTAGAGTCAGGGTTAGAATGGTGCTGGAAAAGCACGGCAGGTCAGGCATCATCAGAGGAGCAGGAAAATCGGGCAGGACCCCTTCATCAGGAATTCCTAAACTAGCAGCACTTTTGAGTAATATATCTAACACTATGGGTGTGTCTGCTGGACGTAAAACTCAAGTCTACAAATATCTTAGCAATTATCTGCAGAGACAAGAGGCTTGAAAGTTGCTTAACTAAAATCACATGATTTCATGGAAATGCTGTTGTTAGCTCACCATTTCAACATTATTTTGATTTTTTTTAGGAAACAAAACAGACTTTCACGGAACAGAAAGCCAAATCTCTGTTGACTCCCCTTTAGAATCTAAGTTTACAACTAATAACATATTCTGAGCCTCATCAGATTTCTTAAAATATTTTAGGAGGATGGTGGGCAGTCCGGAATTTTGGAGAAATTACAGGCACTGTGGCAATAGAGATGGGAACAGGCACCTACATCTGTGCTCTCGATAATGGTCTATTTACTCTCGGAGCACCGCATAAAGGTCTGTATTCTCAATTTGAAGTGCCTTACTCTGAGTTAATCTTTTCCCGCAAATCTAATTGACGTTTTATGATTTTAGAAACTGGAAATTCAATATTTGTGATTTACAGAATTAGTTTAAAAATAACATATCCTTGTGTTCATTTGCTGAAACTCTCATTGATCTGATTACTTTTCTTATTTGTAAAGCATTCTGATAGTACCTACAGTTGTAGTTATTATTCCATTAAAGAACAAAACTGCCACGAAGAATGAGCAAAAGTAATTGTAGCTCGATAGGGTTGTATAATTCTATCTATATTTGTACTTGCGATTGACATTTTAAAAGATATTCAGGAGTACATTTTCAATTTGCAATGCTGAATATAAAACTAATGTTGCACAGATCATTAGATTTTCATCTTTTCCGCACAGCCAATCCACAGTGTTGGATTTATACCGAAGCAATAGATTTAAAATGTACTTTTTGACTGCTCCATTTTTCTGCAGTATATACCAAATGTGGTCAACAAATTAGCAAATAATAACTCAATCTTGCCTTGGTGCTGCTTTGAACTTAGTTGTCTGAATTTGCATAGTAGATTGAAGATTTTCCTCTGCCTCCAGAATCGCACAGTTTTTAATTGGTGCAGTGGAATGAGGAACAGAAATGCAATTGTCCATAGCCTGATCCATTGTTCATACTCTGATATCTTATATACATGAGATTGTGTCCAAAAGAAGAAGAAGTAATAAAGAGGATTGATGAGGGCAGAGCAGTAGATGTGATCCATATGGATTTCAGTAAGGCGTTCGACAAGATTCCCCATGGGAGACTGATTAGCAAAGTTAGATCCCATGGAATACAGGGAGAACTAACCATTTGGATACAGAACTGGCTCAAAGGTAGAAGTCAGAGGCTGGTGGTGGAGAGTGTTTTTCAGACTGGAGACCTGTGACCAGGGGAGTGCCACAAGGATCTGTGCTGGGTCCTCTACGTTTTGTCATTATTTGGATGCGAGCATAAGAAGTACAGTTAGTAGGTTTGCAGATGACACCAAAATTGGAGGTGTAGTGGACAGCAAAGAGCGTTACCTCAGATTATAACAGGATCTTGCCCAGATGGTGCAGTGGGCTGAGAAGTGGCAGATGGAGTTTAATTCAGATAAATGCGAGGTGCTGCGTTTTGGGAAAGCAAATCTTAGCAGGACTTCTACACTTAATGGTAAGGTCCTAGGGAGTGTTGCTGAACAAACAGACCTTGGAGTGCAGGTTCATAGCTCCCTTGAAAGTAGAATCACAGGTAGATAGGATAATGAAGGTGGCATTTGGTATGCTTTCTTTTATTGGTCAGAGTATTGAGTACAGGAGTTGGGAGGTCATGTTGCGGCTGTACAGGACATTGGTTAGGCCACTGTTGGAATATTGTGTGCAATTCTGGTCTCCTTCATATCGGAAACATGTTGTAAAACTTGAAAGGGTTCAGAAAAGATTTACAAAGGTGTTGCCAGGGTTGGAGGAGTTGAACTATAGGGAGAGGATGAACAGGCTGGGGTTGCTTTCCCTGGAGCATCGGAGGCTGAGGGGTGACCTTATAGAGGTTTACAAAATTATGAAGGGCATGGATAGGGTAAATAGACAAAGTCTTTTCCCTGTGGTCAAGGAGTCCAGAACTAGAGGGCATAGGTTTAGGGTGAGAGGGGAAAGATATAAAAGAGACCTAAGGGGCAACGTTTTCACACAGAGGGTGGTACATGTATGGAATGAGCTGCCAGAGGAAGTGGTGGAGCCTGGTTAAATTGCAACATTTAAGAGGCATTTGGATGGGTATATGAATAGAAAGGGTTTGGAGGGATATGGGCCGGATGCTGGCAGATGGGACTAGATTAGATTGGGATATCTGGTCAGCACAGACGGGTTTGACCGAAGGGTCTGTTTCCATGATGTGCATCTCTATGACTCTATCTATGACTCTAATCTTTAGATAATTGAGTGTCTTGAAAAAAATTCTCAACTGGTTTACAGGATTATATTGATCAATGCATTTAAACTGTACTTATTCAGTGTGTAGTGTGTATTAGCTTGGCTTAATGGAGCACTCCCTCTCAGAAAGTTTTATGTTCAAGCCACACTCCAGGGTCTGAATGCTTAATTTAGACACAATTCAACAGCATAGTGCAGTGTACTGTACTACAAAAGTAAAAGTCTGATGTTGAGTGGTTTGGGGTGTTTTAAGGATGTGAAAGATTCCACCTGAAATCTGGATATTCATATTTTTTATAATGAGTAAACTCTTACCTCTGAGCCAGGAGATCCAGGTTCAATCCCTATCTATCCCAGATGTATGTCATGACATGTGTGAATATTAAGTAATTAAAATAAACAAACAAATTTAGCTATGTCACTAACTATACCAATATTTGCTACATGATAAAAATGAACAATTGTCTTTCTCATTATAACATACAATCTACTTTCATATTTTTGCACTTCCACAGAGGATAATGAAAGCCCTCATCCCCCAGAGCAGTTAACAGCGATCAAATTATCTGAAACCAGGTGAGCAATACCAGTTGCATTTTTTTCTGTTTGAAGACAGGAAATCTATTCACCTCATTTAATCATTGATGGAACAAATGTGGGCAGCTAACCAAGAAATGATTAGGAATGAAAACTAATTCATTAAACAAACTCAACTAGTTGTATTAGTTCAATCAATCCCTTGCTGAAATATATATACAAAACTACTCTGTGCTAGTAGGTGCATTGAAGTCTGATTGTCATCAAATAAGTTCCTCTTGGTATTTTACAAGCAAAATGATGCTAGCCTAGCAGAAATCGCATTTGAAAAATATAAGGCAAAGGAAATTAATCCAAAATGTGGTGTCAAGAACTTTTGGATTTCAGCTCAATAGTGCCTCTATTTTGCAATCCTGAAGTATGTTCTTATTTAATTTATCGATGAAGGAAGTAGTAATTTATAATGTATTTTTACTAATGTTGTTTGAATTACAAAATGTAAATTGGTCTTTGTTCAGTGTTTTCATGTCCTTCTTAATGCATTACTTTCCTATTGATTTGAGTATAAATACAAGCGTACCTTCGTGTTTGTTCTTGCACAGATATGTCCAGAGACCCTGGGAAAATGTAGCAGCAATATTAAAATCATATCCAAACTGAAAGTAATACAACTGACTCCATCTGCTCTCCTTTGCTTTATCTTCTGCAGCCTAGAGTTTTTTTTGTGGACTTTTGTTTGATATTAGGGTCGAAGTGAATCTGATGGATTAGGTCTTGGATGCTGATACCATTTCAGAAATTCATAAATCATGACTACTGGTATTAAAAAGATTGTGTGGACCTAGATAGGATGGGAGTACTTCTCTATCCTGGTCCACAAATGTGAAAAGTATACATAATTATAAGGCACTGTAAAAGTACAACTTGTGCTCATACTCACAAACTAAAATTTATTACATTCACAGCAATGTGGCTTTATGTGTGTGTATATATTTAGATATGTACAGTAAAAAGAGTAGATATTTGTGATGTATTTATATTTGAATGAACTATTATGGAAATCTAGGTAATTATAGGTAAGTTGCATCAGTTTATTAAAAAAAAATTTGAGTATCCTCATTGTGCAATTCTCAGAGTATTAAATACAGATGGCCACATGAAGATGGGAAGGTTCAGTATTAGTGAAAATTATTTTGATCCATATGCTTGGTTCGGAAGTGCAGAGCAAGAATGGACTGCACTCCCTACATCGCCCACTTGTTTTCATTTATCAAATTCAGTACTGTTTCACCTTATAATTACTGAGGTCATCAATCTAGATTACCCATTGGCCAGTCTGTTCTATACATTTCCCATCCTCTCTCAACTTTGAACTGTTGACTGATCATCACTTCAGGGTTTCATCCCTTGCTTTAACAACCACCCCCTCCCCCCACGACAAAAAGTAATTCTCTGTGCTATGGTAAATATTTCTCATATTTGATCGATGTCCTGAGGAATTTCTGTCATGCCTTTTTTAAGCTCTTTCACATAGACTGCACTTTATTATGACCATTTCCAATTCCATGATACTCTTTCATGAAGCAGGACAGCAAGAGCCATGTGCAATACTCCAGTAGGGAAGGAACTTATCAACTCTTTATCACTGATTTGCATTCTATTATTCCATGTATTTGCCTCATTTACAACTGTTGCATGCTATGTATCAACAAATTGGATTTCTATAATGCCGATATTCCAGTGTACCTTACATATGTGTCTGACAAAAATGTGATCGGAACAATCTGATAAGTCCCATGGTTATCAACAATCGATCCCTTTGTATTACTTTATAAATGCAAAGAACATGAAACATTACAGCACAGTACAGGCCTTTTGGCCCTCTATGTTGTGCTGACCTTTTATCCCACTGTAAGATCAAACTAACCCACGTACCCTTCATTGCAGTATCTTGCATATGCATATCCAAGAGTCCCTTAACTGTCCTTAATGTATCTGACTGTATTACCATTGCTGGCAGTGCATTCCACGCATCTACCACCGACCTCTGAAATCTCCCTTAAACCTTTCCTCCAACCACCTTAAAATTGTGCTGCCTCATGATAACCATTTCTGCCTTGGAAAAAAGTCTCTGGCTATCCACTCCATCTAGGCCTTTATTAGATTAGATTAGATTACTTACAGTGTGGAAACAGGCCCTTCGGCCCAACAAGTCCACACCGACCCGCCGAAGCGTATACCACCCAGACCCATACTCCTACATTTACCCCTTCACCTAACACTACGGACAATTTAGCATGGTCAATTCACCTAACCTGCACATTTTTGGATTGTGGGAGGAAACCGGAGCACCCGGAGGAAACCCACGCAGACACGGGGAGAATGTGCAAACTCCACACAGAGAGTCGCCTGAGGCAGGAATTGAACCCGGGTCTCTGGCGCTGTGAGGCAGCAGCACTAACCACCGTACCGCCGTGCCGTGTCCTTTCATCATGGCTTCCTTTGCCTTTCTTCATAAGACTCCCTCCAGTTCAGGCAGCATTCTGGTAAATCTCCTCTGCACCCTCTCTAAAGCTCCCGCATCCTTCCTATAATAAGGTGACCAGAACAGAACACGATACTCCAAGTGTGGTCTGACCAGAACTCTGTAGAGCTGCAGCATAATCTCGCAGCTTGTAAACTCAATCTCCCAGCCGATGAAAGCCAACATCTTCTTAACAACCCTGTCAACTTGGGTGGCAAATTTGAGGTATCTATGGACATGGACCCCAAGATTCCTCTGTTCTTCCACATTGTCAAGAATCCTGCCTTTAATCCTGTAGACTGCATTCAAATTCAACCTTCCAAAATGAATCACTTTGCACTTCCAAGTTGAACTCCATCTGCCACTTCTCAGCCCAGTTCTGCATCCTGTCAATGTCCACTGCAACCTACAACAGCCCTCCACACTATCCACCACTCCATCAATCTTTGTCTCGTCGGAAAACTTACTCACCCACTCTTCCACTTCCTCATCCAAGTTATTTATAAAAGTCACTAAGAGCAGACATCCTAGAACCAATCCCTGTGGAACACAACTGGTCACTGAGCTCCAGGCTGAATACATTCCATCTATTATCACTGTCTGTTTTCTATGGGCTAGTCAGTTCTGTATCCAGATGGCCAGGTTTCTCTATATCCCATGCCTCCTTACTTTCTGAGTGAGCCTACCATGTGGAACCTTATCAAATACCTTGCTAAAATCCAGGTACACCATATCCACTGCTCTACCTTCATCAATGTTTTTATTCACATCCTCAAAGAACTCAATAAGATTTGTGAAGCAGGACCTGCCCCTCACAAAGCCATGATGACTATTGCTAACCAAACTGTGGTTTTCCAAGTAATCATAAATCCTGTCTCTCAGAATCCTCTCCATTAATTTGCCCACTGCAGACGTAAGACTGATTGGTGTGTAGTTCTCAGGGTTATTTCTACTCCCTTTTCTGAACCAAGGGAACAACATCTGCCACCCTCCAATCGTCTGGCACTACTCCAGTGGACAATGAGGATGCAAAGATCATCACCAAAGGCGCAGCAATCTCTTCCTTCGCTTCCTGTAATAACCTTGCGTATATCCCGTCTGGCCCAGGCAATTTATCTATCCTTATGTTTTTCAAAATTTTCAGCACATCCTCCTCCTTAACATCAGTCTGTTTCACGCTGCCTCACAAACGTCAAGGACCTTCTCAGTAGTGAATACTGAAGCAAAGTATTCATTAATGACCTCCCCTACCTCTTCCAACTCCAGGGACAAGTTCCCTCCACTATCCCTGATTGGCCCTACCCTCACCCTGGCCATCCTCTTGTTCCTCACATAAGTGTAGAGCACCTTAGGATTTTCCTTTAAGGCTGCTTAAAGGAAACCTGCTAAGGCTTTTTCATGCTCCTTCTAGCTCTCCTGAATCCATTCTTCAGTTCCTTCCTGGTTAACGTGTAACTCTCGACAGTCCTGTCCGATTCTTGCTTCCTCAACCTTAAGTAAGCTTCCTTCTTCCTCTTGACTAGATGTTCCACATCTTTTGTCACCCATGGTTCTTTCACCCTACCATCCCTTCCATGCCTCCGTGGGACAAACCTGTCCAGCACTATCAACAAGTGCTCCCTGAACAACCTCCACATTTCTGTTGTGCATTTTCCTGAGAATATCTGTTCCCAATTTAGGCACCTCAGTTCCTGCCTAATCGCATTGTAATTCCCCCTCCTCCAATTAAGTACTTTGCCATACCATCTGCTCCTATCCCACTCCATGAGTACTGTAAAGGTCAGGGAGTTATGATCACTATGAAATGCATTCCCACCAAGAGATCGGACACCTGGCAAGGTTCATTGCCAAGCACCAAATCTAATATGGCCTCCCCTCTAGTCTGCATATTGAGTGAGGAACCCTTCCTGGACACACCTGACAAAAACTGCTCCATCCAAACTATTTGAATTATGGAGATTCCAATCAATATTAGGGAAGTTAAAGTCACCCATGACAACAACCCTGTGATTTCTGCACCTTTCCAAAATCTGCCTCCCAATCTGCACCTCAGTGATCTGTTACTATTAAGGGTTCTGTAGAAAACTCCCAATAAAGTGACTGCTCCTTTCCTGTTTCTGACTTCCACCCATACTGACTGTACAGACAAACTCTCTTCAATTACCTCCCTTTCTGCAGCTATGAAACTATCCCTGATTAGCAATGCCACTCCTCCATCTTTTTTACCACCCCTTCTATTCCTTTTGAAACATCTAAACCCTGGAACATCCAACAATGATTCCTGCCTCTGTGATATCCAAGTCTCCATAATGGCCACAACATCATAGTTCCAAGTACTGATCCATTCTCTAAGTTTGTTACCCTTATTCCTGATAATCTTGTGTTGAAATAGACATACTTCAACCCATCATGCTAACTGCACCTTTGGACTGTCAACTATCTATTCCTCCTCTCAGACTCTCTGCACACTTTATCTGGCTATTCACTACCTAATCCATCATCTGATCTGTAGCTCTGGTTCCCACTCCCCTGCCAATCCAGTTTAAATCCACCCAAAGAGTTCTAAGAAACCTCTCACCCAGGATATTGGTGCCCCTCCAGTTCAGGAGTATCATAGATTGTTCTGTGGTGTGCATAGATACTGTTTTGCATAGATACTGTTTTGAATCAAAATTTCTAACAAATTGGAGACTGTCTGATTTATAATTTCTGTTAGGAAACATAAGAACATAAATATATTATGCAGCCCAGGAATAAAAGCATTGTTACTATGATCTACTATATTGCATTGAAAGCAATGCAGAGGAACCTTGATTATCCAAAGGACACGGATGGCGAGTATTTAGTTTGGTTAATCAAATGCCGATAATCAATGCCGGATAACGTAGTTAGTCACACATCACGACTTTGCAATCTTCTTCGGATCGTCCAAAATTCAGTTAATCAAATGCCAGATAATTGAGGTTCCTCTGTATCAAAAAAAACAGCTTGGCAGTTGGTAATCAGACAATTATATACTTATAGTTTGGCAGGATGCCACTGATTAACACACGTTTATATAAAACATTTTACATAACTGTATGAATTAAAATAATGTCTAAAATATGCAATAATGCAGGATATATTTTCATTATCCTTTGTTATTTCCTATAGAATAGCGCTGAAGTCTGGCTATGGCAAATATATGGGCATAAATTCTGATGGTGTTGTTACTGGACGTTCAGATGCAATCGGATCAAGAGAACAGTGGGAGCCAATTTTTCAAGATGTAAGTTGCTTTTGGAAACTGTCGAGCAATCTGGGAATAGTCTCGCTGAGTACCAGTAATATGGATTTCTCCTGATGTAGCTCCTTGTCCAGTTTGAATTAGGACTCAGAGGGCAAGAGACCAGCTACACACTGTCCTCACCGTTCTCCAAAAAGCCTCGTCTTATTTTGGTGTCACAGCCCATCATTCAGGAAACATGAGCCAATGGGGTTATTCATAAAGTATTATCAATGCATAGTGTATTCCATCATCCTGAAGGACACATTGTAAGTCTTAACACGTTTATCTGGTGATTTGTGTGTGTGTATACATGTGCATATGTGTATACATGGCTGTGTCTGTGTATGCAAGCTGCATTATAGTTGGGAACTACCGCTGCTAATGTTAACTTTGCGAAGATGAATAGGTAACATAACAGTGCTATCAAGCAGCACCCGCTCAACAATAACCTGATCAGTGACACCCAGTTTGGGTTCTACCAGGGCCACTCAGCTCCTGACCTCATTACCTCATTGCTTCAAACACGGACAAAAGAGCTGAATTCCATGCCGCACATGAGAGTAATAATAGCCCTTGATATCAAGGCTACAATCAACTGAGTGTGGCATCAAGGAGCCCTAGCAAAACGCGAATCAGTGGGTATCAGGGGGCAAACTCTCCGCTGGTTGGAGTCATACTGGACATGTAGGAAGATGGTGGTGATTGTTGGAGGTCAGTCATCTCAGCTCCAGGACATCTCTGCAGGAGTTCCTCAGGGTAGTGTCCTAGGCCCAACCATCTGCAGCTGTTCATCAGTGACTTTCGATCACAAGGTCACAATTGGCGATGTTCGACAACACTCCTCAGGCACTGAAGCAGTCCGTGTTCGAATGCAACAAGATCTGGACAATAGCCACCTTGGGCTGACAAGTGTAATATTCACTCCACACAAATGGCCAGCAATAACCAAAGAACCATACAGCACGGAAGCAGACCCTTAAGTCCAACCAGTCCATGCCAACCACAATCCTAAACTGAACTAGTCCCACCTGATTGCTCCTGGCTCTATCTCCAATAGGAGACAATCTAACCACCCACTCCTTGATATTCAATGGTGTTACCATGACTGAATCCCCTACTATCAACATCCTGGCAGTTACCGTTGGCCAGAAGCTCAACTGTACTCGCCACATAAACACAGTGGTGACAAAAGCAGATCAAAGGCTGGGAATCCTACAGTGAGTAACTCACCACCTGCCTCCCCAAAGCCTGTCCACCATCGACAAGAATATTGCCAGAGTTGGAGCATTTGAGCTAAAGGAAGGCTGAATAGGCTGGGGTTATTTTCGCTGGAGCGTTGGAGGCTGAGGGATGACGTTATAGAGATTTAGAAAATCATGAGCGGCATGGATAAGGTGAATAGCCAAGATGTTTTCCTCTGGGAATGGGAGCCCGAACTGCTGTGCTCTTCCAGCACCACTAATCCAGAATCTGGTTTCCAGCATCTGCAGTCATTGTTTTTACCTCGTTGATTTTAACCCTACTGCGAATCCTCTTGCAAGGATGCCTGCCTTGAAGAAGTTTTCCTCCTCTCTCTACAAGAATCTCAGGGAATCCCTCTCCCACTGCAACTCCCAGGTCATTTCCTCTGCGCTGACTCTATGCTGCTCTCTCCCCACCCCCACCCTCCTCTAGCTTATCTCTCCACGCTTCAGGCTCACTGCCTTTATTCATGATGAAGGGCTTTTGCCCGAAACGTCGATTTTGAAGCTATTTGGATGCTGCCTGAACTGCTGTGCTCTTCCAGCACCACTAATCCAGAATCTGGTTTCCAGCATCTGCAGTCATTGTTTTTACCTCACCCAAAACTAAAGGCATAGGTTTAATGTGAGACGGGAAAGATTTAAAAGGGACCTGAAGGGCAACTTTTTCACACAGAGGGTGATGCATGTATGAAATGAGCTGCCAGAGGACGTGATGGAGGCTGATATAATACAACATTTAAAAGGCATCTGGATGAATATATGAATAGGAAGGGTTTAGAGGGATATGGACCAGGTGCTGGCAAATATGACTATATTAACTTGGGATATCTAGTCGGCCTGAACAAGTTGGACCGAAGGGTCTGTTTCCGTGCTGTACGTGCCTATGATGCATGATATTTTGTCAGTATTCTTCCACAGTCAAATATTCTGCTTCCTCATTCCCTTCTTCCAAATAGAAAGAAGCTTCCAAATATAAATTTAAAAAAACTGAACTCACGAAGGGAAGTGAGGATGGCTGCCCTTGACATCACGGCAGCATTTGGCTGAAAGTGATGTCACAAAGCACTAGCAAAACTGACGTCAATGGGAATTTGGTGGAAAACTCTCCGCTAGTTGGAGAGGCGATGGCTTAGTGGTAATATTGTGAGACTATTAATCCAGAGACCCAGGTAATGTTCTGGGGAACCGGGATGAATTCCGTCATGGCAGACGGTGGAATTTGAATTCAATTTTTAAAATTTGGAGTTAAGAGTATAATGATGACAATGAAACTTGTAAATTATCAGAAATACTCATCCAGTTCACTAATGTCCTCTGGGGAATGAAACTGCCGTTCTTACTCCTGTGGCCCTTGTGATTGAGTCTTAGCTGCCCTCTGGGCAATCAGGAAAGCAAATACAAAACACCAGTTGGGCCTCAGCTGGTACTTTGTTTTAGGAAAACGTTTACTGGAGTGGTAAGCAGGGAAGAGAGATGTCAATTATGTGGAAGACTGGAGAAACTGTCATTGTTCTCTTTCGAGCAGAGAATTTTGATAAAAGTGGTATAAATCATGCACTGTTTGGTTTAAGTAATTATGGAGAAATTGTTTCCATATAGCTTATCTGACATTCTACACTATATGAACAGAAACTTTCTCCAACCTTGAATTTTGGCAAACTTGATTCCCTAGCCAACAACTGTATCCCTTGAGGCTGAACCACATTTTTGGTATTTGACACCAAGTGAGCTTCAGCTACGTGTCCGTGCTATCACAAAATCTTCTCATTTCCAGCTCCATAATGTCATCAGAGTTTGTTCTGTCTGATCTGTTGCTGAAACCCCATTCCTGTCTGTGTTACTTTGGACTATCTCAATTCATTCTTAGCCACTCTGCTATCGTCCATCTATGTAAGCTGATTCAAATGTCTGCTGCCTCTGTATTAACTGGCAATAAATCTTGTTCACCTAGCACTGCTGTACTTTTCAATCTCTACTGGTTCCCAATTAAGCAATGCCTCAATTTTTAAATTTATTATCTTTGTTTTCAATTCTTTCCAGGCCTCACTATTCTCCATCTATGAAACCCCTAGAATATCTGCAGTCCTTCAATTTAGGCCTCTTGCATATCTTTGATTTTAATCATTCCCACCACTTAAACTGCCGAACCCCTTAGTTCTGGAGTTCATTCCCTGTTTTTCTTCCTTTCAATCCCTTCGAAACCAGAACGTTTTTAACAACCTATAAGCTGTCGTAATATTTTCTTACATACTTCAGTGTCAAAAATAACACTCCATGAAGTACCTTGAAACATTTTATTATGTTAGAGGTACCATATAAATGTAAGTTGTTATTGTGGCTAAGGGGCCAGTAGCTGGGGGAATGAATTTCAGGTGATTGACGTGAGCTGGTAACTTTTCTTACATGGTAAATTGCTCTGATCTATAATGCACTGCCTGAAGCAGATTTAGTAGTCAGTTTCACCAGTGTAATGGCTAAATGTTTGAAGGGAAAGAAAGAAAGACCCATGAAGAAAAAGTAGGCGAGTTGAATTAACTAATAGTTCCACAAAGAGTTGGCTATGTATGATGGACTCAATTACCTCCTTTCCAATATCATATTTGATTCTATAAATAAAAGATGATTCAAACAGAATACACATCAAAGGAATTTGAGATCAGGTTCTAAATCACTGTTGTCAGACCACAGTGTTGGGTCCAGCTCTAGTTAACAAAACACAAGGGAAACAAACTTAGATTAAAAGCCGTGCCAAAATGCTGATCGGTTTTTTTAGAGGTTTAGGTTACAAGAAAAGTCTGGAGAGGATTTTACTTTTCAGCCTTAGAAAACTTATGAGATGTCATGTTATGGAGATGTATGAAGTACTACACAAGTGGAAACACTGAATTAGGACAATTACTTGAAATTGATCTGAGAAATGGCAAGGAATCACTGGTCCAATGAACTAAAAACCAAATCTAGGACTGACACCATGTTTTTTTGCAAAGAGTAATTAATTAACATATTGATTGAGCCCCTGTATGGGGAACTGCAGTAGGGGACCTTGTTGATGAATAATCTAAAATGTACCAAGTGGCACTTCTCAACAAAATATTATATTCTCTTATGAATGACCAGGTAATTTGGAATTTTTAGTAACATGAAGTAACATATCTCGCAACACTGGAAAAATTGCACACTCATGTTCAGGTCATGCCATGGATGTTTTGATTGTGCTGGAATCACTGAAACAGGTAAACAGGTTTCAGTTTACCATCTCAAAAGGAGGGTGTCACCAATAATATAGTGCACTGTCATTGTTACACTGAGCCTTCAGTGCATCAGAAGGAATTCTGTTGTGTGTGAACAGTACTGAGACATCAATCACATATTCAATAGTGTTACATAGGATAATGCTTCTGTCTGCTTCTCATCTAAAATATTGCATCAGATACCCCAGCTGAAAAGTGTATGTAATGTGTTACAATTCAAAAGAAATCAGGATATTTTCTGATTGCCTTAAGTTACCCACTTATTAATTTAATATCAGTGCTCAAAAATAAACCAGTGTCCAAACAATCAAATATAGTCAACGGTTTGAAATAAATTACTGAAAATTCTTTAGTTAAAGCATGAACGTATACAACTTAAATGATTCTGGAAAATAATCATTTTACTTAAAGGCACTCATTCCATGTTCTAATGCTTATTTCCTGTACACAGGCCTGTTATCTTCTCTGTTCCTAGAATGTGTACTCTGCTTAATTCCTCAAACATGTTTTGTATTTAATGATATTCAGCCAGGCAGTAGACTGAAGTTCCAGAAGTCTGCCTGTGACATGCTGTGTATTCCACAATGATAGACTACATCTTCCAAGATGCAGGTCTTATTGGTTTTAATACTAAACAGGCAGAGTAGAATTTACAAACAATAATTTATAACATGTTGTTGTGTTACAGACATTTCATTCATAAAATTATGGTGCTTTAATGATGCATGACATGGTGATTAGACAAAAAGAAATTCCTGATTCAAAATAGGATCTAAAAACAAAATTCTTAGTGAATAGTGCCTTCCATTCCCACATTGACTGTTCCTGCTTTCTAGTGATGCACTACTTTAACTTTAAAAATGTGTTCTCCCTTTTGTATCATTCCGTGGTATGGACTGCCTCCTCCTTTTACATCCACTCTGTGTTGCAATGTTAGATTGAAAATATTGTGAGAGTTTGCAGTCCATGGTGACATTTAGATAGAGTTGCTTGTGTGTGCACATATTTGGAAACTGACTAAGTTTGCCAAAATAACAAAAGTATGAAACATTGAATAAGGTCAGCAAAATATTCTGTCTATTTATTTACAACTATAACAACTTGCATAATTATAGCAGCTCTTACCTATCCAAATACTGTGGCCTAGGTTTATGACGTCAGTGTATAAACTACAAGATTTCTCTCCAAGATAGTGAGGTAACTTGTACTGCATGTACATGAATTTTATGTTTAGGGTAAGTTTAAGAGGAACAATAACAAATGTGAATAAATGTGGCAAAACAATTTCAAGAAGTTATTCAATAGATAACTTAGAGAAGAGAGTTTTATAGTATCTGTAAAATACAAACATTTTTATGATAATGATTTTTATGTATACTCACTAGCTTTTCTGTTCCCAGGGAAAGCTTGCATTGATGGCATCAAACAGCTGCTTTATCTCTTGTAATGACGAAGGTGACATTATTGCAAAGCACAAAACAGCAGGAGAAGAGGAAATGATAAAGGTATCCATGTAGCTTGCCTTGGTTAAAATTGCCTTAGTTCAACAATAACCTACTCATTGAAACTCAATTTGGCTTCTGCCAGGCCCACTCAACTGCAGGCCTCATTGCAGCCAAATATGCAGGGAAAAGTACTGAACTCAAGAAGGGAAGTGAGGATGACTGCCCTTGACATCATGGCAGCATTTGGCTGAAAGTAATGTCACAAAGCACTAGCAAAAGTGGCGTCAATGGGAATTAGGAGGAAAACTCTCCACTAGTTGGAGAGGCGATGGCCTAGTGGTAATATTGTGAGACTGTTAATCCAGAGACCCCAGTAATGTTCTGGGGAACCGGGTTGAATCCCATTGTGGCAGGTGGATTTTTAAAATTGCTTTAATAAAAACATTTGGAATTAAGTGTATAATGATGACAATGACACTTGTCAATTTTCAGAAATACTTATCCAGTTCACTAATGTCCTGAAGGGAAGGAAACTGCCAACCTTACCCCTGTGCCCCTTGTGATTGAGTCTAAACTGTCCTCTGGGCAATTAGGAATGGGTAATAATACTGGCCTAGCCAATTCATGATAATGAATAAAAGTAGGTCATACCTAGTACAAAGGAATAAGCATGTTTAATGTCAATCATCTTGGCCATAGTACATTACTGCAGGAGTTCCTCAGGGTCGTGTCCTAGGCCTAAACATATTCAGCTGCTTTATCAATATCCTTCTGTCCGATGTCATGTCAGGAATAGGGGTGTCTGCTGATGATTGCTCAGTTTTCGCCATCATTTGCGATTCCTTAGATGCTGAAACAGTCCGTGCCTAAATGCAGCAAGATTTGGATAGTAGGCTTGGGCTAGCAAATTACGAGTAATATTTGTGCCATACAGATGCCAGGCAATGACCATCTCCGTCAAGAGAGAATCTAACTGTCAACTCCAGGACTTTCAATGACATAGCCATTACTGAATATTCCAGTATCAACCATCTGGGGGGTTACTATTGTTCAGAAACTGTTCTGGATTAGTAGGCTATCTGGCCCGTCGAGTCTGCTCTGCCATTCAATAAGATCATGGCTGATCTTTTAATGGACTCCGCTCTGCTAACCCATCTACTGTTCAAAATTCTATCTATCTTTGCCTTAGAAACATTCAACAAGGTAGCCTTATCTGCTTCACTGGTCCGGTAATTCCAACCCTTTGGGTGAAGTAGTTCCTCCTCAACTCTGTCCTAAATCTGCTCCCCCTTATTTTGATGCTATGCCCCCTAGTTCTAGTTTTACCAGCCAGTGGAAACAACCTCCCTGCTTCTGTCTTATCTATTCCCTTCATAATTTTATTCTTATTCTTCTAAATTCCAATGAATATAGTCCCAGGCTCTCTCTTCATAAGGTAACCCTGTCAATTCAAGGTGAGAGACAGGAAATTCTGCCGTGAGTAACTCACCTGTCTCCCGGATTTGCATTGAACCTGCTTTACATGATTACTTAGTTAAAGCCCTTTAATCTTGCCCACAATTAGTTCTAGAGTAATGTGAGCAGAGTGGTTTGACATCATCTAAATAAATAATGATGGATAATTTAAGACGTTCACTTCATGCACATGTACCTCACGGCCAAAACTTTGTTCTGGCTGCCTGAAAGACAGTAAAATGCATGTAATCAAGTCATACTTGAAAACTATAGTACAAGAGTAGGAAATTTAACCTATTGTCCATCAATGCCAACTAATCAAGTGTCCTACTGTTGCCTGTTAGCAGATATCTTTCACCTTGTAATATTTATGCTTATTACAGAAGCTTATGTCTATATCTGGCCTGCAAATATTGTTAACTTCAATAACTTTTCTGTCTTTGCAGATCATTTCATAGAGAACCTTTCTACATATAGTCAACAAAGTAGCTCTGCACCTAGTACATGAATTACTAAATGAACTCAAATAAAATCAGTTCAGTTGCAAAAGAAATGCCATTTTCTTTGTATTCAATTTTAAAATAAAATCATCTATCGGTCTAAATAACTCACTTCTCTCAGTCCTTTTAGTATCTTGATAACCTCTAAGCCAACACTGCCAACTAAGACAAGCCAGGTCACACATTTTCTCTCACTTGCTTCCCTAATATTGTCAGAACCAAGTTCGCTTTTACAGTTATTTCTACAGTCCTGTATCTAATATAACCATGAGAACTAATGATTTATTTTTGCATTATTATTTCCTCCACCCCTGTAGATTTTCTTTAATCCTATTTTTCCCGTGTTTTAATGTAACTTTAAATCTTTATTCATAGAACTCCATTCTTTGACTCTTGTTTTAGATGTACTATATGCATCTTCTATTTGAAGCCCCTGGGGATCTGACATCCTATGTGGTATCTTTCTGCCCAGCTAATTTACAGTAAATTCTCCTGTTCCCACTGAACTTTGCCTTTTAAAAATGTAACATCTTTACCTTTAACTTTTCATTATCCTTTTTCAATCATACGTAACTATGCCCAATTGTTCTTATATCTATCATTGGATATTGGTCTCACTTCCTTTTCTTGCACTAAATTAAACAGTGCTTCTTTGTTTGTTTAAATACATATCTAGGTACCAAACTTATTCTGAAAATTACTCAGCAGTTTCATCACTGGCATTTTGTTCAAATTTATCTTGGGATGGTTAAAGTCAACCATGGTTATTGGCCTTTTGTTTATCCCTATCACTTTGAACTGTCTGGAAACTAATTACATATCTTATTTGCACATGCTGGTCTGCGATACACACAGGATTTTACAACTATTTCTTAAGTTTGTGCAATCTTTGATTTTTCTAGTCCCTGAAACCATCTTATTTCCGATCCTTTATTGCCACACAATATGTTTTCCTGACTTTACTACATACAGTAATTTCCAATATAATACATAATGAAAACAGAAAATGCTGGAAGTAGCAGACTAGGCACAACATATGAAGAAAGAAAGAATAAACTTTTCAAGACAATTATTTTTCATCAGAACAAGAAAATTTAAAGCAATAAATCTTTTGTTACTGACGTACCCCTTGATTAGCCACTAATGTTCATGATTATTCATTTCTGTTAGGATGCTTTGCAGACTCACAAACATCCTGACTCTAATTTCCTTCTTAAGAATTCTGCCTTATTTTTCTTGATGTTTTAATTGAATATTTTTATTATCCTTTTTTCCTTCTAGATTTGCTACTCCTTTCTTTGGCAATTATTTTTCACCATTTATCATCTTATGATTCCATAAAGACCAATAATTTTTAAAAAGAATGTAAATTTCTAGAGACCAACACAGAAATTGCATGGCAAAATTTGGAGACTTTACTGTAACTATCAAATTAAAATCAGCATCTACTAAGCATTACATAGTAAGCACTTAATATAAACTGAAGAAGGTACATCTCTCTTAAATTTATTGATAATCAAAAAAATCTAGACTATATTTATACAACAATCACATACTCCATAAACATGTAAGTCTTGAGTTAAACCCAAAGCTCATCCCATCTCTTAACAGTATCCTTTTTTTCTGTTTCAACATTCCAGTCCCCTTCATTCAAAAGGAGAAATTGGCGATCATTTTCTTTAGGAAGTGTTTAATGGCGTTCATACGAATTTGTGTACAGTCAAATAGACTTCTGTTGCAGGTGGCCTCTAGTGACTCCATGGCTCTAACTCTTCAAATGCCTTCCTTTCTCAAATATGAGTTACATATTCACTAGCTGTCCACTTGGTGATTGCAGGATCTGTCCTTTTCTCCCTACTGTTTGTGGATCATCTTCCACAAAACCTGCTCTTCTGACTGCCTCTGAGAATCTGTGATTTTGCAAGCAGCAAGAACAGCTTTCTTCTCCTTTCTGCTAAAAGTCTCACCTCAAATTTAATAATTCTAGACAAGGCCCTGCCTGTTCATATGCCAACCAGATTACAGGGTAGAGCCCTATATAAATTTACATCATCCTCCAATCCAGAGCATTCTGTTTTGTTTTAAATTTTAAAAAACAATTTAAATGCAACCATCATTGCAGTTTAAAGTGATGTGCAAAGATGCAAGGGTGATGTAATGCACTGTGAGTTTACACTAAGTAGCGGGGGTGGGGGGGGCAAACTGGATGTTTAAGAAGGAAATTGAAGGGAAAGTTAGAACAAGGGAAGTCAAGAAAGACAACTATCAATCAGGCAGAAAACTCAGAAAGGGATCATGCTGAAAGGTTGAGTGAAATAGGAATTATTGGGAAGGGTGAGGGCAGTAACAAATTAAAAATACTATACATGAATGCACGAAGCATTAGAAATAAGATGGATGAGCTTGAGGCTCTTTTGGAAATTGGCAGATACGATATTGTGGGGATAACTGAGACGTGGCTTCAAGTGGACAGGGCCTGGGAAATGAATATTCAAGGCTAGACGTGCTATCGTAAGGACAGACTGACAGGCAGAGGGGGTAGGGTGGCCATGTTGGTAAGGGATGATATTCAGTCCTTTGCGTGGGGGGACCTAGAGTCAGGGGATGTAGAGTCAGTGTGGATAGAGCTGAGAAATTCTAAGGGTAAAAAGACCCTCTTGGGAGTTATCTACAGGCCCCCAAACAGTAGTCTGGATGTTGGATGTAAGTTGAATCAGGAGCTGAAATTGGCCTATCACAAAGATGTTACTACAATTGCTGTGGGGGATTTCAACATGCAGGTAGACCGGGAGAATCAGGATATTATTGGACCTCAAGAAAGAGACTTCGTGGAGTGCCTCTCAGATGGATTCTTGGAACAGCTGGTGATGGAGCCTACCAGGGAGAAGGCAATTCTGGATCTGGTATTGTGCAACGAACCAGAATTGATCAGGGAACTCAAAGTGAAGGAGCCATTGGGAAGTAGTGACCATAATACAATAAGCTTCAATCTGCAATTTGAGAGGGAGAGGGTACAATCAGAAGTGACAATAGTTCTATTGAATAAAGGGAACTATGGAGCTATGAGGGAGGAGCTGGCCAAAGTTCAATGGTGCAATACCTTAGCAGGGATGACAGTGGAGGAACAATGGCGGATATTTCTGTGTATAGTGCAGAAGATGCAGGATCAGTTCATTCCAAAAAGGAAGAAAGATCCTAGGACGAGGCATGGGATGCCGTGGCTGATGAGGGAAGTTAAGAAAAATATAAAGTTAAAAGATAAAAAGTATAACATAGCAGAGATAAGTGGGAAAACAGAGGACTGGGAAGCTTTTGAAGAACAACAGAGGATTACTAAGAAGGAAATACGCAGAGAAAAAATGAGGTACGAAGGTAAACTGGCCAAAAATATAAAGGAGGATAGTAAAAGCTTTTTTAGGTATGTGAAAGGCAAAAAAATGATTAAGACTAAAATTGGGCCCTTGAAGACAGAAACAGGGGAATATATTACAGGGAACAAAGAAATGGCAGAAGAATTGAATTCTTACTTCAGATCTGTATTCACTGGGGAAGACACAAGCAATCTCCCTGAGGTAACACTGGCTGAAGAACCTGCACTTAAGGGAATTTATATTTGCCAGGAATTTATATTTGCCAGGAATTGGTGTTGGAGAGACTGTTAGGTCTGAAGGTTGATAAGTCCCCAGGGCCTGATGGTCTACATCCCAGGGTACTGAAGGAGGTGGCTCGAGAAATCGTGGATGCGTTGGTGATTATTTTCCAGAGTTCGATAGATTCGGGATCAGTTCCTGCGGATTGGAGGTTGGCTAATGTTGTACCACTTTTTAAGAAAGGTGGGAGAGAGAAAGCAGGAAATTATAGACCAGTTAGTCTGAATTCAGTGGTGGGAAAGTTGCTGGAGTCTATTATAAAGGATGAAATTACGACACATCTGAATAGTAGTAACAGGATAGGTCAGAGTCAGCGTGGATTTATGAAGGGGAAATCATGCTTGACTAATCTTCCGGAATTTTTTGAGGAGGTAACTCTGAAGATGGACGAGGGAGATCCAGTAGATGTAGTGTACCTGGACTTTCAGAAAGCTTTTGATAAAGTCCCACCTGGGTGGTTAGTGAGCAAAATTAGGGCGCATGGTACTGGGGGCAAAGTACTAACTTGGATTGAAAGTTGATTGGCTGAAAGGAAACAAAGAGTAGTGATAAACGGCTCCATTTTGGAATGGCAGGCAGTGACCAGTGGGGTACCGCAGGGATCAGTGCTGGGACTGTAGCTTTTTACAATATATGTTAATGATATAGAAGATGGTATTAGTAATAACATTAGCAAATTTGCTGATTAAACTAAGCTGGGTGGCAGGGTGAAATGTGATGAGAATGTTAGGAGATTACAGGGTGACCTGGACAGGTTAGGTGAGTGGTCAGATGCATGGCAGATGCAGTTTAATGTGGATACGTGTATGGTTATCCACTTTGGTGGCAAGAACAGGAAGGCAGATTACTATCTAAATGGAATCAATTTAGGCAAAGGGGCAGTACAAAGAGATCTGGGTGTTCTTGTACACCAGTCAATGAAGGTAAGCATGCAGGTACAGCAGGTAGTGAAGAAGGCTAATAGCAAGCTGGCCTTCATAACAAGAGAGATTGAGTATAGAAGCAAACAGGGTCTTCTGCAGCTGTACAGGGCCCTGGTGAGACCACACCTGGAGTAGTGTGTGCAGTTCTGGTCTCCAAATTTGAAGAAAGACATTCTGGCTATTGAGGGAGTGCAGCGTAGGTTCACGAGGTCAATTCCTGGAATGGCGGGACTACCTTACGCTGAAAGACTGGAGCGACTGGGCTTGTATATCCTTGAGTTTAGAAGACTGAGAGGGGATCTGATTGAGACATATAAGAATATTAAAGGGTTGGACATTCTGGAGGCAGGAAACATGTTTCTGCTGATGGGTGAGTGCCGAACCAGAGGATACAGCTTAAAAGTACGGTGTAGACTATTTAGGACAGAGATGAGGAGAAACATCTTCACCCAGAGAGTGGTGGGTGTGTGGAATGCTGTGCCCCAGAGCGCTGTGGAGCCCAGTCTCGTTATTCGTTTAAGAAAGAGTTGGATAGAGCTCTCAAGGATAGTGGAATCAAGGGTTATGGAGATAAGGCAGGAACAGGATACAGATTAAGGATGATCAGCCATGATCATATTGAATGGTGGTGCAGGCACGAAGGGCAGAATGGCCTACTCCTGCACCTATTGTCTATTATTATGGTAAGGAATGCACTGCCTGGAAATGTGATGGAGACAGGTTCGATGAGCTATTTGAGGGTATTGGATTATTTGGTTAGAAATTGTACTCAAGGAAATCGGGAAAAGGGAGAAAATTGACACATTAGTTAATGACAGCGATTTTTGAGAAGATTTGTAGCTCAGGTTGATGATAAGTACGTAAGTTAGCTCACTGAGCTGGAAAATCTGTTTTCAGAAGTTTCATCACCACACTCGGTAACATCATCAGTGAGAGTCTCCGGTGAAGCACTGGTGGTATATCCCGCCTCTCTATTTATAGATCTTGGTTTCTGTCATCTCCGGTTCTTTTTTTTCTGAGGGAAAGTAGATAGGATCTATATCGATGTTTATTGATGGAGTTCTGGATAGAATGCCTTGCCTCAAAGAATTCTCGTGCGTGTCTTTGTTTTGCCTGTCCTAGGATATGTGTGTTGTCACAGTCACAGTAATGTCCTTCTTTGTCTGTATGTATGGAAACTACGGATAGTGGGTCGTGTCTTTTGGTGGCCCGTTGGCGTTTGTGTATCCTGGTGGCAAGTTTCTTGCCAGTCTGTCCGATGTAGTGTTTATTACTGTTCTGACATGGTATGGGGATGGCATTCTAACCAGAACTCCATCAATAAACACATCAATTTTGATCCTACCTTCCCTTGAAAAAAAGGACCAGAAATGGCATCACCAACCTTAACAACCAAGATCCATAAATAGAGATGCAGAACATACCACCAGCTCTTCACCGGAGACTCTCACTGATGATGTTACCTAGTATGGTGACGAAATGTATGAAAACAAATCTTCCAGCTCAGCGAGCTAACTTACATAATTAGTTAACGATACACTTTTGAAAAGCTGGTGCAGGCACAATGGGTCAAATGGCCTCCTCCTCCGCCATAACAATTTTGTGATTATCATTTGGTAGTACAGATCATGGTTCTCCCCTTGACTCAATTATCTTGCAAAGTGTCCTAATGTGTATAAAGTGTAAAGCTTCAATAAAATGTGACTTTTTCAGCATGCTCAAGCTACAACAAACTTGATCAACTATCCCCTATTATTTCAAGAACATTGCTCATACTGAAGACCCTTGCAGTTTTTAATGCATTCAGATAGCTAGGTCCAACTATAAACATTTTTAAACTTCATCTGCAACTTGCATTTTTGTTTATAACAGATTCGGTCTTGTGCTGATATTGTTGTGAAGGAAAAAAATGAGCTTTTAGATGAAGACAAGGGGAACGTAAAACAATGTGAAATCAATTACGTGTAAGTACACCAAAGGTTCTGAGTACAATTGGAGAACGGTTAGTTCTGCTATAACGCATATTTCTTCAACACGAATTGGCTGTAACGTGATTGAAAAATTTAGACTATAACTTGTAGATCGCAAACTTTTCTTACCTGTATTGCCATAACGCAATTCCAGTCCCATTGGTTTAAATGGTGCTACTATTACATAATTTTAACGCAGGATTACATGGGAACAGAACGATCACGTTATATCAGAACAGACTGTAGTCCACAAAATAAGATGCATCTATTTATACTTCCTTTTAAATTGCTGAGAATACAGAGAACGGGAACCTGCAACATAGTACCATCTTCTGGGATTGGCAGATGTGAGTTGTTACCCTTCCCAGAAAGAGTTCTTCATTTCTTTGGTACCCAGTGTACTTAGTTTGAATAGTTTTTTGTTTTACAGTTTCTGAACAAGCAAACTTTCAATGTAACATTATTTAGGCAAACTTTCTGTGGCAGAGCTGGTGAATCTTATAGGACTATCACGCATTGGCAACAGAGAGAGTCATATGCTGCTCTTAAGTTTGAAACAGCACATATGTCTGCTTGACTTAGAGTCATAGAGACGTATAGCACAGAACAGATCCTTGGGTCCAACTTGCCCCTGCTGACCAGATATTCTAGATCAATCTAGCCCCATTTGCCAACATTTGTCCCATATCTCTCTAAACCTTTCCTATTCATATACCCATCCAGATGCCTTTTAGATGTTGTAATTTTACCAGCCTCCATCTCTAGCAGCTCATTCTATGCATGCACCACCCTCTGAGTGAAAATGTTGCCTCTTAGACTCCTTTTAAATCTTTCCCCTCTCACCTTAAACTTATGCCCTCTAGTTTTGGACTCCCCTACCTCGGGAAAAAGACCTTAACTATTCACCTATCCTTGCCTGTCATGGTTTTATAAACCTCTATAAGGTTATCCCTCAGCCTTTGACGCTCCGGGGAAAACAGCCTCAACCTATTCAGCCTCTCCCTAAAGCTCAAATCCTTCAACCTTGGCAACATCCTTGTAAATCTTTTCTGAACCCTTTCAAGTTTCACAACATCATTCCTATAGGAGAGAGACCAGAATTGAATGCATAATTCCAAAAGTGGCCTAACCAATGCCCTGTACAGCTGCAACATGACCTCCCAACTTCTATATTCAATGCAATGACCAATGCAAGCATACCAAAATTATGCTTGGTATAATGTTGGAGAAAGGGAGAATGTTTATTTTTAAAATATCTGTCTGGATTTTCTCTTATGGTTCCACGCCAAATCATCACCTTTGTTACAAAATCTAGAAATTCTGAATAAACCTGGGGCTTCTGAAGTTGAGAGGATCCTAAAGTTCCAGATTTTCACTGTTCTTTGTGTGAATTGCTTCCAAACATCATCACTAGCTCAGATTTAAGTTGATACTCTTGTCCAAGAGTCCACCACTTGAGATGATATTGCTGTCTACCTATACTTACAAATCATTTATTCATCTTAACTCCTCCATTAGGTCATCCTTAACTCTCCCATACTCAAGGAAATACAGTACTGCTACATGAAACTTCATACTTTAACTCTTAGCCACAGTATCATTATGGTCAATCTACATGAGAACCTCTAAGATCAATATATCCTTCCTAAAGTGCGGAGCCTATATTTAATGTTAGAGCTAAGGATAGAGCAAGAAAGTGGTGTTGATGTTGAATTTCAGCCTTAATCTTACTGAATGACTGAAACAGACTCAAAGGCTCAATGTCCAATTCCTGTTTGTTTCTTATTGTCCTGTGCATCTGTGTATTGGCTTTTAGTCATTTCTCAACATGAGCTCCTAAGTCTCTGCACCTTCACAGTTTCTAGCTTCTCACCATTTTGAAAATATTCAATCAATCTTTCCAAAGCAAATAATATTACACTTCACCACAATTCCACCTGTAACAATTTTGCATAGTCAATCTTTATCAGTGCCATTTTGTTACTTTCCATTCACATCGGCATCATTTACAGTGCTGACCAAGTTTGTTTCATTGACATTGTATAAAAATACATGCTGCTTAGCACCTAATCTAATTATGTTCTTTTGCAACTTGTACTGACGGCAGTTCTCTTGATCAATCTTGCTTATGTAGCCAATTCATTTGGTTGCAAGATCTAAACTTTATTATTTTCAAGACTTTTGTATGTGCTCAGAGTCATAGTCACTAACAACACCATAGCCCTGCAAGTTTATTTCCTTCAGGTGTCTATCCAGTTTCCTTTTGAAATGGTTGCTCATGTTTGCTTTTCTTAAATGAATAGTTTCCATTCTGCAAGCATATCCTGATAACTGTCAGTACACAATTCATCATTAAATCAGTTTATCATATTTGGCTTCTCACAGAATTAGAATATTTTGGGGAAAAATAAGTTGAATCACAAAAACCGCAACAATCCAGAGGTCTAAGTCTTGAGAAAAAGGGTGATAAGGAGCTTTGAATATATTATGGTGTAGTGCTATTTTTTGTTATTTTGTTCAGGCTTACTTCAGGTTGCTAATATAATTCTTCTGCTGCAGAAAGAAATTCCAGAGTTTTCAAGACCATAAACTTCGAGTAAATGTAGAGGATAGTAAACTGCTGAAGAAAGCCAGGAAAGAAGGTACTTTTCATGAGGCCTTGTTGGACAGGTACGTGTTTAAGTTTTATTTACCAACTTGAAAGAAGTCTTCCCATTTAGTCTGTTCATGTCATAGGATCGTTACAGCAGAGAAGGAAGCTATTTGGCTTATTGCGTCAACATTAGTTGCGTTCATGAGCAACTCTGGTACTTCCTGTTGTGGTTCTGTTCGCCGAGCTGGGAATTTGTGTTGCATCTGGTACTTCCTCTCACCTGCCTTTTCCTCATTGCCTTGCAAATCTTTACTCTTCAGATAATCAAGCAGTTCTATTTTGAAAGGTACAATTGAATTTGCCTCCTCTACAGTCTCAAACAGTTAATTTCAAATTCAAACTACTTGTTGTGAAAAATGTTTTTGCTCATGTCACCAGTAGTTCTTTCGACTTAAATTGGTATCCTTTCCCAGCAGGGACAGTTTCCCCCTATCTACTATGTCCAGACCCATCACCTATCAAATCTCCATAAAACCTTCCCAAAGAGCAGTCCCAGTCTCTATTGTGTAATTGAAGTCTCTCATCACCAGAGCCTTTGTCATAAATCTTTTCTGCATTCTCTCTAAAGCCTTCACATCTTTACAAAGTGCATTGACCTGAATTGAACAATATGCTCCAACTGAAGCTGAAAAATTGTTTTATGAAGATTCATTATAACTTCCTTGCTTTCGTATCTTGTGTTTTTATTTATAAAACTAAAATCTTAAATATCTTTCTAACCATTTGCCCTACCACCTATCCTTTCACCTTCAATGCTTTATGTACATATACCCCAGAGTTTAGACCAGTATAGTTTGTTTTGCACTTTCTTTCATCATTCCTTTTGTTTTACTTCACACTTCTTGACATTAAATTTTACCTGTCAAACGTTCACCAATGCCATGAGCTTATCTGTCCTCTCAAAGCCTGTTGCTACCCTTCCCAAGATTTACATTCATTGAAAACATCAAAATTGTACCCTGTAACCTAAGTATAGAATAATATAGATAATAAAAATTAGTCCTAAAACTGATCCCTAAAAAACCCCATTATAAATCAACCATTCATCGCGATTTTCTGTTCTCTGACACTCGGCCAACTTTATTCTGCCATTCCTTTTATTCATTTGCTTAAACCTTGTTCACAAGTCTGTTATGTAGCACTACATTAAATGACCTTTGGAAGTCCTCATCAACCCTCTACTCTCATCAACCCTCTACTCAATCAATTTAGTCAAAATGATTTGTATTTCTTAGCTTTCCTCAATTGATTTTGTCACAGATTAACATTCCTAAAAGCTTTCCCATCACTGAGATTAAATTGACTGGCTTGTGGTTGCTAAACTTGTCTTTACACCCTTTTTGAACAGGAGTGTAACATTTTACAATTCTCCAGTCCTTTGTTATCATCCTTAGCCAGGGAGAATTAGAAAGTTATCACCAGTGCCTTCTCAATCCCTCATTGGGATCGGATGCATCTAATCCAAACATGGTAATCTATCAACTTTAGTACTGCCTGCTTTTCTAAAGCCCTTTTGTTTTAATTTTACATTTGCTATTGCTTTTTTTCACGATGATCTTGACTGCATCATCCTCATTAGTGAAGGCATATACAAGATACATTATACATTCTATTATTTTTTATCTTTACATATCCGTAATGAATTTTTCTGTTTTGCTTTGCAGGCGATCCAAGATGAAAGCTGATCGATATTGCAAATGAAGCAATTTTGTTATTTTCACTAGATGTATGAATTTTTTTTATCTCCAAGGCTGCTTGTGTTTATATAAAACTAGCAATGCTGTACAACAAGCAGCATTACCTGTAATGTAAACCTGCCATTTGCAATTTTTCTTTTACTTTTGAAAAGTGTGTTATGTAGGTAGCCTTCTATGGTTGCTATTCCAGACTAATTACATGAACAGCACACATGTTACACGGAATTAATTGTAATTACTGAATATGCTACATTCCCACTAAATCTTTGCTGTGGTGGTATATCCAAAAATGAAAGACGAGCTCAAGGAATATTTGTCAGAGTTGTATTAAATATTTGTTCTCTGTACAACATTTATAATGCCTTAATTAGTTCATTATTGTTTTATTCATATTTGCTAATTCACAATCCATGCTGTGATCTTGTGGAGGATTCAAGTCTGAAATTAGGGAGACAGGCAAACTGTCAAAGCCTCTGTATTATAAAATTATGTAAAAAATTAAACTTTGTTTTTATTATTTTCCTGATTTATGCAGCAGAAAGAGAGATGATATCAAACCCATCTAGACTTTTTCTTAAGATAAAGAAATTACCAGGGTCATGGTTTGATCTATTCTCTTTTTAAAATATAACATTGTAATTTTTTTCATTTATCTCATATAGAATAGCACACATAGTTGCATTCCTAATGTATTTGTTCACAGACAGTAGAACACTTATTATAAAGTGAATTAAACCAGTCACCCAATGGACCCTATCCATTTAATCTGATGATACTGAAGTAAATTTGTAGCATATTAAAGTTTGAGTTCAAATCTTTAGCATTGGAAATGGGTGGAAATGAAGTGACACTGAAGAGGAAATTTGAACAGCCCGATAAACTATAACAATGTTGCACAAAGATTGATCAACATTTTGAATGAACTGCATAGGGTGTTGACCCAGGCCAGTATCACCAATGGCCTGGAATATGGATGGACTTAAAATAGTCACTTTAATGTCTGGGGGTTCCAATTAACTAGCAACTGAACTGGGATCCCAAACAGTCCATTTCAATAAGTTTATGGTCCTTCAGCAGCAGTTCATTTGGCGTTTCAGCATATGTCCTGTAGAACACAAAGTCCTTGTTATGGAGCTGCTTGGGATGAAGCTAAATGAAAATCTTGACATCTCTTTCCAGATCTCCCTTACCAACAGATTGCAGAAGAATAGGGGTGACTGTCTCTTCCTTGCTGCAACCACTGTGTTGGTGTGGTTACACTCTGGGTATGGAGGAGGGATCTGATAGGGATGCCCGCTCATCTCCAGCCAAGCTTCATTTAGATGCTTTTTACTATCACCCGAGCAGTTGTAACCCAGGAGGCTGGGAGATGTATCTTAAAGTGCAACGAAAGGGTGCATGCAAACCTACTCTGTTCCACTCCAGTCTACGCTTACACTCTATTCTGTCCCCAGACCATGATGGTGTGATATCCTTCTGAACACAGCTTTCTCTCCAGTCAGTCTTGTTCAATCCATCCTTTCAAAATTGTTGATACAAGTCATGTGGTTATCCTGAAAGAGTACATAACCTGCATAATATAGGCAGTACATTCTGATCTCACAATAATTCCTCCCACAGTCTGTTTGTATTTCCAGCCTTTTAGGGTAGCAGTAGGATACCAGGGGTGGCCAGACCTTCCACTTCAATGTTTCCTGCCTCCCTCCTGTGGGATATGAAGCTGAGAAGATTGCACCGAGGCCTCAGCATGTCTGTGCCCTCTAGCCTGAAATGTTACTGGGGTCACCCAACAAAAACTCCAATAGCTACAGGCACCACTGCAGGGCAGGCCTCCACCACCCCAGCTACAAAACATGGCACTGTATTGAGGTACAGTGGGAGGGAAAGAAAGATGACCTGACAGGACACGTAGGTAGCAGAGGTGAGAATTCATTGTAAATACATTTGTAAATGTATGTTCACTTTTCTTGAGTTGTGAGTGAATGTCTGTTTAGCAACATCTACAACTTTGGCGATACAGACCCTAGCCATTCTTAGCACTATACCATGTTTTATACTCAAGTGTGTGAAGTGAGCAACTGCTGCACAATGTGCAGACTATAGGATCGTGGAAAATAATTGCTATTGTGGCAACTAGGGTCAATTTTCAAGGCCCCAAACATTGCTTGTGCCTCACAGCAATTAGTGGGATTGATTCTCAATGCCACATGTGGCCCAGAGTGTTTATGCATACGGTAGGTTAATGTCTCAGGTACACACACAGCATATAGTGGGTCACAGATGTGTTTCACCTTCAGTCTAGGGATGTCTGTACAATGTTTTTCCCTTTGAATGGCCTTACATTGTTCAAAATTCAAATCACTCCCTCAAAGAAGGAATCCCTTAATCATCCCTCTTCAACCAGTCAGTCTTAGCTTCATCCACTTACTTCTGGTCTGCACATTCCTTTCTTCGTAGTCCTGTACATTAACCCCATTGGCTTTCAACGTCCCCAAGTCCCCACCCAACTTGTCTTACTCTGGGCCACATTTTAGCCTCCCCTCACCAGGACATCTGACTTGAGGGCAGTTTCCCAACTGTCTTCCCACAACTCCATGGACTGGTTGCACCGGAGCCAAAGGATTGATTATGGGCCCACTCTCCAGACTGTCGAGATATAGATTCCCTGTTGCTGACTGCCCTCAGTTGTCGACATGCTATATCTGAGCCCCCGGACTGTTATTAGAGGTCACCATTGACTTATTGTGCTGGGGCCCCTGACTGTTGTTTTACCCTCGACTGAGGATTACTTTCAGACATGGCCATTCAGTTGATGCACATGCACTATATGGATGGGAGAATAGGAAACTACATATTAATAAAGGCGATAGTCAGTGATAATCCATGTTAATAGATATCTGACCACTCATTAGACAGAATCTTACCAGCCATCCAATACTTGGCTGGAAAATGGGACTTCCTGGTCGCAATATCAAGAAGGTCCACACCAGATATCTCTCCCAATTTTCACAACTTTCTCACCATGGCTCACTTTCTCAGTGACTGGGAAGATTATACTCAATTTCAAATTAATGACCTTTTCATCAGAAGTGGAAAAAGTTAGAGATGCAACAAGTACTGAGGAAAGGAAAAGAACAAGTGAAGGTAAGAATATGAAAAAGCCTGTGATGGGAGAGCAAGAAGGTAAGACAGAAAGGAAATATAATAGTGCAAGGCAAAAGGGCATGGTAGTGGGATGAGTAAAGAAAGCAAACATGAATTTAAAGTTAGTGGAAAATGCAGCATTCAACAGTTGCAGTCCAAAGAACTGGGAATTGACCTTATTGAGCAAAAAGGCTGTAATATGCCTAATTACAAGATGAGATTACTTAAGCTTCATTGGACTAGTTGAGGTCAAAAGTAAGAAGGAGGCAAAAAAAGTAAAATGACAGGTAATGTACAGTTTAGTCTCTTTATTTGAAAAATGTTACAATTACATGAGCAATTCAGATAAGATTCACTCATTCTATTCCTAGTTGAGGTCCTTATGAAGCAAGATTGAATAAGTTGGCTTCTGCTGATTAGTGTTTTGAATGAGGCACAATCTCATTCAAACTTAATTCGATTCGGAGGAACCTGATAGATAAATGCTTAGGAGGATGCTTGTCATGTGGGAGAAATTTGAAATAGGGACACAGTTTAGGAATAAGGAATCTTCCTTAAAAGAATGTAATGATAAGAATTTATTTTCTCTTGGGGTTGTTAGTCTATTGAATTCTCTTCGTAACATATTGGATGGGTCACTGAATTTATTTAGGGCTGAGTTAGAACATTTTTTGTCAGCCCAAGAAAGTCAAGGGCTATGACATCAGAGAAGAAAGTGGAGGCAGGACACATCCAAATTAGGCATGATATTATTGAATGAGGGAGCAGGTTCAAAGGCCCACTCGGCCTCCTCCTGATCCTGAGTCCTATGGTCCTTTACAGGCAGCAGCTTAGGTAATGAATAGCTCCACAAAGTGATCACCTAATTTATGTTTGGTCTCCCAATTGTACAGTCTGCACTGAATATTGTATACTAAATTGGTATTAAACCTAGACTTTCAGGCCTATAAGGAAGTACAGTACCACTCTTCCCACAGGAGTCCAAGCAACAAAGGATTTACACTAGTTCCAGCCCCTCAATGAGGAATGGAGGAAGGAGGTTAATTGCTGACAATTAATATTAAGAGTTCAGTTTATGAGCAAAAAAAGTAATAACACATATCAGCTCTAAATTATTAGACAGTAGAAATGTTTTTGATTCAGAATGATCTGTTAATTCTTGTATCAATCCATTTAATTATAACCAGTATTCGTAAGTAATGCGTTAACACTGTCTTGAATTTATACCCCAGCCAATAACTTGTTTCTGCCTCTTTTGAGGAATGATGTCCTTCTGGACCAGTGATTTATGTTTTTTTTAAATATACATTGAAATCTGAAAATAAATAACATATCAGAGCTTAATTTACTGGGCTTAATCAATTTGGACAGGTCTTTTCCGCCAATGTGTTGACCCTCAGATTTCTAAACGATAACTCATCCGCAGCCAAGTTTGCGATTGGATTAGATAATGGAGAGAGCGCTGTCGCTTTTTGTCCCAACCCCGATTCCTCTCTTCCTGTCTCCGCCCTTAGAGGCCGTCAGGAGCTCCTGGGGCCAGGATCAGAGGGACAGAAGCAGCAGCAGCATGGGGATGGGACTGAGGGGAAAGATGCAGTCGGGGAGTTGCTATCTCTTACTGGCTACTGTCTCGCTTTCTGCACTGGCACAGTTCGTGCCGCCGGTGAGTGAATACATTCGCTGTTGATAAGTCACGGCCGCAGTGAGTCGCTACGTGGTTCCGGGTTTTCACAACAATCCAGGAACCGATCTTTTACTAACTATGGCAGGTTCCCGTAATAGATCAGAACGGATTCTGGTGTTTAAAACGTTATGAACTTTTATCCGTTGATGTACTTTTCACATAGATGGAACTGTGAGAATCCCTTTTTGTACCTTTGAGAATTTTTTTGTTAAATTATCTTCAATTGCACAATTCTCAATATTTCAGGAGGAAATCTGTAGATTTTTACAAACTGAGATCTTGTTACTTCTATGGTAGATTTTTTGATTTGATTAGAAATGAAGGTGGTGTTTAACTATCCATTATCTTCATCCATAACCTTTTATCCCTTGTTTCTATAAAAATATTCAAAAGTTTCATAAAGTGCAGAAGTTGACCACGCCTTTGTTGACTGACGATTTACCCCACACTGGTCTCTCTGTTTCCATAATCTTAAACTTTTCCAAAATTCACCTTCTTCCCACGACTGAACTGTTTTCTACTAGTGTTGGGGATTTTCGGAAATTGATTTTTCACGTGGTATTTGATCACGTGAATTGTTCTTGTGATGTTTGATCACACGACACTTTCCGTGTTGCAGCGACCTAACGTTGTCTGGCCAGTGTACTATCATTAAGTTCTGACTAAATATTTGGTTTTGATTACTAGGGAGTTAACTAACTGAAATTTTAAATCAATGACTAAACAAGAAAATAAACATTTTAAGGGAAAGTAGTATTTAAGTTATAACTGCTATGACCTTTCTTTTGTACTGAGCATGGTGAGAAACATCTAAACCCCCATTGATTCAGCACAAATATCATTGGTATGTGATTGCTAACTAACGTTTTAAGTAATCAAATTTGTCGATTTTACTGAACAATTAACAACACTAAAACCAAACTTAATTAATTCTTATAATCCATGACTGAAGCCCAGCTTTAGGAATGTGATGCACAATCTTTGGGGAAGTACCAAGCCTGTTTGGTTTCTATGAGTAGATACGTTTTGGTTGTGTACATAAGACTTTTAACCCTCAGCTCTGTGCTCTGCAATTTAATGCTCCAGTGTCCATCCCTGTAGAAGCATTAGGATGGAAGTGTGGAATCGGACCTGCAACTGCCTCCCTGAATGGCATATAGCATGTCCTCACTGTCAGCTGTAAAAACACCAACACTATCTTCCTACTGGAAGGTTGGAAGTGCCTGTGGAAACGCATAATGTTAAAAAACCTAAATCTTCAGGAGAAGATACTCCAAGAGCAAAAAATATATCCCCAGCATACTAAACTCTGGTGAAAAACAGGTTCTTGTATTTACAGCTTAAGTAACTTCATATGTTGTTATAAAGGAAGTTTCGGGACCCGAAGCTTCTAACCAACATTCTGTTACAATTGTGAGATTATGAAATGACCTCCCAATAAAGAGACTTGGTATTTATGAAAACTGCAAGCTATCTCATTGCAAGGCAAATATGCTAATCTTAATGTGCAAATATTATGCATGGCTGTATATAATAGGTTTCATTTTCAGCATAACCCTAAAGGCTATTCTTTAATTCTCAGTACAGTATAAGCTTACTGAAAAATAATTCCTTATGGATATCTACCTAACTACCTCTTTGTTACTTTGCTGAGTGCATTTTATTTCAGTTCTGTCAATATGTATTTTTTGGTTTTTATGAAAATTGATGATTTCATGGCCCCATTACTAGAGACAGGTTTTATATATTCCAGATTTATTAATTGAATTTAAATTCCATCAGTATCACTTGGACCCATGTCTACAATGCATTCACATGGATTACCAGTTCAGTGACATCACGGTTACACCACCTTTGTCATTCTTCCCTTGTAGGATAACCTTGATCTAATGTCTTAAACTGGTTTACAAACAGTGGAATATTTTTTTTTACTTCACTTGTTCTTAAAACCTTTTCATAGATTATCTGAAACATTCTCTTTTTAACATTTTTTTTAAAACTTAAAGTTTTCATTCTATAGTACTTTGATTCAGCTTCTAAAGGACATTAATAAGTTGGTAGATTTGGGTGACAGATGAAATTCAACACCGAAACGTGAGGTGATAGGAAGAATGTGAATAGACAATATTAAATAAGGGGATCAATTCTAAGGTGGGTGCAGAATCCGAGGGATCTTGGTGCATATGTACGCGGATCATTGGCAGAACAGCTGGAAAGAGCAATTAATAAAGCATATGGTATCTTCGGTTTTATTAATAGTTACATAGAGTACAAGAGCAAAGAATTTGTATAAGGCACTTGTTAGATCACAGCTAGAGTCTTGTATACAGTTCCAGGTGTCACATTACAGGCAGGATATGAACACATTTCAAGAATAGTTTCACACATGAGAAACTTAATCTATGAGGATAGATTGGATAAGTTGAGCTGTTCTGCTTGGAGAAAAGTTGGTTAAGAGGCGATCTAGTAAACCTTTCAAAATCATGGAGGAGCTGGATAGAATAGGTAGGGAAAACTGTTCCTGCATATAAAATTGGTTTGAAGGTAGGAGACGGTGGGGGGGGGGGAGGTGGTAGAGGGTTGCTTTTCAGACTGGCAACCTGTGACTAGCAGTGTGCCACAGGAATGGTGCTGGGTCCACTGTTTTTTGTCACTTGTACAGATTATTTGAATGTGAATATAGGAGGTATGGTTATAAGTTTGCAGAGGATGCTGAAATATGAGGTTTAGTGGACAGTGAAGAAGATTATCTCCGAATATACCAGGACCTTGATCAGAAGGGCCGAAGGGGGGAGGATTGGCAGATGGAGTTTAATTTAGGTAAATGTGAGGTGTTGTTTTGTTAAGGCAAACCAGAGCAGACTTGTACACTGAAAGGTAAGGTCCTGGGAAATAGCCATGCGTGTCTTTTCCTAGCGTGGGGGGCAGGGGGTTCCAAAGCTAGAGAGCATAGGTTTAAGGTGAGAGGAAAAAGATTTTAAAAAGGACCTAAGGAGTAATTTTTTCACGTAGTGTGGTGGTGTATGGAACGAGCTGCCAGAGGAGGTAGTGGAAGTGGGTGTAATTGCAACATTTAAGAGGCATCTGGGTGGGTAATAATGATTTTGTGGGGTTGTGGGTGTTGCTGACTGGTCAGCATTTGTTGCCTCTCCCTAGTTGCCCCAGAGAAGGTGGTGGAGTGCTGCCACCTTGAACTGCTGCAGTCCATTTGTGTTGACCCACAATGCCATTAGGGAGGGAATTCCAGGATTTTGACCCTGCAATATATTTCCAAGTCAGGATGGCGAGTGGCTTGGAAAGGAACTTGAAGGGCATGGTATACACATGTATCTGCTGCCCTTGTCCTTCTAGATGGAAGTAGTCATGGGTTTAGAAGGTGTTGCCTTTTGGTGAATTTCTGTAGTGCATCTCGTAGATAGTAGCATCAGTGTATACTAACTGTCGGTGGTGGAGGAGGGAGTGGATGGAGTGCCAATCAAGCAAGCTGCTTTGTCTCAGATGGTGTCAAGCTTCATGTGTTTTTGGGGCTGCACTAATGCAGGCAAGTGAGGAGTATTCCATCGCACTCCTGTCTTGGAGATAGTGGACAGGCTTTGGGGAGTCAGGAAGTGAGTTGCTTGTTGCAGTATTCCTAACTTCTGACCTGCTCTGGTAGCCACTACATTTATGTGGTGAGTCTAGTTGAGTTTTTAATCAATAATAACTTCCAGGATGTTGATAATAGGGTGGGGGGTGTGGGATTCAATGATAGTAACACCTTTGAATGTCAAGAGGGGCTGGTTAGATTGTCTCTTATTGGCGATTGTCAAAGACTGGCATTTGGGTGGTGAGAATATTACTTATTACTTCCACTTGTCAACCCAAGCCTGGATATTGTCCAGATGTTGTTGCATTTGGACACTGAATGCTTTGGTATCTGGGGAGTCGTGAATGGTGCTGAACATTGTGCAATCATCAGCAAACATCCCCACTTCTGACCTTATGATGGCGGGAAGGTCATTGATAAAGCAGCTGAAGATGGTTGGGCCTAGGAGTCTACTTTTGAAGAATTCCTGGAGCTGAGATGACTGACCCCTGACCTCTAACAACCATGACCATCTTCCTATGTATCAGGTATGACACCAGCCACTGATGAGTTTGCTCCCGATACCCATTGATTCCAGTTTTGCTTGGGCTCCTTGATGCCACACTCCATCAAATGCAGCCTTGATGGCAAGGGCTCAGCTCTGGAATTTAGTTCTTTTGTCCATATTTAAGACAAGGCTGTAATGAGGTCAGGAGCTAAGTGACCCTGGTGGAACCCAAACTGGGTGTCACTGAGCAGGTGCTGCTTGATAGCACTGTTGATGACACCTTCCGTCACTTTACTGAGGATTGAGTGTAGACTGATGGGGCAGTAATTGGCTGGGTTGGATTTGGCCTGATTTTTATGTACAAGTCCTAAACCTAGGCAATTTTCCATTGTTGGATGGATGCCAATGTTGTAACTGTACTGAAACAGCTTGGCTAGAGGAACAGCAACTTCTGGAACACCAGTCTTCAGTATGATTACTGGAATGTTGTCAGGGCCCGCAACCTTTGCAGTATCTAGTGCCTCCATCCTTTCCTGATATAGTGGAGTGAATCAAATTGGCTGAAGACTGGGATCTGGAATGCTGGAGACCAATGGAGGGGGCCAAGATGGATCATCCACTTAGTACTTCTGGCTGAAGGTTGCTGTGAAAACTTCAGCCTTCTCTTTTGCACTGATATGCTGGGCTCCCCCATCATTGAGGATGGGGATATTTGCAGAGCTTCCTCTTCCATTGACTTGTTTAATCATCCACCACAATTCACAACTGGATGTGGCAGGGCTGCAGAGCTTAGATCTGATCAGTTGGTTGTGGGATCACTTAGCTCAGCCTATCACTTGCTGCTAATGTTGTTTGGCATGCATGTCATCCTGTTTGGCTTCATAAGGTTGGCCTCTCATCTTCAGGTATGCCTGGTGCTGCTCCTAGCATGCCCTCATGCACTCTCCATTAAACCAGGGTTAATCCCCTGGCTTGGTTGTAATGATTGAGTGGAGGATATGCTGGTCTGTGAGGCTACAGACTGTGCTGGAGTACAACTCTGCTGTTGATGGCTCATAGTACCTCATGGATGACCAGTCTTGAGTTGCTAGAACAATAGGTCAAATGGCAAATGGGACTAGGTCAGATTGGGATGTCTGGTCGGCATGGATTGTTTCCATGCTGTGACTATAAATCGAGCACAGGAGGACACAGTGATTTACAGGAAAAACAATGAAATATGAGAAAAGCATTTTCACACAATGAGTAGTTAGGGTGTGGAATGCACTGTTTGCAATCATGGTGGAAGCAGGGTCGATTGAGACATTCAAGACGATACTGGGTGATTTATTTAAGTAAACATGCATGTCTATGTGGAAAAGGTCATCCAATAACACTAAGTTTATAATGGTCATTTGATGAGCTTGTGCAGACTAATAGACTGCCCCCTCCTACACCAAAGTAATTCTGTGGTATCATACTCACCAATCTGTGTTGTGAATTTCAATGGCTGAATCAATGAAGCTAAGGATTAAAGAATTGGAATGAGGAGGTTTCAAGTCCAGATTTAGCCAATTTAGCTAATAGTAGCAGACATTGATGTAAAAGATTCAAGGCAAAACCTCAAACTGCTGTTTGATTTTTAAGTATTTTGCAGTTATTTTCATGTTGAGCTTGTCGCATAGGGTTTCTTTTTTGGAGTAGGATGTGTCCATTTGACTAACCTCTTTTAAATACGTCCAGATTACATCAGAATTGGGAACGGATGGTTCTTGCATAGATATGGTCATTGGGCTAAGGTAGTATTGATGTGAAATTATATTAGTTCTGTCTCCATTGCACCTTGCTGTTGTGTTATGCAGAAATACCTTGCAGACTCAGGCCTAAAACTGCATGAAATGCTGGTTTCCTAAAGTTAGTTTTGAATCTTTTTGTTTTCTGAGCAACTCTGTTTGGTCCCGAGAGCTTATGGCAACATAGAACTGTGTAATTATCAAAAGACGACTCTTCCTGTGGAAGTCACTCTGACACCAGGTTCTGGTCTTTATTTCTCGAAGTGAAGCGGGGCTCAATTTTTTTTTGCTTAATCATTCTGTCACTTGTTTCCTAATTTTCTCCCCAGTGTATTGGCTACATCAAAATCACATCAGGCATGCCTTTGGAGTGATCTGAGAATGAATAAATTTGTATAAGCTCCTGTACCATCTCTCATATCCACTGTGAAAGTACCCAAAAGTACAGACTTGCATTTAAACAAGACAAAGGATTAGTTTATTATGACTATTGCTCGGCTACTTAAGTCAAAATGAGTTATTTGCTAAAATTCCATTCATAAAAATTAAAATCAGAATGAAAGATTCTTAAAAGACTGATTTTATTTCCGTCTTAAGATTTCTGGAAGCCTGTTACTTGTGTAAAGATTCTATCTCTAGAGTTAAGGACTGATAAGGTTGCACAGAAAATGTTAGAGTCCGTTATAAAAGACTTAATAGAAGACCACTTGAAAAACAGGATCAGAAAGAGTCATCATGCGTTTACAAAAGGGAAATCGTGCTTAACAAATCCACTAGAAATTTGCAAGGATGCAACTATTGTAGTTTATAAGGGGGAGTTGTTGTATGTGGCTTACTTGGACTTTCAGAAAGCTTTTGATCAGGTCCCACATAATTAGATGGTTAATATTAAAGCACATGGGATTGGGGCTAGTGTACTGACATGGATAAAGAACTTGTTAGCAGACAAAAGAAAAAAATGACAGTGGGAATATATGGATCTTTGTCCGAGTGGCAGGCAGTGACTACTAGGAAACTGCAGGGATTAGTGCTTGGTTGCCAGCTATTCACATGTATTAGTGATTTAGGTGAGAGAACAAAGTTTAATATCTGCAAGTTTGCATTGTTGGGTGGGAGGGTGAACTGTGAGGGGGATGCAGAAATGCTTCAGTGTGATTTGGGCAAGTTGGCAAACGCATGACACATGAAATTTCATGTTGATAAATGTGAGGTTATCCACTTTGATAGCAAACACAAGTAGATTATTATTTGCATGGCAATAGATTGCACCTCCCCCTTTCCTAATGAGAGAGGATTGAGATCAGGAGGAATTTCTTTACCCAAAGAATGGCGAGCATGTAGAATTCTCCTGTACAGAAAGCAATTGAAAACATTCAATGTTGTATCAGTCTCAAGGAGAAATTACTATTAGAGGGCTGGTTCCTATGCAAAATTATTGCTTGTAGCCAGTTTTGTACAGATCAAAACTTAAAATTGCTGCTTTCCCAAAACTGGTAAATCCTGTATCAGTGTTATGTATTTGCTTACACCTAGGCAGGTGACAGAGACCCATCTGTTGTCTTGCAATCGGTGTAATTAACTGTTTTGACAATTAGCTGAAAGGACTGTTGTTGTCAGGTTGTGCTCAGCTAGAAAGAGCTATTTATACCTCCAGGTGAACTAAGGACTTTATCAAGGGCTTTCAGGGTTATCAATAAAAATAATAATTTCCAAAATGTGTCTCGATTTCTTCCTGAGACAAGTACACTCAAATCCCAATGGCAACTGAAATTCACAAATGATCATGTGACTTTGGGAGGTATTTGTTTAAAGACAGATTAACTTCCTTTACAAAATGTACAATATTACAATTACATAGTTGTGTTAGGTTATAAAAGCAAGGTATTATTCTGGCCCTCTGTTTTTCTACATGTCTTGAATCAGTGAATTTTTAAAATCCTTAACAGTTTTATGGAAGGTACTTTTTTGATATATTATGAAAAGAAGGTTGAGCATTTTAAAAACCTTATTTCTTTATGCAGTACACTGAAGATTGTAGAAGAGGCACATATCCACCGTCTGGGCCCACGTAAGTCTAAAACCGTTCAGAATTTTTGTATCAACTTTTCACTAAGCAAATTTCTCATCCATTTGAGGTGCACTTCTTCTTTCACTTGCAATGAAAGTGTAAGTTACTGATGTGACTAGTATTCAATCTTTACTGCTTTTCTCTGACATAAGGCCAATAGGTATGGCAGCAAAAAATTACATTCTCTTCTGTACAGCTGCCTTACAGCAGCTAGAGTTTGAGATTACTATTTGTTTTGTATATGTTCTGAGCCTTAAAGTTATTTGTGGAATATATACCCACAATTTTTCAATGGGCAACAGCTGCCCTTGTAAATAATATTTGTAAATTAATTTCCCCTCTCCAAAGGTTTTGGGTCACTGAATTGTATCTTATATTTGAAACAAAGCTGTTTGTGAAAGCTGGAAAAATCACCCATTTTGAATGAAGTTTCTTCACTGATTCAATCAAACATTTTTAAAAGGATGCCATGATCGGAAAATGCTGTTTGTTTGGCCATCAAAAATATTGATTTTGAGTACTTGACACATTCACTATTCAAAATCTACGCCTTTTTAAAACACTTTGCTGCTTATTTACTATTTTGGTGAATACTAATTAAAGAATTACAATCTTTATTTTGAATAAGCAACTTTTGTTCCTTTTCTCAGTACATATTCCTTTTTTTCTCAAGTAAAGGACTGACTGAAACATAGTAATGTTTAAAAATATATTTTGTTCATTTGTATGTTTGCTAAAACCTAAGTGGTTGTAATATCAATACAATATTATTGTATCAGTAACATGGAATTAACCTTTTTCTGTTTAATGAGATGTTGTAATTAAAAAAAAGGCACTGTGTATGTTTACAGGTTTAAAGGCATTGTTCCTTGGTACAAGATAAATCTTGACTTGGCTCCACGCCTAAGGTGGAACCAGTTGATTAATGATAAGAAAGTGGAGGTATGCAGCTGTCATTTTGTATTGTTGCTACTATTGCAAAACATAACACAATTGATTTATGCTGATAGTTTTGAGTTTGTGCATCAAGTGCAGCTGTGCTACACAAATCAGGAACACCCAGGTTTGAAAGTTGCCAGTAGAAAGCTGACCTTTCTTCCAATATTAGTGATATGTGTATTGAAACGGATCCCTCCATTACTACCAAATGCCTTCTCCCTTTTCATCCAAATTCAAAACTGTGCTCAGGTGTTACATCAAGACAAAGTGACTCCTCATAATCAAGTATGCAAAACATTTGTAATCGAAGCTTATGTAGAAATAAAGCCCTCAAACAACTGAAGAAGCTGTTTCCTGGAGGCAGGAGAAAAGAGGAAATGATTGATCAGAAAAGAACGGATGAGAAAGAGGAACAATATTTTACTAAAATGTGTTCAGAGTGGATTGAACAACTTTAAGTAACAGCTGACTACATGGATTAATTAAAGTAATAATATTAGCAACAGCGGTACTAAGATTTTTAAAATTACTTTTACAATGAAACCTGTTTAATTATAGTTAATTTTAATTGTTATCAAATCAAAAGGTGTACTAGTGTTGGATTCTGTATTCAAACCGATTCCATTGCAATCACTCCATAATTTAAGCACATAAGTCAAGGCTGAGATACTAAATTATGCATGAGATGTTAAACTTAGACCTTGGGGTAGATGTAAAAGGTCTGTGGTACTATTTCAAAGAAAGGTGAGAACGTTATCTCTGGTGCCTCACCCAAACGTATCTCAACCAATATCACATATCAATATTTTCTGATTATTATCACCACATTGGCTTCAGCATTTCCTACATTACAGTAGGAACTACACTTTAAGCGTGCATCATAGACTGAAGTGCTTTGAGGCATTTGCCTGTGGAAAATGCTGTGTGAATGTAATTTATTTTTCACAGTGCAATTCCAGAGTAACCACTGACATTTATTTTTCTTGTAATTTTTGAAAGATCAATTTAATTGGCCAGTACCTGAACATTAGTATCAAAGTTCATAACTAACATTTTGTATAAACTAATTGGTCTTTGATCATGTGAGAGGCCCTTGCGAAGGTTGTTGTTTCTGCAAAAATCATAAGGCTGAATCATGGGCGGGGGGGTGGGGGGGGGGGGGTGGTGTATACGTGAAGACAATAGGTGCAGGAGTAGGCCATTCTGCCCTTTGAGCCAGCACCACCATTCATTATGATCATGGCTGATCATCCTCAATCAGTATCCTGTTCCTACCTTATCCCCATATCCCTCGATTCCACTATCCTTAAGAACTCTATCCAACTCTTTCTTGAAAGTATCCAGAGATTTGGCCTCCACAGCCTTCTGGGGCAGAGCATTCCACACACTCACCACTCTCTGGGTAAAGATGTTTCTCCTCAACTCTGTTCTAAGTGATCTACCCCTTATTTTAAACTGTGTCCTCTGGTTCGGGACTCACCCATCAGCGGAAACGTGCTTCCTGCCTCCAGAGTGTCCAATTCTTTTTAATAATCTTATACGTCTCAATCAAATCCCCTCTCAACCTTCTAAACTCAAGGGTATACAAGCCCAGTCGCTCCAATCTTTCAGCGCAAGATAGCCCTGCCGTTCCGGGAATTGACCTCGTGAACCTATGCTGCACTCCCTCAATAGCCAGAATGTCTTTCCTCAAATTTGGAGACCAAAACTGCACACAATACTCCAGGTGTGGTCTCACCAGGGCCCTGTACAGCTGCGAGAGGACCTCTTTGCTTCTATACTCACTTCCTCTTGTTATGAAGGCCAGCATGCTATTAGCTTTCTTCACTACCTGCTGTACCTGCATACTTGCTTTCATTGACTGATGTACAAGAACACCTCGATCTCGATGCTAAGCTAGATATACTTGCAAGTAGTTACAAGTAATTGTATGTTGCTTCTGCAAAAATCGCAAGGCGGAATCATGAGAGTATATACCAAGAAATAACTAACTGAAAAGGGAGGTGGTCGACTGCTGGATACAGATGTATTGACATGACCGTTGCAATTGTCACGCACATAGGGATTTAGTATGAATAAGATCCAGTGTTGCGTCAGCAAAACTAATAAGACCCAGCTATCAAGGAGGTGGGGGCGGGTTGCACACCAACAACAGGCCACAGACAGAGGTGGTAAGCCAATTAGATTAGCAACTGTACAGAGCAATACAACTATCAGATATGAAGTAAAAGGGGGAGTACCAAGAGATTCAATTGAACTGTAAATATTGTAATGTAACCTCCTGATCGGTGTGCCTACTTTAATGATCACCTGGCTTGCAAGACCACATGAATAAAGACTGCTTCAGAATTTGACTCGGACTGAAATTATTGAACAGTGAGCTTCGTTTCTCTCAATCGTATAGAAATGCAATTTTGAAACTTCTTTCTTTTTAAAAAAAGTGAACTGTCATTTTGAAAATGCTGGACCCAAGAAGCATCTGTGCGCCTCTTTCACTCCTCCACCTCCCAGTCTCTTTCCCAATCTCTCCTAGTTACGTTATTGTTTCAGGAAATGAACCTTGGTTTCCGGCTACCAGAATTATGTATACTATTGGTGCTGCATGTAGTTAAACTGGCTTGTTTTTTTCATTCAAACAATATGTAACCTTTACAATGCATCTTTTCTGATTAATTTCAGCTGACCAGTTTAATCCAAGTGATCAAGAACTTGGCAAATGATTTCTTTCCAAGTGGAAAATTAATTGAAATTGTGGATAAAAGTTTGGTAAGGATTCTTTTGTAATTGTTCCAAAGCACACAGTTTATGTATTTGAATATACGGGAGAGTTATGTAATTAAATGGCCAATTACTTGAGCTTAGAAATTGTACTTTCAATGGATTTTTCAGAATTCACTCTACTCCATTCATCCTTCACTCTTCTCCACCACCACCACCACCTCCCCCCCCCCCCCCCCCCCCCCACCTCCAATATATTTTCACAACCATTGCAAAAGCTGTCGGAATTTTAAAGTTGAATTGGATTCATTGCAATGCCAATTTTGGTGACTTTTTCCACTAGGTTTAGAAGTACTGTGCCAGACACAGACCCCCGTCCCCTTTAGGACTTGAGCTAATTGGGCTCATTTGCAAGAGATGAGTTTCCTAAAATTCTGCTTTGACTCCAAGACCACCAATTATGTTTTGAGTAGAATTGCACCTCAATCCACCAATGAAATCATTTTTTTTTATAATAAATGTGACATGGGTGATGGATCCAAACTGAATTAAATTCTTAATTATTTTGTGATAATCTATTTTCAACTAACTTTGCCAAGTTTACCACTATTAAATATACTAAGGAATATTATCAAAGCAGTTTTATAATTTTCAAAATACTGCTTCATCATTCTGTTACACGGAATTCCTATCTATTAAACAAAATAAGTTTGTGTGCAAATTTATGGTGTAATTTGTTCAGATTTGTTAATTGTGCCTAAATCAGAAACTCTACCCCATGACCTGTAGCAACTCTTGAGGTGTTGTATTTCATATGGTCTGTTGTTTGTCTAATCTTAACACATTGCTTTTATAAGCTAGACCTGAGATGAGGTAAGAATCTCGGCTAGCGTTGTACTGTTTAGATTACCTCCCATTGTATCTATAACTAATTTATATTCCTGCAATGCCTCTTCACTAAACTAATTTTAAGTTGAGTTAAATTGTTCCTCAGTTCTCAATTTGAAAGGCATATGCATAAATTAAATCTGCCAAAATGATCCTCTACATTTTCAGATTTTAATATGTATGAAAAAATTTTAAATGCAGTTTTTCTTTCAGGCTCCACTGGTGGACACACTTCCTTCACCATTTAATGAAGAACTAAAAGGAATTGCAGATGTATCAGGAGTGCCCTTAGGTATGATACATACTTGTAAAATAGATGCTATCGGACATAGATTATACCACACAATGCAGTACCTATTACTGTGAACATTGTTACTTCAATGGATTCTGGGTAATCCAAGATGGAGGGCGGGAACAATTCTGGCTAAAAGAGCTGCTCCTTTTTGAGGTAATTTCAGTGTTGAAGCTGATTTTCCTCAAGTTCTAGGAGCAGTAATGACTTTTTAATAAGCTGTTGTATTGTTTTGGAACTGGGAACAGAAAGTAAAATCAGAACAATGGCACTTTTAAAAAGGAGGAAGTCAGACAAAGGTAGAGATAACTTAGGGAAAGTGATTCAAAAGGAGAAAGAAGCTTGCACAGCAGCTGCCTTTGCTGTTTGGTTTCAAGTATATGAGGACATTGGAGTTTGTCTAAGAAAAATAATCAAACAGCAAAATTCACAGCTGACCTGCAGAAACCTATGTGGGGGAGTTTATAATAGGGGAAACACTTATTGGCAACCTTAAGTGTGTCCTTTTTAAAAAAAAATCTACAATACTGATGGCATGCATTTCTGGTCTCCCTGTTGTAGGAAGCATGTTGTCAAACTTGAAAGTGTTCAGAAAAGATTTACAAGGATGTTGCCAAGGTCGGAAGGTTTACACTATAGGGAGAGGCTGAATAAACTGAGGCTATTTTCCCTGTAGCATTGAAGGCTGAAGGGTGACTTCAAAGGTTTATAAAATAATGAGGGGCATTGTTAGGGTAAATAGACATAGTCTTTCCCCCAGGGTGTGGTGAGTCCAAAACTGCAGGGCATAAGTTTAAAGTGAGAGGGGAAAGATTTAAAAGGTACCTAAGGGACAACTTTTTCACGCAGAGGATAGTGTGTGTATGGAATAAACTACCAGAAGAAGTGGTGGAAGCTGGTACAATTATAACATTTAAAAGGCATCTGAATGGGTATATGAATAGGGAGGGTTTGGAGGGATATGGGCCAAATGGGACTAGATTAATTTAGGATATCTGGTCAACATAGAAGAGTTGGACTGAAGGGTCTGTGTTTGTGCTGTATATTTCTGACTCAAATTAATGTTGCCTCATTTATATCTGTAGGAGTGAATTTTATGGGGGTAATAAACTTCCAGGAGATAAGCAGAATTCAGGGACATTGTACTGATAGATGCGGGAACTAAGTTACAATGCAGAGAGAGTCTAATGACTACCCAAATCTGTCCTTGACATGAGAGTTCAATTACCCCCTTAACCTTTGGCTCAGATCGGAAGAAAAGTCAATGATGCTCTAATTTCAAGAAAAACAATTCTCATATTATACTTTCTCTTATTACCTTAACATGGCAGCACATACTCCCTCCTCCTGTATATTATTGGTTAATAACAGTTGTCCAACTGTGATTGGGTTTTTAGTACATGACTCTAAACGAGTAATTGCTTGTTGTTGTAATCTGATTGGGCTTTGGTAAGTGAAAAATTGAACTCTCCGTGGTCAGTTGTAACCTTTGATCTCTCAACTCTGACATCTGTGTCTGCTATCTCGTACAAGGCTGTTTTAGGCTTCTTTGAGATTTCTCACCATTCCAACTCTCTTAGCCTTAGTCCTTGATAAGAAATAGGGATGCCCCTCTCCATTACGCGGTATTAGTTTTTAAACCTTTATTTCTAATGTTTTTATTTAGTGATTTTTGTGTATTAAGTCTAATTTATTTGGAAACTATATGATCTTAAAATCTTAATTAAAAACTACTTGTATTATAAATGATGAGGAAAAAAAACTTGAGAAATAATTAATTGGTGTGAAATGTACTTCTCTTGAGGATAACAAAGAATGTTGCACAGTCATTGTTTCATGTACTGAGGCATTACTAAGCAAGTGTTTCCCACACTTTATAGTTTGTTACTGCAAAGCATGTTGGGACTTTTGGCCATTTTATGCTGTTCAGTTGTGGGCAGCCTTCACATTATTGACCCACTGTATTTTTTTCTGCCAGCTGTTATGTCTCTTACTTAGAGTCCTAGAGTCATAGAGATGTACAGCATAGAAACAGACCCTTTGGTTCAACCAGTCCATGCCGACCAGATATCCCAACCCAATCTAGTCCCACCTGCCAGCACACAGCCCATATCCCTCGAAACCCTTCCTTTTCATATACCCATCCAAATGCCTCTTAAATGTTGCAATTGTACCAGCCTCCACCACTTCCTCTGGCAGCTCATTCCATAAATGTACCACTCTCTGTGTGAAAAAGTTGCCCCTTAGGTCTCTTTTATATCTTTCCCCTCACCCTAAACCTATGCCCTCTAGTTCTGGACTCCCCGACCCCAGGGAAAAGACTTTGCCTATTTACCCTATCCATGCCCCTCATAATTTTGTAAACCTCTATAAGGTCACCCCTCAGCCTCCGACGCTCCAGGGAAAACAGCCCCAGCCTGTTCAGCCTCTCCCTGTAGCTCAGATCCTCCAACCCTGGCAACATCCTTGTGAATCTTTTCTGAATCCTTTCAAGTTTCACAACATCTTTCCAATTGGAAGGAGACCAGAACTGCACGCAATATTCCAACAGTGGCCTAATCGATATCCTGTACAGCTGCAACATGACCTCCCAACTCCTGTACTCAATACTCTGACCAATAAAGGAAAGCATACCAAACGCCGCCTTCATTATCCTATCTATCTGTGATTCTACTTTCAAGGGAACTATGAACCTGCACTCCAAGGTCTCTTTGTTCAGCAACACTGCCTAGGACCTTACCATTAAGTGTAGAAGTCCTGCTAAGATTTGCTTTCCCAAAATGCAGCACCTCGCATTTATCTGAATTAAACTCCATACGCCACTTTTCAGCCCATTGGTCCATCTGGGCAAGATCCTGTTATAATCTGAGGTAACACTCTTTGCTGTCCACTACACCTCCAATTTTGGTGTCATCTGCAAACTTACTAACTGCACCTCTTATGCTCGCATCCAAATCATTTATGTAAATGACTATAAGTAGAGGACCCAGCACCGATCCTTGTGGCACTCCACTGGTCACAGGTTTCCAGTCTGAAAAACAGCCCTCCACCACCACCCTCTCTTCAGTGGTATCTTCTACCTTTTGAACCAGTTCCGTATCCAAATGGCTGTTCTCCCTGTATTCCATGAGATCTAAACTTGCTAATCAGTCTCCCACAGGGAACCTTGTTGAACGCCTTACTGAAGCCTATATAGATCACATCTACCATTTTGCCCTCATCAATCCTCTTTGTTACTTCCTCAAACAACTCAATCAAGTTTGTGAGACATGATAAGGAATTGAGGTTTGTTAAACAATTTCAGGCCACTACTAAAGAGGTTTCTCTTGTAATTTTCAATATTAGTTTCTCTACACTTGTTTTAATTGATGTCTCGGCTCTATCATAGCATCTTGAAAGCACTCACCAATGTCTTTCCCCTCATTCCATCTCTATTTCCTTCTTACCTGGTACTTTATGAATTTATGAATTTAGTGACTCATTGAGTCATCCCATGATGAAGGCAGAGCTTCAAATCTGGGAATATAAATTGCACTGAGCCCTTGTCTTAACCTTCTCTTCGTATCATTTACTGTCCCTTAGATAGTCATCCTTTGTTCCTATTTCACTACTTGCTCGCCTTCTCATTGTTGTAACTACACACTGCAACACCCATTCCAGAAATATATCTCTGTCCCAGATCTCTCAGGTCAAATTCTTTGGAAGTTCTGTAATTTTAACCTTGCAAAGTGACACCTCCTGCAATGTTTGCCCAAGTCTCTCATTTGAGATGCCATTTTTTAATGTTTAGATAGCTCATTAGGTTTTCAATAACTTAGATATGTGCATAAATGTCAGACTTGGGAGCAGGAGCAGGTCATCCAAACCTTTTTAGCCTGCTTCAACATAGAATAAAATCATGGCTGATCTGGTTGTCTCAACTCCACTTACCTGTCTGTTTAGTATAACTTGCAACTCCCTTTTTAAAAATCTAATGAGTAAACTTAATAGCATAGCTTTTACTGCTTTCTTGGGAAAATAATTTCACATACTCTGAAGTGACATACTCTTGCACAATTTAAGATCCAAACTCTTTCTTTCAATACAATAGATGTCAACTACTTGCACAGAGTCATTTCTTGTCACCAAATCTCATTTGAGTCTTTGTCAGTGAAGATGACCATTATAAACCACTGTAGTCGTTGGCTGTTCTAGTTTGAAGTGTGAATCATTCCATGAGATTAACAGCACTTCTGCCTTAATTATAATGATGCATGCCTTAAATTGTAATTTTCTGTCTGAAACCGCCTTGGCTTCAAACTGTATTGGTTTCACAAAAATTAATTTGAAATAGCATAAATATTATAAAGACTTCTAAATTGGATATAAACGGTGGCACAGTGGTTAGCACTGCTGCCTCACAGCGCCAGAGACTCGGGTTCAGTTCCCGCCTCAGACTGTGTGGAGTTTGCATATTCTCCCTGTGTCTGTGTGGGTTTCCTCCGGGTGCTCCGGTTTCCTCCCACAGTCCAAAGATGTGCAGGTCAGGTGAATTGGCCATGCTAAATTGCCCGTAGTGTTAGGTAAGGGGTAGATGTAGATGTAGGGGTATGGGTGGGTTACGCTTCGGCGGGGCGGTGTGGACTTGTTGGGCCGAAGGGCCTGTTTCCACACTGTAAGTAATCTAATCTAATCTAATCCATAATAATTGTTGTGATCCTCTGGCTCTGCACCCTAATGTTCTGACTGAAGAAAATCTTATCACTAATAAACTATTCAATGAAATATTCTGAAGTATATTCAACTGTAACCAGGGTCCTGTAAGTAAAGGTTTACTCTTTAACCATTTCTGTTTTTAACAAACTTTTACCATGTTTTGGCCAAATGACAGTAACTAACGTTGCTTACAGTTAAACCTTCATGAACTCTTAACAAGAAATCTCTCTCTCAAGTCATGCATTGTGATCCTTTTTAGATGAGTAACTTTACAGAAGGTATTGAAGTAGATAATTGTGTCATAAAGGAATGATTAGTATTCTATCTTGTTATTAATGTTTCCTCTGGGGTATCAGATCACTGAAGTAACTCAGGTTTATGCTGGAGCTTTCGAATCCTTGGATTTAGGTGTGATTGTCTGAAATGAATTTGGGAATCGATTATTAATTTATTTTGTAGTAGAAGCAGTCCCGATAGCTGAAAGTCTACCTTTGTATTCCGATTCAATTTCCCGTTTCAATAGATTACATCATAAGCAAATATGGTATTGAAAACAGTACTGTACAGGAATACTTTTGGAGTTAGGCTTTTACCTATTGTTGGGACTGTTTTGAAGACAGATAGTGAAGTTACGCTGCTTTCCATCATGATATGGGACTACTTGATGGTGACACATGGTGCTCAAAGTGGGCATGTTTATTTTTCACCATTCGTATCATTCCTCCCTCTTGACCATTTGTTTTAAAAATGAAGAAAAAGAGGAGGAAATTTAGTCCAACTTTATATTGACAAATGTGCAGACCTAATTTGCAGAACTTGGGAAGATGTTTAAACTGAAATGTCAAGCTCACAGATTTGCTTTTATTCTTAACCTTTATTCCTAACATTTTTTTTTCCCCTCTATCAGGAGAAGTTATGCTCTTTAATATCTTCTATGAAGTATTCACGGTGTGCACATCCCTCGTAGCTGAAGATAATGCAGGTATATCGTCAACTGAAGATTTCTCAGCTATTTCTGTTGGGTCACATTTTATTGGGGAGTGGTAAAGAAATTAACTGAATCCTTTGACATGCCTTTATGGCAAGATGTGTATCAATATTTCACTACTTTATTTACTCACAGTTTGGCTTATTAGACAGCCTATTGCCCATCCATCAGATCATCCAAAGTTACAACATCTGTTAACTACTTAATTCCTTTATTTGTATATCCTTCATGTTCCTGTTACATGTAGTGGATTTTTTTTCGAGTGGGTTAGAAAGAAACAATGGTTTCTAATGTTACTTGCATTGTTCAGGCTGACGTGGCAGAAGAACTGAACATATTTATCTTTTGACTTTTAGGGAGACTGTACCATGCTAGAAATCTGGACTTTGGATTATTCCTTGGGTAAGAAACTAAGTTGATTTTCTATTTAGGGACTAAAATCTTTATCTCTTTAAGATTAATCTTTGCATCAGTTTTCAGTTGGTAGACACTAGGAACATACCAGACCTTTGAAAGTCAGGGGGCAAAGGTGAGTGCAGTGGCCATCACGAAGGAGGAGGTACTGAGGAGGCTGAACGGGTGAAGGTGGATAAATCACCTGGACCAGATGGACTACACTACAGATATCTGAGAAGATAGCTAAGAATATAGAGGTATTGTTGGTGATTTTTCAAGAATAACTAGAGTCAGGGAAGGTAACAGAAAATGGCAACTGTAATAGCCCTGTTCAAGAAGGATGGGAGACAGAAGACAGGAAAATATAGGCTGGTTAGCCTGACCTTGTTTGTTAGTAAAATTAGTAAATCCAATATTAAGGATTAGATTAGAGTACTTAGAAGTGCTTAGTAAAATAGGGCAGACAGAGCATGGCTTTATCAAGGGGAAATCATTGGTACATCTGCTCAAATTCTTTGAGAAGATAACAATCGAGTTAGACAAAGGAGAGCCATAGATGTGATCCATTTGGATTTGCAGAAGACCTTTGACAAGGTGCTGCATAAACTGCTGCAAAATAAGACGAGCCCATAGCATTAGGGGCACGTTGCTGGCATGGATAGAGGATTTGCTGACTGGAAGAAGGCAGTATGAGGGCAATTGGTTGTTTTTCCAGGATAGCACCTGCTGACGAGTGGAGTTCCGCAGGGGGCGTGTTGGGAACAGAATTAATCACATTATGCATTAATAATCTTGGGGATGAAGGAATTAAGGGATTTGTTGCTAAATTTGCAGATGAGACAAAAATAGATGAAGGAACAGGTTGTGGTGAGGAAGGAGGGAGCCTGCAGAAGGACTTGGAGAGGCTAGGAGAATGGGCAACGAAGTAGGAGATGAAATATCATGTAGAAAACTGAGATTATGCACTTTGTTAGGAAGAATAAAGGTGCAAAATCTCTGAGCGAGAGTGGGAAGTTAGCTTATTGCTAATCAGCATTAATGTATGTGTACACGAATCCCCCAATATCAACATCCTAGTGGTTACTATTGACCAGAAATTGAATGAGGCCAGTCATACAAGTACTGTGACCACGAGAAGATTGGATACTAGGAATCTTAAATGAATAACTCACCTCCTGATTCCCAGAGCCTGTCGATTATCTGTAAGGCACAAGTCAGAAATGTGATGGAATACTCTCCACTTGCTGGAGGAGTGCAGCTCCAACAACAATGAGGAAGCTTGACGCCATCCAAAACACAGCAGCCTATTTGACTGACACCACATCCACAAACATCTTCTCTCTCCCACTGATACTTAGCAGCCATTTGTACTATCTACAAGATGTGTTGTAGAAATTCACCAAGGCTCTTAAGACAGCACGTTTCAAACCCATGACCACCACCATCATCTAAAAGGACAAAGGCAGCAGGTACATGGGAATACTACCACCTAGAAGTTCCTTTTCAAATCACTGACTTTCCCGATTTGGAAATATATCTCAGTTTCTTCTGTGTTGCTGGGTCAAAATACTGGACCCTAATGGTATTATGGTTCTTTTACAGTACAAGGACTGCAACAGTTCAAGAAGGTAGCTCACCAGCCTCTTAAGAGCATTTAGGGAACAGAAACAAATGCTAGTCAGTTGGCAACGCCAACATCCCATGAATAATTTTTAAAATTATGCATAATGGTTATGAGGTAGCATCTGACCTGGTGGTCTACCCTCAGAATAGTCTGCTGTTGCAGTTGAAAGGTTTAAATACCAGCTTCCTCAAAGTCTACTTGCAACTGTTTCATTGTGCTGGCTAATCCATGTGCAATCACGAACCAGCTTCCCAACACTTTAAAGACGCCAGACATGATGTGAGGTTCTTGTCTAACCCTTACCTATGACTGAATATACTCTGTGTATGAATATTATTATTCTACAGCTAATACACTATAGACTTTGGGTAAATCAATATGAATACTGACTCAAAATAAAAGGTATAACATAAGTCATTTTTCAGTGGCCTGGGGAGTTGTTTTTAGTTGATGCCGATGCTCTGCCGGTGTTTGGGATAATGGTATTATTTGCTTTAATCGTACTTCTGTCTTCTCCCTGCAGTTGGGATGTCAAAAATGAGAGCTGGAAAATTCCAGAATACCTTCGACCTCTAACAGTTAACCTGAATTTCCAGAGAAACAACAAAACTGTATTTAAATCCACTAATTTTGCCGGATATGTTGGAATGCTGACTGGCATGAGACCTGTGAGTTATTAGAAATTCCAAAACTGCCTCTGTCTTTGCCTTCTAATCTATCAGCTTTAAAAACTGTGTTGCTCCAATTCCTGTTTTGTAGATCAAGACGTAAAGCTGCATTTGTCAATAATATTCAGCCCCCCATCCAAGGAAAAGAATCTTCTGTCCACGTGTTTGTCTGTGAGACATAAGACATCACTGTGCAGCAATGTGTCTGCCCATTGGCTAACCTTAGCCCCTGGACTTTGGGGAGTGTGTGCCTCCTGATGAGTTTGTTTTTCCCTCCCTCACCAGTCAGCAGCACTGGTTTTGATATAGATCCTCCACTGTCAGCAGGATGAGACGACGACAGTGTATGGCAGAATCCAAACAATCCCTTCCTAATTAATAATTTAAAACTCACCAGCCATCCTGTGGCCTTAGGGTTGTCAGATCATGCTAGCAAACTGTTGTTTTTCGAAAAGAAACCATGTGTAGAAATAGCTGATCTGGGAATACAAAACAGTCACTGGCTGTCACAACAGAATGGGCAAGGACACTCCTCTCCTGGCCCTGCCAACACACAGATGAGGGACTGAAAATGGCAAATGCTGTTACTGAGGATGTCGTGGAGAAAATGTAGAGAATCGCCAGGAGACGTGGAGAGTTCTTCAAGGAGTAGGTCTTTTTACTTGCAAACAAAAAACCGTGACACTCGGAAAGCAAATTCTTGAATGCCCCAAACCTCTGGGTCTGTGGCTCTTTATACCATTTTATCAGCATGCCCAACTGTATTAATCAGAATTACCTCACTCCAGCTATACAATAAACCAATGATGTTAGTTCCCATTATCTCTCTACTTCTGCCACTATGGTTTTTCCTACATTCTACTTTAAATCATAATATTAGAATAATATTAGATATTTTACTGCCACTTCTGCAACAATGGTCTTCCATCCCAGACCCTACTTAATATTATTCTATGATTAGATGTTTTACTGTCAACCATCTCAAGCAGGCTGACTCTACTAACTATTAATTAAATATTTAATGTCATATCCTAAATATTTATTGTCACGACCTGTCCCAGCCTGCCATGACTATATTTCGCAGGCGAGGCTGACTTTACAAATTGTTGTTATCTCAGCCTGATCTTTCAGCCCCAACTTTACTCTGCTAATTGGTGTAGCAGCATTCCACTATTCCTATCTCACCCTGCCACAGTGATCTTTTGACGAGTGTTGCATTCCACAGACCCCTTGGAACAGATCGCCAGTGGTGCTTTAACCCTTCCCATGCTTTCATGCTCTTTATTTTCTATACTGACAGCTGTTAATCTGATAAACAATAAAAATAGCCATCAAGCAGATGATACTGGCACACTGAAAGATTCTAGATTCTTGAGGCAGGCTCTTTTTGGTGGGAAGGGGAAACATCCTGTTGCCAGGAGCACCAGGTAAATTTAAATGTGAACGTGTCCAAGAGAACACTGTTGTTCTATCTCCTGTACTGCTACAGCTATCCCTGCTTAACTTCAGAAAATCTTGGTTTGAATTTTATTTAGTGCTGCCTTTAATAGGGGAGCAAGGATTGGCAATGGGTGTGTGGGGATAGGGGTTACGGTTACAGTTGGCAAGACTACATTGAAGCCAATCAAATGCCTCACCTCTGCAAACTGTCAGTGTGCACCCATGCTTTAAACAAGTACAAAAACATAGCAAAATTCTGTGGATGCTAGCAATATGAACTAAGTAAAGTTGTGTAAAACCCATTATGCTTCTGTCTGTCTTCAATTCTGTAATTCTCCACTGCCAGACCAGCTGAGCTTTCCCAGCACTCTGTTAACATTTTTACTTTAAACAATCCTTTGTCTTCACTTGTGATGCCCTGTTGTCTCTGTCTGAGTCCAGTAGCTGTTCCTTCATCTGGGACATCAGATACAATATCCAGGCTCCTGTGCCTGGCCACTTTTGCATGTCTTGCAAGTTCGTGAAGAACAATTGTTTTAGCGTAGGCTTAAGGTAGAAATCTGAATATCACCCAGATGTTGGGGATGGTCTCCTTCTTCTTGCAGGATGCTCTCAGCTTCAGTAGCATTTATTTAGATGAATCCTCCTGAGAGCTTCCGCATCATGCGGGTCAGTCTTCAACTAATTCGCTTCACTCATGTGATATCAAGGAATGGTTGGAGACACTGGATACTACAGTGGACCCTAACAATATTCTGGCTAGCCAAGCCAAGCTGTTTTACTACACCTGCAACACTGGCATCAATTCTGTAAAATGGAAAATTACTCTGGTCCTTTCCACAAAAAGCAGAATAAATCCAACCCAGCCAATTACCATTCCCATCAGTCTGCTCTCCAACATCAGCCAAGTGCTGGAAGCGGTCATCAGTAGGACTATTAAGCAGCACTTGGAAAGGAGTAGCCTGATTGCTGGTGCAGAGTTTGGGTTTTGCTAGAGTCTCTCTTCTCCTAACCTGTACATACCTAGTCCAAACGTGCTGAAAAGAGCAGAACTTCAGAGGTGAGATGCACTGTAACAATTCACCAAAATTCCTTCAGCAGCACCTTCGCAACCTGAAACCTTTTACCATTGGAAGGGCAGGGTCAGCAGATACAAGGGGGTGGGGGGGGGGGGCTGGAAATGAGAATTTTAAAAACAAAACTTAGCTTGGCAGGTAGTCATTGCAGTTCAGCAAGTACAGGGGTAACAAGACTTGATACAAGTTAAGATACAAGCTGTGGAGTTTTGTAGTAATACAAATTGTGTTTAGAATGTGGGAGAACAGTTGAGGAAGCATTAGGATCGTCCAGTCTGACACTAACAAATTCATAGACAAAGGTTTCAGTAGTTCAGCTCAAGCAAAGGCAACTTCAGGTGATGTTGCAGAGCATTTTAAACATGTAATTAATGAGATTGTGTGTGTGTGTGTGTGTGTGTAGAAAAATATTGTTTGCTTCATTATGCAGTATTGATATTCTGCATCCCCAGTTGCCCTTGAGAAGGTGGTTTTGAGCTGCTTTCTTGAACTACATTTGATGTAGGCGTGTCCACAATTCCATTAGGAAAGGAATTTCAGGATTTCAATACAGTGAAACTTAAGAAACACCGATGTCTTTCAAAGTTTAGCTGAGTGGCTGGGAGGAGAACTTGAAGTGGTGGTAAATCCATGTATCTGTTGCCCTTGTCCTTCTAGATGGTAGCAATCGTACTGCCTAAGGATCATTGGTAAATTTCTGTGGTGCATCTTGTAAATAGTACACACTGATGTGGATTTTTGTGGATGTGCCAACCAAGTGGTTGTTTTGTCCTGGATGGTGTCAAGCTGTTTCATTTTTGTTGAAGCTGCACTCATCTCACACTCCTGACCTCTGTCTTGTAGATGGTGGACATTCTTTGGAGGGTCAGAAGGTGAGTTACTTTCCACAGGATTCCTAGCCTCTGGCCTGCACTTGTGGCCACTGTTTTTATAGATATTTGCTAAGAGCCATTCAGAGGTGCTGTGACATATCTCTGGAGCAGGTGGGACTTGAACCTAGGCCTTCTGGCTCAGAGGTAGGGATATTACCACTGCCACAAGAACAATATCTATATGACTAGTCCAATACTTAAGTAAATTACAATACAGCAATGGTAGTCTTTCCTGCACTTTTGTTTATTATACAGGTTTTAATAAACTTGAAAGGCTCTAACTGGCTTGATTCCAAGATGCCCATGATTCTGAAGAATAGAAGAGAAGTCTATAGACTAGTGTCAATCCATATAGATTGTCCAGAATAGACCATAGAAATTGGTCATTTATTCTTAAACATTTCCACAAACAATCATTTTCTTCATGTTCATGTCAAGAAACCCTTTATTCGTTTTTAGGCCTCTCTTCTAGAGAAGGGAGTCCCAGCCAATTTTAATTTTTGTCATTGAGTATAATTCTTGACACTACTACTAAATCGTCAATAGTTTGACTCTTTTGTACTCTGAGGTGACTATCTCCTCCTAGTTGGACCATTGTAATCTTATTCAATTGTCAAGTTAATGCTTTATATCTAACTGACCATTGGAAAATAATTGTCAATACACAATAGATTCGGTGTTTAAAAATAATCACGTGGCAGTGCACTTTGAGGACCCTCTAATGTGTAATCCAAACTACTGTCTTTACAGGGGACATTTACACTTACAATGAATGAACGTTTCAGCATTGATGGAGGATATATTGGTAATTAACACTGATTATCATTAAGACTTGGATTATTTTGGCAAAATGTAGTTTTATAACACTTTTTTCCTTTTGTATCTAAGGTGACTAACATTCTATACTATTATATAAACGTTTATAGAAATTTTAATTTATTTAAATTGTTTAAATATCCTCCACCTCTGAAGCAGTCTCTCGATAACGGAAGACTTGCTTCCTCTCCAATCTAATTGATTCTGCAATTACTAAAGTCAATACATTGGCAGGTTCTGCCAAATGTGGGAGAGGCGGGCCACTTGAAGGATTCAGTAGCTGGGATATTTAGAAGTTTGTGAACTCGGTCCCTTCCCTCAACTTCATCTCCGTATAGTGCCGACAAAGTTGGTGCCTTTCTGGTTAGGTCTTCTTGACTTTGACCAATCACTAACCAGAGCTATCTGTAAGTTGGCAGGTCTGTTTGACCTCTTCAAGGATTCATTTCTGATGTCCTTATCGGAGTCCCCTGCCATGACTAAGGTCCCATTAGAATCTAAGAATCACAGCTAACATAAATGGTGAAGTGTTATTAATTGTCTTTTCTTTGCCTGAAAAGTGTCAACGCAAGGTTTCGTAGGTTAGATCCAAATTTTGGGGTTCTTTACTGTAAGTTTGGGGTATTTACAAAATTCCAGCATTTTAAATCTATGTTAACTTGATTTTCAGGCATCATTGAATGGATATTAGGTAAAAGGGATGGTATATGGATGAGTTTCCTCACCCGATCTGTATTGGAGAATGCGACCAGGTAATGTGTCTATCATAAATTCAATTGTATTTTGGAGGTAGCTATTTCTCTTCCTAATTTAGATATTCTGTACACCTCAGTGAACTATTTCAGAATTTCGACATCTAGTTTCTATTCTATAGATCTTTCAGCCCACAAATAATCCCTCAAAGACATTCTGTGGTCCAAATGTTAGTAACAAACTGAGAAATAGTTATTTTTTGCTTTTCCATAGGCCAGATTTTTATTCGAGCTAGAATCTGTAAACTCTTCTTGATTTTGATGGAATGGATTTACCCACACTAACATTTTTGACTCTATCTTGCAGTTACACACAAGCCAAGGATCAGTTAGCCAAAACTAAAATGCTAGCACCGGCCTATTATATACTTGGAGGAAACCAGTCTGGTGAAGGTTGTGTAATCACCCGTTCAAGGACAGCTGCTCTGGATATCTGGGAGTAAGTAAATCCAAATGAAATAGGATTTCTATGTTCTGCATTGTAAATGCAGTGGAACATTTGGATCAGAGAGACTTTGTTGGAGTTTGATTTTGATTTTTTTTTTGTGTACAAACCTAGGCTTGACATTAAGCATGGCATCTGGTATGTGCTAGAAACAAACTATGATCATTGGAAGGACCCACTGTTTCTGGATAATCGTAGAATTCCTGCCATGAAGTGCATGAATCAAACAACGCAAGCTGTAAGTCTGTCTTTGCTAACTTACACCATTGTGGTCATGGCTGGAAATGTACTTTGCATCTGTCAAGCTCTCTCTCAAGACAGGACAATGTGTACAACTTAAGAGTGTTCTAGCAGACACAGCTATATGTTGTGAAAATTTAAAGAATTTAAAGGCTCTGTGTCTATATATAGCATTTATAACCAAATGAATGAATTGACAATTCAAATACAAAGCAATATGTATCTTATATTATCCTTTATAGAGATATAGATGCAAGATTTTAAAAATAACTGGTATCTCAGTATTGAAAGGTGTTTGACGTTTCAGAAGCTGAGGAAAAAGTTGGAGAGGCTCTGTTAACTAAAAATATTAGTGCTAGTTATAAATCCGTTTGGATAGAGGTAAGTCTCTTGGAATGATTTACAGGCCCCCTGCTGGTAACTACAATGAATGACAGGTATGCATGAAGAAATGATGGAGTCACGAGAGAAAGGTATAGTGGTAATTATGGGTGATTTTTAATGTGCACATAAATTCACTGAATCAGATTGGCAAAGGTAGCTTGGAAGATGAGTTCATTATGTTTTCAGGCTCATGTTGTGCGGCCAATGGGAGAAGGCTATCCTAGATAGGGTAATGTACAGTGGGACAGGATTAATGACTTCTCCGTGAAGGCACCCTGAAGTAGTGGTGATTGAATGTGAATGTGATTGCATTTCATATTCATTTTAAGGGCGAGAACAGTAGATCTTAAGAGTATTGTTTTAAACTTAGAGCAATTGTGAAGCTCTTAAAGAAGGGGTGAGCTTGCCAATGTGAATTGGGAAATTTACATTATGAGAAGAACATAAAAATGAATGGAGTGGCCAACATTTAAGGAGTTATTTCAGAACACTCAGGACATGTATTCCAGTGAAAAAGACACTCTGGAGAAGAGTGCACTATCCATGGCAAACTGAGGAACTTAAAGATAGAAGATGTGTACAATTCACAAAGAGAAGGAGAGGGTCAGAAGATTGGACAATATTCTTTTAGAAAAACGAAGAATGACTAAAAGAATAAGGATGGAATTTGAGTATGAGAAAAATCTGTCCAGTACTATAAAAATAGGTATAAATAGTAGAAGGAGAAAGTGAGGACTGCAGATGCTGGAGATCAGAGCTTAAAAATGTGTTGCTGGAAAAGCGCAGCAGGTCAAGCAGCATCAAAGGAGAATGGCTTATGCCCGAAACGTTGATTCTCCTGTTCCTTTGATGCTGTCTGACCTACTGCGCTTTTCCAGCAACACATTTTTAAGTCCAGATCATTTATCAAAACTTAAACCAGGATCATCATCAACATGTCCCAAGTGCAAAGCGAGTATGGACACTCTTACTCATTGCCTCTGGTTCTGCTGCAGACAGAGCGCTGTTGTAGGTACATTAGAGAGGATCTTGAGGACAAGGGTGGAGATGGACCTGATTTCTCCTCCTCTTGGCCTTCCCTGTAGATGAGTATAAGAAAGAAACTTTTCAACATCCATTCATTTTGTGCAAGAAAGAATATTCTATTAGATTGGGTGTCTGAAAATCCTCAGTTTGTTGGGTTGGCATAAGATAATTATGGAGCATATCCCTCTGGATTTTCTTACAAGTATGGCAGCCCTTTTTGGACTACCTGGATACAGAGAGCCAGTATTTTGTCTTGCTGTGTAGTGTTGTTGTTGTAGTTGTTGTAGTAGTAGATGATGCATATTTGGTTTTTATATATAGATTTATACAATTGTACTTGAGTGCAGTTTGGTTTTTTCTTTGTACTGTGTTGAATTATATTGTTTTAGATTTTTTGATATTACAACAAATACATGTTTCTATAGAAATGTATTTTAATAAACAAGTTTAGTCTATTATTGAGGGGTTTATAGCAGGGTACTTAGAAAATCTCAATGCCAATGGCAGAGCCAACATGGTTTTGTGAAAAGGAGAGCAGGCCTTACTCATTTTAAAGTTCTTCAAGGAATTAACGTGAAATGTGGATAAAGTGGAACTGGTGGATGTGGTAAATTTAAATTTCCACAAAGGCATCTGATAAAGATAATAGAAACATACATGATATTACTCATAAGAACTGAGTAAAGGGTAAATGTTTGCATGATTATGAGCTTGCTTAGCTAACAGGAAATACTAGGCATAAGTGGGTTGCTGGTAGAGAACAACACTGGTCAATACTGGGACTTCCACTATTTGCAAACTACGACAATGTGAGAAATGAAGCTCACTCACCTCAAGAATTTCAGTCCGAGACAAGATCTGAAGCAATCCGTATGTTTATTATACACTTGCAAACGTGGTGCCTAAAATAGACACACAGAGTTTAGCAAGTACATATCTTATATAGGATTCGTTTCTCCTTCCCTCCTCCCACTACTCTAAACCCAGTGCCCATTACTAGTGTTTATCTCTTGCCTTATCCGGCCTTGTGCATAACAAAGTACAAGTTTTACTTGGCCATTTCACCACAACCTGCTGTGGTCCATTGTTAGGTATATCCTCCTTCACTACTATCTGCTTCCCCCACCTGTGACATTTCCTCCATTTCCCCAACCATATTGATCCTTATGACCTTTTAATTGGGTTTTTTTTTGTTTTTGCAGAAGTGGGCAACATATGCTTATAACTACAGCTTGTACAAGCATATCTGGCTTAACCTACACCCTCACAGCACCTTATCTATTTGTCTGTAACATCTACCATTGTTTTCAGGCACATTTCATTCTTGTATGCACATTTTAGCTAATACAAAACAATTATATATTTCCTCTACATAATTTTCATTCTTGTTGACTCAGCTCTTGGTTGAAACAATTACACACTGGTGTGAGTGCATTTACCTTGCATAAGTAATTATGATTGCAGAAGTAACACTACTTTACCTATATCCCACAACAATGACTTGGACTGAATGTGTGGTTGTTGAATTTGCTGATGACACAAAGGTAGTTAGGATAGTAAATTGTACAGAGGACTTGAGGTGCAAAGGAATATCTGTAGTGGGTGAGCAAAATATTATCAGATGCAGTATGATGTGGAACATGTGAATTTGTTCACCTTGGCAGGATGATTAGAGAACAGCATATTACTTAAATGAAGAGAAATTGTAAAACTGAGGTCGACAGAGGTCTGGGAATTCTGGTACATTGATTGCCAAAAAGATCATATGCAGATATGGCTGTTTAGTTCATTGCAAGGGGAATGGAATTTAAAAATAGCTATATTTTAAGTTTGAACAGGGCATTGTTGAGACCACATCAGAGGTACTCTGTACAGTTGTGTTCTTTGAAGGACACAATAGCATTAAAACAGTTCAGAGCAGATTCACATTACAGATTTCTTGGATAAGGTGCTAGTCTCATGAGGAAAGGTTAGCAAGGCTGGCTTTATGTATTAGAAGAATGAGGGGTGGGATCTTGAAACATTTTAAGATTCTGAGGACACTCGACAAGATGGATTCTAAGAAGATGCTTCCCCTTGTTTTAGAGAATAGAACTAATAGATCATTCTGAAAAATGTGGAGTCTCCCATTTTACGATAGACCCGAGGATCTTTTTCCTTCCTGAGGTTTGAGTTTCTTTAGAGCTCTCTTCCCAAGAGAATGGTGAAGACAGGATCATTTTTTTTTAAAATCCAGGCAGGCAGATTGACTCATTTGTTAGTGCAACAAGGGCAGGAACTTAATTTGTGCGTAATTTGATCGTAGCCCTATGTTATCAACTAGTGAAGCAGGCTAATGGAGCCAAATAGTCTACACTCACATGTAATTGTTAGCTTCTGTGTAGGTCAACTCAGGTTAAGAAATCTAAATGCAAATATAAATAATCCAGCTTGGTTTTCATTTTCACTGATGAAACTTGACTGTTTATATGGCTGCTTGGCACATATTAAGCTGATATTATTAAAATATTCAGTAAAATTATTTAAAAATTGACATTTTGTTGTTTGCAAAGTTACATAAATTTCTAATTTTCTGGGCAGCATTAGTATTTTTTTTGAAAACCCATTCCATCATTTTGATAGTGACATCTGACAACAGAGAATTTTGTCTTTTTTGAAAATGTAGTAAATGTCGATTACAAATTGGACAGTTTTGTGTTAGTGCAGTTTGCTTACTGAAAGTATAATGAGATGCATGTCTTATTCCTTGTCTTTCAGAATATTTCTGTAGAAACTATTTATGATGTCTTGACAACAAAGCCTGTTCTCAATAAAGTGAGTGTAAATTGAATTGTTCCAATTTAGATGGTCTGTCTTCTCTCTCTCTCTCTCTTTTTAGTGCAGAGGTACAATGTGCTCAGCCATTTTGGGAATTATACTGTTTAATATTGGTAGATTCCAGTCATTTTGTTAATCTCTAGTCCTTTTTAGATTTTCTTTCTCCTCATTTATTGCTGTTTTAATGGTGTTCCAGATTGATAAAGAAACAAGTCTATGATTCTCCTATTAATATTCCTTAATTCCAGTTTTACTTAGCAAGGAGTATTTCACCAGTACACAATCTTTGAATTGACTAAAAAGTGTGTGTATGGGTAAATGTGATTTTATATATTTATATGCAGTAGGACAAACTTCATGGCTTAGCACATGTTCAAGAAAGCCCTGAATGAATCCTGGTATCAAAAATCTAAACAGTGAGGTAGAGAGAATACAGATTCAAACTAGTCAAAGACAAAATCCTTGACACTAGTCAATGCCCAAAACAAACTTCTGAATAAAACTCTGGACTCTTTTTCTTTTAAATAAATGGATAGGGCTATGGCAAATCTGACTTTTTATTAACAGGGATTATCTGAGAGATATCTCCTTGCATATGAAATATGCTTGCACTACTTGAATCTCGAGTCTTTGAAATTATGATTTGACTTTTTTATTTTTGCTATATGAGCATGAATTTAAATTGTATATCGATAGTATTTGGACTCAACCTAGGAAATTCGAGAGATTTTCTAATAATATTTGCATTTCACAGTTGACTACATATACTACCCTGATGGAAATCTCTGAAGGAACATTTGAATCATATTTACGTGATTGTCCAAACCCATGTATGCCATGGTAGACATCTATACAAGGCTGTACTGTGGAATTTAACAGCTGGATCTGAATATGGACAAGCAGTTCAAGCTGCATATATGCTTCTTACAGAGTGTATTAATTTCTGATGGCACTGAATTTCTGTAATGTGCAAAATGTTTTAGGCTTTCATATAGGCTTTTGTTATACAGATTTTCATGATTAACTAAATATTTGAAATTTAAATGTATGGACTAAATGTGAAAAATTCTTGTATAATTGGTGAGCTCAGTAATTTCAAACCTAGCAAGAAGCACTTTAACGATTATGCTGAGCAGAAAATTCTATTGATATCCTTTTCTTACTAATCAGCAATTTATTTGGCACTGGTAAAACTAAGCATTGCTTATTAAGATTTCTGTTTTTAAAATTGTCTTTAATTTAATGTAGACGGGACCAAAAGACAAATATTTAAGTCCTCTTTTGACCATACAGTGTACACTTTAGTGAATGTTTGGAGTTTGTCATTTTGCTAAATAACCTGCTTGGATTCTAGTTTGTCAAACAAGTTTGTTACCAAAACACGTTATGTACAAGATCAGTGTGTTGTATGTGACCATTAAAGCTGATGGATAAATCTATTGATTAAAACTATTTAAGTTCAAATTTGCCATTTTAATAGTTATTAATATTTATTTTATAATGCAAATCACACAATAGTTCCTAACTCTGGCTGTCCGTTTTTGCCAACATCACCTAACTTCACCCTTGTCTCAGTTCATCTGACAAAACCCTCAATTATGTTTTTGTTATGACCTTGTGTCTCCACCTCACTTCTAACTTCTCTCGCACACTCTGCTTCCACTTTGTCCCCTCCATATGTAACACACAAACTCCATCATCCAAAATTCTATCTAAACTCTATGTAAGTCTCATTTCCCTATTGCCTCTTGGCTCACTGACCAACATCGACTCCTACCTTTGTGGATCTGTCACTCCCAAGTTTGTATCTCGTTTAATCTGGATATTCGTAATCCTTTAATGTCTGTGATGCTTTCCCAGTTTTAGTTACTGTAACAATGGTTGCTGTACCTTCGTATGTGTGGCCCTGAACTCTGGAATACCCTTCTAACATCTCTCCCTATCAACCTTGTTTCTTTCTTTGAGGTGCCTTTAAACCTACAAGGTGGGCCAATGCTTTGGCCATTTGCCCTAATATCTGTCTAAGGAGTGAAATGCCATACTTTTGTCTTAGAAATCTTTGATGCAGCATTGAACCATAAGTTATTGTAATCGTTCAGAGGCTAGTCTCCAGGTTGTTAGGCAGCTCGTTACAAAAATCAAAGGTTGTCTAAACAAATTAAAATGTTAGACTAAAGTAGCAAATAAAAAAGGGTAACTCAGTCCTCCCTTCACAAACCATAGTGATTGTCATTACATTCAATTTGTTTGAGAATTTGAGTTGTTCCAAGCTGCTTTAGTCAGCAACTTCAATTATTGCACATGTCAATGCAGCCTGGTATGTAGCTTAAAATTATTTATTAATATGTATGTTCCTCAACATCTCCATGTTCAAAGTTGGAGGGATGGGATATTCTGTTGTTGACCTAGAGTTCTTCCAGTCTATCTCCAATAACCTGAATCTTTCAGACTGGGTATAATTCCCTATTTCTAAACTAGATCAGGCAAAAGATGTCCATATTTTTGGAGGCGGTTTCAAGCCAAATCTACAGGCTAGGAGTCTTTCCAGCTATAGCAGTATAGGCTGGTTCAGAAGTTCACGTAGGCAGCAGAGAAAACTCAAACCTCTCAGCATCGACCTGGGAACACAACATTGGGCTAAGCTATCCACACTAATGGATCAGATCTAAACTGGATGTAGTCTTTACACATCCAGTCATGAACAAGGGTGGTCAAATAAAAACTTCACTGCAGGAATCTTCACAAATATCCCCATCCTAGATGATGGACAAGTCCAGAACTTCCGTGCAAAAGGACACAGCTGAAGTAACTCAGTCACCAGCCTTGCCTTCTCTTAAGGAGCAAAAAGTGTGGTGCTGGAAAAGCATAGCAGGTCAGGTACATCCAAGGAGCAGGAGAATCTATGCTTCATCAGGAATGCCAGAAACATCGATTCTCCTGTTCCTCAGATGCTGCCTGACCTGCTATACTTTTCCAGCGCCACTTTTCAGCTAAATTGATATCATAAAATGGCTGCAGACTCTGGATACTGCAAATGCTAATGGACCCTGCCAGCAATGTAGACATAAGGCTACAAGAAATAGGAGTCGGCAGTTCTGCTTCTCGAGACTGCTCTGCAATTCAATAGGATCGCGACTGATCTGACATTCCTCCCATCCATCTTCCTGTTCTGACCCCGTAAACCCTTGATTCTCCAACTGATCAAGAATCTATCTCCATCTTAAATATACACAAGGATGCTGACCCCACATCTCTGAAAAGGAGTTCCAAAGACACTCAACCCTTTTGAGAGAGGACATTCCTCCTCATTTCCAAATTAAATTGCCTCTCCTTTATTCTGAGATTGAGACTGTACCCTCTGGTGCTAGATTCTCCCCTGAGGGAAAACAACATCTTAGCATTTTCTGTCAAGCCCCATAAAAATCCAATATGTTTCAATGAGATCACCTCTTATTTTTTAAACTCAACTGATGACAGTCCCAACCTGTTTAGCTATAGCTCATAACACAATCTCCTTCGTAGGAATCAGCAAAGTAAGCCTTCCCTCCGGCTGCCAGAGTTTATTGCCAGTCCCTAGTTGCCCTTGAGAAGGTGGTGCTGAGCTGCCATCTGAGCTGCTGCAGTCCATCTGCTGTACTTTTACCCACAATACTCTTAGGGAGAGAATTCTGGATTTTGACTCAGCGACAATGAAGGAATGATGATATATTTCCAAGTCAGGATGGTGAGTTACTTGGAGGGGAACTTGTAGGTGGTGGTGTTCCCATATATCTGCTGCCCTTGTCCTTCCAGATGGAAGTTGTCATGGGTTTGGAAAGTGCTGTCTGCAGATATTCTTTGGTGAATTTCTGCAGTGCATCTTGTAGATAGCATACTCTACTGCTACTGAGCATTGGTGATGGAGGGGTGGATGCTTGTGAATGTTGGTCTAATCAAGCAGGCTGTTATGTCCTGGATGGTGTCAAGCTTCTTAAGTGTTGTTGGGGCTGCACTCATCCAGGAAAGTGGGGAGTATTCCATCACACTCCTGACTTGTGCTTTTTAGGTGGTGGACAGGCTTTGGGGAGTCGGGAGGTGAGTTACTCTCCGCAGTATTCCTAGCCTCTGAGCTGCTCTTATAGTGGCTGTGTTTATGTGGCAGGTTCAGTTGAGTTTTTGGTCAATAGTACCTCCAAGGATGTTAATAGTGGTGGGGGGTTCCGTGATGATAATGCCATTGAATGTCAAGGGGCAGTGATTAGATTGGTTCTTCATGGAGATGGTCATTGCCACTTGTCAGCCCAAGCCTGGATATTGTTGCATCTGAACATGAAGTACAATTCTGCTGTTGTTGATGGCCCAGGACGGTTGCTTGACCCATTCCAAGACTGTCTCATTTAGTGCGGTGACAGTGCATACAATGCTATGGAAGGTATTCTCAACATTAAGGCAGAATTTTGTCTCTACAAGGACTGTGTGGTGGTTACTCTTACTAAAACAGTCATGGACAGATGTCTCTGCAGCTGGCGGATTGGTAAGAATGAGGTGAAGTATTCTTTGCTCTTGTTGGTTCCCTCAATGAGTGCCACAGACCCAGTCCAGCAGCTATGTCCTTTTAGGACCCAACCAGCTTGATCAGTAGTACTGGTTCCGAGTTACTCTTGATGGTGGACATTGAAATCCCCCACCCAGAATACATTTGTGCCTTTGCCAACCTCAGTGTTTCCTCCAAGTGTTGTTCAACATGGAGGAATATGGATTCATCACCTGCGGGAGGGTGGTACGTGGTAATCAGCAGTAGGTTTCCTTGCACATGTTAAACCTGAAGCCGAGTGTCCCTGGTCCAGACTGAACTCTGAGCGCAACTCCCTCCTGACTGTGTACCACTGTGCTGCCACTTCTAATGGGTCTGTCCTACCACTGGGACAGGACATATCCAGGGGTGATGATTGTGTGTCTGGGACATTGTCTGCCAAATTATGATTCTGAGTGTGACTGTCAGGCATTTGCTTGAATAGCCTGTGAGATGACTCTCCCTGTTTTGGCACTAGCCCCAGACGTTAGTGAGGAGGACTTTGCAAGGTCGACAGAGCTGTTTCTACCATTGCGGTTTTGGCACCTAGGTTGATTCCAGCTCTTCCAGCTAGTTTTATTTCTTTGTTGAGACTTTGTAATGATTGATACAACTGAGTGGTTTGCTAGGCCATTTCAGAGGGCAGTTGAAAGTCAACCACTGGATCTGGAGTCACATTTTTGCCAGTCCAAGCAAGGCTGATGGATTTCCTTCACTGAAGGACATGTGAGTTTTTCCAACAATAACAATGGTTTCATGGTCATCAGTAGCTTCTTAATTCCAGATATTTTGTATTGAATTCACATTCCACCATTTGCTGTGGCAGGATTTGAACCCAGGTTCCAGGAACATCAGCTAAGTTTCCTCAATTAATAGTCTAGTAATAATACCACTAGGCCATCTACTCCTCCCATGGTTACAAGTGTTGGAGGTCAGTCACCTCAATTCCAGGCTGTCTCTGCAGGAGCTCCTCATGCTAGTGTCCTCAGCCCAAACATGTTCGGCTGCTTCATCAATGACCTGCCCTCCACCAGAAATAGGGATCTTCACCAATAATTTCACAATGTTCAGCACTATTCCAAAACATTAGATACAGAAACAGCCCATGTCCATTTGCAGAAATACGTGGACAATATCCAGGTTGGGCTGAAAAATGACAATTAACTTACACGCCCCACAGTGTCAGACAATGATCATCTCCAACAAGAAAACAGTTAACATTACAATGACCGAAATTCCCAGTACAATATTCTACCTGTATATCACTGACCAGAGACTGTACTGGAGCAGTTATATGCATGCTGTGGATAAAAGAGTAGGTTAGAGGCTATAAGCAATTCAACTTCAGGACATATGGCAGGAGTATGATGGAATGGTCTCCACAGCTTGTCACTATCCAGGATAAAGGTACCCATGCAGGACAGAGATAAGAATTTGTGTTTTTTTTGGAGGGCTGAAACACTTTGGAACTCTGCCTAAGGCAACAGTGGAGGAGGCAGGGTCATTGAATACTTTTAAGATAGAGGTGGGTAGATTCTTACTAGACAGGAATTGAAGGGAGGTGGAAATGTGGAATTCAAAACACAAACAGATCTGCCATAATCTTATCAATGGCAGCAAGGTGCACTGCAGTAACTTGACAACTCTAACAATGATGCCTAATACCTGAATACAAGGGCAGCAGCTGGGAACATCATCTCCTGTAACTTCCACATCACATACCAGCCCAGCTTAAAACTACGTGACCGTGCCACTTTCACTATCAAAATCCTGAAACTCCCTTCCTAACTAAATGTGTGGATGTGTTTAAGGTAAAGTCGCCATTGTCCTCCTAGACCAAAGGCTGCTCTGTCATTAGGGAGAGAAAACGGGTGCTGGTTTAACCTGAGGGTCGCCAAGCCTCAGCAAAGGGAAACTTTGAGATGGACAGATCTTCATATGAACATCAGCCAGTGCAGGAAATGAACTCATGATGTTGGTGCTAGTCTACATTGGAAACCAACCATCCAGCCAAATAAGCTAACCAATCCCAACATCCCCAAGGTTCACCATGCCCGGTGCAATTGGGAATGGGTAATAAATGCTCATTTAGCATTGACACCCGCATCCTGTGAATTTTAAAAAGATTAACATTTATAAATTCCCATTCCCTGGCCCTCGGGAATCTTATCTGTTACTTCTTGACTCAGACTGAATGTTACCAGATCTTGCTTTGGGCTGATTAATTACCAGGTGAGTTATGATCTGAGTTTTGTAGGGACTGTCTACAAGCAGCTCTGCTCCAGTGTTTAATGATAGAAGAAAGATCATTGATAAATGTGTCAGGGTTGTTGCTCTGAGGTTGTTTTTTTTAATTCATTTGTGGGAGTCTGACTGGCCAGCATTGTTATCCTATCCTTACTTGCCCTCGTGGTGGTGAGCTGTCTTCTTGAATTGCTGCAGTCCACTTGCTGTGGTTGACCCACAATGCTGATAGGGAGGGAATTCCAGAGTTTTGACCCAATAATTGTGAAGGAATGGCAATATATTTCCAAGTCAGGGTGGTGAGTGGCTTGGAGGGTACTTGCAGGTGGTGGTGTTCCCAAGTACCTGCTGCCCTTGTCCTTCTAGATGGAAGTGTTCGTGGGTTTGGAAGGTGCTGTCTCAGGATCTTTGGTGAATTTCTGCAGTGCATCTTGTAGATAGCATACACTGCTACTACAGCACCAGTGGTGGAGGGATTGAATGTTTGTAGATGTGGTGTTAATCAAGCAGGTTGCTTTATCCTGGACGGTGTCAAGCTTCTTAAGTGTTATTGAAGCTGCACCCATCCAGGCAAGTGGGGAGGATTCCATCACACTCCTGGCTTGTGCCTTGTAGATGGTGGAAAGACTTTGGAGTATCAGGAGGTGAGTTACTTGCTGCAATATCCTTAGTGTCTGACCTGCTCTTATAGCCAATGTGTTTATGTGGTGAGTCCAGTTGAGTTTTTAGTCAATGGTAACCCAAGAATGTTGAAAGGGGGGGAATTCAGTGATGGTAACACCATTGAATGTCAAGGGACAGTGGTTAGAGTGTCTCTTATTGGTGACGATCATTGTCTGGCATTTGTGTGGCATGAATGTTACTTGCCACTTGTCAGTCCAATCCTGGATATTGTCCAGATCTTGTTGCATTTGAGCACGGACTGCTTCAGTATCTGAGGAGTCATGAATGGTGCTGAACACTGTGCAATCATCGGCGAACATCCCCACTTCTGACCTTATAACAGAGGGAAGGTCATTGATGAAACAGCTGAAGATTGTTGGGCTCTAGGACACTACACTGAGCGACTCCTGCAGAAATGAGATGACTGACCCTCCACAATAACAACCATCTTCCTTTGTGCCAGATATGACTCTGTCCAGTATATTGTTTGCCCCAGATACTCATTGATTCCAATTTTGCCAGGGTTCCTTGATGCCATACTCAAGTCAAATGCAGCCTTGATGTCAAGGGCTGTCACTCTCACCTTACCTCCGGAATTCAGCTCTTTTGTCTGTGTTTGAACGAAAGCTATAATGAGATCAGGAGATGAGTGACCCAAACCCAAACTGGGTGTGACTGAGCAGGTTGTTGTTGAGCAAGTGCTGCTTGATAGCACTGTTGATGACCCCTTCCATAACTTTACTGATGATGGAGAGTAGACTGATTGGGTGGTAATTGGTTGGGTTGGATTTGTCCTGATTATTTTTTATTTGAGTTCAAATTCCACCAACTGCCGTGGCAGGATTCAAACACAGGTCCCCAGAACGTGATTCTGGATTAATAGTCGAGTGATAATACCACTCAGCCATCACCCCACCCCGGATAGTGTTGGGAGGGGCGGGGTGGTGTTGCAATTTTCTGGTTACAGAGATATCCTGGTGTAAGATTTTGATAATGCTACTCATTTTAGAGATTTTATGTTGGTTTGAAGTAACACTTTAGGATGATACTTTTTAATGTAGCCATCTTTTTAAATAGTTTGAATTTCAACCAGTGGAAAAATTAATGCTGAAGGCAGCCTGTGAACAGGAAGGTAGCTACTTGCAAGAAACAGACCATGACAGATCAACAGGCATTAAAAGATATCAAAAGGTTTGGCTGCAACCAAACTGTAGTTGATTTAATCATACTGGGAGTCTTATTGGACTGTGGAATGCAACTCCTGAGGCCGAAGGAAATAAGTCTTTGTCTCACCCCAACATGGCTCAGGTTACAGAGTTGGAGTGACACTTAAATGACCTTCACCAGTAGCTCAGAACCAGGGGTCACCATTTGTAAGAATGTTGGGTATGCCATTTAGAACTGAGATGAGGAGAAATTTCTTCACCCAGAGTGTGGTGAACCTGTGAAATTATCTGTCACAGAAAGAGCTTGAGGCTAAAACATGGAATGTTTTCAAGAAGGATTTAGATATAGTTCCTAACGATAAAGGGACTAAGCAGGAACAGGATAATACTTTGGTTGATCGGCCATAATTCAAATGAATGATTGGAGCAGGCTTAAAAGGCCAAATGACCCTGCTCCTATTTTCTATGTTCTAACGGTGTTAACTCGGACTGTTTCCAAGTAAGAGATGACAATCCCTTGGAATTAAGGATTAAAATTGGAAATTTCAGTTCTCCTTAGCACAGTTTCACTTCTGTGAGACAATTTCAGAGTTAGAAGAAAGAAGATGTTGTCTGAACTAGCAGCATTCAAGGAATCCCCGGGTATTGAAGGATGAGAAACGTCCACATTGTCTTCACTACTACTATTTCTAGACTTCACAAAGTCTTGCTTAAACCAACTTAACTTTATTCATAGACACTGCTCATTCTTACCTGGTTAGATCAGGCACAACTGAGGCCCTCACTTTTATAAATTAAAGATAAAGTACTGAGATATTTGAATTAAAATGGTTTTTCTATTCTTAAACTGATGCTAGGACTGCAACTATCGACTTCAGAGATGCAGCCCTCTTCCTTTAGATCAACTACAATCACTTTTCTCATACACTGGTCATTGAAAGACTTTAACTCAAATTAAATGGCCTCAGGATATTGCTAAGGCAAAACCTGATCAGAGTTGCTTTGTTGTCAAGGATACTACTGTCAGCTCTCCTTTTGTCTCCATTCTTACTGCTCGTTCTATTTTTTAAACTGAATTTCCTGACAGTAGAATAATGCCAGCTCTGATTTGATATATTTTTTGGAGGGTTTGTCAAATGGCCTCCCATTGTCTGCCCCATTGACTGACCTTTCATTCCGTCTCCAATATTCAGGAGAAACTGGGTAATTTCACTACTAGTACTTAAATGAATGTTAACACCTTACATGCGTTTAAGGTGAATCAAGATGAAGTGCAATGAGGAGAAAGGAAAGGAAAGATACGCTAATTGGGGTCTGAAGAATCATAACACATAGAGGCTAATGTGAACTGCTAATCTTAAACTCCTAACCCCAAAAATTCATGATACCCTGCATACTACAGAGCTTTGGAGAAAGTGAGCGGTGTAGATGCTGGAGAGTCAAGAGTCGAAAAGTGTGCACAGGGAGTCAGGCAGCATCTGAGGAGCAGGAGAGTCTCGGGCATAAGCCCTACATCAGGACTGTGGATGGGGAAGGGCACTGAGAAATAAACAGGAAGATGTGGTTCAGAAAAGATTTACAAGGATGTTGCCAGGGTTGGAGGATTTGAGCTATAGGGAGAGACTGAACAGGCTGGGGCTGTTTTCACTGGAACATCAGAGGCTGAGGGGTGACCTTATAGAGGTTTACAAAATTATGAGGGGCATGGATAGGGTAAATCGGCAAAGTCTTTTCCCTGGGGTCGGGGAGTCCAGAACTAGAGGGCATAGGTTTAGGGTGAGAGGGGAAAGATGTAAAAGAGACCTAAGGGGCAACATTTTCACGCAGAGGGTGGTACGTGTATGGAATGAGCTGCCAGAGGAAGTGGTGGAGGCTGTACAATTGCAACATTTAAGAGGCATTTGGATGGGTATATGAATAGGAAGGGTTTGGAGGGATATGGGCCAGGTGCTGGCAGGTGGGAGTAGATTGGGTTGGGATATCTGGTCAGCATGGACGGGTTGGACCGAAGGGTCTGTTTCCATGCTGTACATCTCTATGACTCTAATTAAGTCATTAATAATGGGGAAATTAATGGAACTGAAGAGTGCCCAAGCCTAGGATCTGATCATTTCCATTGATGAGTATTAAAGGAGACAGTATAGCACATTGCTGATGCTCTAACTGTAATCTTTCAGAGATCCCTGTGTTCAGGAGTTGTACCTCTGGACTGGAAATTTGCTCATGTCATTCTGGTCTTTAACAATGTTGCCATAGGAAATCCAGGGAATTATAGACCAGTTAGCCTAACATCTGTGGTGTTGAAGTTGTTGGAGTCTATAACCTAGAGACAGGGCAACTGATCACCTCGAAAATTTTCAATTAATCAGTAATTTGGGTCATGAAGGGAGGTTATGCCTGACAAATCTCAGAGTTTTTTGAAGATAGAGTGGTGGACAGAGGTAAGTCAATGGATGTTATTTATATGGTCTTCCAGAAGATTTTCATAAAATCAAGAGATTGCTTGTTAAAGTGGAATTGAGGGCAAATTACTGACATGGATAGGGAACTGGTTGAGTGGCAAGAAACAGAGTTGGAAAAATAGGGAAGTACTCAAAGTGCATAGGGGAATCCCAAAGGGACATGGTGGGTCTCAATTATTCACAATATTTATTAACAACTTGGATAATGGCATAAAAAGTCAAATATCCAAATTGTTTGATGCCACAAAATTGAGCAGCATTATGGACAGTGCTGATGATAGCATAATATTACAGCAGCTTACTGATAGAATGGGTGAATGGGCGTAGCTGCGGTAGGTGGATTTTAATACAAGCAAGTGTGAAGTTATCCATTTTGGACCAAAAATGGATAGATCAGGGATCTTTCAGAAGGTGTAAAGTTAAATACAGTGGATGTCTAACGATTGGGTTTCAGGTAGATAGCTCTTTAAAAAGCCATGAACAGGTACAAAAAATATTTAAGACTAATGGAATACTGGACTGCATGTCTAAAGGGCTGGAGTATAAGGATACAGATATTTTGCTGCAGGTATACAAAACCCTAGTTAAACTGCACTTAGAGCACCGTGAGCTGACCACACCTGAAGGAAGGCTATTTCAGCCCTGAAGAAGTTCAATACACATTTACAAGAATGATATCTGGATTTCACGGGCTATGCTTTTGGGAGGGATTAGACAAATTTATTTTCAAGAATTTAGAAGATTACAAGATGACCTAATCGAGATCTTCAGGATATTGACAGGGAGAGATAAGGTAGATAAAGATAAACTATTTCCACTGGTTGAAGATTCTAGTACTAGGGGCATAGTCTAAGAATTAGGGCCAGAAGATTCAGGAGAGATAGTATAAAGCACTTGTACATGTGGAGAGTAGTGGAGATTTGTCACCCTCTTTGAGAAGGCAGCCAGCATAATCAAACACCCCTCCCACCCCGGTTATAATCTCCTCTTCCCACTCCCCACCCCAGTTATAATTTCCCCTCCCATCCCGGTTATAATCTCACCTCCCACCTCTCCCCGGTTATAATCTCCCCTCCCACCCCCTGGTTATAATCTCCCCTTCCCATCCCCTGGTTATAATCTCCCCTTCCCATCCCCTGGTTATAATCTCCCCTCCACCCTGGTTATAATCTCTCCTTCCCATCCCCTGGTTATAATCTCCCCTCCACCCTGGTTATAATCTCCCCTTCCCATCCCCTGGTTATAATCTCCCCTTCCCATCCCCTGGTTATAATCTCCCCACCCATTCGAATTATAATCTCGCCTTCCACTCCGATTTACCAAACTGATTGCTGGGATAGCAGAGCTGACATGAGCAAAGACTGGATCAACTGGGCTTGTACTTGCTGAATTTAGAAGAATGAAGGGAGATCTCATAGAAACATATAAGAAAGATCCTGATGGGATAGGCTAGGGAGAATGTTCCCGATGCAGAGAAGAATGTTACCGATGTTGGGCAAGTCCAGAACTAGGGATCACAGTATAAGAATAAGGGGTAAACCATTCAGGACGGAGAGGAGTTGTGAACCCATGGAATTCTCTCCCACAGAAAGCCTTTGGGGCTAGTTCATTAGAAAAATTCAAGATGGAGCTGGACATGGCCCTTGTGGCTAAAGGAATCAAGAGGTATGGAAAGATTGTGGAATTGGGAAACTGAAATTGCATGACCAACCATGATTGTATTGGATGATGATGATACGTGCCGAAGGGCCTGCTCCAGCACTTATGTTCTATGTTTCAATAAGGACAACTTTGTATTTAGTGCCCTGTATGTCATAAAATATTCCAAAGTGTTCCACAGGAGAGTTAGCAGACAAATTTGACAATGAAGCAATAGGTGATCAACAGGCTATCAAAGAGGTACATCTTAAGGAACTAGTTATAGGAGAAAATTGGGATATAGAAAGGCAATGAGATTAGATTAGATTAGATTACTTACAGTGTGGAAACAGGCCCCTCAGCCCAACAAGTCCACACCAACCCTCCGAAGAGCAACCCACCCAGACCCATTCCCCTACATTTACCCCTTAACCTAACACTACGGGCAATTTAGCATGGCCAATTCACCTAACCTGCACTTTTTGGACTGTGGGAGGAAACCGGAGCAAGGTTTAGGAAGGAAATACAGGAGCTTGAAGCCTTCGCAGCTGGAAGCATGGAGGCTAATACCTGTTTAGGCTCCTCACACATTGTATGCTATGATCTGAATGATGTGCAGAATTCTGTCCTAAGGCAGCCAGCAGTGACATTTTATAAATACATCGCTCTGGAGCTCCAAAGCCCTTTCCTGAAATATTGCTGAATATAAATTAATATGAAAATTCCACATCGGAGACCATTAGATTTTTATTCAGCAAGGATATCAAGGTTTATGAAATCTAGGCAGGCATATGGATTTGTTACAGATCAACTGTGGGTGGCACATGCTAAGTTTTTGAGATGCCTTTATAAGACGACATCTTTAAATGAACAGATGTGATGGCTGTTAATTGACTAAAGATATCAAACATGAAATCTGTTAGATGACACCACTGCGGTGTGTTCCCTCCTGTCAAATTAACTACATCCACCTTTCCGACAATATTATTTTTAATAATAAAGGAACACAAAATATCCAGGGACCAGGCTTTCAAACTCAGTAGCTGTGTACATATATAGTTCCATGTTGCGTTCCTTCAGAACACTGATTGTTAATTAGTGTCCAGGCTATCAGCCTAATAAGAAATATTGGCAGCCCACAGAGGAGATATTTTTTCTGAACATCAGCACATCTGTTCACTTTGTTTCGTTCAGTGATTTTTTTTCACCTTTAATTATTTTCCCTGCAAATATGACTGGGAATAGTTTTGTTTCCTTTTTTTTAGTTTACTGAACGTGGCATGGGAAAAGGATATAACAACTGATATATTTAAATGTAGTAATTGACAACCCAGCTGCTTGTGCGGAGTGGCAGTTATGCACTGATTTACATTTAGAAATTTCTACTTAGGAAGGAATATAGTGCCCCCTCTGAAAAATGTGTGATCATGCAGTCTGGAAATGTCTAAAAATCTGGGTGACAAACAATGGCATGCTTTTGAGCACCAACATGAGATCACAGCATGAAGGACACAGGATTGATTCCAGAATCTGCCAAGTTCCCTACCTCAAGAATGCTGTCATCAGGAAACACCAAGGTGAAAATGTATTCCTGCATCTGAGGGGAAAAGTATTTGTTTGCATTTTACCACTTCTTTTCCTTTTGATCAATTGACCCTGACAGCTCACTATTTATCTCACCCTCAATAAATGGTGTGTCAACTGGGAAGTTGAGAAATGAAAGGTACATACTGTCTCCTGGGAGGTAACAAAAATTTTGAAAAATGTTCCTGCTTTTGGAACAAACAGGGAATTGCACCCAAATTCCTCCTGAAATTACACTTGTTTTGTTACAGTTCACATTTTTACCAAAAGTCACTAGAACGTAAAATCTCAGGACTAAATACTTTTTTACGTTAAATTGTGGTAACGTGAAGTTTTATGAATACAACAACCATTCACATCGGGCTGCATTACAGCCTTCTGCCATGCGCATTGGTCAGATAATGGTCACAGTTGAATAACTTCCCACTGGTTGCCCCTTTGTTGAAGATAAATGGACTATCTTGCTCCAAGTATTAGAGCCAACGAGCCTCAGTCAGAAGGAAACAGGACAAGAAGGGTTTTCTTGCTCTGAGTGCTACCCTTCAACCACTATTAAAACGGTTTCAACTAACCTGCAAAAGCCAAGATTTCACTACCCAAAGTTGACTATCGAACTATCAACTCTTCATGAACAACTAACCCAAAGAAACTGATCAATATATCTTTTGATGTTTCTCTCTTCTTGGACTGACTTGCTCTTCTTAAACAGGATGTGATATGTTATTCTTTCTTTTCACATTTAATAAACTCTCTTTTGTTAACCTCTTAGATTAAATCCAAGAAAGCCTTGGTAATTTGGCCAGATTTTAAATTGGTTTGATTCTGTCTATTGTTACAACACGAGGTAAACCCTTCTGCTAATTTAACCCAGCCACACAGAAAAGATTCACCCCGTGCTGTTAAAATTTGAGAGGCAAAGAACTATTACAAAAGTCACAATTTAAAGTAACAATTAACAACTTTTTTTTCAGTCTAACTGATTAACTAGCAACTATTTACAAATTCTTTCTCTAAACATGTCTTTTACCTTCCCCTCTAAAATACTGGTCTGATAAAAATCCCAATTACAATTTATAAAAAATATAATCACATTTCAAAACCAATCAGCTTGCCGAATGTCCTCTGTAGATTTTCCTCTGTCTTATTTTCTTCGTCTTAGAGATTCTCCTTCCCAGGTCATTGATAGATCAAGGTCCCTTTAAGAGAGCAGATCTTTCTGCAAGCAATCTTTCTAGTTGTTGGTGCTTGGCAGTTCTCTTTGCTACTCTGGGTAACTGTTCCAAAATGTCTGACATTTATACCCGAAAACATCAGATCCTTTCATTGGTTTTAATATTGTCAAAATATCAAATTCAAACTTGATTGGAGTTTGGTATCTTGGGACATAGTTTAAACTGATTGGCCAAATTTGGATTTGTTTTTGTCTCATAGCAACCCAGCCAGTGCTAGCTGTTGTGATCAAGCAATACATGGTTACCTTGTTCCAGACCCTCTGTGCCTCTTTAAGTCTTTGCTAGCTGTTCAACTCTCTTAAAGGTACAGTGCCCCTTTCAGCTTCATGACAGTATGGAAAGACTTTCATATGAGGAGAGATTGAGTAAGTTAGTCTTGTACTCTTTGGAGTTTAGAAGAATGAGAGAGGGCCTTGTTGTAACATAAGATTCTCAGGGGGCTTGACAAGATTGATATGAAGTGGTTGTATGCCCTTCTGGTACTAAAGGGCATAATCTCAGGATAAGGAGTTGCCCATTTAAGACACAGAGATGAAGAAGAACATTTTCTCAGAGGGTAGTAAATATGTGGAATTCTTTACCACAGAGGGCTGTGAAGGTGGGGTATTTAGTATATTGAATGCTGAGATAGACATTTTTAATTGGGAAGGAATTAAGGATTAAGGAGAAAAGACAAGAAAGTGAAGCTGAGTGGAGCGATGATCAGATCAGCCACAATCTCATTGTAGACCCACTTGCCTGAATGCTTTACTTCTTCTCCCATGTATTATAGTCTGATTCCCTCCTCAAAGGTTGTCTAATTTTTCGTTGTCTAATATAATACCTGTGTTAAGGAGGGAGGGAGGCAGACAACAGGAAACTATAGGCTGATTAGCCTGACCTCAGTTGTTGTAAAATGTTAGACCGTTACTCAGGATGAGATTGTTGAGGACTTGGAAGTGCATGGTAAAGTAGGGTTGAGTCAGCATGGCTTCATCAAGGGGAGATCATGTCTGACAAATTGGTTAGAAATCTTTGGGAAGGTAATGAGCAAGTTCGATAAAGGTGAGCCAGTGGATGTGATCTATTTGCATTTCCTGAAGATCTTTAACAAGGTGCTGCATAGGAGGCTGCTAAAAAAGATAAGAGCCCATGGTGACAGTGCAAGATACTGGCATGGATAGAGGATTGGCTGACTGGCAGAAGACAAAAAGTGTGGAAAAAGGGGTCTTTTACAGGATGGCAGCCACTGATTAGTGAAGTTCCGCATGGGTCAGTGTTGGGACCACAGCCATTCACATTATACATTAACGACCTGGACAAAGAGGGCATTGTTGCTAATTTTGTAGATGACACAAAAATAGGTGGAGGGACAGTTAGTGCAAAGGAAGTGAGGAGGTTGCAGAAGGACATGGACAGGCTGGGAGAGTGGGAAAAGAAGTAGCAGAATACAATGTGGTAATGTGTGAGGTTATGAACTTTGGTATGAAAAAGAGAAGCATAGACTATTTTCTAAACAGGGAAAGACAGAAATCTGAAGGACAAATGGAGTGTTTATTTGAGATGCTCTTAAGATTAACATGCAGGTTCAGTTCGCAATTCGGAAGGCAAGTGCAATGTTAGCATTCATTTTAAGAGGTCTCGAACAGAAGAGATGTACTGCCAAGGTTTTATAAAGCTCTGATCAGATCACGTTTGCAATATTGTGAGCAGATTATGGCACTGTATCTAAGGAAGGACATGCAGTGTAGGAGGGGATCCACAAGAGCTTTACAACAATAATCCCAGGGATGAAGTGCTTATCGTATGAGAAGCAGTTAGGACTTTGGGTCTGTACCCTATGGGATTTAGAAGGATTAAGGAGGACATCATTGAAATTACAGAATACTGGAGGCCTGGATAGAGTGGGCATGGAGAAGATGTTTCCACTGGTATGAGAGACTAGTACCTGAGGGCACAGCCTCAGAGTGAAGGGATGACCCTTTACATCTGAGATGAGGAGGAATTTCTTCACCCAGATGATGATTAATCTGTGAAACTCATTGCTACAGAAGACTGTGGAAGCTAAGGCATTGAGTGTATTTTAAACAGATATAGATATGTTCTTGAGTAGTAAGAGGATAAAGGGTTACAGGTAGAAGGTAGGGGATGGGGTTGAGAAACATATCAGCCATGATCAAATCTGCTCCAAATCTTATGGTCTTTCCTTCTTACTGACATTCATCATTCACACAACTTGAAGTTTTGACATCATTTCTACAGTGTTGTTCTCAGAATTGGGCACAGCACTCCAGGTGAGAATATTCACTTAATGTGTAGCAAAACTTCTTTGCTTTTGTACTCCATGCCTCTATTCATGAAAGTCAAATGCCAAGATCAGCCGTGCTTCTTAAAATTGGCCTTAACAGCTTTTCCTGGCACTTAAAAGATATTTATGCAAAATCCCAGCTTCTTATATTTTTTATTAAAGTTACATCATTTTGTAAAAAGTATTCTATAATCCCCTTTGATGTCTTCTGTCAGTTCTCTTAGCTCCTATGCTGGATATAAATTGCAACTTAGTTCTAATTTGTCTCAATCCTAAAACTAAATCTAAGATTTCCCACATTCTCCAAGCTATACAACACTTGGATCTGAGCTCCCCTACCATATCTTTATTGAACTCAAAATACTCACTAAGTAGAAAATAAGTTTTTTATATAAAAAAAAGAAAGCTAAAACTTTTATCTATCTTTCTTTAAGTAGCTTTAAAGTGGGTGAGAAAAACAATTTATTGAGAAAAACAATTCTCAACTGCCCAATCAGCTGTCTGTTTTGTGTTGATATCACCGGTCAGCTTTTTTATTGTTGGCAGGGGTCCTGCAGAGTTCAGGTGGGTTTGGGCTTCAACATCAGTTCTGTTGCTATCGTTCAACTCCCAATTTTGGTTTGATTACTCTTCTTCAAGTATTAATTAGTTGCCTGAGGAATCACAGTAAAACGTTCACCATTTGTACCCATTTCAGTAATTCACTAAGGAGAGGCAGCTTCTGCATGTAATTGCACAATTTAGTTGTGGTGTGATTGACTTAAATCATTTCACTTGTGATTCGATTCTCTACTTGCTCCTCCTTTAATCAGCTGCTTCCATTAATTTATTGACATGAGGGTTGTGTTAGAGATCATGAGTTGGATTTTTAAAACATTTTACTTTTTGTCTAGCTGTTTTATCTTAGATCATAGAGGAAAGTTATTTACCTTAGTTTGTAGACCTTTTGGCTTTCTGTGTTGTACACATTGTATAGAGTTGTTTCTTCACATTTTCTTTTTAACTTGGTTTTTGAGATAATACTGGGCTTATGTTTCTTACTTTAGATTTTCATTCCTCTCCAATGAATTACTGTTTGTGACTAACCTACTAAAAAATATAAGTTACTTTTATTAAGAAACATGAGACTTGGCATATTGTTATTGAAGTATGGGATCCATGTTAACAGATTTTAAACATCTTTATTCCTATTATGGTCTGAAAATGGGGTTTATATAGAATCCTAATACTTATGGGGTTTTTTAAGCATAGAGCTAGAGAAGAAATGTGATTTTGATACTTCAAGCTTTGGTTTCAAGAATGCGGATCACTTGAGCCTTGATTTTTTTTTTAAGACTTGAGATTGGGAGGAAGATAAACTTGCAAGATAATACATGGCTTGGAAAGGGTGGTGCTAGGAAATTGTTTCCGTTAGGTGAGGAGATTAGGACCTGTGGACACAGCCTTAGAATTAGAGAGGGTAAATTCAGAACAGAAATGCGGAGACATTTCTTCAGCCAGAGAGTGGTGGGCCTGTGGAATTCATTGCCGCAGAGTGCAGTGGAGGCTGGGACGCTAAATGTCTTCAAGGCAGAGATTGATAAATTCTTGATGTCACAAGGAATTAAGGGCTACGGGGAGAATGTGGGTAAGTGGAGTTGGAATGCCCATCAGCCATGATTGAATGGCGGAGTGGACTCGATGGGCCAACTGGCCTTATTTTCACTCCTATGTCTTATGGAAGAAAAATCTCTTTGAAGCTCAGATGTTTGGCGAGAACACTTAAGTTCCTCAATTACTTCAGTTCCAAATATGCTATAGTACATAATATGTACCATAAAATTTTGTTTTAATGAATATTGTTTCAGAAGTTAAAGTTTTTCTGGGCCCCCTCACTTGATTTTCTTAGAACTGTAAACACAGACTAAGTTGTCCCATACACAATTCTTGACCTGATGACCCTCTGTTATTTCACTCTATCAACACGTAAAAGGTAGCTAAAACTACTTTTCCCAATCAAATCACCTTTTGCTCTTTAATAGTATATTCTTTGTCTGTAAGAACTATCTCCAAACAATTCCTGGAGAAATTTGAACTTTATGGGGCTTGAGCAGTACGGGCAAGGATAACACTTGTCTGTACCTAGCAAGTAAACGTTTGTCCACCTTGTGCAAACTTTAACTTAAAGTTAATATTCTATATGTGATGACATATTGCAAGAACTTCTTGATTACTGATCTATACTAGATCAACTATATCCCATGTGACAAGTAGACTATTTGCTTTTAAAGGATTCATGGTAAAAGATTTCCAATCACTTCCAATAATGATCCTAATTGGATAAACATTGACAGCACTTCAGAGTAGAGCTTGGAGGTTAGAGTCATACAGCAGTCTTTTTGCACCATGTTCCCAAACCAAAATAGTCCAACTGGCCTGAGTTTACCTCATCCTTCTGAACCTTTTCTTATTCATGTATTCTCCAAATATCTTAAATGTTATAACTGCACTTACATCCACCACTTCCTCTGGCAGTTCATTCCACACAAATCACTGTTTCTATGAAAACATTGCCCATCTTGTCCTCCTCAAAATTTTCACTGTGAAAATATGACCCTGACCCCCACTCCCAACTTTAAACTCTCCCATGTTAGGAAAAAGATCTTTTGCTATTCACCTTACATATGCCTCATGATTTTATAGACTGCTAAGCTCACCCCTGAACTCTGTTCCAGTGGTAAAAAGTCCCAGCCTAGTCTTGTAACTCAAACCCTTAATTCCCATCAAAGGCCTAGTTAACCTTTTCTGAACACTCTCCAATTTAATGTCCTTCCTATAGCAGGGTGACCAGAACTGCACACAGTACTTGTGGCTTCAGCAAGGTCCTGTATGATCTCAACATGTCCCAACTCCATACTCAAAAAGGTCTGACCAATGAAGGCAAGCATACTAAACACCATTACCTGTGACACACATTTCAAAGAATTATGTACCTGAACCCCTCGATCTCTGTTCTGCAAAATTGCCCAGTGCCATACCATTAATTGTATAAGTCCTGTCCTTGTTTGTATTACCAAAATGGGATACTTTACAATTATCCAAATTAAACCCACCTGCCACCCCTCAAGCCTACTGACCCAAACCACCTGTACTGCCCACCACGAGGATATTAAAGCACATCGTTCTTTTCTTGGGGGCCTGGTTAACCAATGCAACCACAGGTGGCATAGTGGTTAACACTGTTGTCTCACAGCACCAGGGACTCTAGTTTGATTCCTGCCTCTAGTGACTGTGTGGGTTTCCTCGGGGTGTTCTTGTTTCCTCCCACAATACAAAAATGTGCAGGTTAGGTGAATTGGCCAGGCTAAATTGCCCATAATGTTCAGTCACGTGTAGGTTAGGTGTATTAGTCAGGGGCAAATATAGAATAATGGGTTTGGGTAAGAGGGTCAGCATTGCCTTGGGCCAAAGGACCTGTTTCCACATTAAAAAAAATCCAGTTTTGAAATTTCACGATATTATTGTGATTAAACTGCAGAGCTGAGGAAATATTCCCTGGGATACCTAGCCCTGCTTACTACCGTCCCGCTCATACAATCATAGAACCCCTACAATGCAGAGAGGTGGCCCATCAAGTCTGCACTCACTCTCCGAAGAACACTCTACCCAGGTCTAGCTCCCCTCGATTATCCCTAAACCCCGCATTCCCATGGCTAATCCACTTGACCTGCGCAATTTTGGACGATGTGAGGAAACTCACGCAAATGGGTTTTCCACGGGGAGAATGTGCAAACTCCAAACACGTGATTAAATGAGTTTCCATTGAGCGTTTTCGGGAGATTACAATTGATAACCAGTCACACGTAAAACGCGAGAGTAGAATTTGCATTGTATCTCTAATTTTCATGGAGGGATTTTGCTGGTCTGGTTCTTGGAATTGTAATACTCGCGTTCCCCTGAACGACTTAGTAATTTTTGTTTTTTTTAAACTGAGACACTGCAAGGATTCTCCAGCTTGTTTAAACAAAAAATTGCTATCATGGACCAAAACGTCATTACAGAAGTCCCTGCATCTCTCAAACGCTTAGCAAAGTACATAGTGCGTGGATTCTATGGGGTGGAATATTCCCTCACTCTGGACATTCTCATTCGCTATCCCTGTGTGAAGGAGGATGATTTGCAGCAACTATTGAAGTTTGACAAGAAGCAGCTCCGCTCTGTCCTCAACACCTTAAAATCTGACAAGTTTCTTAAGAGCCGAATAAGGGTGGAAACCAATTCTGACGGGAAGAGTTCCAGACATAATTACTATTACATCAACTACAAGCTGCTGGTGGACGTGGTCAAATATAAACTGGATATTATGCGCAGAAAAATTGAAACTGACGAGAGGAATTCAAGCACAAGATCATCTTTCAAGTGTCCGCTCTGTTTCAGTACATTTACTGATTTGGAAGTCAATCATTTGTTTGACCCTTGTACAGGTGAGCTGGGACTTTATCGGTTTCCCCAGAACATTGTTTTGTTTTGATTTGTTTTGATTTTCATCCCTTATTTTGGTAGAGAATTATTGGTTTTGAATTCATCCCACGCGATAATTTGAATATCACCGCAGAAGGTTATTTTGGGTTAGCAGCTGACAAACTTTCAGTTAGATTTTTTTTCTCTCTCTCAAACCGAGATACTGTAAGCATTCTCCAGCTTGTTTCTGAAATTTGTCCCGCTCTTTCTACGCCCTCCCACAAAGTACGGAATCAGCTAAACTTGTCTAACACGTTTGGTGCTGATCAGATTGTGGTGGGGTTTAAGCGCGCACGCGTATGGGGGTAGTCCAAGTTTAACCTGATTCAGTACTCCGGCAGAAATTGCTGAAAATTACATGTTGTACAGCGGGTTGTCCAAATAGGATCCGTGCTGGAAAAGCACAGCAGGTCAGGCAGCATCCGATGGGCAGGAAAATCGATGTTTCGGGCAAAAGCCCTTCCAATGAAACATTCCTGATGAAGGGCTTTTGCCCGAAACGTCAATTTCGAAGCTCCTTGGATGCTGCCTGAACTGCTGAGCTCTTTCAGCACCACTAATCCAGTAATATTATATACTACAGCGTTCACACCTGGCAGTAACTTGCTGAACTCTCACTTGAAATCGGCTCTTTCAATGTGGAAAAAGCAAATTGCTTCAGAAACCAGAGATCTGGACGTCGATTCTCCTGCTCCTTGGATGCTGCCTTAATCTTGCTAACCAGTCAAATACCTTGAAGTCCCACATCCGATGCTCTGGCCTCATCAATCCTCTTTGTTTTCCAGAAAATTCAATCAAGTTTGAGACTTGATTCCCTATGCACAAAGCCATGTTGACCATCCCTAATCAGTTCTTACTCTTCCAAATACGTGAAAACCCTGTCCTCCAGATTCCCTCCAACAACTTGCCCACCAACAATGTTAGGGTGACGTCCCCCTGGCATTTTCTTGCCACCTTTCTTAAATAGTAGCACCATATCAGCAACCTTGTCTTCCAACACCTCACTAGTGACTGTCCATGATAGCTTCCCACAGTGTTCTAGAGTTCACCTGATCAGATCCTGTGGATTTATCCTCCTTTTATGCATTTTATGATGTCCAACACTTCTGTAATAAGAACATTTTTCAATTTATCTTCCCATGTTCTATATCTTCTCCACCGTAAACACTGATGCAAAATACTCATTTTAGTATCTCCCCCAATTCCTGCAGCTCCATATGTAGGCAGTCTTGCTGGTCTTTCCAAGAGGTGAGTTACTTGCTGCAGGATTCAACCTCTGATACCACTGTTGCTGCCACAGTATTGGAGTTTTTGGTCTGATGACTAGTAGAGCTTCTCTGAGGACCTATAAACCTGGTAGGACCATAGCAATGACAAAACTCTGAAGTTGTACCTTTGGACTAACTTGGATGAATATGCCCAAATTAACCTACTTTTATATGTCCCTTAACACCTTTTAATCTAAGGATTTTGTGGGAGAAACATCTTTTTATTTCAAACAGGTGGTTAGCTTTACATAAGAAGAGCAAATACTTCACAATTGTCCTTCACAATTAATTTGGCCTGAATTAGCAACCCGTTCATACTCCTTCTCAATTTCCATCAGTTACAATGCACGACCCTGGTCAGATCCTGCCTTTTATTTCTTGTAGCTCCTTTTGCAGTACATTGAGCATGTGGTTTTGAAGTTATTTTTAGAATTGCTCAGTAGGTACAGTCCAAATAGACTTTATCTTTTAATAGAATGAAAATGTCAATAACTGGGGATTTGAAACTTGAAAGGCTGAAAAATGTGATTTTGGGAGAAATAATTGCTGAGCACTTTTTTAATGGTTTAACTAATGGCATCTCAAGTACATTACAATTAACGTTTGTTGAATACACAAGGATACAGGTGAGGTAACAAATCCCAAAGCAGAGGGTAATGTTTTCTTCCCATTCACCATCTTCAGTTGTTACTGGAGCAGTCCCTTTTGCGTACCTTTTTGGAGGCGGTGACAGATGTTTTATATTTTACTTCTACTTTGTTTAAATTTCAGTTGAAGCAACAGTGCGTACAGCAGTCTGAGGAGGTAAGAGGAAGCAAACTAGAGTTTCTAGTAAATTCCTTCCTGTGATTTTTGGTGATTCTCCCAACCCCTTTATTAATTGGGAGCGAATCTTCTAAATTAAGAAGGCAATGTGGAAAAGGCAAAAGCTTTAAATGTTTTTGTAAACATAGGTTTATGGAGAATATTGGGAGTAAGATTAACTGGATAGCACTGCTAGCACCTGGGCTTGATAGGCCAAATGTCATAATCCTGTGCTCCACTATTAATCCTTCCCATGTCATTATGTTTGTTTGCTGTTCCTGTAAAATCTATAGGCAATTTTAACTGTACATACTGTCACACGGAGGTAGAAGAAGATGCTTCTGCAATACCTAAACGTGATGCTCGAACACTTCTGGCAACGTTTAATGAACAAATTGAACCAATTTATGCACTTTTACGTGAAACTGAAGATATTGCTCTTCCACATGAACTCTTAGAACCACAACCAACTGAGATCCCAGAACTGGCAATAAGGTAGCGTATATCTGAAATTCAGTTGTTGTTATACTGCTGGTCACTAAATAATTTAATCAGAACAGAACAGAAAGCAAATGCTAAAGGATTCTTTGAATTTGGGTACTAGCTTATTACCTGAGGAGTAAGAGTTGTGAAATGGTGGCATGTTAATCACCCCGTACATTGAAAAGGTTGAATGTTAGTGATTCTAGTCAGCAATACGTGGTACAGGATGTATAGAGAACAGAACTTGATTAGCTAAACATTAAAATCTTTTTACATATATATAGATCCTGCTCATCTAAAATGATACTTCCAGATTTATCTTATCCTAACTGTACAATGTCAACACTTGAAAGTACCTGTTATTGTACAAGAAGGTAATTGCAGCCAGTGCTTTGTCCAAATCCATCGTTAATATAAATCTAGAAGACTGGCTCTATTAAAATTGTTTATGTCGGATAACATTAGGTTGAAGTCCCTGTGAAAACTAGAGCTTGAATGACCCAAAGGTTCATGGTTTTTTTAGGATTTAGAATTTTAGATTATAGCAGGAGTCCACTTCCCAGAACCCCACAAGAGGTTGACTTTCTTGTTCACATCAGTAGTGGTTAGGTATGAAAGTCAGGAATCACTCAAAAGCTTTATTCATGGAGTGAGTGATTGTGTTTTATTTTCAGCCAGAATCCGAAGACACATGGCCTTAAAAGTAATGATCATCCAGAGAGATGGTCAAATAAATCAGTTTGCAATGATCTGTATGAACAAAACATTGTTGTAAATGTCCAAGAATCTGATGCTAAATCTAAGAAAAAAACTGTGAAGCCTGTTAAATCACAGCCCATCTGGATGACTGCAAGCACTGTTGAGGGAGTTGGTTTGGATAAAATGGAGAATTCAGTTGGTGAGTATGTGTATTTTAGTATAATTTCCTTCGAGACTTTAGGAAATCATTTAACGTGTCTTATTTTCAGCAATCCTGAATCATTTGGTTTTTTTCTTGCAGTTATGTGTTTTATTTTCTGACACAATGTGGGTGTGGCTGGCGAGGTCAGCATGTATTGCCCATTCCCTCATCAACCTTGTGATGAACCCCTTCCTTCAACAGCAGTCAGGGGAGTGTAGATAGATTCAGTGCTGTCAGGAAGAGAGCTCCAGGATTTTGACCGTGTTCCAAGTCTAGTTTGGAGCAGACCTTTTGTGGTGATGTTCCCATGTTACCTGCTGCCCTCCTCTTTCCACGTGGTAGAGGCATTTTGAATGTGTTGCCAAAGGAGCCAGGGTGAATTACTGTTATGTATCTGTGTAGTTGCTACACGCTGGTGTCTGTGTGTGGTGGGAATGAGATTGAAAGTGGTGTGAGAGATACCAGAGTCAAAACTTGAGGGAATAGTAATCAAGACCCACTATTCTGCAACTACCTCGATGTCTAAAATTAAATTACCAAGATGACCAATGTGACTGACTGGTATTCAGGATAAAAAGCAATTCATGCCAGGTCCCATCACTTAAACATTAACAACAAGTTTCCTGTTTATTTTCTATTTATTGAAGTTTTTAATCTACTACATTGAAATGATCCAGGTTATTATTTACAATTTATTTCCTGGCAGTTGTATGTTCTAATGTATTAGAAAAAAAATTTGAAGGAGCTAGTAAATATCATAAAGATTTTTGAGCAATCCAAAACAAAGTTTTGCACAAGGTTACATTTTAAGACCAGAGCCTGTGATGGTATGGATAGAGGATTGGCTAATGAGTAGAAAACAGTTGGGATAAGGGGATGTTTTCAGGATGGTAACCTGTAATTAAAGTATTCACGAATCAGGGCTGTGTCCACTACTTATAATACAATTATCATGCAAATCATCTAGTTTGTGGATTAAAAACATAGGTGAGAGGGCAAATAGTGAAGATAACACAACATCTACAGAGTGACACAGATTTAAGTGTTTATGCAAAAGCTTTGCAGATGGAATATAATGTGGAAATAGAGTGGTTATGCACTCTGGTAGGAAGAATAGAGAAGCTGAATATTAAAGTGGACGAAGATGGCAAAACTATGGAACAGAAGGATTTGGGAGTGTACATGCACACAAAAAGCTAACATCCAATTACAGCAGGTAATAGTGAAGGCAAATGGAATTTTGGCACTTATTTCAAATGAGTGTTTCTGTTTTTCCCTTTTTTTTTAAAAAAAGGGAAGATTTTCTAAAACTATACAAGGTACTAGTAAGACCACAGCTGGAATATTGTGAACCTGTCTGCTCTCCTTATGTAAGGAAAGATATATTCTGGCATTGAAGGTAGTCCAGAGAAGGTTCTCTACAATCATTCCAGGAATGGAAGAGTGCCTTAAGAAAAGGTTTAAGTTCAGATTGCTAATTTTAACTTTAAATCAAAAGGAGTCTATATTTATACAAGATTCATAGAGAATTAACAAGGTAAATGTGGAGAAGTGCCCTTGTGGGAGTGTCTAGGACCAGAAGAAGATTATATTTCAGAATAAAGGATGACTCAGTAAGGTCATGACAGATGAAGAATTTCTTGAAGATAGTGAATTCTTTACCACAGTGGGCTGTTGAAGCTGGGCCTTTAAGTATATTCAAGACTGAGACCTCTTTTTTATTAATTAGTAAAGGGATTGAGGGATTATGGGGAAATAAGGCAAGGAATTTGGAACAGACTTGATGGTCTTAATGGTCTACTTCTGCTCTGATGTATTATGATGTGGAGGTTTAATGTATGCATAGTAAATACCCTTTCTTACCAGTTAATTAGGTATCCACTTTGCAGTTGGTAGTGCTGTGTTTTGAGTCAATGTCACTTCCTTGTCCAGCATTTGCGTATATCCCAACCATTATATATCTTTTTTTGTCCAGTGACCGTTTTTTTCTGGTGAGACTTTTTAAAAAAATTTTGAAGTCCTGGTTTGCTTGTTTTGAAGGTGCAAGAGAATGTAAACTTCCTGTGCTTTGAAGGTGAGCTTTTACTAGGTGGCTTTCCCTGACTTTTTAAGTGGCTTCTACCCTACTTGTGGAATACTGCAGTGCATAATAATAGTTGCTCACTTTTTAAACATTCGCTCATAGGATGTGGCATTGCTGGCTGGGCAGCATTTATTGCCCATCCTGAGTTGCACAAACTGCTGAAGCCCAGATAAATTCTCAATCCTGCGTATGGAGAGAATTCCAGGATTTTGACCCAGCAACAGTGAAGGATTGGCAAACTATTTCCAAGTCCGGATAATGAGTGACTTGGAGAGGAACTTGCAAATGGGAATGTTCCCATGTATCTGTTGCCCTCGTCCTCCTTGTTTATAGTTGGTGTGGGTTTAGAAGGTGCTGTCTTTAGAATCTTAGCAAATTTCTGCATTAGCGGTTGCAATAGTGGTTTGTATGGTGTCAGGTTTTTGTGTTGCTGAATTGTACTTATCCAGGCAAGTGGGAAGTTAGGTGAGTTGCATGTTGCAGTATCCCTATTCTGACCTCTTGTCACTACTATTTATAGCAAGTCCAGTTCAGTTCCTGTTCAATGGGGATGTCCAGGATGTTTGGGAGGAAATAACAATGCTGAATATGTCAGGAGATTTGGTTATAACTCCCTTTTTTTGAATGATAAAGAGCAGTGGTGAAATAGTCAGTTGTGTGGCCTTTGTTACTTGCCACTTTTTTGTGTGTCCAGTAGATGCCAGTGTTTGTAGCTGTACTGGAATGGTTTGGCGAGGAGACTGAGGTGGATCACCCACTCAGCACTTCTGGCTGAAGATTGTTGCAAATACTTCAGCCTTTTGCACTAACATTCTGGACTCTTCCATTGTTGAAGATGGGAAAGGATTTTTGTTGTGAGATTAAATGTTTTTAGTGCTTCATTTTATATAGCTGTTGTATGGCATGTTTATATGGGCCTGGAAGGGTTAATACTGAGAAATGAGATGAGCACCATCCACTGTTGTCATCGTGGATTAGAACTCCTTTTAGGTTCATTGAAGGGGATAAGATTTCTGGTTCTTTAGTCACTGTCACCATATCTATCAAAGCAACCTGTAACCAGATGGGGACATGTAGTTATGATTTAGTTTATCACAAGATATTATTCTTAAATCAGGAAATAGTTACCTCTGACACTATAGGAAGCTGGTCCTGAAATTCACTACAACTAGCAACAGCAGCTCAAATGGAAACAAGCTGGCATTCTCAGACAACATAATGGCCAAAAATTATTTCTCTCTGGACTACTGGACAGAGCATGTAACTGATGTAATGTTTTTCTGGAATGTTACTTTCTGCATGCTCCTTTCCCATAAAGAAATATGGTGCATCCTCTATTATGTTGCCTGCCTAGCAGTCACTGTACCACCTCAGGACATTGGTGAATTTCTGCAAAATTCCTCCCCTGTTGTAAAGAGAAGGAAACTCTGCAAAGTGTACAGGACTGCCTTGTGTACAAAGCTGATGGGACACTGCAAGTAGTGGCTTCTGCTTGTCAAATGAGAATCTTAATTGTCTTTTTGTACTACTTGCATCTTCAAATCCAAAATCAAACTCTGCTCAAGATATTGTGTAATTACAAATTTCAGGCTACCATTATTTCTCCTTTTTTTTTTTGGCACACATTTTTGGTGCACCATATATTCCTGCAAACCAACATATGCCACTAAGTTTCTATTGTTTTAAAGCTCTCTTTCTGACAACCACAAAATTCATCGCCAGATCTATGTAGTGAAAATGACTGAACAGTACTATACAGCTCCCCTAGTTTCAGTAGAAAAGTTTGTTTCCCTTTCTTCTTGTGAATAGTCCTGGAATTCTGTAAATGTTGTGGGTCAACCTACACCATAGGGCTGCTATGGATTCAGGCAAGCTTACCACCATGTTCAAGGGCAATTACTGACTGGCAATAAATGCTGGCCAGCCAGCAACTCCCACGTGAACTTAGACTAAGGTTTTAACCTTCGTTCTGGCTGGAAGAGTCCTGTTAATGTTTTTATTCAAAGTATCACAAGCATTGAGCTCCTATTCCTCGTCTGGTTCAACAGCACCCAAACTAACAATGTTCATAAACTGAAAGATATTAGATTTTTACAAAATGAGTTTTTCACCAGAATATACTGTCAAACCTATCCTCTGCTCATCTCAATCTGCGAGAAATAGACACTGGGTGATATCACAATTTATCAATTGCGGTCTTTGATCGAGAAGCAAAAAACAAACTTGCAGCAGGTATCATCTGGCTCTGGGCCTCCTCCCCCATTCAATAAGATAGTGGCCAATTTCATTTAACTCCATGCTCCTTCCTAGCTAGCTCCCCACAAAACTTTTCATCTTGTCCAGAATCTGACACCTCTAACTGAACAGTCAGACTTTTCCTCAAGGTGGTGGAAAGTGTGTCAAAGACTCAGACCCTTAATTTTCAGATGCCTTAACTGGGTGACCATTTAGCTCTAGATTGTTTTAAATAGGAAATATCCTCTCTACTTAGCTGTCAAGATTCCTTGATCCTATACCTTGTTTAGGGTCTGTCTTATTTTAATCCAGCCACATCTTAATTTTCTGAACTGCAGAGGATACAAGACTAGCCTGTCTTTCTCTCATAGACTAAATGTGGAATGGACGGGTTGTTCTAACAGTTTTTCTCTGAATTGCTTCCAACATAATGTTTTCTGACTGAGGCTTTCTGAACTAAGGTGACACATACTGGGCACACATTCCAGAATTAACCATCTTTTCTTAAAGCCATTCATCCTGTAATAAACAAACATTGAATTAGTTTTCATTAGTTATTTGCTTTTTGATTCATGCATAAACCATTAGATATAGGAGCAGATACAGGTCATTCAGAATAGATTCTGCACTGCCATTTGATCATGACTGATACGTTTCTCATCATCATTCTCCTGCCTTATCCTTTGTAACCTTTTGATCCCTTTACCCTTTAAAGAACCTATCTATCTCTGTCTTAAATACAGTCAATAACTTGACATCCACAGCCTTCTGTGGCAAAGAATTTCAGATTCACCACCCTCGGTCTGAAAAGATTCCTGCTCGTATCCATTTAAAGGATATTCCTACACTGAGGTGTGTCTTCTGGCCCAACTTTCTCACCAACTGGTGAAAATATCCTCTTCACATCCATTCTATTGAGGCCTCTCAGTATTCTAAATTTTAATTAAAATTCTCCACTCTCACAATTCCCCATCCTTCTAAATTCCATTGAATACAGACCCAGAATCACTAAGCCCTTCATCTCCAGGATCATTTTTGTAAACCTCCTTGGAACCCCCCTAAGACCAGCATATCCACCTTTCAGACAGGGGTCAAAAACTACTCAATATTCCAAATGCAGCCTGACCAGAGCCTTGTGCTGCCACAGCAGTACATCCTGTTCTTGTATCCCAGCCCCCTCACAATGAATGCAAACATTGCATTTGCTGCCTTAACTGCCAAATGAACCTGCATGTTAACCTGGAGAGAAACCTGAACTGGGAATCCCAGGTCCCTTTCTGCTTCTGATTTCTGAAGCCTTTCCCCATTTAGAAAATGGTCTACACCTCTTCTCCCAAACAAACTGCTTTCCTCTACTTTTCCCACATTGTATTTCATCTTTTGCCCATTCCTCACCTTCCAAATCCTCCCCACTCAACACTCTGTCCCTCCACCTATCTTTATCTGCAAATGTATCAATAATGTCCTCTGTTGACGATTTGAAGAAAGAAATATAAACATGAATAGTTTGTTCCCAAAACAGACTTTGTGAAATGCCACTAGGCTGAATAAGACTCCTTTATCTACTCTACTCTCAGTCAGCAAATCCTTGGTCTGTGTTAGTATCTTGGTCCTAACACCATGAGTCCTTGCTTTATTCAGCAGCCTCCTGTTTGGCACCTTGTCAAAGGCCTTCTGGAAATTCAAAAAGTTCACATCCACAGGCTCTCCTTTGTCTAACTTGCTCATTACCCCCTCAAAAAACAGGAGCAGATTTTTCAGGTATTATCTTTCCCGTTATGAAACTGTGCTAACTCCATCCCTATTTTGCAATGCATTCCGTACTCTGCCTTATCCTTAATATTGGACTCAATCTTCCTAATGATCAAGGTCAGGCTGAGCAACCTAAAATTTGACATCATCTGCCTCCTTTTAACAGGTGTGTTGCATTAGCCATTTTCCAGTCCTTTTAGAAAACTGCCTCACTCCAGTGATTTCTGAAAGATCACCATCAATGCCTCCAGAATCTCCTCTGCTAGTTCCATCAGAACCCTGGGTTCTTCATTCCTCACTTTCTTCAGCCTCCCTTTCCAGCAGTCCAATATCTACTGCCTCTCTTTTTTAATATATCCAAAAATACTTTGCAATCTCCTTTTTATTGCAAGCTTAATCTTGTCATCTTCCTGATGCTCTTACTTTTTTTAAAAATTGCTCCCTGGTTTTTAAAGGCTTCCTGCTAATCTTCACCACATTACCTTTTCCTTTCACTTTTATGCTGGCCCTGACTTCCCTTGTTGGCCATTGTTCCCTTGTCCTCCCCTTAGCATGTTTTATATGTTTTTGTTGAGCTGGGTGTCAGCTGTGCCTTCCAAAGTTCAGAACAGCTCCTTCCTTGTCTTTGTAGTAACTTTCACTTGATTTCAATTGTTGAGATTCCAGCTTCTCCCCCTCCAAACTGCAGGCTGAATGTTATATTGTGGTCACTGACCTGAGGGGATCCTTCACATTCAGCTCCTGAATCAAGTCTGTCTCACTATATATCACCAAATCCACAATTTCCTGTTCCTGAATGGGCTCTATCCAAACTGCTCTCAAAACTATCATAATGACCTTTCCACAAACTCATTTGTGAGATCCAGTACCAACAGTTCACTTGTATATTTAAGTACCCATGATTACTGTAATAGGAATGACACTATCTTCCCTGAATTAATTTTCTGCCCTGCATCTTGGCTGTTGCTAGGAGATTTTTATATAACTCCCATCAGGGCCTTTTGATTGCCTTTTACAGTTCTGCAACTCTACCCACAGATTCTATGCCTTCCAACCTTATCACTTGCTACTGATCTTGTGAGACAACCTGAATTGATTTTCTGCCCTGCCTCCCTGCCTTTCTGCCTGCCCTTTTTTCAAGGGGATGTGCATCCTTGGATATTTTGTTCCCAGCCCTGGTCATGCTTGATTACAACATCCTATGCAAATTCAAATCTGCACTACGAGGTCAGTTACCTATTTCGTATACTGTGTATTTAACTACAACACCCTGAATTCTGCATGGACTACCTATTACTTGCAGTTTTTGTCCTTTTTACCTGCTGTGCCTGAAGTTAAATTCCTGAACCTCTCCAAACTGTCTTATTACTTGCGTTGGAAATTTTAATAATCTGAGCACCCCCTCTTAAGTTTGAAGATCTTCCTTATGCCTCTCTCTCTTTAGCCTTTCTACTTGGATCCCAGCCCTCGATTGGTTCAGGTGGGGTCTATCCCAGTACTGATGAAGTGACCCATGAAATGGAAGCCCTCTTTTGCATTGCTCTCCTTTTAGCCATGTATTTGCTTCCTTAATCTTATCTCTTTGCTAATTTGCACAAGGCTTAGGTAATAATCCTGAGAGTACAACCTGATGAGGACCTGTGCTTTTAAAAATTTTCTTAATTCCTGATATTCACCAATCAGAACCCCTTGCCCAGGTTGTCCATGCCAATATGGGCTACAGCAGGATCTTGTCCCTTGCTGTCAGGTATCCTTTTCAAGCTGACTCATTGTTGTCCATCCAGAGCTCTGCAATTTCTCTCAATTCCTCGTTAAAATGGACAGCTTCATATTTTCCCACATAATACTCCTCTTGCAAGATTTTTGCCCAGGATTTAAGCTATCTCTAATCCCTTTGTAGCCTGTGATCACTTCAAAACATGCTTTCTACCTATGTCAGCAAATTTGGAAAACATGCCTTCGGCTTCTAGTTAGTTACATAACTTTTTATAGGAAAACTCAGCAGCAATCCCTATGGCACACCACTTTGTCTTGCCAATTAGAAATATTAACTTTTATTTTTTTTTGTTCATGGGATGTGGCATCAATGGCTGAGCCAGCATTTTTTTTTTAACCAATCTCCTGGCTACCCTTTAGCTTGCTAGGTCACTTCAGAGTGTAATTCAGTAGAAATATTGAAGTGGACCTGGATTCACATGACTGCCAAAAGAGCTTTCATGACCACCAGCAAAGTTGCCTTTTATTGCAAGCTTTTAAAACTTACATCCCAACATCTGCTCTGGTTGAATTCAAGTTCATATCCCCAAAGTATTATCTTGAATTTCTAGATTATTAGCCCAGTGATGTTACCACCACATCACTGTCTGCTATCTAGCCACCTAGTTTGCTATTATCATGCCAAAATATTAGACCATCTGTGTTTTTATTGTAATACATTGGATAATTAGATGTCAATTAAATGATGATTTTGATGTTAAATACTTTTATTCAAATAATGGTAGTGAAAAGTAATAATGGTAATCAATGGTATGTGACCACTTTGTCCAAACTTCACTTGTCTAATTGTTCCAGAACACACACCTGAAATGCTTGATGAAGATGCAGCTCTGAATAGTAAGGTTTCAAATTCTGAGGTCATAAAAACACTTATGATTCATGAGAAAAAATCATTAACTGGAGCAACCTTCGCTTCAAATGCAAATCGGAGTGAACCAGATAGTGAGACCAGTGAATCAGAGGATGAGTCAAAGAATGCAAAACCACCAACAAAATTGGATGTAAAGGAAGAGGAAAATGACTTTGTTCTAGAGAAGTCAACAGTTATGGTTGCTGGAAAGTTGCACCTGTACAGTGAAGTCAGTCAAAATCCTGAATTAGTATCTTTGATGACAGAAAAAGAACGAGAGCGTTACATTAGTATTTCTCAAGAAATGTTCCATTTAATGTATGATTAACCACTCTTTAGTATTCAAATTTCACTTGTATTGTATTAAATTCATGTTGTATTACAAGCTAGTTTTGCAGTCAGTAAATTTCTCTTTCTCTTTTCTTTGTGCTGTAAAAAAAATCTTTTGGTATGGTGGTGTCAAAGACCTCTAATGGTTAGCACTTCAGACTTACTATGGGAGAAAGTTTCAAAATTTGTGTTGTCATCTTAATCTTCTCTGTATGAATTGACCCATAAATTTGGTTTTCCTTCTGTGTATTCAGGGTTTTTTTTTAAATTTGAAGAAACTATACGTCAGACTACTATTTCATAAATGCAATGGCCAATTTGACTGACTACCCTTACACTTCCTGTGGTTGATGTGAGAATATCTACCACAGACCTTTCTGAAAACTAACACATCTGCTCTGTTATTGCTACTAAACGTAACCATCCCTTCTGAAATCTGCACTGGCTCCTTACTTTTGGCTTCAATATGTTTACACCATTTTCAACAGGCTGTGGGTGGCTCTGGCCAGGCTAGAGTTGTTTGATAAATATCCCTATTGCACTTGCCCTGAGTAACTGATATGTAATTGTACAGGGCTACCGGCTGCCTGTTATTTTGAGGATGACATCTACTCAGTCACAAGTTTCTGTTGTGCAGATTCATGGCAAATTTGGCAGAATACCCCATGAGGTGGTGGACCCTGGAGTGTAAACACTTGCTTCTCCACTGCTGCCCTGCCTCAGAAAGGCATCTGGATGTGACATCTGTTGCAACTTAGATAGGTGGGTGTTTTTAAATGGTTTAAAAAATTACAACACTAGGTTATAGTCCAACAGGTTTATTTGAAAGTACAAGCTTTTAAGCACTGCTCCTTCATCAGGTAACATTTTTAAAAAATTGATAGCGCCACCTCCAGTCTTTAAAATGTCATTGAATCAGAATCCCTACAATGGACTGAATAACCCCTTTCTCCATCGAGCCTGCATCAACTCTTCTCCACCCCATCCCTGTAACTCTAAGTGGGCTTCCCCTAGTTTAAAAAAAACTCATGTAACCTGCACATGGCTTGACATCCATGGGCCTGTGTTTTTTTTAATATAATATGCACATCTTTTTGGATGGAGAGGAAACCCACACTGTCAGTCACCCAAGGCTGGAATCAATCCTGATGCTGTGAGACAGCAGTGCTAACAACTGAACCACACAATCCATTGCCATTGATTATGGGAGGTGCTCTGTCTGAATAATTGTATGTCTGGCTTCAAGGTTATTAATGTTTGGAAGCAGGCTGGCATTGACATCTACTTTAAAGCCTAATTTAGATCCTGAGTGCTGTATTCAATGTTCTTTATCCATCTCACTCCCAGGCCCTGTCACGACCTGGGCTGCTACACACAGTCCATTATCATTTATCAATGGACACCATTTGCAGCAACTACTTCCCTAAGGCAGACTGCACATCTCTCTCACATAGTCTCCCCTCCACACCCCACTTCACCTTCAGCATACATATCAACCTTTACCTTGCTACAACAGTTCTGACAGTTATTGAATCTGAAATGTTAACTTCACTTTCTCTTCACATGTTGCGAGGCCTGAAGTTTTCTAACAATGTTGTTTCACATTTCCAGTATCTGCAATTTTTGTAACTCCATGTTTGACTTTTGTTGACTTGTGTGATTCGTGGCCTTGGCTGCTTGAGACATAACTCCGATACATGGGTCATTCAGTTCATCACATCTGCTCTCAATAAGATCATAGCTGATCTGAATCTTTTAACTCCCCTTTCTGACCTTTTTCCCATTCATTTAATTCATTATTAAGTCTATCTATCTACTTAATGACCCAGAATTGCACAGATGACACTTTGAAGAAAGGTGGCTGCCCAGATCTAGGAACTGCTCAATATTAGTTTTTTTTTCTTCAACATATATGGAATGTGGGACATATGGCAAACCAGTACTGGGTTAGTGGGTTTTTTTTGTTTTGGCAATGTGTCAAGAACAGGGTGAATCTCTTGTATGCAGAGCTGGAGATAGTGGCTTGTAAACTGGTGTAGTGGACACTAACACTGTACTTCTCTAAGTCATATTTTTTTAAAAAGTACTATGGATGCTGGAAGTCTTGGAGGGGAAAAAAAGCACTAGAGAAACTGAGGAGATCTGGCAGCATCTGTTTTCACATTAGACTTTAACATTAAAACTCTCTAGAGGTGCTGCTAGAATTTGTTATTTCTCTAACACACTTCTACAGCAGACCATACGTCTATGTTTGTGTGTTTAGATTTGGCATGGAGTTGACTAAGGTAAGTATTTTCTCTATCTATTCTGATATTTTCAACTGATTTTTGAGGGTAGTAACTAGATAAGTGTTAGAAGTCGAGAACTGCTTGATTTTGAAGGCATTCGTTTCTGATCTTCCATTTGAGACCTTTGCAATCAGTCACTGATTTGCAGAATTGTAATTGGTTTCTTTGGACTCTGAAACAATACACATGTCAATGCAGTCAGTAAAACTGAAGTTCCTGCTGATAGCTCTGCAATGTATTTAATTTTTTTTTGTAACTATAAGAATATTTGAAGATAAGCAGAGGTTCTTCTGGCAGGATTTCTTTATTAAAAGATCAACCACCTTGGCCTGTATATGGCAGACTTGCTAAGGATGATGGATGATAAATTTCCTTAGCCAAAGGACAGTATAGAAACCCCATCTTATTCAGTAATCAATGTTGATTGTCTTGGTCATTGTAACTGAAACAAGCTTGAAATTCATTTCATAAATCTGGAATAGAAGTTCATAGTATAAGAAGAGGTTCTTCAGCCCATTAACTCTGTACTATCAAACATACTACAACCTGCATTAGGCCCATAAGTTTGAATGTTACGACATTCCCAAGTACTTTATAAAAAGGCAGTCCACTCCAGTTCCCACCACTCACTAAGTGAAAATATTTTCTCCTATCCCCTCTCAACCTCCTGCCATCCATTTTAAAATAAAGCTCCCTTAGTTTAAGGATTAATAATAAGGGGAGCACCTACCTTCTATTCATCATATCATGCTCATCATCTTGTACACTCTTCCAATACCTCCCCTCAACCTTCTCTGCTCTGAAGAAAATAACTCAAAATTATCCAGCTAATCTTCATAGCTGAAATGCTCAAGCCTAATCAGTATCCTGAACAAAGAAAACTTACATTCTGGATTAGTGGTGCTGGAAGAGCACAGCAGTTCAGGCAGCGTCCAAGTAGCTTCGAAATCGACGTTTAGGGCAAAAGCCCTTCAGCTTTCCAAGCCTGAGCCGATCAGAATGTACTGACTAAACCTGTCTTCCAATTCCTAAGCATCTGTATCCCTCTGCTCCCCACCTACTCATGCATGTGTCCAGATGCATCTTAAATGAATTTACCATGCCTGCCTCTACCACCTCTGCTGGCAACATGTTCCAAACGCCCACCACCCTCTGTGTGAAGGATTTACTGCGTATATCCCCCCTAAACTTTCCACCTCTCACTTTGAAAGCATGATCTCTCATTATTGAATCCTTCACCCTGGGAAAAAGTTTGTTCCTGTCTATACCCTTCATGATTTTGTAAACCTCAATCTTTTTTTTAGTGAAAATAAACCTAACCGACTCAACCTCTCTTCATAGCTAGCACCTTCCATACCAGGCAACATCCTTGTAAACCTTCTCTGCAACCTCTCCAAAGCGTTCACATCCTTTTGGTAATGTGGCGACCAGAACCGTACACAGTATTCTAAATGCAGCTGAACCAATGTCTTGTACAATTTTAACATGACTTGCCAGTTCTTATACTCCATACCCCATCGAATGAAGGCAAGCATACTATATACCTTCTTGACCACTCTATCCACCTGTGCAGCAACCTTCAGGGTTCAACAGACCTGCACTCCCTGATCTCTCTGCCCATTAACCTTTCCCAAGGTTCTTCTGTTCATTGTACAATTCGCTCTAGAATTAGTCTTACCTAAATGTATCACCTCATTTTTGTCTGGATTGAAATCCATCTGCCATTTTTCTGCCCAACTCTCCAGTCTAACTATATCCTCCTGTATTCTTTGACAGTCTCTTATGCTTTCTGCTACTCCACCAATCTGCCATCAGCAAACTTACTGATCATATCAACAGTGCCCTCTTGGAAATAATTTATGTATATCACAAACAACAGTGGCCCCACCACTGATCCCTGTGGAACACCACTGGTCACCTTTTTTTCTCCATTTTGAGAAACTCCCTTGAACTACTACTTCTGTCTCCTGTTGCTCAACCAGTTCTTTATCCACCGAGCTAGAACACCCTGCACACCATGTGACTTCACTTTCTCTATTGGTTTACCCTGGGGAAGCTTATTAAATGCCTTGCTAAAGTCCATGTATATGACATCAACAGCCCTTCCTTCATCTATCAACTTGGTCACTTCCTCGAAGAGCTCTAAAGTTGGTAAGGCACGATCTCGCCTGCACAAAACCATGCTGCCTATCACTGATAAGCCCATTCTTTTCCAAATATAAATAGATCCTATCCCTCAATACCTTCTCTAGCAACTTTCCCACCACTCAAGTCAGGCTCACTTGTCTGTCGTTACCCAGAATATCCCTACTACCCTCCTTGTACAGGGGGACATGAGAAACCTTCCAGTCCTCCAGCACCTCACCTGTATCTAAGGGTGCCACAAAGATATCTGTCAGGGCTCCAGCTATTTCCTCTCTCGCCTCCCTCAGCAACCTGGGATAGATCCCACCTGGCCCTGGGGATTTGTCTACCGTAGTAACCTCTAGCATACCCAACACATCTTCATAATGTCAAGATGATTCAGACTAATCAAACTTCTATCTCTAATCTCAAGATTCATCATGTTCCTCTCCTTCGTGAACACTGATGCAAAGTAATCATTCAGAATCTCACCCATTCTCTCAGGTTCAACTCACAGCCTTTCTTCATTATCCTTTAGTGGACCAATCCTTTCTCTAATTACCTGCTTGGTGCTTATATAAGAATAAAATGTTTTGGGATTCTGCTTAATTCTGCTCACTAAAACTATTTTGTGACCTCTTATAGCTCACTTGATTCCTCATTTAAGATGTCCTACTTTTCCGATATTCCTCCAGGGCCTGTTTTGTTCAACTGCCTAGACCTTATGTACGCTTCCCTTTTCCTCTTGGCCAGTCGTACAATTTCTCTTGTCATCCACGGTTCACGAATTTTGCCCTTCCTATCCTTTTGCCTTCAATGGGACATGCCTATTCTGCACGATCTTTTAACCTATCTCAAATGCGGAATTACCTTCAAATAGCTGTGTCCAATCCACATTTGAGAGCTCCTGCCTAATTTTGATATAATTGGCCTTGGCCCAGTTTAGTACTCTTCCCTTAGGACCACTCTCATCTTTATTTACGAGTATTCTAAAACTTACAGCATTGTGGTCACTGTTTCCAAACTAATCCCCCACTGCAACTTCTACCACCTGTCCTGGCTCATTCCCCAGTACCAGGTCCAGTATGGTCCCTTCCCTTGTCAGACTATTGACATACTGCTCTAGAAAACTCTCCTGGACGCTTATTACAAATTCTACCCCATCCAGACCTCTGATGCTAAGTGTATCCCAGTCAACGTTGGGAAAATTCAAAACTTCCCATCAACACTACCCTATTGCCTCTACATCTTTCCATAATCGGTTTACCTCTTCTACCTCACGCTCACTGGTGGGAGGCCTGTAATACAGCCCCAACAATGTAACTGCACCCTTCTTATTTCTCAGCTCCACCCATAATGCCTCATTACCCAAGACCTCCGTAGTGTCCTCCTCTAGCACAGCAGTGATATCATCCCTGACCAGCAATGCAACTCCACCCCCCCTTTACTTCCCTCCCTGTCCTGTCAGAAGCATCTATATCCTGGAACATTTAGTTGCCAATCATGCCCTTCCTTCAACCAAGTCTCTATGATTGCAGTAACGTCATACTCCCAATCCAAGCCCTAAGTTCATCTGCCTTACACGCTATACTCCTTGCATTAAAGTAGATGCATTTCAGGCCACCAGTTCTTTTGCATTCATCTGCTCTCTGCATACTTTTCTTTCTCCCCCCTTATTAATGCTATCTTCATGATTCTTACAGTCTCCAGTTTACACCTCACTGCCTACTTGTTTCCTCTTCTGGTTCCCAGCTCCCTGCCACATTAGTTTAAAACCTCCCCAACAGCAGTAGCAAAAATTCCCCCAAGGACATTGATTCCAGTCTGGTTCGGATGTAGACCGTCCATTTTGTAATAGTCCCACCTTCCCCAGAACCAGTCCCAATGTCCAACAAATCTGAACCCCTCCCTCCGACACCATCCCTCAAGACACATGTTCATCCTGCTTATTTTTTCATTTCTATTCTGGCTAGCACGTGGCACTGGTAGTAATCCCGAGATCACTACCTTTTGAGGTCCTCCTCTTTAACTTCTCTCCTAGCTCCCTGAATTCTTCTTTCAGGACCTCATCTCATTTTTTACTTATCGTTGGTGCCTGTATGCACCAAGACAACTGGCTGTACACCCTCCCCTTTAGAATGCTCTACAGCCGATCAACGACATCCCTGACCCGAGCACCTAGGAGGCAATATACTATCTAGGAGTCCTGTTTTCAGCCACAGAACCGCCTATCTACTCCCCTTACGCTAGAATTCCCTATGACTATGGCCTTACGAGTCAAGCAAGAGGCACAAGCTCCATTTTTACAGAGCGGTGAGGAGAGGTGGAGTGAAGTGAGGGCTGCTGGGAAGGTAAGGGCTTAATTTATATTTGGGCAGTGGCTAAACCCTAATCATTTGTATAAAAAAAATTGAGAAATGCACCTGTACTGTTTACTTGTCACCTTACTCTAAAGGAAAGTCTCATAATTAGAACTCTTGAATATAGTTTGTCTCAAAAGTTTCATGAAAGCCAATATGGCAATCCTACGGCTGACCTTTACAACTTCCTTATTTGATATTTATAGCAAGAAATTAAGTAGCAGAAGTTACGTTAGAAAGCATTAAAGTAACTAAAATGCAGGAAATTAATATCTCAAATTGAATTCTAATTCAGAGGACAGGTTAAAGCTACAAACTCTGGCTTTTTGACAATTGTCAAGACATTATACCTATGATCTGAGGATAGAAGGCAGCAATTATCATTTGTAAATCCTTCATACACAATATGCAAGCAGTGAGAACGGGAGTATCTTGGTCAACCAAGCTCCCTTAAATAAATCACCTATGCAAGCCACACCCCTAGCTGCCCAATATTTAAATCCTAAATCTATCTTTGCCAGTTGAAAACCTGGCATACCCACTAAAGGAATAAACAAAGATATTTTACCAACATTACCTTCCCTCTGCCAAATTGTCCTCTGCTTTAACAGTATTGGTAACTATTGGGTTATGGCAATATTCCCTAACTGTCCTCACTTTGTCCAAAAACAGCAAACTGGTAAGGGGACATCTTGCCTGGGAGGCTTCAATATCTAGCCATATTGAAAGAGGATCTCCACAAACCCAATCACTCACTCAGAACAAAAGCGAGCTCAATTGGTAACTTTTAATGTCCGGAAGGTCCACTCTCGCTCTTCCCCCGCTTCCCCCCCCTCGCTCTTCCCCCGCTTCCCCCCCCCCCCCCCAATCTGTGAGGCAGTTGCAGTTTAGCTAATTTAGTGGAGGGGCCGCTCACAATGCCAAATAAAGGAGCTATCCAACCCAACCATGAGACTGGAATGCCTCCCATCTTTGAAGATCTTGTTTAATTTTTTCAAATAATTAGATAAAATCGGCTTTGAACAGCTGATCCAGAACTCTAGTAACGAATATACCCAAATACACACACCCCTCCCACCTAAATGGGAATCTTTGGTCACCTTCCAGACCTAGCTCTTTCATAAGACCACCCGTAGGTATAGCCGCTGATTTAGTAAAATTAATCTTGTACCCTGAAAAAGTGCCAAACGCATGAATGCATTGTATCAGACGAGGCACTGAAACTGCTGGATTTGTCCAAAAAAAATTAGGACATCGTCTACATATGATGATATCTTATGCAATTTTGACCCTACTTCTGGAGCTGATATATTAGGATCCCCACAAATGCCCTCTGCCAATGGTTCTGTCAACAATGTAAAAAGCAAATCTGTCTACTGTGGGATCCATGAGACAGTTAAAATCTCCTCCTATAATGATGTGCCGGGCCTTGAGACTTGTCAGTTTAGAAAAAACGTCTACCAAATATTTAAGGGGATGGGCTGGAGGGTAATAAACATTTAAAACACCACATTCTTCTTCATTTAAGAATTACAAACCTCCCGTGTGTGTCTTTAACACACTCCAACAACTTAAATGGGAGATTCTTCCTAACCAATTTAACCACTCCCTTGCATTTGGTATAAATTATGAAAAATAAACTTGGTCAAAGCCATTCTCCTGGAATTTCAGATGCTCCTTGTCATCCAAATGTGTCTCCTGTAACAAAGCAATATCCACCTTCTCCTTTCTAAGACTCTAGAGTACCTTCTTAATTGGTGAGTGACTTTCTTGATACTATTTGATGAAGTCATTAGCCATAACTTCCTATGATAACATTTAAATTCCAGAGAGGAGGAATCTGAACCACAAACTGCTGAACCTTAGTCATATGATCCACCAAATATAAAAACTACAAACTAAAACCACTACATTTGACAAACATACAAAACTATTGAAAATTAAAAACAACAAAAACCAAAAAAAATCACCAACAGCACTGAGTAGGGGAACTCACCCCCTGTCCAGAGGGGCAACTACCCATCCCAAACTGCCCATAAGTATGCATCCAACCATCCCAGCCACCTTCACTTTTCCCAGCTAGAGCCATCCTACAAACATAAGCAGTAATGGGCAAACACATCCTGCAGAATACCAATATGAATAAAAAAAAGTTATTTTAAAAAAGGGGGAATACCCCACCCATCTTTTGGTACATCCTAACTTAGAAATTGAAAATGTACATCAAAACCATCGCCAATTATAAGTTTAAACAAAATTATTAAGAGAAAAAAATGAAAAAAAAAGCTCCAACCGACTTCCTCCGTTTCTTTTACAAGATGCTAAGACGTACCCAAACAACACTATTTATACATACTAAAATTGTTCAAATTAGGTTAATTTGTCCTTAACGTCTCTTGACTTCTCCGACATGTCAAAGAGATGTACAGATCCATCCAAGGTGAACCGAAGCACTGCCGGATACCTCAGGGAGTACCGAATCCCAAGCTCCCTCCGTCTTCTCTTGACATCACTGTAAGATTTGTGTTTCTGGATCACTGCCACTGAGAAATCCTGAAAGAACATGATCTTAGAGCCCTCTTAAATTAGGGCATTCGGATCCTTCCCCTGGACTCTGGAAGCTTCCATGACTCTCCCCTTATACTGGTAATGATGGTACTGCACTAGGAGAGGACGAAGACGTTGACCCAGACCCAATCTCCGTGCTGCAACCCGGTGAGCCCTCTCTATCTTCAATCCTCTCATGCCAGCCTCCAAGTCAAGGAATTTCAGCAGTCAATCCTCAACAGATTCCACAGGCCACTCACCTTCCTCACCCTCAGGCCGATGATCCAAATGCTTTTTTTCCTGTTCTCAAGATCCACTGATTCCTGAATTCCTGAAGAAGGGCTTATACCCGAAAAGTTGAATCTCCTGCTCCTTTGATGCTGCCTGACCTCCTGTGCTTTTCCAGCAACACATTTTTCAGCTCTGATCTCCATCTGCAATCCTCACTTTCTCCACGCAAATTACAGACCTGTGTCTCCAGGGCTTGGTTCCTATCCTTTGAACTGGCATCAGCTTCCACTGTGACTCTCTGCTCCACCTCATCCATCCTCTTCTCCACGTCTCCCAGCTGCTGCTCATGCTTCTGCAGCATGAAAGAGATTGGAGCCAACTTCTCTTCAATTTGTTTCTCCAGCATCTCATGAGATTTCGCGAGCTCGTCCACCAGGGCCTGGAAAGTAATAGACTCTGAGGATCCTGCAGGTCCGGCCTCTGATGTTCCTCCTCCCTTTTTCGGCGTTTCTGGCTGCTGGAAATGCAGGTAAGTTTAATTTTTTAAAAAAGTTTCTCACGACTCCACAATCTTTCTGGAGTCCCAAGATGTCATGATGGTCTGGGTTGGGCGGTTTAAAGGTTCATCCTGCTTGCGTTGCGATGGGAAGCTCTGCAGGGCGATTTTCTTAGATCGTCGCCATTCCGGATCCCCAGGAATCCATTTTTAATAACTTTTCAATTAAAATGACTAACCGTCTCGTGTGGCACTGTTCCCTCTAATTATTTAGATGTGGTAAAACAAGTTACAGTATTTCTTGGATGTTAGATTAATCTAGAACATGGATTGTATTGTAAACTTAATCTGATGTAGAACAGTACTCTGCTTTCCATTAGCTACTCATTTTCATGATTTGAAAAATCAAAATATCACATTTACTGTACTCAAGGCCAAGCCTTCTTCTACAACAGTAGTGTCCCTACCTCTGGGCTAGGAGACCTGGGTTCAAGTCCCATCTGCTCCAGAGGTGTGTAATATCACTGAATAGGCTCATGAGAAAATATCTAATCAAGGATCTCACGTGTGTTCTAAGTCTATGTTGGTTGAATGTGGTAGCCAGCCTCATCCTATCTTATAATTCTGAACACAGATGAAAGAACAATACAGCACCAAGACATGATGCCTTTTCTTGAGTTAAAAACCTTTTGGCTTCACTCAGCCTGTATTCCCTCTATTGCCTGCATATTTGGATCTTGAATGTTGTTATTGTATCTGCTTCCAACACACCTCCACTCCCAAATACTTACCTTCTTTGTGAGAGAGGTTGGTAGGACTTGCTTCTCACATTTCCAAACTTTCTCCCTTTTTACCTTAAATCTATGACCCCTAGCAACTGACATTTCTACCCTGGAGAAAAACTCCAACTATGCACTATATCCAAGCCTCTCAACTTCTACCATCTCCTCACAGCTAATACCCTCCAAACCAGGCTACATCCTGGTAAACCTGGTTTCTGTATCCCAAAGCCTCCACATCCTTCTGAGAGTGTGGCAACCAGAACTGTACACAGTATTCCAAATGTGGCCCAACCAAAATTCTCAACAGCGGTAACATGACTTGCCAATATTTATACTTTATTCTTTGATCAATGAAGGCAAGCATTCCATATACATTCTTGATCACCTTATCCACTTTGTATTATCACTTTTGGGGAACTGTTGATTTATACACCTAGATCACTAAAGTCTCCAATTACAGGTATTCACCCTCCAAGGCAGATTGTTATCCACTCCTTTTTGTGTCCAACTGTTCTCTCTCTTTGGGCTCTATCCCCACCTATCATTTATTCCTTATAGCCCCAGCCCTCCCAACTCTATCTTATACATTAAAATCGACATTTTCCTAGCTACCATCAGTTCTGAGGAAGGGTCACTGGACCTGAAACGTTAACTCTGATTTCTCTTTACAGATGCTGCCAGACCTGCAAGTTGTTTTTGTTCATGAGACATATTCCCCACACAAAACCATGCTGTCTCTCTCTCTTGAGCAAGTCCATATTTTTTCAAATGTGAGTAAATCCTTATCCTTAACAATTTTCTCCAATATTTCCCTACTACTAATGTAAGGCTCACTGGCCTATAATTTCCTAGATTATTCCTGTTGCCCTTGTTAAACAAAGGAACAATGTGGGCCGTTCTCTGGGGCCTCTCCTGTGACTAAAGAGGATACAAAGATTTCGTACAAGGTTGCATTTTCCTCAGCTGTTCAAAAGATTCTGTTCAAATGCTTTTCAAAAGATTCAAAACTTCCCTGTATGTGCCCTGAGAGTCCTCAATATTGACTCCAGACCTTAAGTCTAAAGACTTCACATTAAACGTGGGTAAGGAAACCTTCTGCTGGTTGCCAAGTACTGTCCTCCCTTGGCTAATGCATCAGTGCTCCTCCATGTTGAACAAGGAAGCAAAATATACTTTAGGTAGGGGATTTCACTGTCCACCACCAGGAACGTGCTGGTCAGGGTCTGTGGTAGATGGTGACAAAACCAAAAAGAGAAAAAATATACTCCACCACATCCTTACTAATCTTTTGGCTACAGATGTATCTGTCCATAATAGTAAGAAAGAGTGATCATCGCTGAAGTCCTATCTTCACACTGAGAATACCCTCCATTGTGTTGTGTGGTACAATCAACGTACCAAATAGAGCTGACTAATTAAGACTGAGCATTCATGAGGCACAATGAGCTATCAACAGCAGCAGAACTATACTCCACTACAATTGCAACCTTATGGCCTAGCATATTCCATACACAACTATTACTAATAAGCCAGGGGATCAACACTGGTTCAGTGGAGACTGCAGGAGGGAATGCCAGGAACAGCACCAGACACACCTTAAAATGAGGTGTTAACCTGGTGAAGCTGCCAACCAGCAAGTGACAGAACTGATGGATCTGATCTGTTGCTCGTGGAATCAAAGCTCTGCAGTCCTGTCACACCCAGTAATGAATGGTGATAGTCAATTAAACAACTCGCTGAAGGAGCTGCCATAAAAATTCCCATTCTCCAATACATCAGTGCAAATGATAAGGCTGAAGCATTCCCAACAATCTTCACTCAGAAAAAAACATGTGGATGATCCATTTTGGCCTTCTCCAGTGATCTCCAGCAAAGATACTAGGCTTCAGCCAACTCAATTCACCCCACGTAATATCAAGAAATGACTGGAGGCACTGGAATTCTGCAAAGGCTACAGGCCCTGCCAACATTCTGGCAAAGGTTTTGAAGACTTAGGCTCCAGAACTTACCTCTCCCCTAGCCAACCTCTTCCAATACAGTCACAAAATTGGCATCTACCCGACAGTGTGGAAAAGTACCCAGATATGTCCTGTTGCACACAAAAAAGAACAAATCCACCCCAAAGGCCCATTAGTCTACTCTCGATCATCACTGAAGTGATGGAAGGTGTCATCAACAGTGTTATCATGCAGCACCTACCCAGTGCCATCCGGTTTGGGTTCTGCCAGGGCTTTTCACCTCCTGACTTCATTATAGCCTTAGATAAAAGAACAATGTTGAACTGAATTCCAGAAGTGACGTGAGTGACAGCCCTTGACATTAAGATTACATTCAACAGAGTGTGACAATATCAGACAACAAACATCTTCTATAAGAGATAATATAATCACTGCCCCTTGACATTCAATGGTGTCTGTTGGGATTACCATTGACCAGAAATCCAACTTGGCAGTGGCTATGAGAGCAGGCTAGGAATACTGCAGTGAGTACTCCCCAAAGCCTGACCATTATCCACAAGGCACAAGTTAGGAGTATGATGGAATACTCCCCTCTCGTCTGGATGGGTGCAGCTTCCAACACGCAAGAAGCTTGACATCATCCAGGAGAAAGCAGTCCATTCGATTGGCACAACATCCACTCCCTCCATCACCAACATCAGTTGCAGCAGTGTCTAGGATATAGAAAATAAATTTCTGCAGGACATCATAAATCCTTTGACAGCACCTTCCAAATCCATGACCACTTCCATGTACAAGAACAAGGGTATAGACACATTGTAGCATCACCACCCATAGGTTCCCCTCCAAGCTACTCACTATCCTGACTTAGAAATATCCCCATTCCTACACTGTTGCTGGGTCAAAATTGTGGCATTCCTTCATGATAATGTGGTTCAGCCTACAGAATATGGACTGTAGTCGGTTCAAGGAGGCAGTTCATGACCACCTTCTCAAGGGCAATAGGTAGACAAGGTGGTAAAGAAGGCATTTGGCATGCTTGCCTTAATGCTCAGACCACCACATTTTGGATTTGAGACATTATGTTGTATTTGTACAGGATGTTGCTGGGGCCACTTTTGGAGTACTATGTATAGTTTTGGTGCCCTGCTAGAAGACAGATCTGATTAAATTGGAGGGGGACTGGAGAGTTTGAGTTATAAGGAAAGGCTGGATAGTCTAGGACTTTTATCACTGGAAATAGGAAGTTTGTGGGGTGGCCTTAGAGATTTAGAAAATCATGAGGGGCGTAGATAAGGTGCTTAGGAAAGTCTTTTCCGTAGGACAGGGGCGCTCAAAACTAAAGAACAGATTTTTAAGGTGAGAGGAGAAAAGCTGAAAAGGGTCCTGAGGGGCAATCTTTTCATACAAAGGATATGAACTGCTACAGGAAGTGATAGATGCAGGCATGGTTACAACATTTAAAATACATTTGGACAGGAAAGGTTTAGAGGGATATGGGCCAAATGGGACTAATTTGATTTGGGAAACTTAGTTAAGCATGGATGAGTTGCACAAAGGGTCTATTGCCATACAATACAACTCTATGACTCCTAAACAAGGGATAGGCAATGAAAACACTGGCCAACTAAAATACCCACATCCCATAAGTAAATTAAAAAAAACTTATTTACTTTCTTTTGATAGCTTACAAAGTGGCTACAGGATCTTTAAATAACAGGATATGGCACTACTTACTGAAAAAAAAATGTGGTTAACATGCTGATATTCTCACATTGGTTTTCATGAATTCTTGGCATAATTCATCTATGCTGCTTTGGAAGTCTCCTGTTCTGAAAATTCATCTAAACGTAAGCTGCATTCCATCTCATTTTGATTTCTTCTATACAGATCTGGGAGGTCTGTATGTGTCAGCAACGTCCAATACCAGAAATCAATGCTGGGCATGGCATCAGCATGCTGATAGGTGTGCAGAGACCTTTGGAGTGGTCAACGTAGAGAGAATGTTGAATGCAAATGACGTTTTTGTCTAATGAGGTTGGAAATAGGGTTTCTGAACCTGATCAGAAAATCTAGGCTCGTTTTCAAATAAAACTTGAATTCTTAAGTCAGTCTATTGTGCAAATTGAGTATGATTTTCTCACATCAGTAATGACAAACACAAAGAATGTTACTTTATTTTGAAATTGCATAGTAAACATTTTAAAATCATACATATAAAATGCAGGTTAAAGACTGATTACACAACACAGCAACATGCCTGTCAAAAAGTCTAAATTTAAATGCACAAACCATCAAAACATTTAAGATGCAAAAATGAAAAGCGTTGAAAGGTAACTTAGCATGTCTAATTCTTCAAAAAGTGGTTTGTGCTGCCACTAGCTGAAACAGTGCACCTTGTCTAAATAGTGTCAAAGACAAATCTGTATTCAACTTCACAAAAGTCTTTTTCTGTAGGAGTCACTTCTAACTGCCCTCAGGCATTTGCAGAAAAGTAAATCAACTCCTTCTTTGTGTCTAGTGTAGTAGCATGCTGCAGACAGAAACATATTGTTAGAGTCACACTTGTAAGAAATTTAGAAATCAAAAAGGTTTAAGAATGATTGTTATGAGGGATGAAATGTTGCTTGTTTGAATAATTTGTAATATTTCCACTGAACATGCTTTTACCCAATTTACAAAAGCAATAATTCCAGTAAATTATATTAACTTCTACATAGATCATACTACAGACTGACAATTTTATGCACACTTTATTTTAGGCTCTAATAAAGTAAAAACATCTCAATCTTCAAGAAAAGCATAGTACAGCCTGTTATCAAGGCCTGACCTGTTTTACTAAGACCTGGGAAAACATCAGCTGCAATGATGTTCTTAAAATAGCACTGTGTTAGTATTATATGCATGTAAAATGAATATGTCCTTGTATGCTATTAGGGCTTATGAAAATGAAAATAAATCACAAAACTTGCATGCATGCGAATGATACAATTGCTTAAATCTGGATGGCATCTCAGCTCTTGAACTAACTAGAATATGCAGTTTTCCATTGTGACACCACCTTGGAAGTTTTGGAACTAATTCAGATCTTGCTTTTGACACTGAAGTTTTAAATTAATAGTCATTGCTCACTTGCAATTAGATTCAGTTGAGTGGCATCCAATGCCTCTCATTTGAATATATGTATAAAAATAGTAAGCAGTTTTAACCAAACGTTTGAGAATTTTAGCAGATAACAGTACTTTGAAATAACAAATCAATTTCTTTAGTTCTTGAAAATATCAATCTTACACTGTTTGTACATAATTCTACACTAGAATATGAAAGCAGAAAAAAAAACACAGATTTGAGATCAGTAATTCAGTGTTAAGACCAATACAACTCACTTTTTCCTGCAACACATCAATACTGTGGCTCTTTCTAATTTGCAAATGAGTTGCAATGTTAACAAAAGTGGGGCAACTTATTTATATATCCAACATTCATTATCACATTTCAGATTTACAGGTTTGTTTAGTAGATGAGAAGAGGCTCTATTGAAAAGACAGCAGTACAAGTCAATTGGAACAGTTTAACTTTGACTGGTGAGCCCAACTACTGAAGAATGAGATCATCTGTGCCAAAATGTTGCATTGAACACAGCAGATATATTGAGGTTACCTTATTGTTATTTGCAAGGTGAGCATTATGTCAGAAGACAATAGCAGATTCCTATGAACTGCATATGGGGAAACGTTATCCAGAACAAAAATACTTGCAAACATTGTAGAGAGTCTCAAAAATTGCTCCCCAATGAACAAGCCCAATAAAATCTCTAGAAAAATAGGTCGAAGTTGGTGCTATTTTAAAGAACAGCAACATATGAAACAGCAGATGGAGTTATTCAATCTAGGTAAAATGGACTGAGGAAAGTCTAATGAACATATCACATTCACCATCTTCCAAATGTCAAAATATAGTAGTGTTGGGACTACAGATTTTAATTATAAAAATTGATTTATTTTATTATAAAACAGGGTTTCACTTGTAAAACTTGAAGCTAGACTATTTAAAAACAAAATTATTTAAAGTATTATGATGCATTGTAGCTTATGGAGCAGGAAATACTGGTCAGTCTTAACTAAATAAGGGGACAACAATTCTAGCAGAAGGCTAATTAAAAGAAAATGTTTTTAGCCGTAAACAAGGATTAAATTTAATTAATGTATTCAAACCAAACATTACAGTGATGAAGATCAATAAATATTCATTCATGCACTTCGGGCTCCACCATTTTCTAAAACAAAGGGGAAAAAATTAATATTGTTGATAGCTTACAAATCAATAATACTAAATACAGTAATCGTACACTAAATATCTGTTAAATTTAACTTTTATCTAGTTCAGGTATGTGAATTAATATTCCTCTGCTGCAGGCCCACACTCCTTCCAGTTAATAAAGATCAGAATACATAGCATGATCCAGGAGATGGATTGTTCTCCTAGTATATAAGGGCACCAAATCATGTAGAGTAAACTTACGTCAGAGGGAACTTTTCTTTACGATACTAAATTTTTTTCTTGGGTAAAATGTAAGAATTTAGAGCTCAAAACATCACACATAGGCTCTGTTTCCTCTGAATTTCCCCACATCCTTCTAATTTTTATCTCTGATATTTGACTTCAGTCTGTGATTCTACCCTAGAGAAGCATATGAAGCAGTTGTACAATTCTTCAGAGTGTAAACAGATCAAAGGTAGAAACTGAAAACATATTACTCCTTACTATCAGTAACTGTGATAAAAAGACAAAGAAAAATAATTTCATTTGCAAAATTGCCATTTTTAAAGAACATTCTGGATCTGAAGTCTTTAAGGCATAGGAACAGAATTAAACCATTCATCCTATAGAGTCTGATCTGCCATTTGATCATGGCTGATATGCTTCTCGACCCCATTCTCCTGCTTTCTCCCCAATATCCTTGATCCCCTTACCAAACAAAAACCTTTCTATCTCTGTCTTAAAATACACTCAATGACTTGGCCGCCAAAGCCTTCTGCAGTAATGAGTTACACAGATTAATTTCAGTTCTGAAAGGTTGTCCCTTCATTGTGAACCTGTGTCCTTGGGCAGGGATAGCTGTCGAAGGGGCTGTGCCCTGAAAGCTTGTGATTTCAAATAAACCTGTTGGACGACAACCTGGTGTCTTGTGACTTCTGACTTTGGCTTACCAAAGTACGTAACCTCTCATTTTCCCACATTGTTTTACTTCTGCCACTTCTTTGCCCACTCTGCTAGCCTGTTCAAATCCTTCTGCAGTCACCCTCCTTTCTGAACACTACCTGTCTCTTCACCTATGTTTGTGTCATCTCTTAATTTAGCAACAATGCCCTCAGTTCCTTTTCCCAGATCATTAACATATAATGTGAATAGTTGTGGTCCCAACATGGACCACTGCAGAACTCCACTAGTTACTTGTTGCCATCCTGAAAAAGACCCCTTTATCCCTACTCTCTGCCTTCTGCCAGTGAGCCAATTCTCTCTCCATGACAGTATCTCGCTCCAAATGTCATGGGCTCTCATCTTATTTAACAGTCTCCTGTGTGACACCTTGCCAAAGGCCTTTTGAAATCCAAATAAATCACATATACTGGCTATCCTTTGTCTAACTTGACCGTTACCTCCTCAAAGAATTCTGAGGATCCCACAAGCTGAATGATAATGTTGTAGTTGTTTATCCCTAAAGTATCTTCACATATTGCACATCAGGACTTTGGTTTATGAAAATAATTAATCTACAACCTATGAGAAGGCTTTAAGAAATCCAATATTATCTGAAACCCTACTGAGCAATTAAACTACAAAATGCAGGCAAGTTATTGCAAAAGTCTAATGCACTTGTTACCTGGTTCTTTTAGAGTATCTGGGTTGCCTGCAAGTTCTTGTGCTCCATCTGCGTTCAGCAGAACACAAGCTAAATTGTTATGCTGCTCTTCCTCAGAAATTCTCCTAACCAATTCATCCTGTAGAGATTTGAAAACAAATGATAGAACATGTTTTTAAATTAGTGCCTATTAGTATCTCTAGTCAGTCATCTCGGGACTCAAAGTACAATTTCTAAATTTATGAGCACCACCAAATTGGGAACACAGTCAATTTGAGGATGGATTGTGCCAAGATAAAAAGGGAACATTAATAAATTAGCAGAACAGGCATGTTATAACATATGAACTTCAATATAGCTAAGTGTGAGGTGGGACACTTTGGTCAAAAGAATAACAATGCTGTATTCCTTTTGAAAATAAGTGTTCAAATGGGGGGAGAGGTTCAGAAGGATTTAAGGGTACTGTAAATCCTCACTTAAGGTTGTGATTCTCACAAATGCAGACACAATTCTATGTGAAGCACCACTTATACACTAACCAGTGTTAAAACTAGAATTACATTCCTTTGGACAGTGCTTAGAAAATAATGCTCAAGTTGAAAAATTGTACCATACATATTTACAAACAGAGACATTACTAAATCTAAGAGACACTCTAGGCAGTTAGTAGGCACTTAACGATCTTACTGTACAAAGAACAACTTGAAAAGATTAAGTTGAGATGGTTTACATTTGTAAACAGTAAAATATAAACAAAATGACCTTCAAAGTAAAATGTTAAAAATATATAAAAGTACTGTAAATACTTGTTAACTTTAACAGGATATAATTATTAATTACACCAGTTTCATTTAGTAGCAGAACGGGTTGGTGTGGGCTGCACTGACCAACTTTGTCACGAGGTGTATCCCAGGAGTTCAGTGCAAGCTCCAAATAAAAGTTAGGAGAAAAATGGATATGTGTACATGCTAATAAAAACCACAGACAGACTGGGAACAGAAGCTGAAGTGGTGAAGAGGGATTGAGACCAGGGGTATGAACCAGAGGAAGGCAAGGGTCCTTCAGGACTCAATATGGGATGGAAGCATGGGGAAAAGGCTTTGAGAGCTTACAGACCATACAATAGGAAGTCTGCCGCAACTATTAAACTGAAACTTTCAAAGTTAATTGAGAACATGGTCATTATTTTATGAACAACATTAAATCAAAACAAAATCTACTTATATTCACTCATGGGACGTGGGTGGTGTTGGATGGGGCAGCATTTATTGCCTGCCCCTAGTTATCCTTGAGTTGGTGGTGGTATACTGCTGCAGTCCATGTGCTGAATATAGACTCAATGTTGTTAGGAAGGGAATTCCAAGATTTGACCCATTAACTGAGTCAACTTTAAACAGATACTTACTGAATAGATAAAAACAATTAAAAGTGCAACCAAGTTCATAAAGTCAAAAACACTGAGATTCATATCAAAGGTGATAGAATAACAACCCTATGTAGAACCCTATGGACAGTATTGCTAAAAATACACATAAATGTTATGAAATCCTGCATCCATCAGGACAGTTCGCGAGAATATTATAAAGGAGACAGCCAACATGTCTAGTGAAGGAGAGGTACTGCTAATTGGTTGGCAAAGGTATTGCCAAAGAGAACGGAGCAATTCATGACTATTGAGTGTTAACTGCCAGGCTTTGTTTAGTATCAAACCAGGCATGTTGACTTAGGTCAGTCAGGGTACTGCCCTCAGCAATTAACTGGCAAATGGCTGTTACTCAGTTTTATTGAAATGAAGCAGGTGCAGCACATGCACATGTTCTTATGACGGTATTTAACAGGACATCTAGCTTGCAGTACATATTAATATGAAAACTTGTAGGGTGATAAATAATGAAGATAGCTGTAAACTGCAGGAGGATATCATTGCACTGGTCAGATGGGATTCAACTTGGAAAAGTGAGATAATGCATTTGTGAAGGGCTAACAAGGGAAGGGATCATTGTATAAATGGTAGGAACTTGGCAAGTACTGAAAATCAAAGGGGGCTTGATGTGCATATCCACAGATTCCTGAAGATAAAAGAGCAGTAGATATGGTTAAGGTGATAGATGGGAGACGTGAGTTTATTAGTAGAGGCACAGAATGCAGGAGCTAGAAGATTATGTTGGCATATATGGGAGAACTTGACCAAAATTGACACAAAACTGTGTAGAAGCCATTGTGTCACAAAGCAATTTTTTCCAGTAAGAGTTTAGCCTGTTAGCCATAGTTCTGTCTGAGCCCTGGCTGAAGAATTCTGTTTTGATAGCCTGACCATGCAGCTGCAGGCTGTCTCTTCTCCTCAGTGCCATTAGATAATGCTGCTTCAAAGAATGATGTATCGTTTCTCTTGTCCCTTATCAGTTGTTCTAGCCCAGCTGAAATTGCAATATAAGAGAACGTTCGGTTTTGTAGACATTAACAAATGTAGGTTTGGACAATGTACGGGACCTTACAACTGCCCCTAGGTTGTGTAACTAATGGGCAGTGGGAGCTTCTTTTTTACGATATAACTTGTAACATTCTGTATTTCTTTGGAATATATCAGATTTTGTTCTGAACGAAGATGTATTCCCCACGGCCATGATAATGCTAGTTAATTGCTCAAGGTCTCGTCTCCTGACCATTTTGTTTTAAACGATTCGGCACAAGATTTATTTTCCCCAACAGAATATAACACACAGGACACTAGTTAAGCCACCTGACATATGCTGGCATTTCTGGCTACCAGATTATAAGGAAGGATGTGATTACACTAGAGACGGGGCACAGAAGATTTACCAGGATGCTATCTGTGCTGCAAGATCTGAATTATGAGAAGAAATTGGATAGGCTAGAAATGTTTTCCTAGAGCACTGAAGTGAAGTGAAGCAGTGAAGGTTTACAGGAGACCTAAGAGATGTGTACAAGATTGTGAGAAGCACAGATAGAGTGAATAAGAAGGTCAAGAGTCAGACAGCATAGAAATAGACCCTTTGGTCCAACTCATCCAGGCTGAAAAGTTTCCCAAACTAAACTAGTTACCTTTGTCTCATATCTGTCCAAACCTTTTCTATTCACATAATTGTCCAAATGTCTTTTAAGTTCTAACTGTACTGCATCTACCACTTCCCCTTGCTGTTAACTCCACATACAAACCACCCTGCGTGAAAAAGTTGTCGTCCCTTTTAAATCCTTCTCCTCTCATCTTAAACCTATGCCCTTCAGTTTTGTACCTTCCCATACTAGGGAAAAGATGTTTGCTATTCACCTTATCTATGCCCTTCATGACTTGTATAAACCTCTATATGGTCAACCCTCAACCTCCTATGCTCCACTGAAGAATCACCAGTCACTCCAGCCTTTCCTCACAACTTCCAGTTCTAATAACATCCTTGTAAATGTTTTTGCATCCTCTCCAATTTAATAATATCCTTCCTACAGCAGGGTGATCATAACTGTAAACAGTACTCCAAAAATGGTCTCAATAACATGACATTCCAACTCCTATACTCAATGCTCTGAGCAATGAAGGCAAGCATGCGATAATGCCTTATAAACCACCCTGTTTACTTGTGACACAACTATCAAAGAACTAAGTACCTGAACCCCGATGTCTCTCTGTTCCATAATATTACCCAGGGCCTTAGCATTAACAGTTTAAGTCCTGTCCTTGTTTGTCTTACCAAAATGCAATACCTTGCAATTATCCAAATTCATCTGCCACTCTTCAGCCCATTGGCTCAATTGATCAAGATTCCTTTAATATTAGGATAAGTTGCACAGCTGGGCTGAGAGGTGGCAAATGGAGTTTAATGCGGACAAGTGTGAGGTGATTCACTTTGGTCAGAGTAACCGCAATGTAAAGTACTGGGCTAATGGTAAGATTCTTGGTAGTGTAGATGAGCAGAGAGATCTCGGTATCCACGTACACAGATCCTTGAAAGTTGCAACCCAGGTCAACAGGGCTGTTAAGGAGGCATACAGTGTTTTAGCTTTTATTAATAGAGGGATCGAGTTCTGGAACAATGAGGTTATGCTGCAGCTGTAAAAACTCTGGTGCGGCCGCACTTGGAGTATTGTGTACAGTTCTGGTCACCGCATTATAAGAAGGATGTGGAAGCTTTGGAAAGAGTGCAGAGGAGATTTACTAGGATGTTGCCTGGCATGGAGGGAAGGTCTTACGAGGAAAGGCTGAGGGACTTGAGGCTGTTTTCGTTGGAGAGAAGAAGGTTGGGAGGTGACTTAATAGAGACATATAAGATAATCAGAGGGTTAGACAGGGTGGACAGGGAGTGCCTTTTTCCAAGTATGGTGACAGCGAACACGAGGGGGCATAGCTTCAAATTGAGGGGTGAGAAATATAGGACAGATGTCAGAGGTAGTTTCTGTACTCAGAGTAGTAAGGATATGGAATGCTTTACCTGCAACGGTAGGAGATTCGCCAACTTTAAGTGCATTTAAGTCGTCATTGGACAATCATATGGACATACATGGAATAGTGTAGGTGAGATGGGCTTCAGATTGGTATGACAGGTCAGCGCAACATCGGGGGCCAAAGGGCCTGTACTGCGCTGTAATGTTCTATATTCTATTAATGGTCAGAGGCAGAAGGCTAAAATGGGAGTTGAAGAAAATTCTTGTTTTCACTCAGAAGCAGGTGGGAGTCTGAAACTCACTGCCTGAAAGAATGGTTGAGTCAGAAGCTCTTGAAACATTGAAACAGTATATGGATATTCATTTGTATTGCCAAGTCCTCCAGAGGAATGGATCAAAAGCTGGAAAATGGGATTAGTGTCATCAGATCTTTCTTTACTGGTGCTGACATGATGGGCCAAACAACCTCCTTCTGTGCTGTAAATGTCTCTGAATCGGAATCTGTCCTTGTTTGTTGCAGATAAAGTGTGTGCCCACACTGTGCTTGTTTCAACTGAAAAAAAAGATGACAACCATTTCCTGGTCAAGGCATTGTACCGAACAATGAACAGAGTCAATCTGCCAGATGAGCAAACTATTAATGATTTAGATGAGTGAACTAAATGTAATACCTCAAAATTTGCAGAGGACACAAAGCTGGGTGGAAGAATGAGCTGCGAGGAGGCTGCAGAGATTCTTCAATTTGATTTGAATGAGTTGAGTTGTGTGTAAATGCATGGCAGGTCAATAGAATCTGGATAAATGGGAGGTTATCCACTTTAGGAGCAAGAACAGTGTGAAAGTACTGTGCCTTTAAGAGGTGTTTTGTGCTGTTCTCTCTTGCAGAAGGGTGTTGTCACACTGGTGCTGAAATGTGTCTCCTTCAGGCTGGCAGTTAGTAAACAGATTTTTCAGTTATCGTTGGATTTTTTTTTTCTAAAATGGGACAAAAGAATCATGAGCGAGGAGAGTCAGGACTCACACAGATCCATGAAGGCTATTAATTTTGCTTTCAGTTAACTGGTTTCTGCTGGCTGCTAAGCTAAAAACTTGGAGTTCCCAACTGCTCGGGTGAAGTCTTAGACAGCCAGGCTTCTTCTTAAAATCAAAAAGAGCGGATTTTTTCTTTCTTCTGGACTAGAGATGCAGCACACGAGAAATGTAACATGTTTGGCAAAGGATGTGTTCATGGGATGCTGCCTATACTGGAACAATTGGAAATTAGCAGTTAAGTAATATTTTATCTTGTTAGGAATTTCAACAAAGTAATTTTTGTATTTTAACAATTTGGAGACGCCGGTGTTGGACTGGGGTGTACAAAGTTAAAAAAAATCACACAATACTAGGATATGGTCCAACAGGTTTATTTGGAAGCGCTAGTTTTCAGAGAGCTGCTCCTTCATCAGGTGGTTGTGGAGAATAAGATTGTAAGACAATCGTACAAGGATCTTACAACCTTATTCTCCACAACCACCTGATGAAGGAGCAGCGCTTCAAAAGCTAGTGCTTCCAAATAAACATGGTGGACAATAACCTGGCATTATGTGACTTTTAACTTTGTATTTTAACTGTTGTAAGAATAAAGTTGTTCTGATTAAAGCCTAGTGGCAGACCAATTGAACCACATCTGGATCACAAACCTTACACTTGCCTGTAAATAATTATAAAAGACTATCGCCTGACAATACCTTTTGGTTTTGGGGGAGCGAGAAGGTTTGTAGGTTGATCCATGACAACAAAATGGCACATTATTATCTGACTGGCAATATGTTGAGAGTGGTGAATGTGCAACGAGACCTGGGTTGCAGATGCAGCAGGCGGTGAAGACGACAAATAGTTGCCCTTCATAGTGACAGGATAAGCACAGGAGCAGGGAAGCCTTGTTGGAAAGACCACACATGGAATAGTATATGCAACTTTGATTTCTTTATGTGAGAAAGGTTATTATGGCTATGGAGGGAGTGCAATAAAGACCGATTCCATAGATGACAGGACTGACATACGAAGAAAGTTTGAATCAATTGGGATTTTATTCACTGCAGTTCAGAAGAATAACGTGGGGATCTCAGAAACCTATAAGATTCGAACAGGATTAGACATGGTAGATACAGGATGGATGTTCCTAATGATAAGGAGTCTAGAACCTGGGATCACAGACTAAGGGTCTGTAGTAGACCATTTAGGCCTGAGATGAGAAGAAATTTTTTAACCGAGAGATGGCGAGCCTATGGAATTCACTATCACAGAAAGCAATCGAGGCCAAATCATGATTTCAAGAAGTTGGATATAGTACTTGGGCCTAAAAAGATCCAAGGAGATGGGAGCTAAATAGGAACAGGCTATTGACTTGGATGATCAGCTATGATCATAATGAATTGCAGAGGAGGCTCAGAGAGCCAAATGGCCTAATCCTGCTCCTACTTTCTATATTTCTATTTGAAATTTAAGCAAAGCTTAACAGTTAGCGGTCAATCAGCAATAACTGCGACATCTCCTCTGCAACACCTCTAGCACTCTCAGACCACTTGCCAACCAAACAACATTCTCTTCTCAATGTATAAAAATTGCTTTTCCCCTTTTTGGTATTATTACGAATTGTCCTGATCAGTACAAGATGAAAAGCATTGACAAAATGTATCTATTATCAACAATACTCAAATATGGAATTCAAAAATTGAGAAGTTGCAAACAAGCTCTACTGGAATTCTAATGGAACCAAGGGGCCATATCTATCAGGAAAGATTAAACAGTGTGGAGATCACTCCTTCACAAAAAAAATCAAAGTCTTCAAGATTATAAAAGGGATAGATAGAGGTAATGTAGAGAAAATGTTTCTACTTGTAACAGAGGACAGACAAGGGTCATAAACTGAAGATAGTCTAATAAATCTAACAGGGAATTCAGGTGATATGTTTAAGAGTGGTCAGAATGTGAACTCACTATGACTAACAGAAATCAAACTAGCAAGTGTAGGCACATTTGGGGGCATTCAAGAACATAGGGCAGAAAGGCATAGAGGTTATGTCAATCGTGTCAGAGAAATGAGAATGCAAAGAGGCTCAAGTGAAGCACTATAGCAGAATGGAGCTTTTATGCTCGTTGATCCCGCTTCTGTGCTGTATATACTATGTAATCTCAGTACAGCGATTACCTCAGAGAGGGCTGAAAGACTTGGAGGCAAGTTTTCCACTTTAACAAAGTCATCTTCATCTGATTTCTGGCTCAGATTGCCAGATCCAGCTTCCTGCTGAAGGGAGTAGAGAAATACATTACAAAGGTTTTAGTTAAAATCTCATACACAATTAAGCAAAATTGAAGAGAAAATGAGATTGTTAACATTGGAATAGCAAGAACAACTTCACACAATTCAAAAATTAATTTGACCAATAGAAACATCAAAAGAAACAAAAAAGTCTAAGCAAAATTTAAAGATTATACTTAAAACGCACCACCTTTCAAAATAAAACAAAGAACTGCAGATGCTGGAGATCCGAAACACAAACAGAAAGTGTTGGAGAAATTCAGCAGGTGTGGCAACATCTATGGAGTAAAAAGAGAGTTAACTCTTCTTCAGAACTGGTAGCAGCTAGGAAATGATGGCATTTATGCTGATGACAGGAAGTTGGGGTTAATGGGAGAATAGAATAGAATAGAAGAGGGAGCCCTCTATCTGATGACATACCTTCCCAACATCAGTTTATACAAGCAATTATCTTATGCAGTTCATCAAATCATGGGTGACTGCAGAAGAACAGAAGACCATTTGGTTCTCATCCTGTATTGGCCCACTGAAAGAGCTTTGTGCTTAGTCTTACATCCTTGCTTGTCACCTGTCATCCTTAAAATTCATCTTCCTCTAGTATTCGTCCAACTCACTCTTTAAATAACTTATAGAATTGATGTCCACTACCATCTAGTGCATTTCATACCTGAATAACATTTTACCTCTAAATTTCATTTTATTTATAACATTTCCCTTATTTATTCTATCAAAATTTATCATCTTGAAAACTTAGATTAACTTAACCTTTCTGGTTCATGGACAACTATTCTAACCTTTCCAACCTCTTCTCATAACAGAAGTTCCTCATCCTTGACAACAGTCCATTAAACCTCCTCTACAACCTTTAATAATCTTCCATTGACCCAAAGAACCACCCTGCAGTGTGGAGTTCACCATGGCCTGGATTACATTAGCTAAGGTCTAACCAGATTTATAAAGTTTTAACATATTTGCATTTATATTCTACATCGCTTATTATTAAACCAAATAATGTGGATAAATGGCATACAAGTTATCAACTTCAAGGATTTGTGCATATGAACATTAATGTCCATCTGCACTACATTAAAAATGATCCACCTACTGTCTTTCCATACTCGTTCTTCCAAAAATCATTACCTCAGAAGAGTAGCCAACTGGTGTAAGGATTTCTTCAATTCTAGGCTGTCGACGATGCTGGGACCTCTAGGTTGACAGATGCTTGTTTGCAGAGTCCAATTTATTGAATATTCATTATCATCTTGGAGAGACTAGTTACACCCTACCTTTTAATTACAGTCTATGTCAATCAGTGAGATAGATGTCTTGTTGCAGACATTCAGTGGTCTGTCAGCCATAAGGACATAAAAAGGCCATTAATACTATTCTGTTCGATGTTAACGTGCCACTAATTAAATCAAGATCTTGGCAGCAACTAGTGTAAATGCCTGCCCAATAACACCAAATGGTTGTTTTTCTCAAGTAGTATGTTCATTTCTAATTTGATAAATGCAGAAGAATGTACACATTTGTAATGGGTACATTTCTATACATTACTAATTTGTGACAAGATCCTCGACAATAATTGTGAATGAATTATCAAATGTTGCAGTCTTTGGTAATTAGTGATTCAGATGTATTGACCAACTAATGAGTTATTCAAATTGTTTTTCAGGCTAAGGTGAGTACCTCAGTGTACTCAATGCATCACGCTTTCTTGAATGAAAGAAATTTTGCACAGTTCTCTTGCTGCTTGCATGCTAACATATTTAGTACTGCCTGATTCATTCTCTCTCTAACTGGCTTCCTTGGAAGATAAGAATTGACTGATGATTACCATGTAATGTAGGTCAGCCTTCGCTTCACTTTTCTTGTCCTAAAAGGATAATCTATTATTACCCTTTCTGAAGGTTTGTCTCTCATGTGTCGATACTTTAAACTCCCAAGAAACCTAAAAAGAGAAATAAAACCCTAGAAAGACCAGAATATCAGAAGTTCTCTCTGCTTAATTTACCCTATGGAGGGGCTAGTGAAAGATATTTTTAAAAGTTTAGACAAGAATTCTGATGCAAGCAGCTTCAAAGAATCACAGAATCCCTACAATGTGGAATCAGGCCATTCAGCCCCACTAGTCCACACTAACCCTCTAAAGAGCACCCCACCTAGACACATCCCCAACCCTATCCCTGTAACCCTGCATTTCTCATGGTTAATCCACCTAGCCTGCATACCTTCGACTGATGGAGAAAAACAAACAGCTCCAACAGGCAAGTTCTGAACTTTTCTAGAACATAATTGTGTACCAACTACATGTCATATTTAGCACATAACTTCCCTAGAGGCTAATCAGCCCATCTATACGCTTTTGGCCGAAACAGAACATATATTACAACATATTTCCAACATTGAAAGGTCAGTGCTTACAAAATCATTCACTAACACAGGGGAATCTGTGTCAGGACTGCCAGCCAGTGAGCTTTCTGGTGTTCCTTGCAGGTTATTTTGTCGTTCCATTTGTATTGCTGTTCCAGCATTTGCATTTTCACAAAAAGGCAATGATGATTTTGGACTTTTCTTGCCTTCATTAGCTACATCAAACAGATTATTTTGGAAAGACTCAGGAAGATCAGGATTTGAGTTACTTCCATTTTCTGTTACAAAATGAAAAGAAAAGTTCATTTAACACAATTATTTTGTTTATACAAGCAAACAATAATCAAATCTTTCATATTCTAATTTGATAACAAAATAAATTCAGAATTGTTGAAACCTATCCTGTCACTTTTTGAAAAACAGACAAAAGATTAAACACTACCTGCAACCAAGGGTAAATTTGTTTTCATGGATTGACTAATCACATCTTCCTTATTGGGTTCAGGACGAGCATCCTATTAAGAGGAAAGTTCTTAATGTCAATAAGCATGGAAGAAAATGTCAAAATACTAACGTTTACCATTATTTTTTATTTCTACCAAACTCAAAATAGTAACATGGACAGAACTTGTTTAAAATGCATTCCGATAAAGCCTTTTTTTAAGAATTCCTACAGTATGGAAACAGGCCCTTCGACCCAACAAGTCCACACCGACCCTATTCCCCTACATTTACCCCTGACTAATGTACCTAACACTATGGGTAATTTAGCGTGGCCAATTCACCTAACTTGCACATCTCTGGATTGGGGGAGGAAACCGGAGCACCCGGACGAAACCCATGAAGACACGGAGAATGTGCAAACTTTACACAGTCACTCGAGATGGGAATTGAACTCGGGTCCCTGGTGCTGTGAGGCAGCAATGCTAACCACTGAGCAACCATGCCGCCCCATATCCTAAAAACTAATGCTGATACAATGCACGTGACTTTGAATACAAGCTTCTTACAGATGGCGGTAGCATAGAGACTCGGAATTGATACAATATAAAAGGCAATGCACGACTATAAATACTTTACTCAAAGTCAGTCCATCTAAGCAATGAGGAAATAATTGTTTAGCTTGAGTAGGCATGTAGTCTTTCATTACTATTAACTAATTTTAACAATTTGGGGCATATCAGCTGAAATTCATCAAACAGGAAAGAAATTATCAGAGAGAATGGCATAAAGAGATGCCATGTCTAAATTTGGAGATCTCCGATGTTGACAGGCTTGGAGACGTCATTTTCACTCTCCTCATGATTATTTGCTTGAGTTTTTGATACAGGGTTGATGTGAAAGTTCTTGCAGTGCAGGAATAGTGTCCATATCTCTTAGACAGAAGACAGAAGACCCAGATCCAAGTCTTACCTGCTCCAGAGGAATGCGTAACACATCTGAACTGGTTGTTTAATAATGTCTATGGAGGTTATACATATTACTCTGTGTGGATGGTTAGCATGTTTAAGATGAATGCTTTGTCAACAATAAGTTTTCTGAATGATCAACTCTATCACTAACTTTAGGATTCTGTTTAACTAGCCTCTTTTGTAACCACTGAACCCTCAAACACTAGGGGATAATGATTAGTTTAGTACACAGGGTATTCAAGTTGGCAGTGAATCAGTACAGTACATGTCACTTTATCAAAACAAATACAGAAAAAGCTGGAGAAACTCAACAGGTCTGGCAGCAACTGTACAAAGAAACAGAGCTAACGTTTTGAATCCAGTATGACTCCTCTTCAGAATGGTCACCTTTACAGTCATCTTTACTCAACCTTTGAAGTCAACTTTGGGTTTTGCTCTACTTCTCAGGCAATACGTCCCAAACAATAAGGATAAAGCAATTTTGAACCACCAAAGAAAATAATAGTTTTAATTTTAAAACAAAATACAGTAGATGCTGGAAATCTGAAACAAACAGAAAATGCTGGAGAAACTCAGCCAGTCTGGCACATGTGGAGAGAAAAATAGTTAATGTTTTAAATCCAGGTATCACTCTTCTCAAGGACTGAAGAAGTCACAAGCCAAACTCTAAGCATTATCGCTGTTTTGCTCTCCACAGATGCTGCCATACAAGCTGAGTTTCTCCAGTATTCCGAATGTTTATAATAATTCTAATTTCTATCAACCAAGGATTGGGAAGCCCTGCAATGTATTTATCCCTACAGTGTGGAAAGAAGCTATTTAATCTATCGAGTCACACTGACCCTCAGAAGCTTAACAGCAGGAGACAGGACTTGCTTTTCGGACTAGAGGCCTGCCAGAGCAGTGTCCCTGGGATTGGTTCTAGGTCCTCTTTTGTTTAGGAGAAAGGTGAGGACTGCAGATGCTGGGGATCAGAGCTGAAAAATGTGTTGCTGGAAAAGCGCAGCAGGTCAGGCAACATCCAAGGAGCAGGAGAATTGACGTTTCGGGCATAAGCCTTCCTGATAAAGGGCTTATGCCCGAAACGTCGATTCTCCTGCTCCTTGGGTTTCCTCAACTGTTCCAGAATCTTCCATCGGCCTCCGAAATCAGCACCCGCGGCACCAACTGCTGCCGCGAACCACGACATTACTTCCGCCCCCACTGACTTTGCAGCCTCCACGATTGCAGCCCAGACAACCGCCTCCACGATCGCCAGGAAGACCATCGCCGACAGATACGCGGCCTCCACGGCTATCGGGAACAACACCGTTTCTGCCATCGCCACAGCCACTTCCGCCCCCAGTGACCACTCACTTGCACAACGACCATGCCGCATGCGTCTCCGCCCCCACGCCAATCTCCGTCACCACGCCTAACCCCGCCCCCACGCCAATCTCCGTCACCACGCCGAACCCCACTCCCACACCGAACCCCACCCCTGCCCCGATCTCCGTCCCTGCCCCGATTCCCGCCCCCACGCCTAACCCCGCCCCCAGCTCCAGCCCCACACCAGGCACTAGCTCCCAGCCCTGCCGTGTTTTCACCATCCCTCCAGAACTACCCCTCTCTGAGTATGAAGGATCAGTCCTTGGCAGAGGCCTCACTTTCATTCCCCTACACTCTCGGATTAACGAGTTCAACACGCGGCGAGACATCGAACAATTCTTCCGCCACCTTTGCCTCCGCGCCTACTACTTCAACCAGGATTCTTGCCCCCCCTCTGACGACCCCTTCTCCTGCCTCCAACATACCCCATCCACCTGGACACCCCGTGCTGGCCTCTTACCTGCCCTCTATCTCTTCATAGCCAACTGCCGCTGCGACTTGAACTGCCTCAATCTCTCCACCCCTCTCACCCACTCCAATCTCTCACCCTCGGAACGTGCAGCCTTCCACTCCCTCCGTTCCAACCCCAACCTCACTGTCAAACCGGCAGACAAGGGAGGCGCGGTAGTAGTTTGGCGCACTGACCTTTATAATGCTGAGGCTAAACGCCAGCTCGCGGACACTTCCTCCTACTGCCCCCTTGACCATGACCCCCACCTCCCACCACCAAACCATCATCTCCCAGACCATCCATAACCTCATCACCTCAGGGGATCTCCCATCTACCGCCTCCAACCTCATAGTCCCACAACCCCACACCGCCCATTTCTACCTCCTGCCCAAAATCCACAAATCTGACTGCCCCGGCCGACCTATTGTCTCAGCCTGCTCCTGCCCCACCGAACCCATCCCTACATCCCTCGACACGGTCCTGTCCCCCTTAGTCCAAGAATTCCCCACCTACATTCGGGACACCACCCACTCCCTCCACCTCCTCCATGATTTTTGCTTCCCCGGTCCCCAATGCCTTATCTTCACCATGGTCATCCAGTCCCTGCATACCTCCACCCCCCCCATCACAAAGGACTCAAAGCCCTCTGCTTCTTCCTTTCCCACCATACCAACCAGTACCCTTCCACTGACACCCTCCTTCAACTGACTGAACTGGCCCTCACTCTGAACAACTTCTCTTTCCAATCCTCCCACTTCCTCCAAACCAAAGGAGTAGCCATGGGCACCCACATGGGTCCCAGCCATGCCTGCCTCTTCGTAGGATATGTGGAACAGTCCATCTTCCGCAGCTACACTGGCACCACCCCCCACCTTTTCCTCCGCTACATCGATGACTGTATCGGCGCTGCCTCGTGCTCCCGCAAGGAGGTTGAACAGTTCACCCACTCGACCAACACCTTCCACCCCGACCTCAAATTTACCTGGACCGTCTCAGACTCCTCCGTCCCCTTCCTAGACCTCTCCATTTCTATCTCGGGCGACCGAATCAACACGGACATTTACTATAAACAGACTAATTCCTACAGCTACCTAAATTACACCTCCTCCCACCCTGCTCCCTGTAAAAATGCCATCCCATATTCCCAATTCCTTCGTCTCCGCCGCATCTGCTCCCAGGAGGACCAGTTCCAATACCGAACCACCCAGATGGCCTCCTTCTTCAAAGACCGCAATATCGCCCCAGACGTGATCGACGATGCTCTTCACCGCATCTCCTCCACTTCCCGCTCCTCCGCCCTTGAGCCCCGCCCCTCCAATCGCCACCAGGACAGAACCCCACTGGCCCTCACCTACCACCCCACCAACCTCCATATACATCATATCATCCGTCATCATTTCCGCCACCTCCAAACAGACCCCACCACCAGGGATATATTTCCCTCCCCTCCCCTATCAGCATTCCGAAAAGACCACTCCCTCCGTGACTCCCTTGTCAGGTCCACACCCCCCACCAACCCAACCTCCACTCCCGGCACCTTCCCCTGCAGCCGCAAGAAATGCGAAACTTGTGCCCACACCCCCCCCTTTACTTCCCTCCAAGGCCCCAAGGGATCCTTCCATATCCACCACAAATTCACCTGCACCTCCACACACATCATTTATTGCATCCGCTACACCCGATGTGGCCTCCTCTATATTGGGGAGACAGGCCGCCTACTTGTGGAACCTTTCAGATTACACCTCTGGGACACCCGGACCAACCAACCCAATCACCCCGTGGCTCAACACTTCAACTCCCCCTCCCACTCCACCAAGGACATGCAGGTCCTTGGACTCCTCCATCGCCAGACCATAGCAACATGATGGCTAGAGGAAGAGCGCCTCATCTTCCGCTAGGAACCCTCCAACCACAAGGGATGAATGCAGATTTCTCCAGCTTCCTCATCTCCCCTCCCCCCACCTTGTCTCAGTCCCAACCCTCGAACTCAGCACCACCTTCCTAACCTGCAATCTTCTTCCTGACCTCTCCGCCCCCACCCCTACTCCGGCCTATCACCCTCACCTTAACCTCCTTCCACCTATCGCATTTCCAACGCCCCTCCCCCAAGTCCCTCCTCCCTACCTTTTATCTTAGCCTGCTTGGCACACTCTCCTCATTCCTGAAGAAGGGCTCATGCCCGAAACGTCGATTCTCCTGCTTCTTGGATGCTGCCTGACCTGCTGCGCTTTTCCAGCAACACATTTTCAGCAATGTTTAAAAGACACTTGGATAAGTACATGAATAGGAAAGATTTGGAGGGATATGGATCAGGAGCAGGTGGTGGGACGAGTTTAGTTTGGGATTATGGTTGGCATGGACTGTTTGGACTGAAGGGTCTGTTTCAGTGCTGTGATTCTGTAAGAGCATCCAACCTGGCCTCAGCCCCACACTCCATCCCTGTAACCCCACATATTATCATGACTAATCCATCCTCTAGACACTACAATTTAGCATGGCTAATCCTCCTAACCTGCACATTTTTGGACTAATAATCCAAAGTTAACTTTGAAATGCAAAGGGAAGTCAAAAGGCCACATATTTTTCTTTTTTAGGACTGTAAATGGAAGTTGGACTGTTACATAAATGGAATGCCAGGACAGTTTGCAACTTGAAGATGAAGTGCTTCATTCAATGCCTGACAAATGCTTTTTCAAGCAGTAAGGGAGAATCTGAGGCAGAGTTCCTCTGAGTTCAGAATATTCTTTCAGGTGACAGCCCTCTAATTGGTTGAGCAGCAGAGTGCTAAAAAGCTGTAAGAGCCAGGGCAGCCTGCAAACTGAAAGCATTCATTTTCTTCTTACTCAAAAAGTACTGAGAGACATCTGAATCCATCCCAGAAATGTGGGCTTTTGACCTTCGGAATTTTTTTTACCTCGTCCGTAATTTTTTTCCACCTGTAGTACCTGTGTCAAACCTTTTGTCACGTGTCTGTCATAATTGTGAATGCTGTATGTGCAGTTAGGGTTTTGGAAGGAATATTGTTTCCACTGCATAGTAATTATTCAAAAATTCTTCTTTCACTACTTTTGGTTAAGTGTGCTGCAAAAAAGTTATTTTCTGTTAATAACAAAACCATGTTTGAATTGCTTTTGTCCTCAATAGCAGACAGAAATGCAAACTGGACAATTTGGTGTTCTAATTAGGATTGTATCCAGCCTAGGATCGCATTTAGAACAATCAGGCACAATTAAGGGCACTCTCATCGCAGTCATAATAATACTTATTGAATACATTACCTGTTCAGGATCATTCTCATCAGCAATTTCATTGCTGGCTTGAAGTGACGTTTGGACATCAATAGTTCCAGCGTCAAAATCCTCTATTTCGTCTTCTTCATTCTCATCCTCCCCACTGCCATAATTAGTCAGGGCTTGAGTTTCAGCCTTGGACAGACCTGATGATTTCAATAAATTAAAAGATCAGATTTATATTCCTTTTCTATCGTGAATTAAATTTGCACTATACTAAGTAAATCACAAACTGAAATTGTGAGTCATTCAGATTTTCAAGCTTTCCTAGATTTTTTGACACTTATATATTTTCTTTCCACAGGGCTACAATCGTCCAAACTTTCGCATTAAGTTGTGCTTCCCACTTAAGCATCTTAAAAGTGTATTTACATAGTTCAACAGTTCACCTCCATTTTGTTCACTTTAGTCAAACCAAATTAACTTCATAAATTCCTGAAAAACTGCTTTATCTATTTTAAAATTAATATTCAATTTATTGGATGGCACACAAAACAGAAATACCCAGAGTTCATACAGGACACAGTGAAGTGGGGTTGAAAAACCATATTTCGCCACTGAGCTTATGGAAGCATTTTAGATCAAACTTGGCAGACCTTGGTCTTAGCTCAAATTCCACACTATTTGTGGCTTACTCTTCATTTTTACATACCTGTACAAATGATACATCAAATTTTGGTTGGCTGAGGAAAGAGGCGGCGGCACTCTGACCTTGATAGCATAAACCATGAGAAATCCCGTGTGTTAGTTGCCCCAATCCCCCCAGAGGAGAGAACTTGCATATGGGAGGTGGTTTTCAACACACGAAACATAATATGCATTTTACCTACATAACAGGTAAATTATTCTGTTGAAAAGCTTCTTACTTATAGAGACACATTTTGCAGGCAGTACTTCACTGTCGACATCATCCTCCTCTCTGTCAGACAAAGCACTTTTCAATAAGAGCTCAGCTTCAGTTGACTCATTTACTTTGAGACCATCTGCATTTGCAGTTTCACTTTCATCCTTATCCTACAAAATCAAAAATTAACAGTAAAACCAAGTTTGTTACCTAGAATATTAAAAAGCTCACAAAAATCTACCAGGAATACTATTAGTTTAAACATTTAATTTGTTCAAAGAATTTGAACAAAAATGTTGATAAATCCAAACTTCTAAAGCAAATTATTCATCTTGCATAATATTCCACGGCAGATGAGAGAACTCTGATAGTACCTAAAACATTTGTTGAAGCAATTACTTCATTAAGCCATCAAAAGTCAGATTTCTTTTAAAAAATCAGAACAACAAAAACCACAGTCAACAGTGACCATTCACGGATTTCTTTTTTTCAGTCAGACTTACTTTGTCTTCATCTTCAAGCTCTTCTGCAGAGGAACCATTCTCTTTGAAATGCTGTTTCTCCTGTTAAAAGGAATATTTTTAGAACAATACCTTATAAAACAGCTTTCACAGCAAACTAAAGTATGTATCATTTCAAGCTGGTTATCTAAAAACTGTGCCGTTACTATTCCTTTCATAGACCTGGGCAAATTCCAACAACAGAATACACTTTCATATGACCAAAAATGGGGAGATGCCCTAATATTATCATCACTAGACTAGCAATGCAGAGATGCAGTTTAAAATACCGCCATGGTAGAGGGTGAAATTTTAACTCAGTAAAAATCTGGAATTAAGCATCTAATGATAACCATAAAACCATTGTCAGTTTGGGAAAAAAAAGCTACTTGGTTCACTAATGTCCTTTAGGGAAGGTAGCTGCCTTTCTTATCTGGTCTGGCCTACCTCCAGACCCACAACAATGTAGTTGACTCTTAACTGCCTTGAGAAAATAAGGGACAAGTAACAAATGCTGGTTAATCCAGCGATGCCTGCGTCCCAAGAATGAATAAAAAGAACAATCTCATGCTTAGACTTCTTAGTTCACAAGCATCCAGTAAAGAAATTGTACAGAGATTACATTCCCAGTTTGAACATTTTCCAGATTAAAATTATTTCAATATGTACTTAAAAATGCTAAAGAATTCTTTTTCTCACTTACAATTATTGTTCAAGCCACACAAATATTCAAACAAACATATCTGCAAGTTTAGAAAGTGTATGTAAACACAAGCGCATTACCACACCTCAGTTGTATAATGTTGTTTAAAAGATGCAACTTCCTTTAGTCTTTTGCATCTTTGTTTTGCTGCCACACTGCTGTTATCCAAATCTTGCATAAGTCTGAAGAATGCAAGTTCA